>NW_024423319.1:90793766-90795239 GCF_017311325.1 Ursus maritimus | reverse complement strand
CGTGGGACCACAGACACGGAAGCATTTCAATACTCTGGCAACTAGTAGGGCCGTTGGTTCGAGCCCTGGTCCAGAAGCCCCAGCCTGAGGCAGGCTTGGTCGGCACCCTGGCGCCTCATCCTTTGGTGCCCAGGACGGCCCTGAGTCGCCCGCCCGATCCAAAAGCTTTCCGACTTGTGGCTGTGCCCTTGTAGACAGAACTGGGCAATTGGGTCTTCCAAGACTCATGCCCACCTAGAGCAGAAACGTACAACTTGGGGTTCCCAGCGTGTTTCTCCAAGGCTGGACTTAAAATTTCGAATGCCTCTAGATAGTTCCAAACTCCCTGTGACACACCCAAGGGATGGCCCTGCCGATGCTCCCCCTTGCCCGGCCCCCCAAATTCTTGTTCTTCTCATCTTCCCATTATCACAAGCATTGTGCTAGCCAGGAAGAGAGGGCTAGATTCCAGAGAGATCCATGTCTACAAGCCCATGCTCCCAGCCCCAGCCTCCTCCTGGCTGAGCCTCAAATACCTATAGGGGTCTTAGGACACACTGTGTCCCTGAGTCCTTGACATTTTTGTATAAGGCAGTTTTGCCATGGGGGACCTCGTGACATCTGAGCACGGTGAGGTGACCTCCATCCACCGATCACCTTAGTTTTAAAGTAACATCTGTTGAGCTTGTAAATAAGCATCGAAGAGGAGACAGGGAGTGTATCCTGAAGTCTCATGGGCTGGGGTGTGTGCAATTTACTTCACTTTACCCCTGCTCCGTGTCCCTGCTGCTGAACTCAGGCCCGCGTGGTCTTTCAGTGCCTCGATGTACTCATCCAGGAAATGGGACAGATCCACGTCCTGGAAATGGGATAACCCTGTACCACAGGGTTGTTGTGAGGACCGAACAGCGTTGTGGGTGAAAGTGAGCCCCGCACGCTGTCAAAACGGACACCCCCAACGCGCCCCCCAAAAAGCCCACGCCCCAGCCCGGCCAAAATGCTCTCGCGGCCAGGTGCACTCCCGAGGGGAGCAGCCGTGTGCCCGGGCTTCTTCGGCTGGCGCTGCTGGAGTGTGGTCTTTTCCGAGGACAAAACAGCCCCAGCGCTCAGGCGAGGACCCGCCGCAAGACAGCGCGTCACCTCAGCATTTCTATAAAAAGATTGCTCGGGCTCCGGAGCCTGGCTGACAGGCCGGGCTGGGAGGGTGTGTGCATGTGTGCGTGCGTGTGCAATGAAATGCTCTCCTAACAGCTGGCCGCGGCCAGGAAGCCATGCTCGCCCTAAAGCCCCTGGCCCTGCTGGCAGCGGGGGGATGGATGCGAGGAAGGGTAGAGAGAGAGAGAGAGAGAGAGAGAGAATGAGGGAGAGAGGGAGGGAGGGAGGGAAGGCTGGAAGCTGAAGAATGGAGCTGAGCAAAGAAACGTCAGCGGTGTGGATCTGTCGCTCTGTGCAGCCAACACAATGGACCTCTGGGTGGGCTCAGAGAGCCCCCCC
>NW_024423319.1:90771551-90793756 GCF_017311325.1 Ursus maritimus | reverse complement strand
ATTGTGCTAGCCAGGAAGAGAGGGCTAGATTCCAGAGAGATCCATGTCTACAAGCCCATGCTCCCAGCCCCAGCCTCCTCCTGGCTGAGCCTCAAATACCTATAGGGGTCTTAGGACACACTGTGTCCCTGAGTCCTTGACATTTTTGTATAAGGCAGTTTTGCCATGGGGGACCTCGTGACATCTGAGCACGGTGAGGTGACCTCCATCCACCGATCACCTTAGTTTTAAAGTAACATCTGTTGAGCTTGTAAATAAGCATCGAAGAGGAGACAGGGAGTGTATCCTGAAGTCTCATGGGCTGGGGTGTGTGCAATTTACTTCACTTTACCCCTGCTCCGTGTCCCTGCTGCTGAACTCAGGCCCGCGTGGTCTTTCAGTGCCTCGATGTACTCATCCAGGAAATGGGACAGATCCACGTCCTGGAAATGGGATAACCCTGTACCACAGGGTTGTTGTGAGGACCGAACAGCGTTGTGGGTGAAAGTGAGCCCCGCACGCTGTCAAAACGGACACCCCCAACGCGCCCCCCAAAAAGCCCACGCCCCAGCCCGGCCAAAATGCTCTCGCGGCCAGGTGCACTCCCGAGGGGAGCAGCCGTGTGCCCGGGCTTCTTCGGCTGGCGCTGCTGGAGTGTGGTCTTTTCCGAGGACAAAACAGCCCCAGCGCTCAGGCGAGGACCCGCCGCAAGACAGCGCGTCACCTCAGCATTTCTATAAAAAGATTGCTCGGGCTCCGGAGCCTGGCTGACAGGCCGGGCTGGGAGGGTGTGTGCATGTGTGCGTGCGTGTGCAATGAAATGCTCTCCTAACAGCTGGCCGCGGCCAGGAAGCCATGCTCGCCCTAAAGCCCCTGGCCCTGCTGGCAGCGGGGGGATGGATGCGAGGAAGGGTAGAGAGAGAGAGAGAGAGAGAGAATGAGGGAGAGAGGGAGGGAGGGAGGGAAGGCTGGAAGCTGAAGAATGGAGCTGAGCAAAGAAACGTCAGCGGTGTGGATCTGTCGCTCTGTGCAGCCAACACAATGGACCTCTGGGTGGGCTCAGAGAGCCCCCCCGCCCCCCGACCTCCTGTCCGTGACACAGATAAGGACCTGGAGGACTGCTCCGAGCTGCTGCGTGTGCCCTGGGCCAGCCGGCAGCGAGGCCAGCCTGGTGTGAGCGGCAGCAAAGATAAACGACACCCGCGCGGGCATTGACTGCCCCCACACAAAGGCCGCCTCTCCCCGAGTCCCTCTGAGGCCCAGATGGTCAGGGAAGCCCTTTCCCGCCTCACAAAGAGGATCGCTGCGTGTCTTTTTCTTTTAAAATGGAATAAAAAAAAAAAAGCCATTGCTCACAAAGGACCTGGATGAAAAATAAACCCTTAAAAAACCCAGCCTCTCCTGGCTCAGCAGCCCGGCATTTCTTCCGACTGTCAGACTTAGCAGATTGCTTTCTGGAAAGGATCCAATTGGCAAGACCTGCCGCTGCGCAAATGAAATTTTAAAACCCCGCTCCTTGTTGCACTCAAAGAGCTTTTCTCTCTCTGCTTGTTCTACACGGCCTCGTAGAATTATTCTCTTGTCTCTCGTTGTATCGGAAACTACCATTCCCCCGCTTTCCCGCCCCACGTGAGGGGTCCTCACCCCAGCTGGGGGTTTGGGTAATCAGAGGCTGCTGGAGCACCACTCCAGCCCCCCATCTTCATTCCCCACCTGGGCTTCATCTCGCAGAATCGCCCCCTAATTAGGAGAGAGCCTCGCTCCTAAAGAGAATAAACACTTGCAGGCTGCCTCCCTCCCCGAGCCCCCCCCCCGCCCCTCCGTAATGAGGTAAGTGTTTGAGGGGGGGAGTGATGAGCGAGCCGGGATCACGCGGGCGGACGTTCTTTCACGCACAAGGTTTGACACCCGTCAGGCCTGTGACACCAGCTCTGTTTGGCTGGCGTCCCCCTGGTGAAAAGTCAGCGCAAAAAATAGCCATAGGACTCGTCTGGCTTTGACAGGCCGCCTCAGCGTGGGCGTATGGAGGAGGCGGCGTGATGTGTCAGGAGGGTCCCAGGTCCCAGAGCCAGGCCACGGGGGTTGGAATTCCAAGGCGACCCCCACGCCAGCATGCCCGGCACCGTGCTGGGCTCCGACTCTGTGCGCCGCTCGCTTCCGTCCGTGCTCACGCTGAGGTCGGCAGCAGTTGGTCAAAAAATCGCCTCGTGGGCTGGATGGCCCTGTTGGGCCCATTCCTTGACCCTCCCTGTAGCCATGAGAACTTGCAGGCCCTGGCACTAAAAGACAGACTCAACTGCATCAGCTTTAGACTCTGGGTTCGGCCCTCCGACCAGCGTTGGCCCACTGGGGGAGGCAAGTAGGGACAATGTCCGCCCCCCCTTGACACTCCTCACCCTTATCCTGAGCCTAGGCCTCAAAAGGCACAGCTGTGTTCCTCTCACCATCTCGTGTCTCTGTCACCTCACAAAAAGAGTTTCTTCCTCTGATGGCTGCTGCCCCCTCGGCCTGGGTTCCCCAGTGAGCACACACGAAGCAGACCTGACTTATAGATGTCCTTTGTGAAGATGACACCCCGTCCCCCCACTGCTGGCTGCCTGTATTGGACATCTGGAGAAGAGGGGACCCACAGCAGCAATTCTGAGGAAGGTCTGTTACCTTCCAGCCCTGGCCTATCTGGGGTGAGGGCATGAACCGACTGACCATCCCTTCATCGCGCCCATATTTACCGAGCACCTACTGTGTTCTGAGAGCAGGGCCAACCACCCCCAAAGAGAAATATGGGCCTCCAGGCAATGACAATGCCACCCTCCAGGAAGGGGGGGAGGAGGTCCACGGTCACCTGATCCATCAATATGTAAGGCCCAATTTCCTGTCATAAGATGTTAAGAAAGGGGGGAAAGGGGAGCAAGGCAGGCAGTGTGTTGTCTGCCCCCCATCCTGTAACTGGTATATTAAATGAAGATTATGCAGATTATGACCTGCTGATGGGGAGGCACAAGCCACCCACAAGGGTTTGGCAGGTAGCTCCCTCGGCATCCCAGCCCCCACTGCGGGGAAGTGAAAACCCCAGGATTGTTTTGATTGAAGGGGCATTTTCAATATACCCACACAACGGAAGTAAAGTCACGAGATTTACTACGGACGAGCCCCGGAAACCAGGGTGGGGTGGAGACACAGTGAGCTTGGGGCAGGGCAGCCCCCTCCCCCCCAGCCCCTGTCACGAGCCATCAGGAGAGAGGGCAGGGGAGCAAACACCTTTGACTTCTATGGTGGTTGGGGGAGGAGGTTGCTCGCTTTCCATGGCCTTAACTTTAAAAGGTACCCCAGGAAAAGCCAAGCAGGGACTAGTGACAGGAGTCCTAAGCTCCGGTCCTTATCTCAGCGTCCAGACTCTGGGTGTGAGCAGGGCTGTCATACTGTCAAATGCCTGGGCAGCGACTCATAATAGCTGCGTTCTCATCACAGGCGGCGAGGCGGGCTACTATATTAAAGGAGTACCATCAAATGTAAATGATTTCAGAAAGGGCGGATGTGAAAAGAAAGCGGGTGTCACGCAGCAGACAAGCCCCTTCTCTATTGTGCGGCGAGGTCCTGGGCACTGCCCGGTGAGAACACACAGATGCCGAACCTGAGTGTGGGGTTCAAAGCGCAGACAATCGGAAAGAGCCCCCAGAATCTTTTTGCTTGCAGCGATTCGCAAGGCCTTGCTTAGGTCGCCTGGTGATGTGACATGCCCCAAGCGGGCCACCCGTAGGTCCCCTAGGTGCTTGGAACCCAAGAGCCTTCCCCCAAGCAGGATCTGTAGTAGGCATTCGGGAGTTGGGTCCAGCTGCTTGAACTGTTCCTAAGCCACGGCTTCAAAACCCACCATCCTGAATGTTCAAATGGCTTGTGGGAAGGGAGACTGGTGCCCGAAGGCCGTGCCTGGCCACACAGGGTTCTCTGCAAGCCCGGGGGTGTCTGGCGGAGGAGGGACGAGGTCGGGGAAGGTTGCACCCAGAGCAGCAGGTCCCACTCCGGGAAATTCTGGCGAGTCACAGCAGATCAGAGGCGATGGCAAAATGCCAGGCCGATTCTGAACAGTCATCCGTGTTCAGATGTGACCAGATCTGACGGGCAGGAGGAGGATAGCCCAGGGCCGGGCCTGGAGCCAGGTCAATCTGTCCTGGGGAAAGGCAGACGAAAGCCGGGGAGGGGCCCAGCCCAGCCCAGGCCCCGGACAGCCTGGTCGGTATGAAGCACCGGGGGCTCTGAAACTCGGGCAGAAAGGGCCACTGGCACCTTGGGGCCAGCGTGGGGAGGAGACAGCAAGGCCACACGTGCCAGGCAATTTAACGTCCAGGCACAAATTCAGAACATTCCACAAACCCTGCTAGCTGGTGGCGAGATGGAGGCAAGTATTCTGCCAGGCTGGCCTCCTGCTGACTCCAGGGTGAGGTCCAGGGCCGAGCTGGAGTAAGACCCCCGCACTCACCGTGGCCGGGGCAGGGTTAACCCCCAGTGCACACCCCAGCCTTGGTGTCCCAGCAAGCCCACCCCAGAAATGCCCTTGAAACAACAGCTCAGCCAGATTCCAGGCTCCTAGTCAGCCGGTATTCACAGGTACACATGCCCTAGTTATCGGACTCGACGTACTTTAAAAGCGATTAGCCGATAACTACAGCCCGGAGTTCCCCACCCTGATGACTTCTTCCCACCAACCTAGCCCCCCCAAGCTCCCCGTTCCCCAAGATCCACAGAGCACCACACAAACCAGCAAGTAAACAGTTAACGCCCACCGTCCAGGGGCCGGTGTCCGTCCTGATTGTTCAGGGACTGTGCCCTATTAGTTGTTCGGCCTTTTGACTGTGCCACCTGGATATATGGAAAATGCCAAGTGCGGTGCCCTGTCCTGTTCCTCGCGGTCTGGCACGTGTAGCAGCTGCTCCCGCCAAGGGACCAGCCCGTCCCCAACCACTAACACAAGCGAGCCAGGGTCTCCTCCATCCCAGTCCTTCTAAAGGAACCCTACCTACCCACCCAACCAGCCCCAAACCACCCTGGTCTCAGCCCCCACTAGAGTTTTCAATCTACGGCCTAGTACGGGTTTCATTTACTAACTTGAACCTTGGCTTTCCCTTAAGATAGGGATAAGTATCACACAGATGATGCAGCCTTTCATATGGCCCCTGATCTAAGGCACAGGCAGGACAGTGAAAGTATTAAAGCAACAAATACCA
The DNA here is from genome assembly GCF_017311325.1 of Ursus maritimus. Classification (NCBI taxonomy): domain Eukaryota; kingdom Metazoa; phylum Chordata; class Mammalia; order Carnivora; family Ursidae; genus Ursus; species Ursus maritimus. The sequence goes on along the minus strand of NW_024423319.1, from coordinate 90,788,555 downwards.
ACCCCCTTTATTCTCCTGCATGCAAGCCGAGCACCTCCAACCAGCCTCGCCACTGCCCCCCTCCCTGGGGTATCACGGGAGAATCTGGTCTACCGTGTAGGAGGGAAGAACCCTATAGTTCATGTCAGCTGGAAAGTTCCCGAAGGCATCTATTTCACGGTCTGGACCATTTGGGCTGAACAGATGGTGAGGAGAATGTGCTCAGGAAGGGTGGCTCAGGTCATGGCCAGCCCAGCATCTGGGTCTCCTTGGGTGGGTCATGGCTGGGGCCAGTCCGCTGTCAGGCACAGAGCCTCTCAAGGTAGTGTCTTGTCACCTCCTCGAAGACAGCCAGCACTCTCATTCTCACCACACCAGAGCTGGCTGCCCGAACAGGGAGGCCCTGGCGTGGAGGACGCTGACGCCGCGGCTGGCATCCCCTGGGAGCAGGGTGGCCCCGTCACCGCTCTGGACGCTGAGATCCAAGGGCAGTCGGGCAGAGGTGGGCAAGATCTTCAGCCATTCGGAGGCCGGGAGCCTGGCCCACAGCATTCCCTTCCTGGTGAAGGCAGCTACTAGGGCGGTTAAGAGAAAGAAGTGAGGAGCGTCGTAAATAATATCGGGCAAACCCAGGAATCCTACCCTTGACGTCACTGACTGAGCTGGGGCGCCCCCTCTGGAACAGCTGACACTGTGGCCACTTCTGGGCTCTCAAGCATCTCTCTAGGTTAAGGACAGATGCTCCCGCAGCTGATTCCGGGCTGCTAAGGCCAGGGGTCTCTACTAATTCGGCTTGAGGATATAAATCCAGTCGCCATTCAGGTAAATGCCGACACCTCCGTCATGTGCTCCTTCATGCTCGGAGGACTGCAGCGAAGCCGAGGGAGCATGACGCTTTCTGACGGACTCGAACTTTCCGAAGCGCATCTAGAGGATAGCCCTCACTTTGCAGGGGAAAGAGGTTTTGATTCTTCCGATCACTTACATAATCACGTTGAGCACCACCTCTGTACTAGGCACTTAGATCCCGGCGATGAACAGGGGTAGGGACCCGTGAGCAGCTGCAGGGAACAGAATCCACGGTCACTAATTTGCGCAGAAAAGCATGAATGGCGGAGTCTGTGGCAGGACTGTGGAGGCAAGTTCTAGACGGAGCCTTCAGGAGCAACAAACTCCCCAAACCATACTGCGGGAGCAGCTGCCAAGGCTCTGCTGTGACGAGGAGCCCTCCGTGGTCAGAGAGGCCGGGCTGTGGGACCGCACGGTGTCTGCCACTGCCCACCCAACAAAACGGAGGCGCGGCAGGCTGCGCGTGGCCTGGTGCATGGGAGTCAGCGCCCGAGTCCAGGGCTTGCTGAGTTCTCTAATTGATGGCGCCGAAGACATCTCCGCACCCTAGCCGCACGCCACACAAGCCAATCCACCGTATTTGCCACAGATGGTGGGCAAGACACACCCGGCCGCTCCTCCAGGAAGCTGACACCCTAGCTGAGGGGATGGGCGCACCCATCCAAGGACCCGATGAGCCATCTGAGGAGGGCTGGCAGAAGAGCCAAGAAGGGGAAGTACAGGGCGATCGGATGGTGACTCCAGTCTTGGGGGGCCAAGGAGGGTTTGCCTGAGGACATGGTGAAAGGTCGAGAAGGAGTTAGTCCAGGAAAGAGGTTGGGAAGGAACCTTCCAGGCAGAGGGAATGGCATTTCCGTAAGCTCAGAGGCCAGGAGCGTGGCGTGTCCCGTCCATGCGGCCGAAGCCTTGAAGGGTGGAGAGAAGGTTCAGTGTAATGCAGGGCAGCCAGGCTTGGCGTGCGGGGCACAAGCCTGCAGCTGGCCCAGAGTGCACGTAGCTGAGGACAACAGCCTGCCTGGGCACCAGGGAGAGGCAGGCCATTCTGGAAATAACAGGAAGAGCGACCCCTAACCCCTTGCCTCTTCTGTCCCGTTGAAATACACCCCGGCAGATAATGTGTTTTATCCTGTCAATGCCACGCTCTTAAAATATCCCCATTTTCAGATGAGGAAACTGAGAACCGACTTGTCCCTGCCTGAGTGCTGCCCACCCGCCGGAAACGCCAGGGAGCGGCCACCAGCCCAGGAGCAGGCCTCGGCCAATGACTGGTAGGAATAGCGGGCAAACGCCCCAGCTCCCTTGCCCCGAGGACGGGATCACAAGGTGCGTGCTTCTCGGTTATTCCCAGAACATCCCGTGGGATTCAGCCTCCGTCAGGCCCGGTGGTAACTGGCCTGATAGCATGCTTTCGATCGCTGTCCTTCCTTCCCTGCCTCATGCCCCCTCAAGGCCCGAGCAGGGCTTCCTGGGGCCACCCCCCCCAGAAGTTACTTCTCCACTCAAATCCTTGTCAGAGGAGGGGGGATGGCAGGTATCGTTCCAGTGAGGGGACAGGCTGCTCCCCGCGACAGGAGGAGGGTCTCAAGTAGCCTGGTCATCATTCGTGCAGGCCTCAATGTGTGTTCTTCCCCAGCACGGGACTCCTGCGCCGTCCTTGGTCCCCGTGCCCCGGTAGGGTCCCCCACCAGCTCCCACACCGAGCCTCAGCCAGCCCTGAGGGCCGAGCCTTCCCAGGAGGCCAAGCTGCCTCTGTGAAAGCTACATCCGGATTCCTTTTCGAGGCTCTGTGGGAAGTTGGGACATTACCCTACTCTCTCCGGCAAAGGTCACTGGGAAATGTCACATAACGTGGCCACTGCCAGCTCCCTGGCCCTCCTCCTGTCAGCTCTCATAGCTGCGCAGAGGTGGGGGTGCTTATATGGCCTCTCCCCTGCAGAGCCCTCCAGCAGGGCGGGGCACAGGAGACTCGTAGTGTGGCAGACCCATTTCCCAAAGGTAGCCGCAAAAATATATGTATTCCTTCCCCCACACTGTCTACCTGTGACTGCCACTCTTCCCCCTAAAAGGTGAGGTCTCCATTCCTTCCTCTTAAACCTGAGTGGGGCTGGTGACCGTTCGGGCCAGTAGATTGTAGAGGAGAGGATGCCGTGGGACGCCCTGGTCCAGGTCGTAAGAAAGATCCAGCTTCCACCTGCTTCTCTCTTTCTCGGAAACTCACTCTGGGCACCCAGCCACCACACTCTGAGGAAGCCCAAATCTGCGCAGGAAGAGAGTTCACACAGAGAGGCTCGGGGGAGGAGAGCTGACGTCCCCCAGCCAACAGCCACCATCAGCCGCCAGACATGTGCGTGCACAAGCCTTCACATGGCCCCAGCCCCCAGACTTCGGGGCTTCCAGCTGAGGCCCCAGACACCACGGAGCAGAGACAAGCTGTCCCCACGTGCCCCCTCCAAACTGCTGATCCACAGCGTCTGCAAGTGTAAGAAATAATGATTGTTTCAATCCACGAAGTCGTGAGTGTGTGTCGGGCGGGGGGCGGGGCGTGATTTGTTATACAATCGTAGAAACAAAAACACCAAGCTTCCAGGATCCTGCCATTGGCAACCACATGGATAAACCCGGACGACACGATGCTAGGTGAAATAAGCCAGATACAGAAAGACAAACACCGTGTGCTCGCACTTCTCTGTGGAATCTCAAAAAGTCAAATTCGGAGACGCAGAGAGTAGAACTGCGGTTAGCAGGAGCAGAGAGGTGGGGGAATGGAGAGATGTGGGTCCAAGTCACGCTCCTCTCGGATGAGTAAATCTAGAGATCCAGGGTACAGCTTGAGGACTATAGCTAAAAATACTGTATTGTATACTGGAACTGTGCTAGAAGGGTAGATTTCAGGGGCTCTGATCGCAAAAAAATAACGGTAACTATGTGCAGAGGTGGGTATGTGAGTTAGCTTAGCTGTAGAAATCATTTCACTGCGTCAATGTATATCAAAACATCGTGTCGTACACTTTACGTACATACAATTCTTATTTAAAATTTTTATTTAATTTAAAAATAAACAGAAGGAGAGGCCCCTGGGTGGCTCAGGCAGTTAAGCGTCTGACTGATGATCTCAGTTCAGGTCTTGATCTCGGGGTCGTGAGTTCAAGTCCTGTGTTGAGCTCCACACCGGGTGTAGAGTCTACTTTTTTTAAAAAAAAATTTTAAAATAAAAATAAACAAAATGAAACAACAAGCTTCACAAATTCCTAGCGTTGGGTTGGGTTGGGTTTTATCTGGTTTTGTTTGACAGTGCTCTGTCCCTATGAGGACAACGGCAAGAAGGCACACTCTGTGTCACAGTCCTGGCCCCCACGCGCCTTTCCTACCACCATCCCCAGACTCACAGGTCTGAAGGGAACAAACCTGGTGTTTCCATGGGGACATTCTTCCAAAGAGCTGGGGACAGCAGTTTGTCAGGTGACAACGGGACCAACTGGGGTGACATCACTAATTCCCAGCCACTCTTGTGGTCCCACTTTGTCTCTTGTTCAGTGGTGACGATAACCTCAGGATGACAGCATCCAGGGGAGCAGTCTCCCTTCTCCCACCTGGTCCGCAGCACCCCCGAGCTGACTTCGCCAGTCCCGAGAACCCGCACCATCCACGGAAGCAAAGCGGCATGCCGGGGCGGAGGGGGGCGGGCCGGGTGTCCTCAGAACTGGTTATTTACCCAGCGGCTCACATCTGTAGGTTGGGCCCCTCTAGGGCTCGCTCAGATGTTTTTAATCTCCCCTTTGGCTGTTCCCATCTGTGTGACCCACTCACGCTGGAAACACTCTCAAAGCGGCAGCGCTTAGCGGGGGGTCCAGCCCCGCCCTGCGGACAGATGGTGCTTTAATGGTGACCCCGCCAGTGACACTGATGTTAAACAGCCTCACCCATTACCCCTCCCCACGCACGCCTGGGCTAAGGGGATGCCCACGGAAACCTGCTCCCCTAGGCTTCTTCCAGCAACTAACGCCAGGGGCTAAAAGCTGCACTGTTACGCAAGAGCAAGCAAACTCGCTACCTCCTTTGGAAATCACTTTTTGCTTGGGAGCTGGGATGCCACTACCTGCCTGTGTGACTTTGGGCTAATTATGTCAACTCTCAAAGCCTCGTGCTCCTTGCGTGTCAAATATGGCTGGCACCTACCTCGAAGGGTTTGCGAATGAATTAAATGCGATAATAACACATGCTTACGGAGTGCTCTCTGCTCCAGAAGGGACAGCACACCCCGAGCATGTAGGGTTCGTTCCTTCCGTTCGGAAGCTGGTAATAAACGTCCGCCACTGTAAGCCTATGTTAACAGGACTTGAAACACATGAGTCATCGACGGCGGCAGGAACGACCAGATTTGTTTTCTTTGCAATACGAATTGCATTTGACATCAGAATGTCGACTCTGGTTTTGGCTCTTGAGATGGCACCATGCAGGGAGCACCGAATTAGGACTGTGACAACCTGGATGGTCCTTCCACACGTGTCCCACAGCAGCCACAGGAGTAGAATTCTCCATCGGCTCCCCATCATTTGAGGGCCACAAACCATCACCGCAGCTGCAAAGCCCTGTGGAAACTAGCCTCAGCCGTGTCCCCAACCTCTGAGCCCACCCCTCCCCCTCCCTCATTTCACCTCAGCCCCCCTGACTTCCCTGCTGTTCCTTGAATAGGTCAAGCCTACACCTGCCTCAGGGCCTTTGCACTTGCCGTTCTCTCAACCCGGAGTGTTCTCACCCCAGGAGTCCTGGGCTCTCTCTCTCTTCTTCAGACCTCCACTCAAATAGCTTTCTCCATCATCTCTCCCCTTAAGGTGCTGGATTTTTTTTAGAGTGCTTGCCCTGGTGTTACATGTCTAAGAGTTTATTGTCTTTCTTTCCTTGCTAGAATGAAAGCTCCTTAAGGACACGGGTGATGTTCTAATTCACCGCGTCACCCCCAGAATCCAGAATAATACTTGACACATAGTAGGTCCCCAGTAAATAGTTATGGTTGAGCAAATGGCTTTTCTAAAATGTCAACCTGTGCCTTCGGTTCATGGAACAACTTCCCTTTGTCCTAAGAGTAAAGACTTCCAGGGCCCATTATGATCTGTCCTCTGTGTAGCTCCAGTCACCTCCTCCCTCCACCCTCACCACTCACACACACTCACATTCACACACACACACATGTGCGCGCATGCACACAGATATACAGACACACACAGGTACACAAACATACAATTATAAAACACACAGACATGCACGGACAGACGCAGAGACACAGAGACACACATAGACGCATATCTACAAACATGCACACACATGCGTGTACATGGACACACGTGAACACACAGACATACACACACAGACGTATCTATAGACACAGACACACCAGGACGGACATGCATATACGTACACACAGCCACACACAGATATACGCATGTGCATGGACAGACTCACACAGACGGCCGTGGGCAGACATACGCACAAACACATAGGTACGCATACACACAGACACACAAGGGATACGAGTACACACAGACATGCACTTTCTAGCCTGCAGTTATACAGACATACCACACTCGTGGTCACCCCTAGGATTTTTACCATTTTGCAAATACCAGTCCTTTGGTCAGCTCTTCTCTCCTGGACAGTTCCGCCCATTCCTCAGGTCACAGCTCTGACGTCATCCTCCCCAGAGAGTCAGTCAGGATAACACGATGGTCAAAAGGACAGACTCTGAAGCCAGATTGCCTGAAGTCGGATTTTGGCTTTGCTCTTTGCTAGCTGTGTGCGCTTAGACAAGTTACTTAACCTCCCCGTGCCTTCGTGCCGCCCCCCCACCCCCAGTAAACCAGGAGGGTGAGAACAGTACCTACCTCACACGGCCATTTTAGCTAATGCATGGAAAGCAGTTAGCGTGGTACCTGGCCCAGAGGGAAGATGAGCTAGCTATCGTTGTCATTCCCTGACTACTCCTAAGACAGCATTAGGTGCTGCTCCCAAGCTCTTCTTAGCATCAATACGGCTATCTGTATGTAGCGTGGGCCCATCTGTGCCCTAGGGGTGTGTCTATTATCTTTCTTGGCCACAGGCCTGGGAAGTTTGGGAGGGCATCCCGTGCTCTGAGAGCCTCCGTACGAAGCCCAGGGTCTTCACCCCGACGTGCTCAACAGATATTTGCCGTGTGCAAGCATGCCTCTGGGTAAGCCACCGAGCTGCCCTAGAACGTCGCTTCCACCTCTGGAAAGATCATCGGACTGCAAGTTTTCTAAGGCCCTTCTGGGTCAAATGATCTGTGATTCTTCAATTCCATGCCTGACCCTCTATGTGAAAGAAAGTTCTTCCCTTATTGTACCAAAACCATAACAAGTATCTCCATGAAAACTTTTTTCAACTCTTCCAGATCTTTTCCAAAGGGAACGTTAAGACTGATGGGCATCAAGGGCCCTTAGGAATGAGTTCGATCCTGACCTTTCTCTAGGGAGAGGACCAAGGCCCAGAGAAGGGATCAGGCTGGCTCGAGGCCACTCTGCAAGCTGATGGATGAACTCCACAGCCCCAGGGTTGTGGCCCACTGCATTATTTTTTCCCCCACAGAAAATAAATGATTTGGGGAGTTTTCTTTAGCGAAGGCAGAACAGTGAAAGCTAGCAACATTTGGGTGGAAATTTAAGAACGAGGATGAGTCATATCTCTTTAAAGTATCACTCGGTGTTTTGCTGTGACAGTACATAAAAATAACCCTAGCTTACTGGCTTAGTGAATTCTTGCCACCCGCCAGGAACTGCATTAAGCACTTGACACACCTTCCCTCATTTGAGTCTCCAAATGATGCCATGAGAAAGGTACCCATTTTACAGATGACAAAACTGAGACTCAGAGAGGAAAAGTAACATTCCCAAAGGTCCCCAGGTAGTAAGTGGCAAAAACAGGATCTGAACCGATGTGGTTGTGTGATTCCTGGTCCAGGCCCCTAACTCTGGCATCGTCCTGCACAGTGGCCCCATCTGTCAGAGTACGATCAGCACATCCTCCCAAATTAAATGAACACACCTTGAGAGACTGATGCATTTATCAGAAACAAGTTCACACAGCCAAGTTGGGTTGAGCATTTCTGTGCTGTCACCTTCCCCCATCTCCCTTTATTCTTGCTGGTGACTTCCAGTGTGGGCAACGTGTGCGTCTCAGGCACAACCTCAAAGAAATGGAAGTAGAAAGTGGCTTACGGAAGATATGGGTTGTATCAGTCAGCTATTGCTGGGTAACAAACCACCCCAACTCTCAGCGATGTATACAGTAAGCCTTTATTCTCATACTCACAGGTCTGAGGGTCAGCTGGAGGAGCTCTGCTTCCGTCACGCGTCTGCAGGTTGACTGGTCTGGGCTGGACTGGACTCCAAGCTAGAGGGTCAGGTCGGGCCCACAGGCCTCCTCGTTCTTCTGAGACTAGCTGGCTCCCTGGGGCATGTTCTCTCACAATGATGATGGAAATGCAAAAGGACAAGTGCAAACACATGACACCGCTTACAGCGTAGGCTTGGAACTGGCATGTCATCACTTCTGTCTACATTCGAACAGCCACGGCAAGTTACACGGCCAAGTCCAGCACCAATGGGAGGGGAAATAGACCCATCCCTCTCTAATCGGAGGAATGGCAATGGGCATGGATAGAGGGAAGAGGAAGTAATTGAAAGCAGTGTCGCAATCCACTGCCGAGGTCATTCACAAATGTGGCAAGATTGGAGCCTCAACATGTTTTTATTTTGTGAAGATCGGGGAGACAGGGAGGAGCACAGATGGCGACTGGTGTTAGCTGTATCTTCTGGGACAAGAGTTCCCCCTTCATCTTGAATTGCAGCTCAAGGTTTCCAGGGATGTTGAGGGAGGCAGAGAAGTTTCCGGTCTAGACAGGGGACATGGGGACAAGTGCCCTCCAAATGTGTGTTTGCAAACCATGATCAGGAAGCAGTGGTCTCTGTTCAGTCAGAGCCTGGTCCAGTGTGCAGGCTGAGTGTCCCGGAGGGCTGCAGCCCCGCCCACTTCCAAGGCGCTTGCTGGGAAAGCGGGTGGGTGAAGGCAGATGGCCCAGACACCTCCGTGCACCTGAAATGCTGACCAGATGGCCACGCTGCCTCTCGTGCCTGCATTTCTCCTCCTTCTCCATTTTGAGCTAGCAGGGTGACAACCTCACCCATACAGGGTGGGGAAACAGAGTCAAGGGGTCAACTGAGCCCTTCCTGTCTGGGTATGCTGGCTTTTCTACCTCCTCCTATCTGCCTGGACAATCCTTAACCGCTCGTTCTCTCTCTCTCTCTCTCCTTCCCTCCTCCCTCCTTCCTCTCTCTCTCACTCTCTCTCTCTCTCGTAGTGGCAGGTGTAAAATCCTCCTCACCCCCTGCCCTGTCAGCTACATGATACAGCAGAGCACTCCTGGGGTAGAGATGACAGTCTGGAGCTGGAGCCTGGGAAGCGTGATGACAGTGGTTCAGGTCCCGGTCTCGGAGGCAGGCAGACCAGAACCAAATCCAAGCGGCACCACCGTCTAGCCTGGTGAGTCCCTCAAGTAGCTCCCAGTCTACCTGGGAATCAATGCCTTCAAGCCCAACACAAAAAAATCTGAGACACAGGAGGGGCTCAACTCCCACCGAAGGCAAGAAGCCCCCTGCCCTATTCCCTACGGATCCAGCCTCTGCTGACATAAACCCGCACACGGGGAGCTCAGAGCCTAAGGCAGGCGGCCGGGTTTTTTCCAGTTCTAATTGCGAGAAAAAAATCTCTCTCTGACTTTGAGCTGAAAATTTAGCTTCCTGTGATGTTTGCCCTCCTGGCACATTTGCAGGCAGCTGTCCCGTCTTTCCTGATTATATATATACCGCTAAATCTGTGCTTTCTGGGGTGTTCCGTGGAACACGAGTTCCACAGACTTTCAGCAAGTACGTACGGACTCCAGCGAAGTAAGTGCTCATGGGTCATTCCGTTTATGAAACCCTAGGTAAGCAAAACCAGCTAGTTTCTGTGCCTGGAAGAGAGCGGCGTGAACCCGATGAGAGAAGCAGGTGATGCTGCAAAAAGTAATACAGAATACCCCCAACGCTTCTGATCCCAGGACTGGAGCCGGCGTTCCTCGGTGAACTCTTTGGGGGAAAAGCAAAGTTAAAAAAAAAAAAAAAAGTACCCTGGACCGTGAGAACATAGGCAAGGAAGATCACTCTGAATTGGACGCTGTGGCAGAAGCCATCATGCCCCGCCCACACCCGCTGGGCACTTACATCCGGGCTCGTGGCCTTGACTACCAATGGCCAGCACCGCGCATGTGCCTGAGAGCTTTCTGGCTAAGGTAGTCCACTGTGCCCACGACTGCAGCAGGCTGGAATTCCGAGAAATCTAGTGACCCCCTCCCCCGGAGCCGCTATCAACCAAAGACTGACAGCCCAGCGCCCAGACCCTCGGTGGGGACAACCCCAAGGTGTGCATTCTGCAGCATCTCCCAGAGTTCCCAGTAGGACTGAGCCCCAGGGGCCGCATGGGTGGCCGCTGACTTGCTCCCAGACCCTTTGGTCATTCCCTTCCGTCGCTGCCTCCAGGGCCTCACTCCCCTTCTGGTTTTTCTTGCAATCGCCTTTCAAATAAACTGTTTGCACTCAAACCCAGGTCCCAGCGCTGCTTTTGGTGAGACCCAAACCACAACAGATGGTCTGGGGAGTTTTTTCCACAGTCGCGGCTGAGCCTAAAGGAGGAGGGAGTGTCTGGCGGGCCAAAAGAGGAGGAGGGGGAGGGAGAAGAGACAGGAGAGGTGTGTCACCCAGGCTCCCAGGCAGACCCCGCGTTGGCTCCTCTTGCTTCTGCACAGTCACCCTCAATGCTTCCCATCTGCCCTACACACACACACACACACACACACAAAACTCTCAAGTCTCTCCCTCCCTCCTGCCTCAATTTCCCCACCCATTTGCCACAGCTCGGGGACTTAGTCTGGCTAGGGTGGAAGAGGACTCCAGACAAGGAGTCATGGGAAAGGAGGAGAGGGCTCTCTTGGGCACATAAATCACTCCGCAGCTGAGAGGCCTGGCGTTCCCAAGCCTGGAAGGTAATTCCCAGGGCCGCGAAAACTTGGCAAGCAACCCCCAAGTCGGGCCGGGACTCAGCGGGACTCAACCCAAGCTTCTGGATTTTCTGGGTTGCTTTTTCTCCATTTTACTGTGGGTGTAACCTTGATCCCTCTGCAGAGGTAAACAACGGGGTCTGAATTATCTGGTTTGGAAAAGGAAGAGGCCCCAGGGACATATAAATGCGGAGGAGACACAGCTGTGCACAGCATGCCCACTTCCCCTCCCTTAGCACAAACCCAGGGCATCTCTGCGAGCGCAACGGCGTCACTCTCCTCTCCCTATAGCATGGGCCAGAGTTGCAGAAGCCACAAATCACTAAGAAAAGTGCAGAAGAATGCTCGCCATTTCTTGAAGTAGAAATAATAATAATCTGGTCCGTGTATTCAGCCAAGACATTTTTTCCAAGGATTGCACTCAGATTTATCAGAAGTCCCCCGGGTCTGGATATGTTTTAATTAAAACTGTTATTGGGGGGAAAATGCAAATAAAAAGAACCCCGAAAATGACACCCAGAAGTGAGTTATGTGGAGACGACCACCAGATTGCATTCCTCCGGCATTCATCTTGTCACTGCCTTGCCATCTGTATGGTTACATCCTGGTCAGTCCTGCCGTGTCGACTCTTCTGCGCATAAAATAATTACCTACGTTGACCATCTCCTAGGCGCCAGGCACACTTGACACGTGGTATTCTTCCCATTACAACCCCAGGAGCTACCATTTAAATGATTACTATGTGCCTGCTATGTGTTTTTGGTGCAGACCTCATTAAATCCTCCCAAAGCCCTCTGATGGGATTCTTTTAGTGTCCCCATGTTTCGGATGATGACACTGAGGCTTAGAGTAAAATCTGAGGAAAATCTCGCAGGTGGAAACAGGAGGACACCAGGTCTGTCCGGCTCCCGGGACAAAGCCAGGTGTGACGCATCAGACTTTCCTGGCATCCATGCTGAGCCAAGGGGACAGGTGAAGCACCAAGGCAGCACTCCCAGGAGGAACCAGTAAGGGCCAGGGCAGTAGAACAGGACAGCGGAGGAAGGCAGACAAGGGTACAACCCTACGTCCCAGCCTCAGCCTTGTCCCAGGACTCGGGGGGACAACTTACACCCCAGAGTTTGTCTTGCCCCCAGGGAATGGAGCTGGGGTTTCTTACTCCACACCAGTCACTGGCTCTGGGTGCCCTAGGATGAGGGCAGGAAGGGGGAACAGAAAACTTCTAGGAATTTTCAACTCTCCATATCTCTGGGGAGGCCACCGGTGTCAGAGGGCAACCTTCTGAAGGTTACAGCTGTTGGCAGCAGAGCCTCCTGAAGCCGGGGGCTGGGCAGAAGGAACAGGAACAAATCTGGGTGGGGTGCCAGCAATGCACCACACTTGGCATGTAACCCTCCTCTTGCCCTATATTTGTGGCTGCGAGAAAAACTTCGAGAATGGGCCATTATGTTCTGGACATAATCGTCAATAGCCTGCCCTACCACCAGGCTGCGTAACACGGACCACCCAGCCAAGGCTGAGGGCACAAGGTGCGCACTGTCGACCCGAGCTAGCCCACTCATTACCGAAGAACAACCCCTAGGGATGTTCTCCTAAGATAGGAACTCAGCAGCAGTGGGTTCTGCCCAGTCCTCTAAACTCACAGCTTCTGCTTCACTAAGAAAACATAGCAGCCAGAAGCCAGGGGGCAAAGCCCTGGAGAAGCCAGCTGGACACGTCTAAACAGCCTCAAAGACCAAGCAAGGCACTGCGAGACGAGCATTCCAGCCCCGGTTCCAAGGAGCCCAGCTGCATTTTCGGCCCCGTGCCTGGAGACGGACAGTGGCAGCCTGACAAATAAGCCTGCTTTCCCAGTGGCAACCACAAGGCCTTGACTGAGACAGACAGCTAGGGGCCCAAGTCACAGGTATCTGGCCGGAAAGCAGCACCGATGAGCATGCCGCCAAGCTTCAGCGATGGTAGAGCACCAGGTGGTGTCCCGCAAATTCCCAGCACCAGGGCTTCAGGCCTAGGGCTGCCCCGTGCCTCTCCCTGAGGCTGCCAGCTTGCTGTGAGGGCTTTCTGGATCCTCAGGACAAATCCCCCTTTGAATGTGGCCTGGTTTGAGTGGGTGTCTATGCCTGGCCATCACAGTCTCTAGGACACATGGCATGTCAAACTCCCAGAGTTAGTGGACCTCAAAAGGGCAGCCTGGGACACATTGAACTCAAATGCAAGAGTTTACACACACACACACACACACACACTCACACACACACAATCATATACGCTCACATGCTCACACACATACACAAGCATTTACACACTCATGCAAATAATCTATCTCACACCTAGCCTGCCAAAGTACAAAAAAAAAAAAACCCTTAACAAGGCACGCATTGTGTTTTCTATATTGATACGTGTTGATACGTGTCAACTGACTTCAGTCAATGGAATAAACCTTCCATTGCGGGACATTTAGGAGATCCCCACTGCTTTGCTATTGCAAACAAATAATGTTGAGTGAATAAAAGTTACAAAGGATGTGTATAGGATGCTACCACTTTGTAAAATTTAAAAACAATCAAGACAATGGTATATAAGGTTTGTAAATGCATGTGTATGTAGTACAAGTCGAGGACGTTGGTGCAGAGATGACATGGCAGCCCCTGAGAGGAGGGAAGGAGGGAAGCCCGGAGGGAGGAAGGGAGGGAGGAAGAGATGGGGTTTTCACTGTATTTGGAAATTTGTATTTTTTTTAATCCATGAATAAGAGAGACAAAGGACACACAGCAAAATGTTAACATTTGTCTAATCTCTGTGGTAGGATCATGGATATTTCCTATTACTTCCCACAATTTTCTGTGTTGGAATGATTCTTAATTTTAAATAATGTTGTAATGATTTTTAAAATTTCACCTAAAACTGAATATCAACATAACCTATGACCCAGCAGTTGTATTCTTATATACTCAACGCAACACGTCCATGTGCTCACTAAAAGACGGGCGTAAAGAACATTCATCCCAGCACGGTTTTACCAGCTCCACTTGGAGAAAGACTCCGATGCCAGTGAACAGCAGAATGGATAACTAAATCATGGCGTGCTTGCTAGTGCAAGGGAATACTATTTGGCAATGAGAGTGACCGGACTACAACGTACGATAGCATGAAGCAGTAGTTAAGTAGTTAACACACCACCATATTACAGCAGGAGAGTACAGATCTGACTCTGTGCTTACCTTTACCAGGGTGCTGTCTATTTTCATATGTTTTCATGTTACTAAGTAGCATCCTTTCATTCCAGCTTAATTCCTTTCAAAATTTCTTGTAAGGCAGGTCTCGTGGTGATGAACTCCCCCAGTTTTTTGTTTGTTAGGGAAAGTCTTTACTTCACCTCCGTTTCTGAAGAACAGCCTGTTGGGTAAAGCATTCTCAGTTGGTACTTTCTTTCTTTGAGCATTTTGAGTTTACCATCCCATTCTCTTCTGGCCTGCAAAGTCTCTGCTGAGAAATCTGCTGAGAGCCTTGTGGAGGTTTCCTTGTATGGGAGAATTTTTTTTTTCTCTTGCTGCTTTTAAAAGTCTCCCTTTGTCTTTGATTTTAAACAATTTTATCATAATATGATTTGAAAAAGATCTTGGAGTTAAATTTGTCTGGGGACCTATGACCTCGTAAACATGGATATCCAAATCTCTCCCCAGATCTGCAAAATTCTCAGCCATTACTTCTTTAAATAAGCTTCCTGTCTCTTTCTCCCTCTCTTCTCCTCCTGGGACTCCAATAATGTGTAAATTGTTCCACTAGATGGTATCCCATAATTCACGTGGACTTCTGTCACTCTTGTCCACTCTTTTTCTTTGCTTTCTTCTAACTGGATAATTGCAAATGAACTATCGTCACTCTTGTCCACTCTTTTTCTTTGCTTTCTTCTAACTGGATAATTGCAAATGAACTATCTTTGAGTTCATGGGTTCTTTCTTTTTCACGATCAAGTCTTCTGTTGATGTTCTTTATTGCGTTTTTCATTTCATTCATTGTATTCTTCAGCTCCAGAATTTCCTTCTGGTTCTTTTTATGATTGCTATGTCTGTTAAACTTCTCATTTTGTTCATGTATTGTTTTCCTGATTTCATTGAACTGTGTTTCTGTGGGCTTTTGTAGCTCACCAGGCTTCCTTAAAACAACTATTTCTAGGATGTGAGGGCAATCTGGCTGTGATATCTGTCACCCCATTGATGGCCAGGGTTGATTCAGCTGATCTGGCTGGCTAGGCAGGTGTCCCCTTCCTCTCTCACTGCTCCATGTGCATCCCTCCCAAAGCTGTGCACTTGGAAGAAGAGAAAGACCTTCCCTGATAGCAAAGGACCGTTTTTCGGTCAAGGGTATATGGGTAGCTGCACTCCCCTGCTAGGACGTCCAAACAAGCTCTCAAGGTCCATTTGTAGGAGAATGTAGGGTAGTCAAGCTTCCGAGATTCCAGACGCATCCAAATGAGGCACCGCATGTGGCACTCTGCCTTTCTTTAAAAAAGAGAGAGAAGAAAAGAAAACTATTTCTAATTCTTCATCAGGCAAATTTCAGATCTCCATGTCTTTGGGATCTGTTACTAGAAAATGATTGTGTACCTTTGGTGGTTTTCTCATGTTCCCTCAGCTTGTCACATTCCTTGAAGTCTTGCATCACTGTCTTCACATTTGAAGAAGTAGTCCCTCCTCCAGTCTTTGCTGATTGGATTCAGGAGAGAAATCCCTTGTCAGCCTTACTAGGGATTCTGAAGCTTTCTTAGACCTTCTCTGTGGAGATGCCTGCTCTACACTTCTTATTCCCTTATTCCCTCTTGGGGGAGGGGCTGGGGTGAATTCTTAAGATTTCATGCCTTCTTCCGATCCTCCACAGCCCAGTCGAGTATTGACAGACTCCCATTTGCTTTCCCCAGAGTGGTGCTGAATGCTCAAATTTGTGTGTTTTCTCCCAATCCCACAGAGTCGGGCTGGCTTTCTGTGTATGCTCACCAGCTACCTGCAAAGGCGCACACTCACTGCCCTCGGGGTGTGCACAGGGAGCCAGCCACAGGGTTTGGGGGGGCATGGATGAGGCACGTGGTGTGTTGGAGGTGCCTGTGCGCCTCCTGAGGGAATCTTCAGGGGAGGTGTCCCCAGTGCCTCAGGGATGGTCTCCGTGACAGAGTCTGGGAAGCAGTTAGAAAATCTTCATCCCCATACCTTCTGATGTCTGGCTGCTGTTCTCCCAGCTCCTCTCTGCCCCATAGGCATGCAGCTCACCTCAACATTCTGGATGGGGTGAGACAAAAGAGGGTTTCTTTGGCCGCATCTCACATAGCTGGGGAAGCTGAGCATTCACTCATATGCTCTCACTTCTCCTGTAGAAGAAATCGCGTGCCAAGGGTGTCTGTCTTGGCACAGAGTTGGGCTGCCTTGGGAGAGGAATAATTTGAGTAAAATAGAACTATTTCTCTTCCCCTATTCAATGCATCCAATCTCAGATTTTTTTTTTTTTTTTTGCTCCAACAACGTACTGAAACTTCACTGGACTCCTGGACTTCCACAAAGATAGTCTTGTCCATGGGTGATTGTCAAAATCTGTGTTCTTTGGGGAGAAGATGGTAGAAAATGTCTATCCTGCTATCTTGATGACGTCACTCTCCATGGTCTGCTTCTTGAGCCAGTGTCACCTGAGTGTTCAGTTTGTGATAAACCATCAAGTGTACACTTTTGATGTGTGCGCTTTTCATTATTTTCTTACGTTTGAATAAAATCTACATTAATTTTGTTTCCAAAATGAAAGTTAAGGCACATTCAACGTAATGCTTTCTGTTAGGGCTATCATGTGAAGGCCATTGTCAGCCTTCATTTCTCAGCTGAAATTAATCTATTGATCACCACTGTTGTAACATACTCAATATCAGACATGAAATTATCGACCAGGAATAGCCTCTAAGTTGCTGCAGTGATGGGGGTGGGAGTGGGAGCTCCGTTCATGGTATTTAACAGGAAGTATCACTGCATCTCTGCGTTGCTCCGATGGCACATCCCTGTTTAGCCCAGACCCCATCAGAAAAGAACTCATCT
>NW_024423319.1:90763916-90771541 GCF_017311325.1 Ursus maritimus | reverse complement strand
CTTTTTCTTTGCTTTCTTCTAACTGGATAATTGCAAATGAACTATCGTCACTCTTGTCCACTCTTTTTCTTTGCTTTCTTCTAACTGGATAATTGCAAATGAACTATCTTTGAGTTCATGGGTTCTTTCTTTTTCACGATCAAGTCTTCTGTTGATGTTCTTTATTGCGTTTTTCATTTCATTCATTGTATTCTTCAGCTCCAGAATTTCCTTCTGGTTCTTTTTATGATTGCTATGTCTGTTAAACTTCTCATTTTGTTCATGTATTGTTTTCCTGATTTCATTGAACTGTGTTTCTGTGGGCTTTTGTAGCTCACCAGGCTTCCTTAAAACAACTATTTCTAGGATGTGAGGGCAATCTGGCTGTGATATCTGTCACCCCATTGATGGCCAGGGTTGATTCAGCTGATCTGGCTGGCTAGGCAGGTGTCCCCTTCCTCTCTCACTGCTCCATGTGCATCCCTCCCAAAGCTGTGCACTTGGAAGAAGAGAAAGACCTTCCCTGATAGCAAAGGACCGTTTTTCGGTCAAGGGTATATGGGTAGCTGCACTCCCCTGCTAGGACGTCCAAACAAGCTCTCAAGGTCCATTTGTAGGAGAATGTAGGGTAGTCAAGCTTCCGAGATTCCAGACGCATCCAAATGAGGCACCGCATGTGGCACTCTGCCTTTCTTTAAAAAAGAGAGAGAAGAAAAGAAAACTATTTCTAATTCTTCATCAGGCAAATTTCAGATCTCCATGTCTTTGGGATCTGTTACTAGAAAATGATTGTGTACCTTTGGTGGTTTTCTCATGTTCCCTCAGCTTGTCACATTCCTTGAAGTCTTGCATCACTGTCTTCACATTTGAAGAAGTAGTCCCTCCTCCAGTCTTTGCTGATTGGATTCAGGAGAGAAATCCCTTGTCAGCCTTACTAGGGATTCTGAAGCTTTCTTAGACCTTCTCTGTGGAGATGCCTGCTCTACACTTCTTATTCCCTTATTCCCTCTTGGGGGAGGGGCTGGGGTGAATTCTTAAGATTTCATGCCTTCTTCCGATCCTCCACAGCCCAGTCGAGTATTGACAGACTCCCATTTGCTTTCCCCAGAGTGGTGCTGAATGCTCAAATTTGTGTGTTTTCTCCCAATCCCACAGAGTCGGGCTGGCTTTCTGTGTATGCTCACCAGCTACCTGCAAAGGCGCACACTCACTGCCCTCGGGGTGTGCACAGGGAGCCAGCCACAGGGTTTGGGGGGGCATGGATGAGGCACGTGGTGTGTTGGAGGTGCCTGTGCGCCTCCTGAGGGAATCTTCAGGGGAGGTGTCCCCAGTGCCTCAGGGATGGTCTCCGTGACAGAGTCTGGGAAGCAGTTAGAAAATCTTCATCCCCATACCTTCTGATGTCTGGCTGCTGTTCTCCCAGCTCCTCTCTGCCCCATAGGCATGCAGCTCACCTCAACATTCTGGATGGGGTGAGACAAAAGAGGGTTTCTTTGGCCGCATCTCACATAGCTGGGGAAGCTGAGCATTCACTCATATGCTCTCACTTCTCCTGTAGAAGAAATCGCGTGCCAAGGGTGTCTGTCTTGGCACAGAGTTGGGCTGCCTTGGGAGAGGAATAATTTGAGTAAAATAGAACTATTTCTCTTCCCCTATTCAATGCATCCAATCTCAGATTTTTTTTTTTTTTTTTGCTCCAACAACGTACTGAAACTTCACTGGACTCCTGGACTTCCACAAAGATAGTCTTGTCCATGGGTGATTGTCAAAATCTGTGTTCTTTGGGGAGAAGATGGTAGAAAATGTCTATCCTGCTATCTTGATGACGTCACTCTCCATGGTCTGCTTCTTGAGCCAGTGTCACCTGAGTGTTCAGTTTGTGATAAACCATCAAGTGTACACTTTTGATGTGTGCGCTTTTCATTATTTTCTTACGTTTGAATAAAATCTACATTAATTTTGTTTCCAAAATGAAAGTTAAGGCACATTCAACGTAATGCTTTCTGTTAGGGCTATCATGTGAAGGCCATTGTCAGCCTTCATTTCTCAGCTGAAATTAATCTATTGATCACCACTGTTGTAACATACTCAATATCAGACATGAAATTATCGACCAGGAATAGCCTCTAAGTTGCTGCAGTGATGGGGGTGGGAGTGGGAGCTCCGTTCATGGTATTTAACAGGAAGTATCACTGCATCTCTGCGTTGCTCCGATGGCACATCCCTGTTTAGCCCAGACCCCATCAGAAAAGAACTCATCTGACCGCTAAAGGAAATTAAACTATCCCTCCCTGCCCTAGAGCAGTGGACTGGTCACAGTCAGGAACCAAGTGCCCGGGGTTGAAGGAGAGGCTGTGGGACCACTAAGGGAAAAAGCCAATCTGCCCAGTCCTCAAGAAAACAGACTTCCTTAGACATCACCCGTAAATGCCTGAGTCTAGAGGGGCCTATAACCATGGGCTGAGGCTGGCGAGCAAGCCAGGCACACAGAGCCTCTCAAGATGGGGATGCCACTTACATGGCCCACGTGCCCCCAATCTCCCCACCAAGCCCTTGGCAGACATCACTAATCAATCAAGGCCCTCTGAGATGGGACCAGGCCTCACAGTCCTTCTCCATGACTCTCTGGGAAGCCTGGAAGACGAGGATCTAGCAAAGAGACATCCCTGGTTTATGTGGGCTGAGGGGGGTCAGGAGCTTAGTAATGAAGGTCATTACGAGGAGCAGTGGGGACTAGACAGCACAATGCGCTGTTGATTACTCTGAACTTGATGTATACATGTATTTCTCTGTTAATTGCACAGTAAATATTACTTTTATTTCAGAAGGCAGAACGTCTTCTTTCTCTGGCCCTGCTGTAACAGGACGGTTGTTAGATGTGCACAGTAGGCGGGGCTCCTGGGCGGCCCAGGTCATGACACTAGTCCCTGCTCAGCGGGGAGTCTGCTGCTCCCTCTCCCTCTGCTCCTCCCCCGCTCGTGCTCGCTCACTCTCTCTCTCTCAAATAAATAAATAAATAAGTAAAATCTTGGGAAAAAAAAGATTTGCATAGTAGGCCACGGGCAGACCCTACCCTCGCAAGTAAGTGTACCCTCCTACCACCGCGGGAACAAGCCAGGAAGGAGAAAGAAGCTGGAAACTTCTCCTAATTTCCTCATTAGGGACAAGTTAGACCAGGGCAGGACCCCAAGGCCAAAGTACTCCTTTAAGGTAAAAGTGATGCGTTTCCTGTGCGTGCTTTCTCTGAAACTATGTGGCATGGCAGTCCTGCCCACAGGTGGCCGTGTCAGGGCCACTGGGAAAGGCCGCCCGTGGCCCGCAACCTGAGAGGTCACAGGGCCCTGAGGAGAGCCATGTCACGCCAAGTTCACTCTGTCCAGCAGTAAATAAAATGAGCCATGTCTCACGTTCCGCGGCTGTTCCCCACGTGTGTCCAGCTCCCCCGACAGAGGAGGACGGCTTGGGGGAGGAGTCGGGCCCTGATGGATCCTGCAGCTTGGCGGCAGGCAGAGAGGGGAGCTGCTGTCAAGGCTGCGGACAGCTGTCCATCATCCCATGGCCACCCTGGGAGGACTGACGGCTACCCGGCCCGCACGGGCCAGCTGCTGATGGACGGCGTGGCTCAGAGCCAACCAGCAAAACGGCTTTTGCCTTGACGCTGAGGTGGCAGATTGAGTCCTCCTCTCCTAGGGGCCGGTGAAAGGGTGACTCGGTGGCGGTTAACCCGCGTCGAACCTGTCTGTCCTCCTGATGTGTGCCGCCAGCCCGTCTCTATTCACCGCAGCGTGGCCTGCTCCCCGAGGTGACCGTGGGGTGCCAACTCAGCTCCCTCCACTTAGTCCCCCGCTCGTCCCTCTGCTCCTCAGGGACACCTGGCCCTCCCCTCACCGCCTCCTCCCTGCCGCAGTTCAGACCTGGGTCTCTAACACCCTCGACGGACTTGGCAAGTTTTTGTTTGGGCTCCTTTGGGCACTTGTTCTGAGATCGATGGGACGGGCCCCAAGCCTCAGACCTCCCTCGGGGCTGAGTGCCTCACAAGCGGGCGGGTTGCTGGTGTGCAAGAGGGCAGGGGCATGCTTCTCCTCAGCAGCGGGCACCAGGTGACTTCTGCCCTGGGAACGAAGCCTCCTTCCTCATGTCTTGTTCGGCCTCTCGCCAGGAAGGGCCCAAATCAGAAGAGGTGATGGGTGAGGTGGTAGCATGACACGTGCGAGGGGGCCACACCTAGCCGGCTCCCTGAGGGAGAGCATCATAACAATCCATCTGAGCTGTGATTCAAACCTAACTGGGAGCCGTGGAAAGTTCTTGAGGAGGGGAGTATGCAGGCAGAGCGATATTTTAGGAAGATGTGCAGGAGAAAAGCCTGTGGGTAGAGGACCAGTTAGGGGTTCTGCCATAGCCCAGGAGAGAGAAGAGGAGGAGGACCCGGACCATGGCAAAAGTCCAGAAAGCTCCACGAGGTAGGGACAAGCCTCAAGGTTAACCAAGCAACGAAGCCAAGGCAGCAATCTCCTCTTGAAAGCCCACCCGGAATGGAACACGGAGGCACAGGAGGGAGGTAGCCTTCGAGAACATTCAAGCCAGCCACCTCTTCTCACAGGTGAAGAAATTGTCCCCCAGAAGCACAGAGGAAGTGACTCTGTTGAGTGCCAGGTCCAGACCAGCCGCCACACAAGTGTTTTATGATCTCCCTCCCAGGAACCCAATGAGCCATTTTTTTTTCTGGGATCCTGAAAATTGGCACAGAGAGGTTCACGGATGTGCCCTGCACTGGGGCTGGAAGCCAGCCGGCACTCTACTCCACACTGTGCCACCTCTCAGAAAGAAAGGGCCTGGTCCTCTAGAAACCAGCAGGGGCCAAAGACATACGGCCTTGGTTTTCGATGAAAGGGCAGCAGAGACGAGCCACAAGCGCATTGCCCACCAACGGGGGAGGACGTGAAAGGGCATCCACCTGCTGGAACGTGGGGCCAACCGAAAAGGGCAACAGTGTGACGAGCCACCAGCCAACAGAAAGCGGAGTCTAGCTGTGATCTCCGTCGGTAATGACGGGCACCCCTCGTCCACAGCCAAGAGCCCTCTTGAGAACTGACCCACACTCAGAGAGGGAGGAACCCCAGAAAAGGCCGGGTCCCCTGGAAGCAGAGGCTGAGCCGGGAATGCTTGTGTACATGATTTATCGAGGGCGGGATCTCCAGAGGAACTTGTGGGGAAGTCGGGAAAGTAGGCCTGCAAAGACACGGGGCAAAACAGAGACGTGGGTTGAGCAGAAGACAGGATAACCAGCCACCCTGGTTTGCCCCGGACGGACGATCTCCAGGGACATGGACTTCCAGAGGTAAAACGGAAGTCCCGAGAAAACTGGGACAGCTTGGGCACCATCTGTCAGCCTGATCCCACAGGGAGCCCTGGAGCAGGAAAGGCCCCAGAGGGTTGTCACCTCCCCCTAAAGCAGAGTCCGGGCTTTTGTATCCCTGGCGGAGGTCATTGGCCATGCCTCTCCCCAACCCCCCGGGGAGCTGTAACCTCCCAGAGACCTCTAGGTAAAGTGAGTCCATCGACCAAGGACAGTGCCTCTGAGACGGAGGTAGGTGTGAGCTGGTGTTATCCCACACCGATCGCGGCCAACGGACAGGTGCACAGGCAGGGAAAGGGGATCTCGGCAAGGCAGCACCAGTAACCGCTACATGAAGAACGTAGCCTCCGAAGGACAGCCTCCTCCATGGCCTTCACGCCCTGAACTCTCCAGCCAGCCCCTCTTCTCCCTTGACACGCAGCAGAGTGCCTCCAACCCTGATGAACGGAGAGGCGTGCGTCCCGGGGGGCTTCCGGGAAGCCCATGGGCAGGCAGCTTGGCTCAGTTCCTTGCCTCCCACAGGCGCTGGTGGCATTGTTCAAGGCTTCCCCTGAGGCCTCTTTGATGCAGATGAGCGAAAGTCCCCAAGTTAAACTTGCGGTTCTGCTAACCCTCAATGACACGGAACGCAGTAACGCTTTGACCACATTCTACATTTAACGGAGCCCTGAGAAAAATGAGAAGATGTTCGCTCATCAGCAACTGCCTATCACCTGTCATCTTTTTTTTTTTTTCCAGACTACGAGGGTTCCTGGGGACTCCTTGGTGGCGTATCAAGTTTGATGAATATTAGTAGTTAAAAGTACAATTAGAGGTGTGAAGTGTAATGTATTCCTAAGGTTCCTATTGGGCTTCTCCAGGAATTTGCTCAACGAGCATTTATTGAGCACCTGCTATGCACCAGCTGGCTCAGGGCTGTGTGCTGGGGATACAAGAGGAAAAGCACCAAGTTCCGACCACCAGGGAGTTCGTGGTCCCATGGGAAGCTGGAAGCAGATGAGGCCCAGTGATAGTGCTGAGGAATTATAGAGTAAGGGGCATCAGCTTTACCCCAGGCCGGGCACTGGGGGAAGGGAGTCCCGAAGACCCTCTGAGAGTTGATCTTTAAAGATGAAGTATTTGTCAGGTTGAAGCAGATACTGTTAGTCGTCTCCCAATATCTGTTCACTTTTTCCTGATTTAGGGCCAAAACAAAAGGATATCTGAAATGTAAACATTTCCCAGATCCCGTTGCAGCCAGACATGGCCATGGGAGAAAGCTTGCTGGTTGATGGGATTACGGTGCCCCTGTGTGACTTCCAGGAAGTGTCCTTAAATGGAAGGGCCATGCCTTTAACTCTCCCTCCTTCCTGTTGGTTGGTGGACTGCAGAGGTAATGAATGGCTGGAGCTGGTGCAGCCATCCTGAGTCATGAAGTGCAGTCGCGCCGGAGAGCATAGAGCAACAAGATGATAGAAGCCTGGTCTCTGACAACTTTGTGAAACTACTAGAATGGCCTTGGGTGATATAACTCCAGCTTTATTTACTGAAAAAATATACTTCTATTGTGTTTAAGCCAGTATTATTTTGGAGTTCCTACAACTCCCTGCCAAACCTAATTCTAACAGGTGAAGAAGTAAAGGTAGAGCAATTCCATTCTAAACGGACAGCCCATGAATTAATTACATTGGCTCTGGCTTTGGCTTGCGTGGGTCATTTTTCTGGTGCTCCCCCCCCACCGCCCCACCAGTTTCCCATTAGCCCTTCTGCTTTTTATCTCTCTTAGCCCCTGTGCTGGCTGCCGGGGCTCACTACCAGAGCCCTTTTCATGAAGGAAGGACTTGGTGCCCAGCTTCTGGGGGGTGGTGTCAATAAAGAGCCTTTGCTGGGGCGCCGGCGTGGCACAGCGGTTAAGCATCTGCCTTCGGCTCAGGGCGTGATCCCAGCGTTATGGGATCAAGCCCCACATCAGGCTCCTCCGCTATGAGCCTGCTTCTTCCTCTCCCACTCCCCCTGCTTGTGTTCCCTCTCTCGCTGGCTGTCTCTATCTCTGTCGAATAAATAAATAAAATCTTCAAAAAAAAAAAAAGAGCCTTTGGTTGTCAGCCCCTTGGGGGCAGGCATCTCCCCTAAGCTCATGCTTCTGCCCCATGTAGCCGCCATCAGTGACTGATCGATGTGGGGAGAGGGCAGCCTGGCCATCTCAGCCCAACTGAAGACCCCTCCGTGGGGCCATCCCCTAGCTCCAGAGAGCCCCGTGCCATCAGCTAAGGCTGGCCCTGGGCACATGGCCACCCAGCTTCTCCTCCCC
>NW_024423319.1:90749723-90763906 GCF_017311325.1 Ursus maritimus | reverse complement strand
CCATCAGCTAAGGCTGGCCCTGGGCACATGGCAGCTCAGCTTCCCCCCCCCCCCCCCCGCTCCGTTCCCCTCCCTTCCACACAGTGGATCGCAAGGGCACTCCTTAGTTCTATTGTCCTGCGCTTTGCATCTGAGAGTCGGCTTCCTAGACCTTCTAGACTCAACCTGCAATGATTCTGATTTCTCAGCCCCTGGACTACGTCCCCATCCTGCAGCCTCACCTTTCCCCCTCCATCTCTTGACGGCAATATGAGGCCAGTGACACCAACACCCAACACCATGTGCAACCAGCACCGCCCACAATTAGCACTTACTATGAGCTCCTTGCGATCCAAAAGGAAGCATCTCAGCTGACTCCAAGCTAGAGTGCCCTCTGGCCTTCTCCAAAGTAACCCACAAGGAGGCAACATGGATAAACTGAGCCCTGAGTACAAACCAGAAAACCCTGGGCTCTCCACCCATCTTTGCCTCCGGGGTGCTGTGTGACCTCAAACGGGCTGCTCAACTTCTCTGTGCTTCAAACACTTGAACCCGAAAGCAGAAACCACAATTTTGACTTCACAGGACATTTTTGTTGCTAGACGAGGGGTTGGCAAACTATGGCTCATGGGCCAAATCTGACCTGCCACCTGTTTTTGTAAATAAAGTTTTATTGGAACACAACCATGCCCATCTGTTTCACTGTTGGCTCTGGCTGCTTTTGTGCTACAATGGCAGAGTTAAGTAACTGTGACAGAGACTTTCTGGCCTGGGAAGCCTAAAATTTGTTACATGGTCCTTTGGAGAAAAAGTTTGCTAGCCCCTGGTCTGAACAAATTAAGGTGTTACTCTGCTTCTTGCCTCAGGAGTTAGGACTGGAATCTGTCCATTCATTCAACATTTATTGAGCACCTACTAGGTACAAGGCCCTGTTGGGGCAGCGGTAGTGAACAAACCAGGGACAGCCCCTGCCCTCCCAGAGCCCACGTTTCAGTGGAGGAGACAAACCAATAAATATGTCATATGTGCCATGGAGAGAAGGATGGGGGTAGGGTGGGCCTGAGATTCTGAGTCTAATGGTAGAAGAGGGCCCCTCTGGTGGGGGTGGTGTGGTGTAGCGACCTGAAGGAAGCAGGACAGCAGCCATGCAGATACCTGAGGTAAAAACATTCCAACAGAGGGAGCAGCCCGGACAAAGGTCCTGAGGCAGGAAGACAGCTGGTTTGTTGGAGACACACAAGGAGGCCAGTGCGACTGGAGAAGGAGTGAGGGGGAAGAAAGGAGAAGGCAATTCAGGGCACTCACAGCGGGTCAAATCCTAGACGGCCTTCCAGGGCATCGTAAGGCCTCAGGTTTTTCCTCTGAGAGAGATGTGGTGTCCCAGGAAAGCTCTGAGCAGAGGAGGGACAGGAAGGACTTAGATTTAAGGGTCCTTCTCTCTACTGTGTAGAAAACGGACTGTAGATGTGGGAGGGGGTGACAGCAGAGAGGCCAGGAGAGAGATGAGGGCAGCTCAGACCAAGGAGGTGGTAGGAGAGGTGGGGAGAAGCGGTTGGATTTGGGGGGTTTTGAGGGCAGAGCCAATAAGCAAGCATGCTCGTTCTGCAAACAGGGCTGGGGGTAGAATTACCTGCTTTGGTCCTTTTCCGCGCTCTTCCTCACTTGGAGATACCGTGCCTTAGAGCCATTTTCTGGATGCCAGGCATGGAAAGAACTTATTAGCCCTGGAAGCCTGCCCTGTCAGAAATTATCTATGTGAGCACCACCGATGCGGGGGAAGGATCTCTCCTCACCAGGGGGGATTGCAGCAGCTGGTGAAGGTGACAGAAGTTCCCCTGTCACCCCCTCCCTGTTTCATCACAGCAAAGTTCCTGTGGGGTCTAGAGCTGGTTCGGGGGCAAACAGGCAGACACAGGGAGCCTTACATCGAACTCAGACCTGTCCCTCCTCCACCCAGAGCTCTCCTGTGACACCCTGGGTCAGAAGGGGGAGTCTGCGCCCCCTCTGGAACCTGGGCTGACCTTAGTGATGCACCAGTAGCCCATAGAATGGAACAGAAGTGATGCAGCATGCCATCCAAGGGTAGGTCAGAAAAGGCCATGTGGCTTCCACACGGCTGTTAGAATGCTTGCTCTGGGGGGTGCTAGCCCCCATGCGGGAAACCCAGCCACCCTGAGACACCGTGCTGGAGGGTCCTTGCATACACACCCCCATCAACAGTGTCAGCTGGGCTCACAGCTGTCAGCCCCGTGGGTGCGTCATCTTAGACATCCAGCCCAGTCAAGCCTTCAGATGAGTCCAGCCCCGGTTGAAGTGTAACAGCATAAGAGACTCCGAGCCAAAACTGTTCAGCCAAGCCCCTCCCGATTTCCTAGCCCAGAAAACTGCGACGAGCAAAGCAAAGCTGCAAAATTTGGGGATAAGTGGTTGCACTGCGAGAGTATGAGAAACACCGTTGATAATGGAACGCCACTGCCAAGGACCTGGAGGTACACTTGAATGGTCACACAATGTCCCCTACATACCTGCGGAGGGGCAAATGTCACAAGGGCAGCATCAGGCCACCGTGGGCTTTGATCCTCCAGGATAAGCCCCGTTGAACCCTCTGGGTGATGGGGCCCTTGGTATCGTGCACCCAAGGCACAGTAAACATCACTGGGGAGTTGATTCTTTCTGCAGTCAGCTCCTTTCTGTGGGTGGTGGCATGGGAGGGGTGGGTCCCAAACTCCAGAGAGTCACCCCCAGGGGCTGAGAGGCGTCTGATGCAAAACAGAGAGTGGGGGGCCACGGAGTCCAACGAGGGAGAGATTTATGCCTCTTACTCTCCATCTGCAAAGCAAAACAAAAATAGCTGAAACGCTGGTTTTCTGCTTTATCGGCTCTGTGAATAAGCATATAAATTTCTATGACATTTCTGGAGGCTTGCTGAAGGGGAAAAAAGCCATCCCCCAGGACGTGGCCAGCAGCGGCGGCAGCATATGGTTTGCTGAGAGCAGACGCAGAGTGCGTCGTGTGTCGCTGGGCACTGAAAAAGGTGACTTTGCGGGTAATTCCAGACTCCAGGCGGAATTTTCACCTTTTTAAAAAATTTTTCCTTTTTGTTTTCCATTAAAAAAAAAAGTCTTGCCTAAGCCAAGGCAGCTGTCATGGCCAATCGCTCCTCGGCAGGGAAGCGGGGTTATGTGGGGCGAGCACAAGGAGGCCAGTCCCGTCCCGGGCGCCTTGGGGCCCCAGGCTGCCTTGAGAGCCCACACGCGGCCTCTGGGACGGGAAGAGAGCACCCCAGTGATAAGCTTACCTAGGAGAAAGGGGGAGACAGTCTGCAGAACACGTGGAAGGACCTGAATAACTGAAGAACAGAACGGGAATGTGGCATTTTCCTTTTCATTCCAGTGATTCCTTCCTCCAGGAAGAACTCAGGCAGGAAGATCAGAGAAGACATCTCCAGCCCCT
The DNA here is from genome assembly GCF_017311325.1 of Ursus maritimus. Taxonomy (NCBI): domain Eukaryota; kingdom Metazoa; phylum Chordata; class Mammalia; order Carnivora; family Ursidae; genus Ursus; species Ursus maritimus. Next base: position 90,760,474 of record NW_024423319.1, on the reverse strand, counting down.
GCAGGCAGGAGCCAGTACCGACAGCAGGTCGACATCAGCCTGACCGGGAGACGAGGCCCAGCCCCTTCCGCCAGGAGGCAGCAAGGGCACAGCTTGTGTGCAGTTTCATGGGGATGGGGAAGACCAACAAACTATTCAGCTCACTCTGGACTTAAATTCCACAATTAGACGGATGTTTATGGCTCAAGTCAAACAAGGGCTTTGTCCCCCTGTAGGTTGTAATTACGCCTTTCCCTGACGTGCATTATTACATCAGTTTCTTATCAGTCAGTCATTTACACTTTAGTATAAATGAATATATTAGAAACTACCCTGAAAGTAGATTATACGGGGAGGAGGGAGAAAGAGAATATGACGGCACTGAGATGGTGAGAGGGAGTTATGGCAAAGGATAGGCAAAGAGGTTCAAGGAAGGAATAGAGAATAAAAAGATATCCCACAAACAAACCTAGCTTTCTTTGAAGTTTCATCCAGGACCCCACCCTGCTGCTGGGAGCCAGGCTACCGAAGGGATAAAGTGGCAGGAAATACTCAGAAAATGAAAACACTGCGTCCAGTGTGGAGAAACGAGCCGTCCTCTCTCCCTCTTTCCAGGAGCCTGTAATAGTGATAGAATCCTTTCGATGTGTGCCTCTCTCCCAGTGACACTCTGAGAGTCTTGAGACCAAGCATCCTGCCTGCCTCCCCTTCGTATCTTTACTTAGCACAGATTTGTGAATGGGCAACACCTGACAACTACGTAGCAAATTGGATGGGGTCACTGTCTTTCTCAGCAGAGGCACCTTGTGCCCGGTGCTGGGCCAGGGGTGGTGTATACTGAAACACACACAGCCCTGGCCTCGGAGAGAAGTCGCAGCAGAAGTCACAGAAGCTGGGCTAGACCCTTTGGACCGTCCAAGCAACCAGACCAGGACGTTTTATGAGAACCCAGGTGAGCAGAAATGAGGATTCTGTCTATAGCCAGAGAAGCCTTTGTCCTCCATTGGCTCAGCTCTGGTCAGTGCAGGAAGGCAGGAAGGAACATGCAGAATTCCAGAAAGGTCTTGGGATGCTGGGAACCAGGAAATTGGCAAATGGAGAGCAGGTTGCGGCAGGAATGTGATCAGTCTGTGATCAGGTCGGGGAGGGGGATGGGCAGAAGTATCACTAGTACTGTTAAGACCTCCAACCTTGCTCTTACCATCTCTCCAGCTACACTGGTGTGGGGGGTCCAGTGGTAGGGCCCAGAAAGATATGCCTACCTCTTAACCCCCAGAATCCATGAATGTGAGCTTATTTGGAAAAAGGGTCTTTGCAGATGTAATGAAGAATCTTGGGAGAAGATCATCCTGGATTTTCCAAGTGGCCCCTGGATCCAATGACAAGTGTCTTTGTAAGAGACACAGGGAGGAGAGACACACATGGAGAGAAAAGGCCGCGTGAAGTCAGGGGCCAAGATTGGAAGGATGCGGCCACAAGCCCAGGAGCACCCGGAGCCACCAGAAGCCGGAAGACACAAGGAGGGATCCTCCCCTAGAACCTTCCGAGGGAGCACAGCCCTGCCTGACACCTCGATTTCAGCCCGCTGGCTTCCAGGACCAGAGATCTGTTTCTGTCGTCGTAAGCCCCCCGGTGTGCGGTAACCTGTTACAGCGGCCCCAAGAAGCTAATACAACCGGTCTCATTGTTCCTCAAACGAGCCACACACACACGCCTACCCACGGGCTTTGGCACCCACTGCTCTCTCTGCCTGGAATGTTCTCCCAGACGCCAACGCGGCTTGCCCCCTCACCTCCTTCAGGTCTCGCTTTCTCAGGAAGACCCCACTGGACGGCCGCTATCTAAAAACACCACCCCGCACACCCCCTCTGCACTCCCCACGTGCCTGCTTGGCTTTATTCTTCCTGTAGCATTTACCACCCTCCAACCTACGAGAAACGGAGCTTCCTTATTTTGTTGGTTGCCTGTGGTCTCGCATCTGCTAGAAGAAACGAAGCTCTGCAAATGCAGGGATCTTTTTCTGGCTATTTTGTTCACAGTCATTTCTGCAACACTTAGGACTGTGCCTGGCTCGTAGTAGGCGTTCGATAAATGTTTCGCAAATAAATGACTGATCTGAGCGCGTTAGGAATATTAAGGAAAATAATGATGCCTATTCCACGCTGCTTTGTACAGAGCTCCCTGCTTTTATCAACATTGTCTCTTCTGCTCCTCACAACGGCTCTGCGAGATGACACCATTGCTTTATTTCCCAGAGAAGGAATCTAGAAGAGACTAAATAACTAAGGCGAGGGGATGAAGAGGTGGGAGTAAGAGTCAAACTCAGGCCTGCCTGCGTCACTCCACAACCCTGTGTTCCCTCTAGCATGCGCGCATGCAAAGGAGTCTGCTCGGGGGTTGCCAAGAACACGGGCCCTCGCATTGTGAGCGGGGCAGAGCTAATTATGAATCATGTAATACATGTTTAGTGCTCAATATTGGGAGGTTGGCATCTGTGCGAGTGTGTATGCCTGCGTGCCTGCGTGCCAGCGTACGTGCATGCATGTGTGTGTGTGTGTGTGTAAATTAAGATCGAGGAGCCTTGGTCCCATTGACTATGATCATTGCCAAAATCATCATCTCTATGCTATAAGGACGTGATGTTCAGATGCATTCACTCAACGACCGCTCATTCAGCAAACACTGGAACACGCTGACTGGCTCTCATCCCCTTGGCCCACCCAGAAGGTCACCTGTAGCTCGGTGGATGGTTCCAAACATCCCATGGGCTCCGTTTCTCAGACATCCGTCTCTCCACCCTCAGGCTTGCCCTGGCCACAGAAGTATGTGGGCCACACGACAGGCAGTGGGAGATGACACCCCAGGGACCAGCCTCAGCCAATGCGGTGGGGAGCTGGAGGTGGTCCCTCGTGACCCCAGCGTCTTTGCCCCTCTGCAGTGGGCAGCTCGGGGCCGTGCGTCACAGTCCTCTGAAAGACGCCCACCTGCTCCACAGCACACCCTTCCAGGGCTTTCTTCTCTTCCCTGTCTTGCTTCTGGACTCCCTCACTGTGCTCCCCGGGATCTCTTCCCAAGTACACGACTCGTACCCGCATCTTTGTCTCAGGGTCTGCTCTGACACCACGCAAACGAGGACACTCGCCATGTGCCGCTCAGTGCGCAAGCAGCTGGAGATTCAGAGCCGGGTAAGCCGTGGCGAGGTGCCCAGAGTCACAGAATGACAGTCCCCACAATGGAGGAATCTGGAAAGTCGGCTCCCTCTGAAACGTGGCACTCCCTCTGGCAGTGTGTATCAGCTCTATGAACTCTGGGGACGTGCCAGAGGGGTGACATAGCACTAAGTCGTTTTCTGAAAGCACCTTCCAGGGCCGTTGACAAGCCAAGCAGGAAAGTCAAGCTCATCCAGCCGTTGTGATTCCCCACACCCTATTTTTGATTCTGGAAATGGTTTGATCGTTCCTTGAGCCCACGGATGTCTCCCGAGCCTGCTGCTGGGCACGGTGCCACAGCCAGGTGGACCTGGATTCCACAGGGCAGCCCACTTCTCACCTGGTCACCAAAGTGTGGCCCACAGGACCAGGATCTGCGACCTCTGAAGCCACCTGAAAGCGCAGGGCACGGGCCCCAAAGGCCCAGGCATGAGATATGTCCCCAAAGCATTTTTGAGTGACGGTAGCCACCTGGCAATGAAGCAAATGCCCCCCGAGGTGCCTTCCCCAGAGATGAGACTCAGTAGCAAGAGGGAGTTCTAGAATGTAGGGTTTTGGGTTATTTTCTTCTTTTTTTTAAGATATTATAAACTTTTTAAAGATTTTATTTATTTGAAAGAGAGACAGAGAGAGTGAGAGAGAGAGAACAGGAGCGGCAGAGGGAGAGGGAGAAGCAGACTCCCCACTGAGCAAAGAGCCCAATGCAGGGCTCGATCCCGGGACTCGGGGATCAGGACCTGAGCTGAAGGCAGACGCTTCACTGACTAAGCCACCCAGGCACCCCGAGTTTTGGGTTTTTTTGGTAAGATTTATTTATTTATTTTAGAGAGAGAAAGAGAGAGCACAAGCAGAAGGGGCAGAGGGAGAGGCAGAGAGAACCTCAGGCAGACTCTGTGCTGAGCGGGGAGCATGACACCAGGCTCCATCTCACGACCCTGAGATCATGACCTGAGCCGAAACCAGGAGTGGGACACTTACCCAACTTATTAGCTTCAAATTTTACCATTACTGGTGTTGAACCAAACAGACAGAGAAACAAAAGATGGCGAAGAGATCCTGTGTTCCCCCACGAAGGCCCCAGAAAAAGGCAAGCCGAGAAGCAAACTGTGGTGGGCTCCTTCTGCTCTTCTCCCCAGAAAGATTCCCTCTACTCGGTGCCGGGTGGCCCTGGGCTGGCTGTACAGAAAACGACGCCTTGCTGAGGCCAGCCATTCAGCCAGAGGCCTGACGGACCCCAAGTCCTCCTCACAAGCTTGGCTGAGCCTCTCGGGGACAGCAGGACCCCTCTGCCTGGCACGCAGGCTCCTGGCGTTACCAGCACGGAATGCCGGGAGCTCTCTGGACCCCTGGGTTTTGAGCGGGGCAACTTTAGTGCCAACCTCGAGGTCAGCGCCAGCGAGGGTTTGTTCTGGGCTTTTCCACTTAGCCTGCCCAGGGCTAAATGCAATTACCACCAGGTGAGGCCTGATTCTCCCTTCCCTCCTTCCCCCGGGAGGAAAGAAACTTCTGCCCTTCCTGCAGTCACATCCTCCACAGGAGCTCCGGGGACTCCAGGGAAACGTGACCTTCTGTGCCCTCTTGTCAGAAATGGTCCCCAGGAAGAGATCATAAGGGGCAGGCCTACAACCTCCCCCTGGCTTGTTCCCGGCAGCCTGGTGGATGCCTCCCTGCACCTTTTGGACCATTTGACTGTTTTCTTGCAGAATCCCAAGCTTCTCTCCTTTCGTTTAATTCATCAGGAGCCGGTGGCTGGTGGGACACTCGAGAAGATCAAAGGAAGAGGAAAGGGGCTCCCCAGAAGGCGCATCAGGCCTCTCTGGGAGGGCAACATCTTCTAATCCAGGAAAGAAAAATGCAATTTAGGCAGTGCTTAAAGATGGGATATTCTGCGTCTCCCAGGATTAAGAGGAGGAAAGTGAGAAATTATTTATTTTTAAAAATGCCACCCGGTGCAGAAAGGGGCAAGGCACGCTCTGAAACTCAGCGCGAGGTCAGAGGGCCCCACAGCAGATTGGAGACTCGGGTCTCCTCCAGGGGGCCACTCAGCTCTCCCACTTCCAACCCCTTGCCAGGCTTTTCTGGGGGGGCAGGGCAGGTGCAAACACGAAATAACTCATTCATTCCTTCATTCAGGCCCGGGGGCTACAGAAGCAGCCTCGGCCCTCAAGGGGTTTACCATCGAGTGGGGCAGCCGTGCATTTAGCAAAGTCTCCTAGATGAATATGCACGAGCTATGCTAGAGATATAGGAGGTGTCAGGAGCGCTAACAAGGGAACATGACCTGGTCTGGGAGAGTGTAGGCGTTCACTGGGTGCACGGGGTGTCAAGAACATTCCAGGCACACCTTGGGACCTCTGATGTAATGGAAGGAGGCAATAACCATCAACCCAAAAAGAGAACCGTCCAGACACCGCAGCCCTCTCCACCGATGACCCTTTCTACCCCCCCGCCCCCCAGCACCCCTGGATCTGATCAAGCCTCTAGCTCTAGTACCCGATGTACCGGGCACACAAGGGATGGAGGAACGCAGCAGGACGTTACAAGGATGGACTCAGGAAAAACCAGACTGAGAAACTCTACAAGACAAACAGCCCGGTCTTCCTCAACAAATCAGTTGCGAGAGGAAAGGGCTCCTCTGTGACCCTTCCTTGGATCCCAATTCAAACAAACAATTAAAAAAATTATGACATTTATGAAGCAATTGGAAATCACAACACTCACCGGATACTTGATACTATCAAGAAATTGTGAAAAACCTTTAGACGTGATGATGGGATTTCAATCACCTTTTTTAAACGCCCCCATCCTTTAGAGACAGATACCATCCTAATTTACAGGTAAAATGATGTCATGCTGCAATTTGCTTCAAAATAATAGGGTGGGGGGACAGGGCCCAGGATAAGCACATCGCTTCGAGATTGACCGCCAGTCGGTAATTGTTAGCGAGCTTGTGAGTGCGCGGAAATTCATTCTATGATTCTTCTCTATTTTTTTGTATGTGTTTGAAATTTCCATGATTAGAAGTTGTTTGAGAGGCACCCCGGGGGCAAATTTTACAGCATCTGCAAAGGCCCCCAAGCAGGAAAGAGCTAGCATATTTCACGTCCCAAGGGGGCGGGGGCTGTCATGCTGGGGCTGGAGGGCCGGAGGAGGAGTAAGCTAGATAGCGTAGGGCCTTGGGCCCCACACTTGCTCCCGTGGGCCTTCCAGAGAGCTCCTTTGACCCTCCGGGTGAGCACAGTGCCAAGAAGCTGACTGCTCCTTATAAAACCAGAGAAAGGTGGAAGCAGGCAATGGACACACCGTGTAAGTACCTCTTGAATAACGAACACAGGGGTCCCTCTGTGCTGGAGGTGGTCCGGTCACTTTGGGTGATTACTAAGTTGGGAGGCATGTCATAAAGCTGTGTCAACCAGGTGTACCCCACTCTTGGAAAAGGAAAGCAAAGATGTGGAAAGGCGTCATTTCCCGTGGTTGATGTAAAAATGGCCACAAACTGGATGTCTTAAAACAGCAGAAATTTAAAGAAAAAAAAAAACAGCAGAACTGTAGTCTCTCCTGGTTCTGGAGGCTAGAAATCTGGAATCCAGGTGTCAGCAGGGCCACGCTCTCTCTCTCTCTCTGAAGGCTCTGGGAAGACTCCTTCCTTGGGTCTCTCTAGCTTCCGGTGGCGGCCAGCACACTCGGGGGTCCCTTGGCGTGTAGTTACATCACTCCCATCTCTGCCGGCGCCTTCACAGGCCTCTCTTCCTTCTGCGTGTCTCCAAACCTCCTTCTTAAGGACACCGGTCATTTGATTCAGGGGCCATCCTAATCTACTATGACCTCGTCTTACCTGGATTGCATCCCCAAAGATCCCATCTCCCAATAAAGTCACATTTACTGGTACCGGGAGTTAGGACTGCGACACAACTTCTGGGGGACACAATTCAACCCACAACACACTGTTCGCCAAGTGGACCCTGGAGCTGGACGTAAAGGGGTCCATTTGGATCTGCCACAGACTCCTCAGGGGCTCCCCCCTCTCCCAAAGTCGTTGGATCCTGGGGCCCTGGAGCCCTGGAATGTTCAGCTAGACCAGCCCTGTAGAATGTCTGATCCGGTCTCCACCCTTGGGGGACCCCAAGCTCCGTTACGAAGCTCATGAAAGCTGGCTATGGCTTCTCTCCCCAGAAAAACATGCTCCCTTGGAGCAGCTTGTAAATGTTTGGCTAGTACTTTGGGAGGGTCAAGGAACTGTAAAGCCCTGAGATCCACGAAGCACGGGTTAGGAGTTGGCGGGTTTAGTCTTTCAGATGACAAGCAGGGTGCTAGACAAATAGAACAGATACCCAGGTCTCGCAGCCAGCCTGGGGGAGAGCTGGAAGCCGCCTCCTCTGACAGCAGAAGTGTCTCTGTGGCGGCGGCGCTCTGGTAAGTTCGGTGCCAGCTCAGAAGTGCAGCGTGGGCCCCAGGAGAGAGCCAGCGGGGTGGGAACGAGTCCCAGTGAGGAAGCTACCGAGAGACAGGGACTTCTCTTCGTCCCCGGGGAGAGGAGTGGGCAGCTGCTTCATGTTGTCAAATACACTGACTGAAACCTTGCCAAGCACGGAACCCTGCAGCCAGCTGACGGCCGAGCAGAAGGTCATGTTTGCCGGGCACGACAGACAGCAGCCGGCCCTCCAAAACATCTAGGTCATCGTTTTCTCCGGAAACAGTTTCATATAACCCAGGTTTGCCCCCGCCTCGCCGGCTGGCCCAGAAATACTAAGCCCCCGGGCCCTCCCCTAGAATGTTCGGGCATCCCAGAGTGTGCGCCCGTGAGCCCACGCACTAGTGTTACGTTATTCCTTTCAGGCTCCACAGTGACGTTCATCCCACCTTGTTGGCTGGGGCCCACAATTAAGGGCAAGACCTCATCCCGGCCTTGGGAGTGGCAGTCACGTCTGGGCCAAGGGACACTCCCAAATGTGGCCAGCACACTGAACGAGAGCCTCTCCGGAGTTAGCATCAAAACATGGTTTAATTTTTTTCTCTCTGTTGTGAGTAGAATCATGTCCCCCCCAACCCCCGCCGAAATCTATGTTGAAGTCCTAACCCCAGGTTCCTGTGAATGTGACATTATTGGGAAGTAGGGTCTTTGCCCATGTAAGCAAGTGAAGATGAAGTGATACTAGATTGGCGGGGGGGCTGTCCAGGGACTGGTGTCCCTACAAGAAGAAAGAAATTTAGACACAGAATCACACAGAAGAGGCCATGTAACTATGGAGGCAGAGAGTGGAGTGATGTGTCTACAAGCCAAGGTCAGGAAGGATTGCCACCAGAAGCTAGAAGAAAGGCCTAGAACAGATTCTTCCTCAGAGTCTCCAGGAGGAAACAACCCTGTCTACACCTTGATTTCAGAGTCCTAGCCTCTAGAACTGCAAGACAGTGCACTTCTCTCGTTGCAAACCACACAATTCTTGGTGACTTATTACAGTGGCCACAGGACACTTGCATACCCTCACGGCCCCTCCAAAGTGATTGCAGCAGGAGAAGATACCTCGCTGCTCCCAGGACCCAGGACTTTTTTGATTCTTCTTCCACAAGGTTACTGTAGTCACACACACGCATGTGTGTACACACACACATGCACACTCACGAGTCCCCATTTGGTCCCTGGAATGCCATGGTCATTCAATAAGCCAAACCCCTGGCATCCCCTGGTGTCCCATCCATGCTCCTCTCCCAGCCACTGCATGGCTGAGGGTCACCACCAGCCTTCGAGGCTTAGGAAGGGATGGCTTCTTTTTCCTTCCCGGTTAACAGAAGCCTCTGCCTCCTCCAGGGCTCAAGGGTGGGGAGGGAGGAGGAGAAAGACGTAGAACACTTTCTGACATAATGGTGCCGTTCCAAGATGGCGTCCTGGCCCTGGCCAGTGCTCAAAGCCACTAGCTCTTCCGTGGGAAACTGCATGGGCCCTCCAGAGGCTCCGGCTGCATCTCCGATGATGGGGCATGGTGCCTTTCTTCAGGCAGACACACTGGCTGCCCTCGGTGGGACCCATTCCACACAGATGGGCAACTGGGTTCATCCCATGGGGGGGGGGGGCTTGTAGAGCACATGCATCAGAGTGCCCTCCCAGGACAGGAAATGGGTTCCCCACAAACTCCCACCTGGTATGGTTGAGTACTATTCCCAAGGTGCATTAGCTCACTGGCACTTTGGGACTGCCCAGCCAGGACCCAAGCACACTTCTAAGTCAAGAGAGTGCCCTCGGGCAGAAAGCTCTAGGCTTGTAAGGGATAAATGGCTGTGGAGGAACCGAGGCTCTGGGCTGCAGCCCTCTTAACTGAATCCCTTTTAGAGATAACCCCGGAGCCGGTCAGCATTCCTACCCTGGTTGGGCGCCGGGTGCTTGGGATGTGCCGTCCAAATGCAGAAGAAGCTCTCTCTCTGTCTGCCCCCTCCACTCACCCCCTCTCTTTCAGGCAAACAGCCCTGGCCTCTGAGAGAAGAAAGGCGTGTGTCAGATTCCAGTCCATGGACCCAGATCACAGCTGGGGTCAAGGATCATGGGGCTCTCCAAACGGAGCACATGCGTCATTCTTGCTAGACTCTCAGCGCCCTCCCTGCCACATATACCTGAACCTTCTTTCTTGTGGGGGGCTGGGCTCCCAGCAAGAGAACAGCTATCTGCAAAGAAATCTGCTCACAGGAAACCCAGTGTCCCCTCTCTTTCCCCTTTCATAGCCTTCTCTGGGTTTAAAGTCCTTTAACCGGGTCTTTGATATTTCCTTTGAAAAATCTGCATTTTGGTCTCCCGTTGTAATTTCCTAGCTATTGTCTTTGGCACCCCAGGCAAAAGGTGCAGTTTAATGGCCTCACCCAGGGGCTCAGCCAAGGAAGGTGGCCAGCATCCCCACCCCTGCCCCGGCACTGGGCTGTGTGAAAAGGGAGGAGCCTGCCCTCCTCCTCACCTCGGACCCAGGTCCGACCAGGCAGCCCACTGGTGCCCCACTTCGCAGCATCAAACCTTTCAGGAGACCAGCTTCCCTCCCACCAACCTGCAACCGGTCTCTCTGTAAGCCTCAGTCCAAGTTCAAAGGGCCAACATCAAAGACTACAGTGGATTGAATGGTGCCTTCCCCAAAAGACAGGCCCCCTCAGAACCTGTGAATGTGACCTTATTTGGAAAAAGGGCTTTTGCAGAACGCATCAAATGAAGGATCTCGAGGTGAGATCATCCTGGATTATTCCAGTGGGCCCTCAATCCAATGACAAGTGTCCTTAGAAGAAAGGGGAGAAGACACAGAGGAGAGAAGGTGACATGGAGGCAGAGGCAGAGATGGGAGGGACACATCTTGAAGCCGAGGAAGGCCAAGGATCGCCAGCAGCCACCAGAAGCTAGGAAAGAGGCATGAAACAGCTTCCCCCCGAAGTTTCCAGAAGGAACCCACCCTGGATTTCAGACCTCCAGCCTCCAGAACTATGAGAGGATCCTTTGAAACCACTAGCTTGTGTGACTTTGTTACAGCCACCTGGGAAGTTAAAGGAAGACCAACCAGGGCTGTCTGCCCCTAGCCCTTTCCAACGGCGGCCGAG
>NW_024423319.1:90740191-90749717 GCF_017311325.1 Ursus maritimus | reverse complement strand
AAGCTATGTGTTCACCAAACCCTTCTTTAGTTACCAGCTGGGTAACAGGAATACCACATTTCCCAGAAGCCTTTGCAGTTAGGGGGGGCCAATGACTGGGTTCTGAGCAGTAAAACGTGGACAGACTGAGACCTGGTCTTTAAAACGTCCCACACAGTCCTCTGAGTTCTCTCCTGTCTCTCCTCTGCCTACTGGAGGGAAAGTCTCCAGTGGAGGACTTCGAGGTTCTAGAAGAGAAAGAAGATGGAAGGAGCCTGGGTTCCTGGATCACCTCCCGGAAAACTGCATGCTGAAACACAGGGATATTTGAGGGTTCTTTCTTAGAACAACCGACCTTCCCTGTGTAGTACACACTTCCGTTATCTTAGTTTGATCACAAAAGAACTATTCAAAGAAGAGCAGAGTGGACACTGTTGACCTTCCATTTTATATTTTATGCCTACATTCATAATTATTAATATTCTTGTCTTGGCTTCTTCAGTAGACTATAAACTCCCTGAGGGCAAATTACATGCCCAAGGAACTGTCATATCCTCCACCGGCTTAACACCGTTCCATGCATGTCACACATGCCCCATCATCAGTTGTTGGGCAAACCCAATAATCCTCGGTGACATTTCTTGGGCAAATACTATGAATTCTGTATGTTCTAAAGTATTTAACCCACACAGTAACACCATGGGGGCGTGGCTGTTACTAGCTACAGTGTAAGAAATTAAGGATGGGAAAGGTTAAGTGACGTCCCCAAGGCCACACAGCCAGGAAAGGACAGATGGGGGATAGAAACCAAGGCTCTCTGGCTCCTCATCCCCACTGCCTCTGCCTGAACCCACTCCACCCCCCCTCTCCAATTTTCAGGATCCCCAAAAATAAAAGTCATCCCAACCCAAATCCCTATGGCCCATCTTCCCCGAGGAAGGCTTCGTGCTCACCTGAGCAGCCAAACGCCAGGCCTCATGGCTTCCCCTTCACACTGGCTGAGCTTGGCCCCCGGCCTCCCCAGCCCTGGTGCCCCCAGCCACACAGCAGCTGCAGCAGGCAGCCCTCCTGGCATGCCTCGTCTGGCCAGGCCACTCTAGCTGCCTCCTGCGTCCTCCAGCCAGCTCCCCCAAGCCACCTCGGGACCTCAGAGGAAGGCCCACCAAGGCGCACGGGTGTGGTCCCTGGGTCCTGGTCCAACACCACCCACAGCCTTCCCAAGGCCAGCTCTGCATTCTGCTACGGCGATAACATAAACCCATCTAGAGGAAAAGCGATCATGAGACTACGTGCGTGCGCGTGCATGTGCGCACGTGTGTGTGTGTGTGTGTGTGTGTGTGTATGAAGAGATTTGCTTGGAAACACCAAACCCTCACCAAAGATGTTCCCAGCCCTCATTTGTACACACAGTCTTCAAACATCAAAGTGTTTGTTAAGTGTAAATATTTTTATTCGCTCCCCTCCTTCTCCTCCCTCCCCTCTTCCATCCCGGCTTCAGCTCAGCAGATGCCAGGAGACCCTCTGACTCAGAGCCAGCAGGGATGGTTTGGGAAAAGGGCACTTCCCGGTCCCCGCGGGCAGCCCGCAGCTGCTCCTGACAGCCGCCCGGGACTCGGCTCCCAGCCACAGGCTCCTCTCTTGGCGCCTGTTTCCATAGGAACGGGCAGGCCCGGGATTGGCGGCCTGGGGAGCGTTACCCACGCTGGCTGCTTTCCAAGTGGTCCCTCCACTTACCTCCCGTCGCCTGCCCAACCTGCGTCCCGGGCTGCCCTGGACAGGACCAGGAACCTGGAGAAGCGCCCGAGCACAGGGGAGCTGGGGGGACTCCAGAACACACCAAAGTTCTGAGGCACAGAAAGTCTGAGATGACACCTTGCTTGGAGCCTGCATTACCCCCAATCCCTTGCCCTCCTCCACTGGGTTCTCAACAGCGCTCCCGGCTCAGCTTTGCCACAGTGCCCGGCAGCCCGGCAGAGGACACAGAGCCAATTTAGAGAGCCCGTCAGGGCCGCGCTCCACGGAGGCACCAAGCCCCGCAGGGCAGCCACTCATTCCCATCCAGAAAAAACCCTCTTGTGAAGCACCCCTCTGCTCCACGGTCTCCTGTGCCCTGCAGGTCAAACTGTACTGTGCCTCTTCGTTTCCTCACCAACCCTGCACTGCGCATCTGTCCTGATTAAACAGAAGCCGTCGCGGGGGCTCTTCCTGAGTCCCCAAGGCCAGGACCGCGCCGGCGCCATCAGAGATCATTGAGAAGAGGTGCATGGATGTCTGCCTTGCTCCCAAGGCCGGTTCCCTGCTGCCAGAGGATCTCCCACGTCCCTGCCCTGCGGAGTCACGGCAGGGGGGGTGTTCTCTGATGGCCTGTCCTGGTCCTGGCTGTCGCCTTTGAACCCCAGTCTTGCATCATAGATCTTTTTGCCATCATCGGGCTGGCCCGCAGCCTCCTTAGGCCTCCCTGCGACGGGGCCTCCTGGGGTGCGGGCCTGATCCCCGATCTGTAAAGTTCAAAGGGCGCTGGGCGAGAAGCTGGAGTTTTGCTGATGGGCTCGAGGAGTCTGAAGGCCCCTGCTCAGAGCTAGAGGTTGAAATGCCAGCCCATCAGCAGGAACTAACCAGCTCTTAAAGCAAGAGGACACTCAGGACTATTGATCAGGGTGCAGAGTCTACATCTATAATTAGACCCAGAAAGCTGCTTGCACATCAGAAAGAGCGAGAAAGACATGACCGTGGCTCCGCTAAAGCCAGATACGCAACAGGATTGCACAAAACAAACAAAAACGCCACGGCTGAAAATGCCGCGTGCTGTTCCTCCCTCTCTCTACAAGGTTCCCTGTGAGTCACACACTTCAGCCCTGTAAGAGCGGCCAGATATTACGGAAAACCTGTATGCAAGGCAGCAACAGCTGACTCTGGGGGGCCATGGCCACTAGCCCTCCCATCTCCGTGGTGGCCGTGACCTCCCAGACCAGGGCAGCCCGCACCTGGTGCCCCTGAAGCCCCGGGGAAGCGAAGTTGCCTTGGAGAAGTTTCGTTTGCCTTTTGCATTATTAAAAGTGGCAGGAAAAGGCTTGGTTTCTGGGCAATTTGTGGCATGCGTTTGTTCTTTCGGATAATGAATCTGATTTGGGAACTGCAGCTAAAATTTGGAGGGGGGGGGGAGTCCATTAGAAAGAAATACTGTTTGTTGGGGCTGTGGAATGCTGGTGGCAAATTGCCCTTCCTAAGTGCTGTTTTTTTGAAAACTCATTCCTGCAGTAGGAAAATAAAGCAGATTTCAAACACTTAAGAGATCATTTTCAGAATGGTCTAGATGCACGCTGGTGTGCTGCCGCATTTGCCTTTCATTGTTTTTTAATCACTATTTTGTCAAGTTTAATTGCTGCCATGCTAACAACCCAAACGGGAGCGAAACAAAATAGGGGATATCTATCACTGGTGAGAGCATTTTGATGGAATCTATATGCATTTGCATCTTCTCCACCAAATTAAGAAAGAGGAAAATAGAAAAGGTTTTCTCTGTTGCCGGTGCAAGGATCTTTTTCATCGGCCTGGGTGGGGAAGTCCCCAGAGCAGCAGGCAAACCGGGCAGCTTCCCACACATCGCTCAGCCTCCTCGGAACTTGCTCGAGCTGGGCTTTTCTTGACTGTATTTTCCTTGTGGGGATATCGGAAATTCTTACAAGTTCCTGCCGGCTGGTGAGAGCCTTGAAGGCCTGAAAGATGCACGCCGATCCCAGGTCTGCTCCCATTTCTCCTCTGGGGCTCGTGACAGACACACGGAGGCAGTACTCAGAGAACCTTCGCGAAGAGACTCTGCCCAGCTGCCCCGGAGTGTGGTGAGCTGACAGCCTCCAGCTGTTAGCCTCGGCGGGCTGGCCACATCGTTGGAGCTGAGGTCACGTCCGTCTTGGAGTGGCCCCGGCCCACAGCTGAGCAAGGTGGTGGCACTGCAGACTGGCCATTTGGCCCCAAAGCCACCGGGCACCCTCAGCTCGGGGTATGCCGCTGGGCAGACAGAGACTTTTCAGAGCTGCGTGGCCTCCTGCCGCCTCCCCCTGCCCAGTCCCACCTCCCCCTTTCTTTCCTGGGCGCTCCTCCTGGGTTATTATTTTGTGCCCGGTTCCATATAGTCCTGCCTGCTAGTGGCAGAAGATAAGTCAGCTCTCAAAAGTCCCTAAGTCCATCTCAGCAGCTGCTCCCTGGACCACTCGACCTGAGACCACCCTTTTGCCACCAGATGGCTTTTTAGAGCTCAACAGGCCACCCTGGGTGTCTGCTTGGTGATTATTTAATGCAAATATATTATTAGATGCCTTGCTGAGGACCAGGAACACCAGGGAGTTTCAGCAGCCAAGGGAAAGAGCTGGACCAGCTCTTTTGAATGATTGGGGGTGAACTCCCGCATGAAGGTGGGGAGCTCTTTCAAAAGGGGGTTCCCAAATGGTCAGTGCAGGCCTAGCATCTGGCAACTCGAAAAAGCAGCACAAGGAACCCGTAGGCCCCAGGCTCAGCTGTTGTGGGATTAGGGTCTGTGTCCCAACAGTTCTGCGGCTTGTTATCGCTGGAAGGTTTGCCCCGCCCTCGGCTCCCCAAGGAGACTGCCCGTCAGCTCCTTGAAGGCCAGGACACGCCTGTCCTGCTCACCACTCTGTGGACATGTCCTAGAACCGAGCATGGCACGGGCCTGTTCCTCAGTGAGTACTTGATGAATGAATGACTGATCACATCTCCTAGACATCATTTCATTACGATCCCCCCAAAGCTCCCCCACTGCCTTGAGGAAAGAGTCCAAAGCCCTTCACGTGGGAGACAAGCATAGTCAAGGTCAGGCCTCTAGGCACCCTCCTTCCAGCCGTAACTCAGACAATTAGCCAAGCCCCTGCCCTCCCTCGGCCTCACTCAGCAGCGGCCACCTCCCCAACTACTTTTAGGGCAAGCCCGTGCCTACTTACTCTGAGAAGACTGCCCCACGCCTTTTCCTCCTTCCTCTGCCCCTGCATCCAACCCCTGAACTGCAGGACCCCCAAGGACCGTGCCGGTGTGGGACGTTTAAATCCCAGGGCTCCAGCAAAAAATAGTAAACGGAATTGTCTCCTTTGCATGTGTTAACTGATTGGGGCCCTGTACCACTTCCACGAGGCAGGTGTTACTCTTACCTCACTTTACAGGTGAGGAAGTCGGAGCACAGAGGAGTTCGGTAAGTCGCCCGAAGTCACACAGCTCCTAAGGGCGGAGCTGGGATGGGCGCCCAGTTGGATGCTACGACCAGCTACCTTGTCGCCCTGCCTGTGTGGCTTGTGGCTGTAGTCAGGCCTGGCGGATGGAAGGGATTCTGCGACCGCAGGGGCAGTACTTGCCACTCTGGCCTCTAGCAGGCCAGGCCCTGCTGGTCCTTCTGCTGGTCATATGCACCTGGCAAGACACCTACCGTGAAACCTAGGGCATCCGGCTGGCCCCTTCTGCCCTCACCAACAGCAGCAACGAATAGCGCCCCCACTGCCCACCCCTCCTCCTTCGTCTCACTCCCATCCCCCTTCACACCTTCCCCACCCACGGTTCCCTTTGGTCCATCCTGCCTGGCCCTCTCCCAGCCACCCCCAGCCCACACCACTGCATTTGGGGGCCCTCTGCCAGCTCTGGCGTCCCAGCTGCAGGCTGCTCCGAGCAGTGGCCCTGGCAGGGCTGGGCTTGGGCCAAGTTGGGGGCAGGGGGGCTCCCGTGAGGGGGCTGCCCTTGTCCTGTGAATAACCCCCTGCCCGAGGGAGTGCGATATTAAATAGCAGATGAAAATCACCACGACAGGTCAAGAGAGAGGGATGCTACAGAAGAGAGAAAGAAAACAACAACAACAACAACTGTGTTCTCCTTTTGGAAGAAGGGGCCCCGTATTCTCATTTTGCAGTGTGCCTGGCAAGTTACGCAGCCGGCTCTGCCCCCGGTTCTGGAGGCTGCCCTGAGACACAGGAGCCCAGGGAGGCAGGCAGGTGGTTGAGGTGGGAAGCTGCGAGCATGTGAATTATTCCCCCCTGAGCAGCAGGTGAACGCAGGTGTCTGGACCGGATGTGGGTGGGGCGTCCACAGGGGCTGCAGCTCCCCCTTCTTGAAGCAGCTGCATTCAACACCTTTGTGCTGCCTTCTCGTCGCTTGATGGGTGTTGGTCTCCACCGACCTGATTCTGAGTCCCACCAGCCTATCTGAGCAGGACTTGCAATTCTCTGAGGGGCCTAGGGTGGGGCCTGAGAGTCTGTGTTTCTAACAGGCTCCCTCATGAGGCGGACGCAGCTTTCATAGAAGGTCAGAGAGGGAAAATGCTAGACAGGCCTGTGTTCGTCTGCCATGACTTGGTTCTTATAAACCTCAGCCTTCAGGGTCACACCCTCTCCCCTGCGGGGGCAGAAAACTGTCACTTACCCTTCTGTCCCGTGGCGCTTTGGAAGCAGGCCACCTCACAGGTCACTGGCCAGTCTGTGACCTGGTCATCCTTGGGCAAGTGTCCAGCCACTCTCAGTGCAATCAGAACATGCAAGGGTGCCAGCATCCTGTGGCACTGGCCTGGAGACATCCCAGAAGACATCTTCTGGGATCTGGAATGCAGGTTCTCTCTGGAGAATGCCATGGATGTGGCAGGAATTCTGAGCCTTGGTCTTGCTAGTAGTATCAACAATGGATGTCAGAAGGATTGGAAAACTGAAATATACGCTTCAAATACTGAGGTGCAGACATTTCGATGACTCAGAAGGCCTTAGGAGGTGGGGCAGTAAAGTAAATCAATTCTACATGTACTCAGGGCTCAAACCAACCCACTGATTTAAGAAGGGATTTGCTCGGACTCTCCAAAGTTAACCAAGACTTTAGCTGGCTAAACAACTCAAAGGACACTTGTGGTCCTCACCCAGCTCTATTGCAAAGAGATTTCAGACATGCCTAACGTGGGCTCATTCAGGTTCAAGCATCCTCCTTTACTGGGTGTATTAGTCAGCTATTTCTATAACAATGCTGCATAACAAATCATCCCCAAGCTTAGTAGTTTACCAAACAAACCTTTGTTTATCTTGCTTCTAGGTCTACAGGTCATCTGAGGAAGTTCTGCTTCAGGCTCCTGAGTGGATTGGGGGCGGGGGGGGGGGCTCCACATATGTTCTCACTCTCCTTGGACCCATGGCTACTTGGGACGGACCTGTAGATAGCAGAAGTACAAAGGATCTGAGCAGAAACACAAGACTGGCCGCCTGTCAGTCCTGCCTACAAAGTTGGCCACGTGGCTAAGCCCAGCATGGGCTTCCCAAGACGCAGGGAAGTACATGGCTGTCCAATCTTGTGAGGGGTACCAAAAAGTCACATGACAACCTCCTGCTTTGAAGAGTGATTACCTCAATTCTTCTGACCCTTATGATGGTAACTCGCACAGTGAGTATCACATCGAGTGCATACTTCTCATTAATTTCTTCCATCTTCACTATTTTGTTATTAAGTGTAGAATTAACTAAGCCTCGAGTGTCCTATGTATGTTTTGTTCTTGGAACACAGTGTTAAGGGTACGCTGCGTATTACTTATGAAGCAGATGAATTGAAGAGCCACACTGGAGAGTAATTAATGGTAAGAAAATTCCTCATTAGGTTGTGTTATAATAACTAATGACAACTACTGAGATTATTTTATCCATTTTAATAGGATTTTTGTATTGTTTTAGCTTAAGGTGGTTTTAGTTTAGGGGCTCAGGAATGCCCCCAGTTTTTTTTCTCCATTGGTAACTATGACTTAGGCCAATGAGAAGTCACCCTATGAGGTTTTCCAGGAATAGAATTCTTATATAAGACAGAGGAAAGCAGTAGAGGTGGCCGGGGGTTGAGGGGGGAGGAAGGGGGAGGAAGCTGTCTGGTAAATGGGCAGAAACACAGATATGCTCATCACTCCTGACTTGCAGATGGCCCAGTGAAAGCAAAACAGAACAGTGTTCTAACGGGAACATACCCACCCCCTAACCCCACCCTGGGCTGGCTGGAAGGCATTTTGCTCCTTCTCTATCAGGATCCCTGCCCCCACTCCTACGAGTCTCCTACCTGCCCATGTCTCCCAGCTCATGTAGATTACAAAACAGCCCTCCCCACCAGCTCTCCGCTTGAGCAGTCTCTCCTGAGTCTGAGCGGGTGCTGGGGCCTGGGGTGAGCATCAGGGGTTTGGAGTCCTTAGTTACTGGGACCGTTTGGATGGACTTCATGTCAGGCGGCCGCCAAGAGGCACAATGACTAACACAGTGGGTAGAGGCCAGGCATTGGAGTCAAATACATAGGGGAGTTCAATACCTGGCTCCACGACTTACTAACTGGGACCTAGGGCAGGTTGTTGAACTCTTCGGGCCTCAGTTTTTTCATCTGTAGAGTGGGAATAATAACACTATACCCATGCATGCACACACACACACACACACAAACACGCACGCACGCAGAGTTGTTGATAATATCCGATGCGATGCACTCTAGAAAAAGGTCAGCCCTGCTCTTGGCACTTGGCATTGACTCAATAGATGGAACGTAGCTGGGTCCACAGTCCTTTTTTTAACCAAATCACAGGGATGGACAGGTTCAGAATTCTGAATTTTTCATTCTTTAGGAAGGTCTTAGAGTGCATTCGCCATATCGTACGTGAAACCCCATACCTCACCATCAAACCCACTAACGTTTCTTGCAGCAAAATGTATGACTATTCACAGTCACTGGAACGGAATAAGGCTTTAAACAGCCTCACATGAGTTCAGGCCAGGTTTTGCCATCAAATGGGTTTTTGCCAAACCTTTGTTTTCAGGGCTTTCGGGATGTTAGTACTGCGGATAAATGGTTGTATTAGCAGGTTACGAGCATTCAGACCACAAGAGAGGAGATGGAGGCCACGGGAGCAGGGAAGGGGGTGCAGAAGGCAGCGGGGGATGCCCAGAAGCTTCTTCTGTGTGGGGCTTAAGGACCACCCTCCGGTGGCAGAGAGAGGATGAAGGCGAATGGGAAGCCGGCCACCAGGCAGAGGGTGGTGGGAAAGGAAGACAGACGGTTCCTGCATTTCGAGTAGCATCATTTGGCTTCCCCAGAGGCCTAAAGAATATTCATTCCCAGACCCCCTCTATCAGCCACGGAAGAGCTGAATAAATGGATGGAAGGCAATGAATAAATAAACAAACAGAGAGGAGAGAGGAGAGCGGCTGGGTCCACACCCTGAGGAGCGGTAGATGAGCCAGACAGCCCTTTCTCCCGGGCATTCCAGAAGGTGCCCTGAAGGACCGCTGGTGACGCCCGGGCTGGAGGTGCTGGTCAAGCTGAGTGTTCACCTGGCCGCCAGCCGTGGGCCAGAAGGGATCAGAGCCAGGAGGGGATGACCCCTTTGCCGAGGACATTGGCATTTGGGGAGAGCAATTCAGCCCTTTCTCTCAGGACTTTCATAAGCCCCAGGAAGCAAATAATTCTATTATCCTGGGTTCCCGGGTTCCTGATGGCAGCCTCTGGTGGATTGCTGTGTGTGTGTGTGTGTGTGTGTGTGTGTGTGTGTGTGTGTGTG
>NW_024423319.1:90703013-90740181 GCF_017311325.1 Ursus maritimus | reverse complement strand
TGTGTGTGTGTGTGTGTGTGTGTGTGTGTGTGTGTGTGTGTGTGGTGCCTATGTGACAACAGAGACACACAGAGAAAAGAAAACAATGGTTTTCTCCCAGCCCCAAAGGGAGCAGCCCCGGTGCTCCGAGCCGAGCTGAGGGAGAGAGCGGTGCGTGTTCTCCTCCCCGTGTCTTTTCTTATTTTGCATTTCTCATTACATCCGCATGTCACGGGGCTGCTGGCTGATTTATAATTTATTGGTTTAGTGTCTCGCGGCAGGGAAAGGATGCTACGCTATATTTTTCAGGGACACTCAATTCAACTTTGGCGAAGCAGCCAGGGCCACAGCTGCGAGGGGCACAGAAGAAAGATGGGTGAGAGGAGGCAGCCGGCGAGCCCCGCACGGCCGGGCAGGTCCTGGCCAGACGCCGCCCGCCACCCAGACACGCTGGCCTGCGCCGGCTTTTGGTTTAAGTGGGGGGTTTTCTAATCCGGTTTCAGAAATTCCATCGCAAGCAGGCATGCAAAATGCATCGACAAAATGGGGCACTGGGCTCCAAGGACCTGATGCGGTCCTGCCTTCCAGGGGTATTCCATAGCCGACCCTGGGACGAGGCTTCATGTGAGAGGGATTTCATTAAGAAATTCCCCCAGCGGAGAGCAGTAAGGCAGTCGACCAGTTCGCTAGGGCTGTCATAACAACGAACCACACGCTGGGGGGCTTAAACAACAGGAATGCGCTGTCTCACGGCTCTGGAGGCCGGGAGTCCAAGATCAAGGTGTCGGAGGGTTGGCTCCTTCTGAGGACCGTGAGGGAGCGTCTGATCCCGGCCTCTCCTCTGGCTTCGGCTGCTTTGCTGGTGGTCTTGGATGCCCCTCGGCTTGTAGAGGCATCGCCCCCATGTCTCCCTTTACATTTACGCGGTGTTCCCCCTGCATGTGTGCCTGTATCTGAATTGCATTCTTTTTATAAGGACTCTGCCCATAGTGGACCAGTGTCCCTGAAATGGCATCATTGAAACCTGCGTACCTCTTTAAAGATCGTGTCTCTGTATAAGGTCTCATTCTGAGGTACTGGGGTTAAGACTTCAATGTAGGAATCGCAGGGGGTGGGGGGTGGTCACAGTGCAACCCCTCATGGGAGGCAGGGAAGCGAACAAGAAAGGGAGGAGACCAAGGCAGGGTGAAGTGTCACAGGAAGTCCCCCAGCGGGGAACTTGGGATCAACCCCGCAAGGCATTCCTGGGGACCGGGGAGGGAGGTCACCTTCAGACGTGCCCGACCGGCAAACGAGAGTCAGAGTACCTGTGAAAGGAAACCCCCAGAAGGCCGTCAGTTCCTAGGCACTCCCAGCCCTTCCTGAGCCCAGATCCCAAGGATGCTGGCTGTCGGGAAGCGAGGCTTCTGGAAGGTGGTGTGGGCAGGAGCAGAAGACGGCAACATCTGCTGTGAGCCTTCAAGTTCCTTTCCTGCCAGAGGTCACTTTGTTACGCTGCCTCCCGCAGATGGTGACCGCATGCCCACCCCCGGGCCTGGAGGGGAGAGAAAACAGGAGAGATGAGAGCATTCGCTCCCGGAAAAGCCTAGATCGATATTGAAAGGCCAGTTGTTTGCTGCAAGGTTTTCACCAGTGGTGGCTTGGGGTGCGGGGGCGAGCAATGTACAGCCAGGCAAGAGGCCTGGACGTTCTGGTGTCAAACAGGAAGAAGGAAATACACTTCGGGAAAAGTGGTAATGATCGACTCTTGGGGTTAGAATCACGGTCTTTGATTGAATAACATGGCAGGGTTTTGATTCAATAGTAATCTGATTTGGTGGCATACCAATAATAAATTCTCCCACAAACTGAAAAATTCTGTAGGGTAATGGAAAGCACTCGAACCCCATGGTTTTCATTGAATTAAATATGAAAATGTATCATACAATCGATATTGCAATATTTGATTCAATCAGCATTTGGGGATGGGAACTGTTTTCTCCCATTTGTTTTTATGCTGTCGCAAAATATTTCAATTTGCTTCAGAATTTATTATTGACAAATCACCCTAACGGCCGTTGGGGGTTGGGGTGGGGAGCTTGTCACAGACGATTGGCAGCTGAGAAATGTGGGGCCAACCCGGGCCTGGAGAAACAGCCAGGGACTGTGGAATGCTCAGGTGAAATTCCAGAAGGGAGCTGATTATGCATGGCAAGGGGAGACAGGAGGACATTCGTCACTGCGAGAAGGGAGTCAGGACACGTTGCCCTGCCTTTCCTCTGGATGGGGGGCAATTCTTCTGCAGCATCCGCCTGCCCTGGGCAAAATTAAAAGGTAGGCAGAGGGGGCACCCCCACCTCCTCTGCTCTCTGTGACTCTGGCCCCTTCACAAGGAAAGGGCTTTCTTCGGCAAGCCTGCAGTCAGTGCCTCAAAACTGTGATGCTTCTCGTGGACATGTCTTTGGGGCTGGACCGGAGCCCGCAGATCTTGGCTAGATTAACCAGGACATTTGTGGTCAGGGGGTCGGCTGCTGGCTGGATAGTCCGGAGTGGCCCTGCTGACGTGTCCAGAGGTTGGCTGGCCGTTGGCGATGGCAGCGACCAGGCCATGTGTCTCTCAGCTCACAGTAGGCTCTCCCAAGCCCGTGACACGGTGGAATCCAGGTATAGCGAGAGGACAAGCCTCAATGTGCAAACGTGATTCGAGTTCCTGCTTTGCTGAGCCCCCATCGGCCGGAGTGAGACGCAAGGACAGCTCCGATTCAAGGGGGTGGAGGAAAGCTTCACCTCTTGATACGCGAATTCACAGTGCAAGGACGTAGACTCGAGGAGGGGAGGAATCTGTGGCCACTTTTGCAAATGGCCGTTATTAGCGTCATCATTTCTTTTCAAGTGCTTTTCATATCCCGACTTCTGTAAAGCTACGGAGGTGAAACACCACTCTCACTAGCCCAGAGCTCCCTGAGGGCAAGGTATCTTTGCTTTTTTTGGTACCCAGCAAGGTAGTAAGTGCTCAAAAAATCATTTTTGGATGAATTATGTAAGTATGACTATATAATTTTGTAAGAAGGAATACTTCTAGAAATACCTTTATACGGAAGAGTTAAATAATCAAAATGGCATGCCTCACAAGAGTATTTGCATTTTTAAGCTAATGGCAGGCAAAGGGCACGGCTTAGCATAAATAGAAGTTCTGGGTAGAATTTTAGGAATCCTTGATGGGTGGCTATTTTAGAAAAGAGGATCTCTCCCATATTCTTCAAATCATACCGTTAGACAACTTGCAGCTCCACTTACAGGTACGGCTGCCTGTCTGAGGCTGCCGGGGTGAGGGGTAGCTGATGGGCATTGCCCCATTTCCCGGGTCTTTATTAGTCACCCATGGAGTTCTGGACTGCCCTAGCCCACTGGCTCCAAGCATGCTTAGGAAAACATAGAAAGAGCTAGCAGGAGTTCACTGGAATCGGGTGAGACCAAAGTCAAACTGGACCCAATAAGCCCGTAACCAGTCAACCAATGGGAGACGTCCCAAACTTATTATGTGTCTGTAACTGCCTCAGACACTAGGGATACATCAGTGAGCAAGACAGACAAAGTCTGTTCTCGTGGTGCTCTCATTCTAATGTCTGAGCCAAAGACACTGAAGCCAGAGAAAGCAGGAGCCAAGAGCTATCCCAGAGGAGAGGCTGGAAAGCATTCAAATCCTGAGCACTGAGGTGGGTGGCGTGAAGTCTGTTCCATCTCAGCTACCCACAGCTCCCAGTGCTGTCTGCAGGCATGGCGGCTCGCAGCAACACGGAAGGCGGAATGGCACAGGCGTCAGGCTCACGGGAAAGGAACCCAAGATACGCCAGGCGAATGCACGTGCCATGCCCAGGACTTCCGAAGCATACGTCCTAGTCACTGTTCTAAGCATTTCATGCGCGTTTAATCTTCACAACAACACCATGACTGTATCAGCCAGCTCTGGCTGTGTAACAGACAATCGCAAAACTGTAGTAACATACAATTAACACTCTTTATGCATCTGGAGGATTCAGCTGACGTGGGCTGGGCTGAGCAACTTTGCTGATCTTGCCTGCACCTACCTGTGTGCCTAGGGGGCGGGGGAGAGCAGGGGTGAGCTGATCTAGGCTGAGCTCCGCTGGGGCGACTCAGCTCTGCCCCACCTGTCTCGTCCGGTAGGCGTGTCCTTTTGGCAGTGGCCGAGGCACAAGAGAGCAAGCCTCAGCTGCACCGCGTCTGCTAACATCCCGTTGGCCAAAGCATGTCACATAGCTGAGACCAGAATCAAGGAAGCAAGGGTGGCATTGGGGGCAGGGCGGGGGGGGGGAGGCATTAGCAGACCCATCTGCTACAGCAGGAGGGCAGTGAAAAGTTACAAGACAAAGGGCATAGATTCAGGGAGGACGGAAGAACCAGGACCAATAAGGTAATCTCCCACAAAGAAGCAGAAACAACCACTAAGCCCATTTTACGAATAAGAAAGCTGAGCCCAGAAAGTTGAAGATACTTGCCCAAGGCAGCCCAGCTAGTAATTGGTGTATCCAGAACTTGACCTCAGAACATCTGCTCTTACCAGCTCCCCTTCACCATTTCTCTTCTTAGCTCTAGCTTAATCCAAAGATAAATCTGAGAGTATGGGATATATGGACTGTGTCTCCTTCAGGAAATCCTCCATAAATACTTTTTTCTTCCAGCCTTTGGCAGGCATTAAGCCACAGTGCGTTCGAGGTTAGACTCCTGGTCAAATACCCAGAGTTTGGGAATTAAGTGTTATTTGGATGTGAAGCCACATGCTTTAACAATTAACCGTGCTGGGTTTTGACATGTGCGGAAGCTGAAGGGCCTGGTGAGGACAGAGCCTGACGGGAAGGTTTCTCTCCCAGCTGTGGGTGTTGGGGATGGCTGAGGAGGGGTGCGAAAGTTTCATGCAGAAAATCGGTTCGGTCCTTGTAGTGCAGAGGAGAAAAGGCAATCCCAGAGTTGCCTACCATGGAGCAGTGCCTCTTAAAATTTTCGGCGTCACAGACCCTTGGAGAACTGATGAAAAGGAAGGACCCTCCCACGCGCCCTATCTGCTATAGGGTCGGGCTGTAACAATTTCAGGTTGGACCATTTCCAATGCAGATGTCCGGTTCAGGCCTGCACAATTCAGGAAGGAGCTCATAGGCTGTTTAACTTTGAACCACGCAAATTCCTGGCATCCCTTTCCAGCACAACTTGAGGCGAAATACACCCCCGGCTGGATTCCATGTCAAGAGGGGGTCTTCTTTAAAGAAGCCTCTGCCCCTCTTTTCCAGCCTCATCCTAGCTACTCCAAGGATGTGCCCGGAAGCCCACACTTCTCTCGCTCCTCTCCCACAGCCAGCTAGAGGGGACCAGCCGTGGTAATGTCAGTTGCCCCAGGAAGCCACAGATTCCGAATGATTCATTTCTGGCCTGAGTCCAGTTGAGAAAGTCTTAGGACTTTTCTGCAGCGAGAAGCAGTGAGGTATAGTCGTTAAGGTTCTAGAGCCAGGAGCAGAAAAATGATCAAATCAATCTCTTCTCCCTCTCATTCTCTCTCTCCATCTGTCTATCCCTCCCGCCTCTCAGCTTGCCATCAGAAAAGAAGAAAAGCCCTCTCCATTCTCCACCAGCATTCATTGTTCAAATCTTACGAAGGGCTCCTGACTGGCCCCGGTTGGGTCATATGATCCCCTTGGTTCAATTGCTTTGGACCACAGGACGGGGCCCGATGATTGGCCAGGCCAGGGTCAAGCATCGGTGGGGCCTTGGGCAAACGGCGGGGGATGGCGGAGAAGGGGTTGTGTATCTTAGAAAGTGGAGCAGGGCAGGCAGAACCAGCAGGCATCCCTGAAATTACTGGGCAACGCGACTGGACAGAGCGCCCTATAAAGCTCATTGCTGTGCTGGCTGCTGGCACGGGAGGTCGTGGGAACATGGCTCATTGTGCTGGAGTTTCTCAAACTCGCGAATCACCTGGAGGGCTTATTTAAACACGGATTGCTGGGCCCCACCCCCAGAGCATAAATGCCCAGAATGTGCATTTCTAACAAGTTCGGCGAGCTGGTCCAGACTTCGAGACGTACTGTCAAATTGCCTAGTGCCCCCTCTAAAAAGACCCCGGAGAAATCTGTCTGGTCTCCGTATTAATCTACGTCGAGTATTGCTTCTGACCAATTGGTTTCTTTTGATTTGTATAGGCACGGAATCTTATCTATCATGCCTCCTGCTTTGGGTTGGCCTCTGGAAAGCTCAGGGCTGACCATGTGGCCCCGTTCTGTCATAAGCCGCAAGTTCATCCTCTAACCTTGACCTTGGCTTCATTTTTTATTCTCATTTCTGTTTTCCCTTCGGTCTAAAAAATGATTTGGTTGAAAGTGACAGAAACCAACTTGACCTATGTGAAGCCAAAAAAGGAAGATTGATGACAAGAATATCGGAGTGTCCCATGAAAGAGGAATGTG
Source organism: Ursus maritimus (assembly GCF_017311325.1). Taxonomy (NCBI): domain Eukaryota; kingdom Metazoa; phylum Chordata; class Mammalia; order Carnivora; family Ursidae; genus Ursus; species Ursus maritimus. The sequence goes on along the minus strand of NW_024423319.1, from coordinate 90,733,750 downwards.
GTCAGGCCCAGGAACAGCTGGCATGAGGGACCACTCTCGAGCCCCTGCTTGTCACTTTGGCTTCCCACTTCCTCTTCATTACCCTCTCTCGCTACAGCCTGGCTTTCTCCCCAGGGTGGGAACATGGTTACCAGTGGCTCCTGACCTTTACTTCTTGAAGCCTCCGTCGGCTGACGTGATGCTTGTTCCAGACTAAAAACAGTTCTGATTGACTGGTGCCAAACCTCGAGCCAGTCGGCTGTGGCAGGGGTAGAGTCATCTTGTACAGAATGGCTGCCCTGCAGTAGGCTTGGTTTGAGTTTGGGGGACTGTAGCTCTCATATGAAGCATTGGCTTGTGTGATTATGGAGACTGGCTAGTCAAATCTGTAAGGTGAACCACAGGCTGGAGACCTGGGGAGAGACAATGTTCCAATTTGAAGGCCATCAAGCAGGAAAAGCCAATGTTGCAGATGAAGTTCAAGGCCACCTGCTATAAAATCCTCTCTTGCTCCAGGAAGCTAATCTTTTTCTTCTATTCAGACCTTCAACTGCTTTGGTATGGCCCACCCACACTAGGAAGGATAATCTGCTTTTGCCAAAGTTTACTGATTTAAATGTCAATCTCATCCAGAAACACCCCCACAGAAACACCCAGAATAATGTTTGACCGCATATTGGGGCATCCCATGGTCATTCAAGCTGACACCTACAATTAACCATCAGAGATATCTTTTTTAAATAGTGTGAATTACATTTTATTTTATTTCTGAATCCTCAGCACCTAGCCCAGTGCCTGTCATATGATAAGAGCTTAGTCAATGTCGAATGAATAGATGAGCAATTATATTTTTAATGGCAGTCGGAGGGGTGGGGGGTGGTAAGCTTTGTCATTTAAAGGAGTCCTGAGATCAGACCTACTACACTAGAATGTGAGGCATTATACCCTAATTCACTTAGCTGATAGGTTGTGACTTTAATTTACTGGGTCTCCTTAAAGCCCTCCGGAAAGAAGTTTGGTGGTTTTAAGTTTCTTCCTTCCTTAAAGGACCAGGGCGGTCATGGAGACACATACTTTTGTGACAGACACAGGAATTTAGCTCTCTGTTCGGCCCTCGGCCCCTGAACTTCCGGCTCACTGCAATTCTGCCCAGGTGGTCTGAGGAGACTGGACCCGGTGTCCCACAGCTGAACTCAAGAGGCGGGCAGCACCTTTTCAGGGCTGAAGTGGCCACGTGGCAGGTGGCCCACCCTGCAACATGTTCCAGCAAAGTCATCAAGCCAAAGGTGGCCACTTCCCATTGCGGGGGCTGCCCCCCTGCGTCTGGCCAGCACGGGAGGGCTAGGAGCCCATATTTCTAAATAAGAGTTGCCAAGTTACATTTTTTGTTTTCTCCAGCTGAGAACCTCTTGTAGCAAACATTGCCGCCAGCCAGCTACACTGGAAGGTGGTTCCAATGCCACACTGGAGCAGAGAGCAGTTGCTGGGGTCCTTTGTTCAAATCTTAAACCGAAATTTTCAAAATGTGTAGAGAGTCTGAGCTGGAGGTTGAAGAGGGGTGCCAGGAAGTCAGCAGGCTTCTGGTTCACTCACTGGGCCTCAGTTGCCCCATCAACAAAATGGGCATGATAACAATGCATAATGTCGCTGTGATCCTTCAACAATATATGTTATTAAGTCATTTTTTGACGTGGTTTATTAAGTACCCCTTTATACGTCTGCTACACGGATATGGCCCCTCCCCTTATAGACATTTAAGGAAAATGAGCTGGGGGTCATTGAGCTGTGCGTGAAGTAGTAGCTCAGGGCAGCGGCCGCCATCATGGCACAAGAGGTGGCAAGGGTCCCCATGAGATCTGAGACATGTGGGTACGGGCGGGGGTTTACCTTTAGGGAGAGCACAGAAGCGAAAACACCACCCAACAGGCACAGCAGGCATCACCACATTAAAGTCAATTAGAAAAAAAGAAATGAAACTCTGAAATATTTTAGGAAAAACAATTTAAGTTCTAGAAGAACATAAAGAACAGGTCTCATGGGTGTGCTTGCAAACATACCAACAACCGAGCCGGACGCACGGTTGAGGCTCAATGAATTGTACGTGTCTAGGTATCAATTTGGGGGTCAGCAGAGTAACTTAAAACTTGCCTTCTGAGTCTTGGATTCCAATCCCACATTTGCAGTTACTGGCTCCGCCTCGTACCTTCATCGGCACTTCCAATCACTATTTCTTGAACACCTACTATGTGCCAGCCCCAGGGATACAGATGTGAGAAAAAAACAGACCCAAAAATCGCTGATCCTGGAGTTGCATTCTAGTGGGAAGTAGACAGATGATAAACCAATAGAAAATATAATGCCAGGTGTTGGTAAGTGTCATGGCAAAAAATTTTAAACAGGGAAAAGCCCTGGGGGCGCTGGGGGAGGGGGTTGTTGTTAGAAAAATGACTTTGCCTTTCTGAGCCTCGACTTTCTCATCTGTGAAGTGGGTAATAATCTCCCTCTCATAGGATTCCCTGGATAATGACTCTAGATAGTGTAGATAAAGTGACTAATAGCGCCTGGGCCCTAGAGGATCGCAATGGATATGCCCTCCCCAGTCCCCGCCCACACCAGCAAAACCACCTGGCCAACGGACGTTCAAAAGAAGCATCTTCCTTGTGGCACCTGAGAACGCCCCTGGTCTTTTTGGTCTGTAACCATCTCAAGAGCATCATCTTACCATTAGAAGATTCCAGGCATTTGTTGTAATCTAGGCAGAGGCACCCTGTGTTGTGGGAAATGCAGACGTAGGAACCAGGCAGACATGAATTCCAGTCCTGACTCTGGGTCTCCCAGTTATCAGACCTGGAGCCTTTACTTCATTGTTAACCTGGAAATTTCAGGGGCGCCTGGGTGGCTCAGTCGGTGAAGTGTCTGACTCTTGGTTTTGACTCAGGTCATGATCTCAGGTCCTGGATCCAGCCTCGAGTCAGGCTCCACGCTCAGCATGGAGTCTGCTAGAGATTCTCTCTCTCCCTCTGCTCCTCCCCTTCCTCGCTCACTCTCCCTCTCTCTTGTTCCCTCTCTCTCTCTATCTCAAATAAATCAATAAAATCTTAAAAAAAAAAAAAACAACCTGGAAATTACAGTACCTACAATGGTGAGCTGGGGAAAGGCTTGAAGGACACTAGACCCAAGAACAGTCCCTGTAGGTAGTGGGTGCTGAGCCTATCACAGTTCCTTCCCTTCTCCTTTAGGCACGAGCGAAATGGATTGTCCCCTGCAGAAGGCCAGCTGGGGACAGTGTCAGCGCTGGCATCAGCAGGTGGTATCTCTTTATGCCCTACCTGCTATCCGCCAGGTGCTGCCAGGAGGCAACCTTGACCCCCAGAGAGGCAGATAAACAGACTTTGATGTAGACCACACGTGCAGAAGTGCCAGCAGGTGACAGGAACCATGCAGGGATGCCGAGGTACTCGGAAACTAGGAGCAGCTGGAAGCCGTTAGCACCCTTGCGGACAAGGAGAGGGAACGGCATGATAGGAGAGCCCAGGGGGGAGGTAGAACCTTGCAGGGGGGCCTCGAGCAGGAGCCGCGGTGCTGGGGTTGGGAGGCGGGGATGGTGGACACAGGCTTCCTTGTAGCAGGGAGGGGGTGAAGGAGAAACACGCTGACCTCTCCCTCCTCCCACCTGAGATCTGTTGCTCGCGACTGGCCAAGCCCAGTCAGCTGGCAAGAAGCCCGGTGACGTCAGTCCACAGAGCTGGGTCTCTGGGACGGAACATGGTGGCAGGTAGGGAAGAACGGATCTCAGAAGACGGAGCGCACACACCTATACCGTGATGTTGGCTCCTGACACCCTGCTAAGCATCAGCGCTTTTCAGACAACCATGCTTCTCCTGCTGGAGCGTACCTGCAAATCCCCCGGACGCCTGGTCACGCAGAGCGCCGCCCCCTGCCCAGAGTGGCCAGGGCAGGGCCTGAGCACTGGCATTTCTAACCGGTTCCCGCATGATGAGGGTGCTGCCCACCTAGGACCGCACTGGGAGATCCGCTGCTTTATAACAGGGCATCTCGGGGAGCAGCTGCCCCTTCCCCTGTACTTGGCATTGAACCGTCTCTCACTGGACCCCGGCACAGCTGCACGGCCCGCGGGACCACGGACAGCCATCTGCCCCCAGCGGACAGCCCCAGGGCCCAGACCCCGTCGCCAGGCTGCCCTGACCTGGCCTTCACGGGCCCTGCCCTTGCTCCCCCTGGACCTCGTCTTCTGCCTGATCCTTGTTAAAGCTCTCTGCCCTGCCTGCCTAGCTGGCCAGTTCACACACACACACACACACGCACACACACACACACGCGCGTGCACGCACACACACTGATTAGCTGCACCTGGATGCCTGGCCCGTTTCCTAGGGGAAGATGAGTCAACCCCTCCTCGGGGCCATGCGGCATCCTGTGCTTGGGCCAGGAGGTCACAACTCCTGGTCACGCAACATTGCCTCTCTGCAGGCAGCCCTGCCAGTCTGCGGCTTCCCCTGACATCTTTGTTTTAGGGGAAATGAACACAGGAGGCGGCTGGGTCCCCGCCAGACTGGGTCAACCATGCCCCCTTCTAGGTCCCCCGATGGACTGGGACCCATCGGAGAGCTGCTCCCCCACTTCTTGTTCTCGCCCAGCTCCTTGTCTGACCCAACCCTCGTCTCAGCTTCCTGCTTAGTGCCAGCAGCTCCTGTCTTGCATCGTCACTAAGCAGCGGCTAGAGTCACATATGAGGCGCCCCACAGAGTGTCAGCGGTGGGAAAGGTGTCCCGGGAGCACATGCTATTTGGCGGTGGGGGGGGGAGGACTTCATCTGGTGGTCCCCATCCCCATTCCCTGTGGTTACAGTTTGGCTCATAGGCTCACCTTCCTGTGCCCCCTCCCCAACCCCGGCCACGGAACAAGAGACCAAGTCCTGGCCCAATCAGCACAGCCGTTTCCCCCGGACACGGAGCTCAGTCCTGGGCTGGGTCTGAACTCCAGACAGGGGCAATCAGACTGATTTCCAGGAACGGGTGTGCAGGCCCCGGAGTAGCAGTTTAGGAGAGCCAAAGACGTGCAACTCTCAGGTGACTTGAAATTGCCCACCCGTGGGAATACTGGTGCCATGGAGAAATCGGCAAATGCTACAAATCAGAGCTTTTTTATTCAAAGAGCCAATCGCAAAACATTTACCGGCACACAACCGCGGGGGAAGGAGCTCTGGTTCCAGGAGGTAGGTGAGCTGGGAGGCTGTGAAGGCAGAAACTGCCTGTACTGCCCAGAGAGAGCTGTGAGCCGCAGCGGAGAATGACCGCAATGCAGGGAGAAGCAGAGGCAAGAGTAATGGGAGAGCGAGAGCTGACATTACGATGTGTGCCCCTGGATCCAGCCATGCCTAAATCCCAAACTACGCCAGGAATATAAAACTAAGATTGCCTGCTTTGCATTAGCTCATTTGAATTGGGTTTTTCCCTCAAGCAACCTGAAGAGCCCTGCCTGAAACGGGGCTTGGGACAAATTATCTTCCACTTGGGAATTCCTAAGATTGTCACCAACAGAAGGGCAAGCTCACTCTGTCCCAAAGGGGGTCAGCCTTCTTGTGGTTCCAGGGTGGAAGGAGATGGAGCCTGATCAGCCCCTACCAAGCAGGATGCATGACATCTAGGGTATGTCTCCCCACAGTTAAAACTCACAACTCCAGCTGGTGGGGGGGGGGCGGTACCCCGAGGGTTGGGCAATGGGCTCAGAGAACTCCCCACCCCCACTGTCACTAGCATGAAGCTGAGGTTGGACCCCTCTTGCTTCCATTATTGTGGATTTTAGGATGCGAGTGTTTACAGTTCGCCCTGTGTGGGAGCAGAATCTGCCACCCCAAAACACACGTCTTTGGCGTCAGGATTTTTTTAGGCTGATGATTTTTAAGGAGCAGTAGACATAGGAGAAGCTCTAAAAACCAAGTAGAAGCTATCCTTTTGTAGAGACATTTCCAGGTACAACGGAACTCTCCATTTGTAAGGGTGTCTCCCTCTCTGTACCAGGAAGAGGATGATGACGAGGAACTCTCTAGAAACTCTTATCAGTGTTGAAGGCAATGACCTAAATCTGCATAACACCCTTACCCTGTTTACTGTGCTTTGTCTGGAAACCTCCCAGAACCAGCCCCCTCTCCCCCAACATCTTCTCTGGTCTTTAGCTGGAGAAGGTATTTATAGGGGGGTGGCTCAGGCCAGTTTAAGAGTCAGTTTTCCTGGGCGTCTCCATGTACATGGGAGGTATGCATATCAACAAACGTTTGTTGTTCTCGTATTAGTCTTTTAATACAGGTGGGGGTTGGGGAGGGGAATCTTAGCCAAGAACCTAGAAGGTTTAGAGGGAAGATAATGTTTGCTCCCCTATAGCTCCCTTCTGGCCTGGAGGTCTCCAAATGTACCCATCCTGTCCGTGCTGCCCGCCCAGGCCAGCTGCACCCACCAGCCCTCTGACGAGTCACAGGAGACCCGGATATAGCGCTTAAAGCCCTCCTCTCCGTAGCTGAGAGAGGGCAAGACAGGACCTGTGCCCTGGGGGGCTATACAGTGTGCCCCGAGGGACTATACGGTGCGCCCCGGCTACTGGCAGCCTCCGCCCCCCTGGAGAGGCCGCCCGGTAAGCTCCTCCTTCCAGGGCATCACGCGTGGTCCCAGCCCCAAAGGCGCCGGGTGCTGTTAGACTCTTGAGACCCCCTGACCCTTTCTGAAATGTCGACTTGTGTTGCTCTGGGTCACCCCCCCAATCTTTTTCCTGATCATGAATATCTCCCTCTTTTGCCACCTGGTAGTTACCGTCCCTCCCCTCCCGTCTTTTCTCCCATTTCTGATTGGCCGAGAAACCCTGCCACCAGAAGTTTCTGTGGGTGTTCCTTCTAGGAGGGAGAAGGAAGAGGAGAGCCTGTGGCTTGTCCTGAACCCCGGGCTGGGTGGGGGAAGGAGGATGCCCCACCATGGGGAGAGGGCAGGGGGCTGAGCCCCAGGAGGCTGGGAGAGAGGGAGAGACACCCCATGGATGGCCCCCGGGTAGACAGAAAGGGGCCCCGAGTCAAGAGAGTAGCCTGCCGAGAGGGGCCCAGGGGAGCCTGTCTAGCCTCTGCGTGCCCAGACCCAGCCTGGGCACACGTCCATCCACACACACCACACACTTGCACACTCCGCAGAAACGCGTACCACGGACACAGCGTGCACAGAACAATACCATACCTACTGCACAGCCCATGCTCCCGTGCAGGGTTTAGCACGGGCAGACACACACGCACACACACTCCCCCATAAGTACACACGTGCCTGCACACACACATGTAAAGCCACACGCTCACATGTCTGCCCACCGTTCCTGTAAAATCCCAGCTCCTAAAGCAATCGCTGGGATGCTTCCTGGATCAAACCACTTCCCTGCTCACTGACTCAATGCATCTTGCGTCTCCCCACAGCTGCCCCAGCCCCCGCCCCTAGGAGTTGGACTACTTCCCTCCCTTCTCCCCCCACCCCAGACTTGTTTTTCTTTCCTGAGCGATTTTAAGTTTCCATCTGTCATCCTAGATCATTAATCCCAAAACAGAAGGCCAAAGAAGCCTACCGCACATAGCCAAGCCATTAACTAATTGCAAAAAGTACACATATCCCATCGTCATAATCCCAGGGCGGCAGCCTGCCTCCCCGTGCCTGGCTTCCTCAATTGTGCTGATAAAAAGGACGAGGCGCCTGCTACTGGCCTGGATGGCATTGCCGTGATGGATAGCCCGTGTCCCGAAGAGGTGAGGGTCAGCCGCGGAGACTCGTGTGTCAGGCCGAAGAGGGGGCTGGCAGGTGGGCGGGAGCAAGTGGCTAGCTGCCAGGACAATTGTTTCTCCAGCCGAGAAGGAACCAAGACTCCCTGTGACCCCAGGGTGGCAGGGCCTCTGAGGACAGGCACAGGTGAGAACGCCTGCAGGAACCCCAGCCCCCGCCTTTGAACAAAATGTTTTCTCACTAAGTCAGCAAGTTCAAGGAGACTGGCTCTCAAGTGGCCACCCACGGTCGGCAGGCACAAACCTTCTTTCTGACGGTGGTCCTTGAGGGCAGGCGGTGTCCCCGAGCTTCCCCTCACCTCCTCTGGGGACTCAGAGGCCACGCCGGCCCCGTGCGGGGACTGTCTGATGGCCTATTTCCCGGCAGGGCTGGTCTGCGAGCGTGCATGCGTGTGCGTACATCCTGCTTCTCCACTCCCAGGATCGGAATAAATTGCCTGATTGACAAACCTCTATAGCCGGTGCGCGTGGTGCCCGTGGCTCGGCCATGGCTACAGTTGCAGTCAGCTGACCTAATCCATTTATCTTATTTATACCGTGTTCCATTTTCCATATGCGGAGCGGGGGGCCTCCTGGATCTGCTATGCAAATTAGACACAATGATTTGCAAATGAGCAGAGGCCTGACACTTTTAAAAAATTATCATTAAGAACACTGCCACCCTGCCACTGGGTAGGAGGAGGGAGGCCGGGCCCGAAAGCATGTGACACGCAGCCTCCTTCCCTCCTTCCCTCAGCCTTCGGGAAGCCTCACTGACCCCCTATCCCCTTACATATCCACTCCATTGTTGGGGGGTGATGGGCACAGGCCTCACTGGGGAGGAAAAGGCTGGCGGGAGATTCACAGAGAGCCAAACGAGGCCAGAGGGGGAGATTCCAACGGACACCTACCGCCCACACACCCCAGAATCCCATGGCCCGCTCCTCAGTGAACAGAAGACAGAGAACCTCCCCACTGTTTATCTGGGGGGAGGAGGGGGAGGAAGCGAGGTTCATGAATGGTGACTCCTTGGGGGCTTTCTTTAGGGCAAGCAGACACCTGTAGACCACCCAAGAAGATAATCATGGCTCAAATTGCTCCCAAACAAGGCTCGTAGGACCAGCGATGAGCTCAAATGGGAACGGTGGGTACTACTTTATAACCATGACCTTGCAACATTCTAGAATCTTCTTTCTCCTTCATTCTCTTTTCAAAACCCCCTTCAGGGGGAATGAAACATGAGAGACTATGGACTATGAGAAAGAAACTGAGGGTTACAGAGGGGAGGGGGGTGGGGGAATGGGATAGACCGGTGATGGGTAGTAAGGAGGGCACGTATTGCATGGTGCACTGGGTGTTATACACAATTAATGAATCATCGAGCCTTACATTGAAAACCGGGGATGTACTGTATGGTGACTAACATAATATAATAAAAAATCATTATTAATAATAAAAAAAAAAAACCCTTCAGGCAAATGTGTCTGTTCAAAATGACAGCAAACTGGACCTTGCTTAGTCTTTCCCAGTGGCCTGTACCAGAGAAAGTAACAAGTGGCTGAGGCGAAGCAGAGTACACGAATCTGAATCTTCCTCAGGAACTCCAAGAGGTACATTGACTGTGAGGCACCGGGTATGGTTCCCCCAAGACACCCTGGAAAGTGAGTCGCCTCCGGTGGGCTAACAGAGGCCAGTGTCGGGGAACCCGGGTTTGAGAAATGGGATGGTATGGCCGTGCAAAGGGACAGTGTGGCCCTTCTGATTTCCCCTACTCCGGCCTCTGGCAGCCTGCTGTGTTGTTTTCTAGTGTTTCTGTTTGAGAAAGGAGCCTCATTTTAGTTCAAAGTTCTGCGGATTAATTTGAAGCCAGCATCTTACTTTTTTTTAATACACTAGAGAAAAGAACATGTAATCCCAGCTTTTCCAAAGGCGGAGCAAGAGACTTCAATAACAAAGTTGTATTTCACTTGGCAATCAGGGAAAGTGGCCCTTTTTTTCCAAGTGTCCTTGTTTATTGTTCTGTTTCTAAGAATATACAGAGGAGACATCTCCAAGGCAGTAGGAATGCTTCCACCAGGAATTTCCAAGATGGCAATGAAAACATGTTGCCAATAGTTAGACTGTGAGCTGATCCCCAACATGCAAATTATGATACCTGACATACGGAACGCACAGCAAGTTGTCTCTGTCAAATAAGACGACATGCGCCAAGGTTTTAGTGAAATTGAGTACAAGATCCTGAAGAAGATAAGGCCGAATTTAACCCCCAAGCGCCTGGTTTGCATTAAGAATCTACTCAACCCCCTTGCTAGCTCTCCACGCAAACCTAAATCTCCTTTGAATCTTGTCTTAATGCGATTCATTAAGGGCAAGCCACCATTGGTGACCAGGCGATGTTTTTAATTACCGTGTCCCCGTTCCCTTTCTGTATGGTCTTGTTGTTATCATTCCAGCAGATACTTACAAATATGACTTCTATGGGGGTTCCCTGTGATCTCTACAAGGACTGGAGCTGCTAATGAGAGCCAGGCAGGCCCCTAGCCAAGGGTGCTGCTGATTATCAAGCCAAGAAACATCCAGACTCAGAAACTAATGAGCTGGCAGAGAGAACAGCACAGACTAAGAATGTGGAGCACAGCACTGGGGAGAGAGGCCACCAAGACAACCTTAGGAGCGGGATCAAGAGGAGAGAGCAACTTTAATTCTATCTGAAAGCTTGCGGTTGCTAGCAGTTGAGGGAGCTGTTTATCTGGAGGCCTCGGGGGTATGGCTGGCGCCCATCGGGGAGAGAACATTCAGGCCATAGAGGGGTAGATTGGCTCCCCGGAGGCTCTGCTTACTCGGGGAGCCCGTCTCTGAAAATCAGCTGCCCGCCTGCCTGGAACGATTGTCCCTGCCCCGGATGGTGCCTCCCAGCCACCCGTTCCTTTTATGCCCCATGCATGGCCCTGGCGAGGAGCTGGGGAGGCGAGTGTCCGACGGTCACCACCCTGAAAGGGGAGCGGGGGACAGCGGCAGGGACAGGAACGCCACGAGGAAGTGGGGCGGCCGTGGCTACTGCACTTGTGGAGAGCGTAATCATGTTCTGCCGTGTGCCCCGCTCTGCAGCGTCGTCTCGATCTGAGACGTCACTTTGCAGTCGTTGCAGACGGATGCCCTGGGGCAGAGGCAGGCCAGATGCTCACCGAAACTGGTTCCCCTTCCTGGACACACAGTTACACTAATTTTGAGGTCACCTTTCATCTTGATGAGAGACTAGCTTTCACCCATCCAACGTGAGCAGAGGGGCTGAAATAGTTCCGAATGAGGGTGTCTTCTCTCTCTCTCTCCTGTCTGCTAGCCGGATGATGCCAGACGGCCTCGAAGGCGCATTCTGCAGATGGCACGGCTCCATGTTAGGAGCTAGGTCAGTTTCCCTAAAAGCAGAGCTCCATATGACAGCTCCTAGGCACGGGATTTAGTGACAGGAAGCTCCCAGGGGCACCGGCAGAGGAGTGAGAAGAGCAGGTCAGGAGCAAGGGAAGAATCTAAGCAAACGGGTCGTTTGAGATACAACTTAGCCTCCGACCCCCTAGGGAGCTCTGGCGCACGCACGGCCTCCTAGAGCTGTGTCCACTGGATGCCAAGGAGCCAGGCGTCTGTACCCTGGGGTAGTGGGTCGTTGGCCGTGGGCTCCCCCTGGGGCTGCCTGTCAGCTCAGGGGGAGCAGCTGGATCATGGCGCGAGGGTCAGCCATTCGCAGCCAACATTTGCAACAGTTGCGGGACGGGAGTGCTGGCCTGATACAGGGGACGGAGAGAAGACCTAATACTGTAGCACCCACTAGAATGGGTCCCTGCATGACTGCGTGCGGCACAGCCCCGGCCGCAATCGGCTGTGACCTAAACAAGAAGTCATCCTTTATTGTTTCCAGCATGAAGCCACTGACACTTCGGATTTGTTCGTGGCAGCGGCTGGTGTCTGATTTTGCACACCTAGCCTCCTGAGCCAGACGCTGGTGACCTTTTTCTGTAGAGGACCGGACCGTAAAAATTGTCAGCTTCTTGGGCCATACGGACTCTGTCCCTACCATCGACCAGATTTGTCTTGTGGGCCGCAGTTTGCCAACTGCTATCGTAAACTATAACCATCAAGAGTTGGAAAGAAAGCTGCGGGGTGCTTTCTTTTCCACCTGAGGCCTAGAACAGAACTTTACCGGTACTAGGCAACCTTTGATACAACCCAGGTGATCTGAAATCTTAAAAATCAAAGTAAGGTTTGGGTCATGGTTGTTGCTTAGTTTTATTTCACTTTCACAGAAGCACTAACTTTCCAGGTCAGGTGGAGAATGTTCTGGATTCTCCACGGGCTCCTTATGAGTTCCTGCAGGAGACAGCTGGCTGCAGCTCCGCATGCCTCTGGACCTCCTGTCTTACGCCTCTGTCAGCAGTGGGAGCAGAAGTCGGTGGGAGAGATGGGGAGGATCCAGTGCCCCACAGGGGCAGTGCTGACTGTGGAAGGCCCAGGCATGCAGAAGGACCGGTGTCATCATGTCCTAGAACTTGGGGGTTGGCCCATCTAGCACTTAAGTCTCTCCGCTATAATCTCATCTTGGTGCTCCCACGTCCAGTTTTAATGGTAAACAGATGAATATGGCAGCCATAGCCTGAGAAGAGCATGGTAACCAGAGCCCTGGGCCCGTATATAATGACGGCGTGGCTCCCGCCACCAGGAAAACTGCCCAGACCAGCAGGGGTGCTAGCGAAGCATGAGGGGAGTCTCAAGTAAATGATAGGGGCGGGGAATGATGAATATCAGTTGTGACCACAAGATCAACTGACCCTTCTTCTCTAAGTTTCCCAGGAAATGAGACCATTCAGAAGCCTGGAGAAGGTCTTCTCAAATGGGGCATAATTACCAAGAAGCAAATGAATAGGAAGAGTGTAAGGACAGACTTAGTGGACACTGTGGACATGGGACAGTCCATGTCGGGGCCAACACACTCACCCTTCAGTGGCTGGGAACGTCAGCTGCTGACCTCTCATGGCTGTGTCCTTCCCTGATCACTGCCCTGCCCGGGCTTATGCTCCCCACCCAGGAGATGGCCCTCAGACATCCCTGGCTGATACAAACTACAGGGGCCTGGCCCCCTCACCTCAACTGGGGACAGTTCTCCCCACTCCAGTGTTCCCCATATCTGCTGGAGCTTCAAATGCAACTACTTTATAGGTCAGCTTCCACATCCTGCCTCCCTCCCCCGCCCCCGGCAGGTGCATCTCCCGAGACACTCCCGATTGACCTTCTGCACACAGAAACTGACAAGCTGATGTTAATATTTATACGAAGATGTGCAGGAACCAAAAGAGTCAAGACAATCTTGAAAAGAAGAATAAAAGTAGAAGACTCCTACTCCTTGAATTAAAGCACACAACAAAGCTAGAGTAATCAAGATAGTGTGTTACTAGCATAACCATAGACATACGGACCAATGAAACAGGATTGGGAGTCCAGAAAGAAAGCCTTACGTTTATGGTCAATTAATTTTCAACGGTGGTGCCAAGACTATTCAGTGGGAGAGGGTAATCTTCTCAATAAATGATGCTGGGACGACAAATTAATTTGGATCTTTACCTCTCACCATACACAAAAATTAACTCAAAATGGATCATAGATCCAATGCTAGAGCTAAAACTATAAACTTCTAGAAGAAAACATGGTAACCCCTTTATGCACTTGGTTTAGTCTTAGATAGGACACCAAAAGCTCAATCCATAAAATAAAAAACTTTTCAATTAAACAACACCAAATTTCAAAAACTTTTGCACTTCAAAAACCACCATTAAGAGAATGAAAAGACCAGCCACAGATGAGGAGAAAACATTTGCAAATCCCATATCTGATAAAGGTCTTGCCTCCAGAAAATATATTTTTTAAAAAACTCTTAAAAGTTAATAATAAGAATACAGACAACCCAATTTTCAAAAAATAGGTAAACAATTTTTAAAAGCCATTTCATCGGAGAGGATCTATAAATGGCTAATAAGCCCATGAAAATTTGCCCAACATCCTTAGTCACTAGGGAAGTGCAAAGCAAACCCGCAATGAGATACCACTTCACATTCACTAGGATGGCTAAAATAAACAAGACAGAGAGTAGCAAAGGTTGGTGGTGATGCAGGGCAGCTGAGAGGCTCATACCCTCCTGGCGGAAATGCAAAAGGGTGTGGCCACATCAGAAAACCATCTGGCATTTTCTTAAGAAGTCAAACATAAATTTACCGTACAACCAAACAATTCCACTCCCAAGAGAAATGAAAACATATGCCTACACAAAGACCTATGCATGACTTGCCTATAGCACCATTACTTGTAACAGCCCCGAAGTGGAAATAACCCAAATGCCTAGCTACAGACGACTAGATAAATACCCAGTGGTATACCCATACGATGGAATATTATCCAGCCATAAAAAGGAAAAAAGCCCTGATACGTGTTACAGTGTGAACGAAGCTTGAAAACGTTATACCTCGTAAAAGAAACCAGACACAAAGACCACATACTGTAAAACTCCCCTTAGGTGAAATATCCAGAAAAGGAAAATTCTATAGAGACAGGAAGTAGATTAATACTTCCGGGGCTGGGGGCAGAAAGGGGCAGTAACTGCTAATGGACGCAAGATGTTTCTTGGGGTGATGGAAATGTTTTAAAGTTGGATTGTGGGGAGGCTTGCACAACTGGGCGAATTTATTAGAAATCTTTGAACTGTATTGCTTGAAGCAGGTGAACTTTACAGAATGTAAATCGTAGTTCAATAAAGCTTATTTAATAAAAAACCTTCTGCTACGTATCTCCGTCTCAAGCTGTGTTTTCATGAAACCCAATCAAAGACAACACACAGTGCATTTGAACAGAAATGCATATTACTTTTTGTCCCTACCCAAATTTGGGAAAAGTGCAGTTTCAAGACGAAAAGCCCTAAAGTGAGCCCAAGTGCAAGTATGTGCGGGTGCACATGCGTGCACACACACACACACCCCCCTTTCAAGCTCTCCGCCTTTATACCCCAGCCGTCCCCCCATCACCTTCGCCGACACGGGTTCTAGCACCCCGCACTGACTAGAACTCTTTCCCATAAGGAAAAATGCTGAGTCCCCGCCCACATGAAACAGTTACAGACGCACATCCTACCGTTTCTCATCATTTTTAATTATAAATTCCTCTTTTAATAGATGCTTCTGCTCCGTGCTGTTTTTCATAATTCTTTCGCCTGAAAAGCCCAGATACCTTGAGGTATAAACACTGGCGGTATAAATTGCCTGTGTTTGGTGGGGAGCGAGGGTCAACGGGTTGGCAGGAATGAGCCCGTGAGACAGAGCAAGAAACAGAGAAGGGAAAGGGAAAAAAAGACGAGTTGATAAATAAGGCCTCCAAGTTCATCCCCACAAGGCTGGCTGCTCATTGCTCAATGTTGCGAGACACTCACTTCTTGGAGGTTTGCAGTAACAGCTCGCTCGAGCTGGAAATTGCTGTGAATGTGCATTCTACCCGAGGCTGAGCTTGTAAAAAGAGTTCTCCGGCATCCTTGCTTCGCTGACAGGTCTGGGACAGCAGGTGCTCCGCTGGGGGTGGCTGAGTCGGAGCCGCAGCAGCCCTGCCCCCAAGCTCCTGACCACCAGACTGATCATCAGTGAACTGTCCCTTCTCGCTCCCTATCTCCCCTAGCTCTTGCTTCTGCGATCAAGGTCCCAGCCCCAGCCCCACGCCCTTCCCACTGCCTGGAATTCCATGCCTTCATTCATTCCCCAGACATTTGCTGAACATCTACCATGTGCCAATAGAACTACCTCTGGTCTAAGTTCCGGCTGAAACAAGCCATGAATAACATAGTCCCAACCAAAAGGAGCTCACAGATGTCAAAATCAGGTGTGCTCTGTGCCGTGACGGGTTTGTAAGGGAGAGACATCGGGGTCGGAAAGACAGCTTTGGACCGGTCCACCTAGAAGGAAATGTCTGGGGAAGCTTTGAAAGAAGGGAGGGATGCTTACATGGTCTCTTAAAAGAAGGGTGGCTGCTTGCAGGCAAGGTGTTAGATTTCATCCACAGAAGGGTGTCAGTTTCAGCAAAACCCCAGAGCAGTGCTGTGCACTAGGACGTTCTGTGATGATGATAATGCTCTGTATCTGCACTGTCCAAAACGGTAGTCAATTACTAATAAGCACTTGAAATGTGGCTAATGCCACTGAGAAACAGAATTTTCAGTTTTATTTCATTTTGAGTCATTTTAACGTAAACTTCAATATGCATACGTGGCTAGCGGCTAGTGGAGTGGAACAGCACAGCTCCCGAGGCACAAAACAACAGGGCTTATTCCCAGAAGCGCCAGCAATCATGGGAAGCAGAAACTTGGGGTACCGGAAGCAGCTACTGGAAACAGCCAGAAAAAAAGGGAGAGAGAGAGAGACCAGCTCACAGAGGAGCTCGTGAACATGGCCGGGTCACTCACCCTCACGGCAACACACAGACACCCCCCGCCCCCAATGAAGCTGCTCATCTCATCTCTGCCCCGCCACTGTTCTCGATTCCAAGAGCGGCGAGCCCAAATGCTGCCAGCTGCCGGGAGAGCTGGGGTGAGAAAGGACATGGAGGCACGTCACAGCCGTCTGGGGCACTGAGTCCAGCCGGACAGTACAAGTCCCATCGAAAGGGGGCAGCCACTACCCAGCAGCAGTGGCGATACTGTTGTCTCCAAATTGCCTGATCTTCAAATGATTCCGAAGAACCAAGAAGCATGACTTATTTTGTGAAATCCTTCAGTGTCCAAATGTTGGATACATTTTTGTTTTCAATGTCCCGCAGGCCAAAGAAAGCCAGTCTTCAGGCTGGGATTTGGTCCTTGAACTGTCAGTTTGCAAAACCAATATTGCTTTGTCCATCTCTTTCCTAGCAGCTGTCATTGCTGTGTAGCAGGTGACTGTGGTTACACCGCCCGCCTCTCCCCTAGGGCTCACCATGCCTCCAGGACTGAAAGGATCTTCAAGGGACCAACGCAGTATTCATCTGTCATTCCAGGAACCTAGTGTCACCCTCGTCCGTGGTCTTTGTTTTGCAGTTGTTTGTTCACTGAATGAATGAATGAATGAATGAGCTCTCTCTCTCATTCGTGAAATGATTTTGCCGGCCGAGGCGGTGGCTCCAAGAGACGGCAGCAAAGGAGTTAAAAGGCAGGAAATGAACTCGGCTTTGGGATAAAGCCCCATTAATTGCCATCTTACCAGAAATCCTCTTCCTTGCAAATCCACAGCCTGTAAATTAAGATCTGAATTGTTGTTTTGAGCGCAGCTTTCTCCAAACCACAGATTTGCAAACACTCCTCTTCCCGGTAGCTTGAGGCTCCACAACAGTCTTGTGCTATTAAATCTTGCTGAAAGGTGGGTTGAGACCACTAGGTCTCTTGTGAAAATTACCAGACTTGTGGACGGCTGGTGTGGGATTTAGCAAGATGCCTGTGCCCCTGTCACCAGGGAGAGCCAGCCACCAAGAGGCCCCTCAGGGAGGAGAATCTCTGACCTTGGGTGATCCCCCCAGAGCTGCAGGGAGGGTGGGGGGTGGGGGGAGATGGGGCAGGGGAGGGGGCCCAGGGACTGGAGGCGGCAGGTGGCCTCCCAGAGTGGAGAATCCGGGTCCACAGTCCTCTTACTTGTTCCGCTCCACATTCCCACAGCAGCTTAGGGAAAGTCATTTCAACTCTGTGCTCCAGTTGCTCCAAGCAATGACTGGGAATAAATGTGCTTCCCAAGGCCAGGTGGATGATCGCGCAGTGATTTCAAACTCCCGGCAGGAAGAGCGAGTCCGGAGCCAAGGAGAGGCACGGTGAAACTTCTAAACGGTGTCCCACAGCAGACACAGAAGTGTCGGCTCCCGACATACCCACACCCACCCTCCCCATAGAAACATGAGACTTCGTTCCTGTGATTTTTTTTCCTTTGGGGCCGTTTTGGAGATATTTCAAATGCCTGAAATTCATCCTTGTAGAATCAAGAGTGAAAGGCAGAGAAAGGCCTTTGAGTGGACACCCCCGCCCCCGCCACATGCTGTACAGATGAGAAAACAGAGGTTCCTGTTTCTTCCGTGCTAGGTTCAAGGACACACTGCTGGACTCCCCACGCACAGCCCAGCACTCTCTTTCTTCTATCACAACACGGTGCCCTTGCTAATCCGTATATCTGTGCACACCACAGTGTCCTCTCTGAGTCACTGATGACAAAGGCCATTTTTCACGGGAGGATATAATCTGCTAAAATCTTCTCCTGCATTCCACGGTAAGAGCTCCCATATTTCACAGAGTAGGTTAATCACAAATATCAATTGATGAGGTGGGAAGAAGGGCAGAGACGAGAAGGAAGCCTCGGTCCAGGAAAACTTCTGAAATGGGGCCTGTTTTGCCTCCCCTGCTCATTCACAAATAAAAACATCTCAAAGGCTTGTAACATTTGGCGAAATTCTTTTCAATACCTGGATACAAAATAACATTCTCTTTAAAGAATAGACAATTTATTTAGAAAAGATAATTGATGGGTTATTTATATTAGTCTCCAGTGTCCAGTGCTGCCATCATTGAGATGAAGTGCTCAGGACAGAGTGAAATCCCTTAATTACTCTCGCATGTGTTGTGTGTTGCAGGGAAAGAAAACATAATGCAAAGTGCTTGTGTATTTCAGCAACATAATAGCTTGATGAAGATTTCTAAATTTTTCAAAATGTCATTTCTTTCCAAAAGATGGATTATTTCTGTTGGGATTTAGTCTACCTAATTATTCCTGCCTTGATTACTTAACTACTCCAGATATTTCATCCCTCCATGCTCTTATCATGTTGGGCCTGTTAGAACCGAGGCAGCTTAGTAGCACAAAGTAGATGGTCCTGTTTTTGGCCAGTGAGTGTGGGAGGGTGGGTTGCCAAATGGAGCACTAGGAACCTGTAGGGGAGGAAAAAATTTTTTCTCTACCCTTCTAAGTTCTTTGGCTGGTAAATTGATACAAAACACATTAACAGAAGGAAAACAAATTTAACTCTATACATATGGGAAACTCCCAAGAATATGAGACCCAAGGACAGTTGATGTTTCTATTCCATCCTGAGCCAAGGAATGGGGAAGGGGCCTGGGGGCTTCAAAGGGGAGGAGGGTAATTCACAAGATGATAAGAAGAGCAGATGTTTGGTAATTAGATGTTTACCCTGCTGTACAGATGGGTCATTCAGATAAAAGTTGTCTCTGGTAATAGCGCTCTCTCTCTCTCTCTTTCTGAGCCAGGTCCCCTAAATTATTTTAGGTAGTTAAGGGAGAGGTAAAAGTTTTTCTTGAGTCTGCTGGGTCTTGATTGCCTTTGGCTGAAAATAATCCACATACCAAAGTGGCATATTTTGGGGTCATGTATTTTTGCTCCCCCTCAGTCCCACCTTTGAAACTTCCCTAAGAAGTTTCACGGCCCAGAAGCCGAGTTGGTGGATTTCTCCATCTCACTGAACCAGTCACTTAGTACTGAGAATAGATCAGTTCAGTTAAACAGTTCTCTCTTGCTTCAGAAGGTGGTGATGCAGGTGGGCTCTCAAAGTTAGGCCTATAGTACAAGCAATCAGGTATTTAATAAAAAAGCATTTTTATGGAAACAAAGAAAAACAATGGTTAATGATTGGACCAGACTATAATCCCAGTTTCTGAGCTGTGAAGGCAGACAGTCGAGAAAATATGTAGATGTCCAGTCTGAAGCATCTTCAGATGGAGGAAGGGTGGGCTGTGGCAATCTGGCAGGTTTTCCTGCTCTGAAGTGTGAATGCCTCCAGAGATCTTTCTGCACGGCCAAAACAGCAACAGGAACAAAGATTGTCCATACATGAGCTGTTGTGGTGATTTCACTTAAGCTTATATCGGGTTGTCTAATGTTAGCTTACATGTTTTCAAAAGAAGGGCTGTTTTAGTTCTCAGTGATTGCAAGTTGGAAGGGTGGGAGAGAACTGGGAATGTTAGCTGGAAGAGTTATAGCCAAATATTGGAGGAAACCAGAAGAATTCAAGATCTAGGCCAGTTTACAGGTAAAAAACAAAACCTCAAAGACACACACCATTGGAATTTGATATCCACAAAGGTATATTACTGAGACATTATTTTTCTCTATATAGCCACTCCATTTTTTTTCAAAGAGAACCACAGCAAGATCAATTCGCCTGAAAACCAAGTCTAGCTTCGATAAAGTTGGCCTGATTATTTACCTAAGTGCAGCAAGAATAGTGATCGACCCTATAGGTTCTTTTAAGTCTGCGTTGCTGGACTTTTTCATAAGGAATCTCAGATTGAACTTTCAAAAGCCTCTCGAGGCTAAGAAGCCACGCCAAGGACTTGCCAACACTTTGCCTCCAATATCTATAGATGTAAATTCCTCTCTTCTCAAGATTCCCAAAATATCCTGAAGTTCCTGAGCCTGCCAGGAAGTGACCTTTCTTACTCACCGGGTAAGGCTGCCAGGAACCCTGTAGACCCAGGTACCAGGCTATGATTTCTATGGGGTTTTAATGGCTCCATTAAGTCAACCTTAGTTTTTAAAAGCCGTCTGGTCATATCTCAGTCTGTGCACACTCTCAAATATGACATTCCAGTCAAAGCCTTGGCAATATAAGCAATGCGTCCAATTGTGTCCTGTTACAAGGAGGAGAACAGATTCTTATTGTACTTATGTAAATAACTATATTGCCATGAAAGTGAGAATGCTCACTGAGTTTCCCAATTCTGGAGGAATCAGGTAGGGAGGAAAAGTAATTGTTTCACCCTTGTTCACAAAGGTATATCTTACCAAATTGTTGATAGGTTCAGAGAAAAGACAAAAAGACTTCCTTAAATCTGGAAATACAAAAAAGAGCCAGCAATACTTTAAACAAAAAGTCATAAAAATTGCAATCACCCTCATCAGTTCATTCAGTTCCATGTTGAATTCTTGCTCTACTTAAATCCAGTTTTTTCATTAGTTCTGGAAATTTTTACCCAGTCCAGGTGGGTTTGTTTGTTGTTGTTGTTGTTGTTTTTTTATCTTAAGGTTATCAGAAATCTATATTTGAGACCACTTTCCAGGAATCTCCTTGAAGATTAAGCACTCCTCCAAACACTTTTGCAAAAGCATTCAGTGAAGCAATAACTGTAAATGACAAAAGACTTAAAAACGGCCATGGTTAAAGATGTGATGGGAGCTCATTACAATGCAATTTGACAAGGAAATTTGGTTAGCTTTGTGCTGATGACATCTAGCACAGATGAGTAGATGACACTTTTTTTTTTTTAAGATAGGTTCCACGATCAGCGCGGAGCCCAACGCGGGCCTTGAACTCACAACCCTGAGATCAAGACCTGAGCTGAGATCAAGAGTCGGACACTTAACCTGAGCCACCCAAACGCCCCTTTGTGACATACATTTTAAGTTAGTAACTAGAATTATGATCGATAACATTATACCAAGACATACTAGATTTTTAGGAACTTCATACAACTTGTAGAACATTTACATTGCATACCTATACAATAGAACAGGAAGAAGGCTTGGCATTACCTCTTATTTGACAATGTTTCCCAGGTAATTTAACCTATCACATAAGCCTAATTAGTTTAACATCTCCCATATTTTATATTTAAGGAGAGAGAACAAATCTTTGGCAATTTTCCAGGGACCTCTGCAAAATTTCAGAATTAGTTTGAGGTGAAAAGACTTTGCTTGGAATTTGGTTTGGGGGAAACCTGTCAGAAATGTCAAGAGGTTTTAAAACACTTGGTCAAATAGGATCTTGGGTCATTGTGAAACTATTGTTATTCATGTAACCATAGTGATAACGACTTCTTAGGCAAATACAGAAAGTTACATAGCTGTAAAAAAAAAAACACGTTAGTTCTTTTGATAGAGAAAACCCAGCCTTCTTAAGTAATCAAAGACCTGAGATGAAATGCAGGAAATTACTTTGACAAAACACAAAATCTTTCTTTTCTAAGCACATTACTTAAAAGATAAGCCAAAACTTTTGTTTATAATTTCTGCCTAAGAGCAGACCAACAATCCAAGATGAAAGCGAATTAAGTTCGTTTTACATAATAACAATTCAATTTTAGCCAGCTTGATTACACAAGGTAAAATTCTCTCTCTCTGCCCAATCTTCTATACCATTTTTACTTTAGGACAAATTTACTTTTTTCCTTTAACAAAAATGCATCTTTATATCTCACACCCCTTTTTACCAAAACACATCTTACCTTCCTTGCATACAGAATTGTTACCCTTATTATTTCTAGTACTTTGAATTTCATTGATTAGAATTCTTAACGCTTAGAAAACTTAATTTCTAGTGAAAACTAAAAAGTAAAAGGGGACGCTTGACTGGCTCAGTTGGAAGAGTGTGCAACTCTTGATCTGGGGGGTCCTGAGTTCAAGCCCCACATTGGGTGTAGAGATTACTGAAAAACAAACAAACAAACAAACACTTTTTTTAAAAAGTGAGCAATTGTAACCTGTCCATTACATCCAAATCCTTTAGGTCAGCAAATTAATAAATACGTTTCTCAATTTCTAGAAGCATATACCTTTTTCAATTTTCCAATGCATCATTGACACATCC
The DNA here is from genome assembly GCF_017311325.1 of Ursus maritimus. Taxonomy (NCBI): domain Eukaryota; kingdom Metazoa; phylum Chordata; class Mammalia; order Carnivora; family Ursidae; genus Ursus; species Ursus maritimus. The sequence continues at coordinate 90,711,345 of NW_024423319.1, read as the reverse complement.
AAGTGTCTTTTACGTTCTCTGCAATAAGAAGTCAAAAGTAGATAAACCTATGTTCAGTAATTGATGCTTCAATATTGTCTCTTATGTGGAAATGATCTAGAAACTTAATGACTACCCAACACCTAATTCAACTTAGCAAAACTCTAAGGTTTTAAGTTACCAAAAGGATTTGGAGAAACCATTTAGGTGGACATACCCTAAAACATAAATATTGCTGAAAATTTCGTTTATAAACTTTTATCTTACTTGCATCCGTTTAATTCACTCGGTTTCAATAGATGGGTTTAGATTAGTCATGAAAATTTCACGAGGCATTGAATATCTAACCATCATCTTAAGTTCTCTTTCTTGCTGACAAAGTCTGTAACAGATGTAACACGAGCTTTTTTGACTTTAGTAAACCTGGGTAGAATAAAAGTTTTATGTGTACATCACATTTAATTCTGATGACTGGGGAGACATGCCTATTTTACTTAAACCAACCTTAAATTAGCTTTTATTTCCCAAAGATTATCCCATGTCACATGAACCTAAAAAGTAGTCAGGTTAGTTTTTATTCTATTTCAGAGTATTCTATATATATATAACCACTTAATTTTTAAGCCAGTGAAATAGGGCTGTCTTACAAATTCATTTCGGCGATTCCATCAGGTGGCAGAAAATACGGCACAAGCACAATATACACATATGGACACACACAAACATTCGGACGGATACAGAGACCTTATGGTTTCACCTTACAATTTTAGCCACGGGATAGGTATGACAATGGGAAATGCACTAATTATAAAAGAATGGTTGGAATAAGTTCAGTTTATCTGCTCAGACAGCTAAAACTTTTGGCACCAATCGTTGCACGGAAGACATGATTTTTCATCAGCCTACATTTCCAATGCCCTCTCTCCCTTTTTGTTTTTCTTCTGATAAGAATTGCTTTCCTGAAATTTGTACTTTAATATTTACGTGTCAAAAGCACAGGGGAGAATGCAAGTTACAAGACTTTTGGGATTGATTTAAAAAAAAAATAGGTGAGCTCCGAACTGCCTCTAGAGGGGCATGTTTAGTTTCGTAAAGATTTGTAAGATAAGGACAGTTGCTCTCAATTCCTGAAAGAATTGGGTCACAGCCAAAATGATGTCATGGGTTGACCCCCCCCCCCATCACACACACACACACACACACACAATTTTATAAAAATTCAGATTTTTTTCTTTCCCTCTAGGTACATAGTTTCATTTTATGGGGGAGGACCCCCCAAAAACAATTCCTATCAGGCTCTGAATATCAGCTGCCAATCCAACCAATCTCTGACCACAGGGCTATTGAAAATTCTTTTAAATATCTTGTCAGTTTTCAGCTGGGACAAACAGCAAACATTTTCAGGGTTTAATGCTATATGTCTTTGTAAAGTCTGTATCAAGCTTTCTGATAAAAAGCCTTCTTTCTGCATATGCAATTCAACTTTGGACCAATTTACTTTAGGGGGGAAAGGCCCTCTATCAGCCCCTGAACATCTGCCCTCAGCTGATCGTTTGTAGAAGGGCCTAGGAAAAATTCTGGTCCTTTCCTCTGTGAAGGGAGGTTTGCAGAGGATTCTTTGACTTGTCTGATAACCACAATATAATCATGGATGAGAAGAATACTCCTCAGCAGCCAAATGAAGTCCCCATGAATGGGGTTGTAAGTGACAATTCATCTTTTTAAATTCCTCTTTAAATTTCATAGCATCCTCTGAAAGGTAAAAATCTGCTGCTGTCCGGGCAACATGAATTCTTTGGGTGGGGGTTTAGGATATATCTGTAAAGGATGTCGCATAGGAAGGTCTGAAGCTGGCAGTGCCTGATTCTAGAGCCCAGCAAAATGAACCTTATTGTCCATCCTGGGGGCTTCTGTTAAATTCATTTCCTGGCTTTTAGCATTTCCATGAGTAACCTGGACACCCTGGGCCTCGAGATTAGGCTGGAGAGCTCTCTGTAAATCTTGTAGGGAAAGGGAAGTTAAAACAAGCAGCTGAGTGTGTAAGGGATTTTCTGGGGAAAGCGGAGGAGTGTGGGGAGCTAAGGGAATTTGCTAAGGAGGGGCTGGATTTTAACAAGGGGAATTTACATTGGATATGAACTTTAATTTTGTTCTAAGTTTAATTTCTGTTCTTTCATCTTGCTATGGGAGTCCCTAAAGTTAGCTGTTAAACTTCTTTGTATCCACTTTTCAATTAGGTCTTTCCATAAGTACCAATAAGACAATTGTTTAGGATAGGAGCTCCCTTAAAAAAAAATTAAAAAAAAAACCCCTGTTCAAATATAGAAGTTTTTCCAATACAAAAGATCTATCATCTGGAAGTTAATGAGTAGGATCTGTCCATCTCGATAGCAACTCAAACCAATACGCTTTTTTACAGCTTAGCCACAGACATAAGAGGTGTCCTACAAAAGACTGCAAAAGATGGGGCCCTCACAAGACCCAGTCTCTCATGGGAACATGAGATACCTCCAGCCATAGACCCGCTAATCTGTGACACTGGGCAGGCACTACATGAATGGGACTTTTCCAGCACTAATGAGACCATGAACGTTGACACAACAAAGGTTCCTTATGGACTGGGACCCCTTCTGACAAACTCCTCTGACAGCTGGCATGGCTGGACAAAGAGAATGTTGATTCGTGTCTGCGAACCTCAGACTATTTGACTGGCTACCAGATGTACCTTCCGAATGGTGGAGCCCAGGGTATTCTCACTGATCACAAAGCCAAGCTCTCAGGACACAGAACAAGATGAAAGGAAAACCTCACCCAGTGTTTGTACAGAGAACCTAAAGCAACGTCTGTCCAAACAGATGCTGGACTGGTGAGAACCGAGAATTCCCCAGGCTGTGAGGTGGGTTCAAACAACAGGCTTTATTGGGCCTATGCCTGCGTTCTACCCTATGGTGTTCCTTCTTATGATAAAAGATTCAAAAGAGGCAAAAGAAAACAATGGCCATTTCTGAGAGGAACAGGATCAGTAGAAATTAAGCGTATTCATAATAAATCTTTGCCAAAGTTGCTATACCCAAGGAAATAGCTCATACAAATATTTTCTCCTGCTAATTTAAACTTAAAATTAAAAAAAAAAGACTCTCACCACTCTCACTTTCACCAGACCCCGCAGGTAGAGATCCAGGAGACTGGCATGGTAAGAATTCTTGCCTTCTGCTGGCTCTTGTCAGAGGCCCCGGGATCTCTCAGCTGCAGCAGCCCCAGAGCCAGCAGTGTCCAGACAGCAAAGTCTTCTGGCTGGCTTGCCAACCCTGTAGGGGAGGAAAAATTTTTCCTCTACCCTTCTAGATTCTTTGTCTGGTAAACTGATAGAAAACAGACTAACGGGATAAAAAATGGATTTAATTATGTAAGTACAAGAGCCGCATAAGAATATTAGAGCCAAGCACAAGTCGGTCAATTGGGTCTCCCACACCATCCTAAGGAATGAAATAGGAGCCTGGGGGCTTCAGAGGGAAGGAAGGTAATTCACACAACGATAAGAAGAGCAGGTGTTTGGTAATTAGATGTTTGCCCTGCCATAAAGATAGGTCTTTCAGATAAAAACTTACCTTTGGTAATAGCTCTCTTTCTGGGCCAGGACCCCTATCTAAATTCTTTTAGGTAGTTAAGGAAAAGATAAAAGTTTTTCTTGAGTCTGCTGGGTCTTGATTGCCTTCAGCTCAAAATAATCTATATGCCAGAGTGGCATACTTAAGGTCACATATTTTGCTTCCCCTCAAACCATCCCAATGAAACAGTGACCACACTGCAGCTTCTGCTGGCTTGCAGTGGCCCGGGCTAGCCTGCACAGGAAGCCAGAACCTTATGGCATCTTCTAGACCACTGTCCCTCCTTCCCTCCATCCCAGGAGACAAAGCGTGTTTGCTCTCCTGCTCTGCCTCTACATTCTATAGTACTAGGGTATGGGCTCTGCATTTCTTTCTCTAGAGGAGTGCTTCTCAATCTGCAGCCCAGAGGGCTGATTAAAACAGAGTATGCCAGGCCCCACAGTCGGAATATCTGATTGGGCAAGTCTAGGGTGACGTCAGAGAATCTGCATTTCTAACAAAGTCCCAGACCATGCTGGCCCTGCTGAGCCCAGGACCACACTTCGAAAACACTGTTCTGAGGCAATTTTTCCTTTAAAAAAAATTCGCAAATTGAATGCTGTGGTTAGTGTCTCTATCAGGTTGGAAAGTGGAACCTAATGGCATTTGTTTATTTGATTTTACAAATTTCTGTCCAGTGTCCAGCTCTGGATTCAATGAGCAAAATAACTATTCAAGTTAAAGGCAAGGGCCTCAAAGTGGGAGGCAAAGGAGGGAGGAAAGGAAGGAAGGAACGTGGTTAGAATGGGCAGCTTCCAGAACATCGTTGGAACATGTGCTTCTAAATCTATGCTCTGAAAAGTCTGGGAGTGGGCACGGCTCCGCTGGACTAAAAAGGAATATGGCTTTTCTCTGTGTTTTCCTATTACATGGGGTCGGTTACCCTACCAACAGCGAGTCATTCTTCACTCACGCAGGGGGATGGGCAAAGGGCGAGCCCAGTGCCTGCCCCGGGGCGCACCTGTCACGCCAAAAGAAGGAGGCCCGCGCCCTTTGGCTGATCCCACAGCCTGGAAAAAAGCCAGACTCCGCTGCCTTTGAAAGCCTGTTCCTTGGAGCAATCCTGGCTCGCTAGGTTTAATTGTTTCGTCTCTTTTTTTCTGGTTTATGAAGCCGCCCCGCCTGAAGTCCGCCCCTTGCGCAGCGGCCCGGAAAGGTGGGAGGAGCGCAGGCAGCGCTCCCAGCTCGGGCAGAGCGAGTTTCTATTTCCCGATTATAAAGAAGCATTTGTTGGGAGCTGATGAATTGCGGCGGGGCTGGGGCCAGGCCGGAAGCGCACCTGTGATGCTCTGCGCCTGCCGGAGACTGTTGATGCATCCAATGTGGCCACCGGTTTTCCCTGGCGCTTGGGAAGGGCGGGTGAGGAGGAAGGAAGGCAGGAGCGCAGCCCCTGCCCCGCCCGCCACCCCCCACCTCCCACCTCCCACCCACCACCCCAGTTTAAAAGCCTCTGCTATTCAAAATGTGGTCTCTGAACCAACAACAGCACCCGGGAGCTTGTTAGAAATGCAAATCTCACGCCCCACCCAGACCTACTGAATCCGAATCTGCTTTGTAATGAGATTCTGCGGTAATTCCCTGTTTACGTTGAAGTTTGAGAAGTAGGACACAGGGGTCCATGGCGCAGAAAAGGTTAAGAGCTTCTGCTCTCAGTCAAGGAAAGAAAGCGCCTGAGAGAAGTTTAGGCCCCCATTTGTAAGGGGGAGTGGAGGGTTAACTCTGACGTTTGCCGCTGGAGTTGAGGACAGAGAAATTACCATATGGCTTGAGTTAGCTGCAAGGTCTCAGAAGCTGGGAGTAAACACGAGTGGGGGGCGGATAGCTCAATTTGTCTGGGGGGAAGGGTGGAAAGAGAGGGGACGGGTAAATGAGTGTCACCCACAATCCAAGGCAAGTTGGGTCTGTTGCGGTGCTGGGACCTTCTCCTCTGCCCGCGGCGCCTGTTCCGAGACCCAAGCAAGGCATTTTAGCGCGTGCCCAGGGTAGGCGAGAAAGCAGCAGTGGCCGGAGCTGAAGGCCGGTGTGGAGCCGAGGTAGGAGCACCTGGGAGATTCTTAATAAGCAGGCTGACATGTGGTGAATGAAATTTTAATGCTGGAAGAAAGAGAAAGCGCACAGTCCTACAAAGCGCGCCAGGCCTCAGTGCCTGGGGACCAAGAGGACACACCTGGCAGGGAGCACGCGCGGAACTGGCAGGGGCGAGGCTCACACCATCCCTGAGAAGGCCTAGCGGCAACTCATGTCTGGACCCAAGAATCAGCCTGCTGTCCATTTTCTGCACTAGTGGAGGGGAGAAGAGGTACTGAGCGTGTTAAAGAGTAGGCCATCCAAAAAGAAATGATTTGGATTTGGTGTAAGGGCCGGGACTGATACACGCGGGCCTTCCTCGGGCCCCATCTGACCCTCTCTCGCCCTTGCCTACCGTCAGCCCTGCTCGAGCCAGTTGGCATGGTGATGGAAGAAGGCTTGAGTTCAATCTCATAAACTCCGAAGTAGGTGATACACCTTCCCACTCCCCTGCAGGCCCCTTCAACAATTTTACACAGGGAGCAGGTGGACCAATGAAAGACACTCACCTATCAAATTCCAGGTTGCCTCCAAGCTGGTGCAGTAAAGACTAGCTAATCCACTTGGATTCCAATCATGTTTCAACGGACTGTTGCAAGAGAGTGAGTCTGTCAAAATGCTCTCACTTATTTATTCGAATGTCCCCTCATCCTCTTCCATAAAGGGTTTCTGGTGATTTGCAGAACTCAAAGTCGGGTACATTCGAATATTAAAATGAAACGGTAAGAATCAGGTTCCGTTCTAGTATAAACTAGGACTGGAAGTCAAGGCCTGGGCGAATGGTGACATTTCATAGGAAAAAAACAACATGAAGTTCTGTCCTGGCTCTAGAAAGCAGGAGACCTGGGATAGGGTGTGAGAAATGTGGCTTTAGCAAAAGTAAATGTAATGGGCACTCACTGTGAATAAGGAGTGGAATATGGTGGCTAAGCAAATTTAAAAGCATCCTGCCCTAGGCTAAGTCACAGATGTAGATGTCTATAACAAGGGAAGGGGCGGTCCCACTCTGCCTCTCTCCTGCTAAGACCCCTCCTGGCACACGCAGCTTAGTTCTGAAAGTCAGACTTTGAGAGGTCATTGGCAAACTGGACACATTCGGAAGAGAACAATGTGGAGAGTCAAAGATCATGAAACCTGAAACATCCATGGTAGGCTATGGGCCGGCCCCTGGATTGGTACCGAAAGGACAAAGTTGCAGAAGACATGGTCCTGCCCTTCAGAAACTTACAGCCCAGTGAGCAAATCAGATAAGTGCATAAACCAGAGAAGGAGAAGAGGCTAAATCAGGATGTGGAATCTTGGAAGAAGTTATGGAAATTATGAAATATTTCGGACTGGGGGACATCCAGCATTCAACACTGTCTGCATCTGGGGAAGTGACTGCCTCCATCTTAAAGGGAGAATCTGAGTAGTGCATCCTCTTGGTGCTACATGTATCAAAAAACCTCATGACGGAGGCTTAAACAAGTAAAATGTATTTTGCTCACCGGACAAGAGAGGAGGTAAGCAAATATGGGTCTGAGAATGTCAGCACCTTAGCCTGCGATTCTCTTGGCTCTGCCCTCATGGTTACAAGATGGCTGCTACGGCTTTTGCCTTCATGTCTACATTCCAGCAAGAAGTGGGAAGAAAGGGAAGAGGCAACAACCTGTATCAGGAAGACAAAGGCTTTCCCAGGAACCCACAGCAGGTGTTTGCTAACAGTTTATTGGCCAGAACTGTGACCCATTGTTTCACAACGTGGTTCATTATCAGGCATGGGGGTTGGGTCAGCCAAGCAACAGTGTCTACCATAGATGGGTGTTCCAGGCTCAGGGGCTTGAAGGGATAGGAATACAGAGGAGGAACAGGTTCTCTGTGTGTGGGTGGCAGCTGATGAGTTCAGTCTTGGGCATGTTAAGGTGGAAAGGCTGTGAAATTCCTGAAGACAGAGGTCTTAAGTGAAGAAACAAACTGTGAGGGTCCGGACCGCCACTGAGGGCTTGCGCTTCAGAGTGGCTTCAGGAGTGGGGAGCCAAGGGCTGGGCGTAGGCGAGGTCCCTCAGGGAGGAAGTGCAGAGTGAGGTTTGGGTGGACTTCACGGGGGTACCGGTTTGGTGTTTCGGCACGAAGTTGGTGGAAAGAGGGGAGTCTGAAAGTGTGTGGAAAGAAGCCGCAGTCAGAGAGGCAAGCAGGACACCAGGACGGAATGGTTCCCAGATGCAGTGAGAAGAGAGACTTTCAAGGAGGGAGGGAGAGACAGCTCACCCCTCCCCCCCATCCCTTCAGCCCTCCCACCCCTGGGGGCCTCCCTTACCTGAGCCCCAGCGCTCACCTGCACCTGGGCAGCCTGCCTTCCTGTGCATGCTGCCAGCTTCCATCCCGAGGGCCTCTGTCTCTCTCTGTCGTGGGCCCTTCTCCAGTCCCATGGGGATTACTCAGCCAAGTGCTGGCGTAACTTGGAAGGTAGGGAGTTAAGGCCCAGAAGCATCCCTCAGCCTGGCAGAGGCTGGGGGGGGGAGCAGGAGCCATTGGATAAGTGCCCCAGCCTGCCCTTCCCCGAGCTGGATCCCACACAGGTTCTCAGAGGACCCCCTGAGGGGATTGAGCGCTGGTTGCCCCCCACAGCGACCCAGTGTGCTGGCTTTGCCCCCTTCCCC
>NW_024423319.1:90690506-90703003 GCF_017311325.1 Ursus maritimus | reverse complement strand
CCCCCCCCCCCCCCCCCCCGCCGGCTTCCTGGCACCGCCTCCCGTATCAGCTACCTGCTCCGAGTCCCCGTCTCCCAGGCTGCTCCAGAAACAGCAGCAAATGGAGCAGGACGGCCAGGGAAGGCCATGGCCAGGCCTGTCCTCAGAAAGCCCCCCGGGAGACATCATAAAACCTCCTGGAGCCCACCGTACGGGTGCCCACAAAGGGAGAACGGCTCAGGGCAGGCACAGCAAGACCTGTAGGACCCGGGGTCCACAGGGGACACTCTGGCTCTCAGGGGAGCAGAATCGCCTTATGGGCAATAGTTAAAGCTGCTTCAGGGTGTGCGCATGACCGTGGATATAGAAGGCAGTGAGCTCCCCATTCATCGTCCGGAAGATTCTCTCAGTCCCCGTGGAGTGCTAGGCCTGTCAAAGTGCGGACATGCCTCCGTTGATCCCGGGGGGAGGGGGGTCATGGTGAGTCACCTACCACTGGTATCAACGTCTTCAGTCCTCTGCATGGTTAAGACGCTGTTTTCGAAGTCAACCAAACCAAAAGCAACCTTGAACCAGGTCCCAGTCATCGCCTTCACCCACCCCTAAACTAGGACTGCACTGTGTGGGCTGACCCAGCACAGAGACTAAATACATGAGAGAAGTTCAGCCAGGGGAAGCTCGGCTTTGGCAAAGGGTGTTAACAATGACCTTGGACTGAGCAGTTTCGGAGACGTGCTGGTGGCTAAGGCTGTGTGTCCGTGAGATAAGGAATGAGTAAGAGGAGGCAGTGGAGTCGGCAGGTACAGACTACACTTGCGAGACTCCTGTCGCTGCAGGTAAGACAGATACGGGTTCTTAGCTAGAGCGCGATGTAGAGGCAGGGGAGGCTGTTTTGTTTGTATTATCTCGTCTTGCTTTGTTTTTTATTTCAGATGGAGGTGGGTTGACAGAAAAGCCGCATGCATTGAGGGACAGGCGAGAGGACAGTTGGGTGAGGGGGTCTCTGCGGGAGCGGTGGGTTGGTGTAAGGGGGCAATCTCCTCACCAGCCTTCAGGCAAGGAGGAAAGAACAGGAGACAGGTCTCCCTGTAGGCAATGAGAAAAGAAAAGGTGTTCTTTCCTAATAGCCTTAGTTTGACATTAAAGTAGGGAGTCATGAGAGAGACGAGTTCCTATTCCCACAAGAGACACACACAAGGGTGTTCATGGAAGCTTTCGTCATACTAGCCCCGAACGGGAAACCACCCAAATGTCCGTCACTCAGAGAGTGGGAGAATTCTGGTGTTGGTCATGTAACGGACTACTATCCAGCAACGAAAAGGATGAAGCTCTTTGCGACGATATGGTGACTCTCACTGATATGCTGTGGAGCGGAAGAAGCCAGATATACGAGTATACACTTTATGATCCCACTTCTATGAAGTTTAAGAATGGGCAAAACTGGGGCGCCTGGGGGGCTCAGTTGGTGAAGCGTCTGCCTTCGGCTCAGGTCATGATCTCAGGCTCCTGGGATCAAGCCCCACATCGGGCTCCCTGCTCAGTGGGGAGCCTGCTTCTTCCTCTCCCTCTGCCCCTCCCCCTGCTTGTGCTCTCTCTCTCTCGCTCTCTCTCAAATAGATAAATTGAACCTTTAAAAAAAATTTTAGAAAATATGGATGCATTAGGAAAAGAGTATGCTTTTTTAGAGATGCTTACGGAAATATTTACGCACAAGTGATAGGACATTGGGGATTTGCTGCAGAACAGTCCAGTGGGGGGAAGGGGGTAGAAATGAAACCAAACCAAACCTGCATGAGTTTGTTTTTGTTTTTGTTTTTTTTAAAGATTTTATTTATTCATTCGACAGAGATAGAGACAGCCAGCAAGAGAGGGAACACAAGCAGGGGGAGTAGGAGAGGAAGAAGCAGGCTCATAGCGGAAGAGCCTGATGTGGGGCTCGATCCCATAACGCCGGGATCACGCTCTGAGCCGAAGGCAGACACTTAACCGCTGTGCCACCCAGCCACCCCTGCATGAGTTCTTAAGTGCTGCAGCTAGCTAATGGGTACGTGGGGTTCATTTTTCTAGTCTGTCTACTTTTGTATATGTTTGAAATTCTTAATAAGAGGTGGGTAGGAGGGAGAAAAGGAAGGAAGAAGAGATGGAGGGAGAAAGGGAGGAAGGGAGGGAGGGAGGGAGGGAAGAGGGATGGGCAGAGGAATTACACAATTTTTTCTCCAATCTAAAACCATCAAAATAAAAAGTAAGAAGCCCGTGGCGTACCGTGCACTCCTGCCGTCGGGGTGGGCTGTTCACAGCCAGCACTGCCGCAAAGGGAAAGACTAGTTGCTCACAAGCCTCTCCGTTCCACTGAATGCACCAGGTCTACCACTGGCTGACTGGTCCCCCCGCGCTTGGTGTCCTCCCCAGGGCCCTTTTCAAATACCCCATCAGACAGCCTTATGTCTCCAAACCTGGGCCGGAAAGTGGCTCCTCACGCCACAGCTGGAAATAAGGGAAGCGAGTTTGCCCCTGAGAAGTAAACTAGGCCATCAACACTGTGCATGTGACAGCCAAGTGACCTTGGAGGGATGGAGCGCCCCGGCCAGCGAGACTTGGCAGCAGTTAGGAAATTAGATTCGTCCATCAGACAGTGAGCTGGGAGGGCCGGGCTGGACACCTTGTGTTTTCCCCTCCGGAATCGCTCCCTCCCTCCCCACCTGCCCTGGCCCCGGGCAGGCTGACCTCCATGGTCTCCATCGAGCTCTGTGGAGTTGGGCCAATGGAAGCCCCCGAAGGTGATCAGAAAGAAGGGGAGTGGGGTAAACTTACTTTGTTCCCTGGCTCCCTGCTTCAGGGGCACCTCAGGCTGGCCGCACCCCTTCACCAAAGGTCACTCACTGCTCCTCATAAAACTCCTTCTCCAGCTGGGTTCGGCTACCCCCTCCATCCCCTCCCTGCTCTGGGCTTACAAATGCTCCCAGCCACTCCTCTGTGAACAGGGCCTTTGAAATAAGCCTCCTTCAAAATATCTTAATGTAAGTGTGCCCACCACTTATTGTTTGAACCCTGAGGGAAACCGAAGCAGAAAACAGGAGTTGGAAGTGTCCCAGGAAGCACTGTTCAGGGAAAATGGCGCCCTCCACCAGGCTGCCTCAAATAGTCACACCTTTGACAGGTGTGGCCCACTCCGGGGTTATGGAGGGGCCATCTGAGCCTGCTCAGAGCCTGTGCCACTGCTCAAGCCTCAGACAACTGGACAGCCCTGTGACTAATGTCCAAGGCCAGGGACCAGCCAATGGCAGTATCCAGTCAACCAGATTCCATTTGTCAAAGACGGCATTAACCTTCTGGCTCCTTCTAGCATCCTCGTGTGAACTTGGTTCCAGAGCTGACTCACGCTGACCAACGTGAGACTGAGTTTCTGAGACTACAAAGCACAGAGCGACACCTTGACATCACATAGCATCATAGACTGACAGAGCCTTAGACGCACGACAGCCCGGTCCGGACTCCTCAGTTGAAGGGAGAGAGAGCTGGAGCTCAGAGACGCTGGATAATTATGTGGCCCAGGGGTGTTCAGAGGATGGATGGCCCATGGCAAGCTCCCCCAAGGCAGGGTCCGGTTTGGTTTTTTAATTTCAGCTTTATTGAGTGTAATTGACAAAATTGGTAGATCCTTAGTGCACATGCTGGTGACCCCACGCACGTGTATATATGTGAAAGGTCCCTCCCCCACCCAGCTCATTAACATCTGCATCACCTGACATATCTATCCCCTTCTTTTTTTCCCCCTTTTCTTGGCAAACTTCAACCACACATCACAGAGTTACCATGTTATACATCAGATCCTCCGACCTTATTCATATTAACAGCTGAAAATAGGGACCCTTTTACCACCCCCTCCGTCTCTGCTCCGCGCCCACACAACCATTTTCCTACTCTCCGTTTCTATGAGTTTGCCTTCTTTTTTTTTTTAGATTATACATATAAATGATACCGTGCAGTATTTATCTTTTCCCATCTGATTTATCTCACTTAGCATAATGCCTTTGAGGTCCATCCAGGTTGTCACAAATGGCAGAATTTCCTTCTCTCTATTGGCTGGATGGTATTCCATTGTATATATACCACATCCGCTTTATCTGTGCATCCGCTGACGGACACGGGTTGTTTCCAGATCTTGGCTGTTCTGAATCAGGCTGAGTCGAACACGAGCATGCAGGTATCTCTTCGAGATACTGATTTCATCTCCTTCGGATAGATGCCCAAAAGTGGGATTGCTGGATCACATGGTAGTTCTACTTTTAATAGTTTGAGGAGCCTCTCACTCTTTTCCATAGTGGCTGCACCAATTTTCTACCCCTGGGGCAGTGTCCTTTTGACCACAGCCAGCGTCACCCATCTACACAGGCACGACTTGATTTGGGGATCCCGGAACTCTCAGCCAGCAGAATTCCGAGCCCTCCCAGGTCCAAGCCATCTTCAGAGCCAGTAAGGGTGATCTTTTTGGTGGAGCAGCGGAACACTAGACATACCAAGACAGGCCTGTGTGACCCTCTGGAAACTTCTTAAACTCTCTGAGTCTTTTCTTCATCTGCAAAAATCACATGCAGCTACGGCACCTGGGTGGCTCAGTTGGTTAGGCAGCCGACTCTTGGTTTCGGCTCAGGTCATGATCTCAGGATGGTGAGATCGAGCCCCGAGTCGGACTCCAGGCTCATTACTGAGTCTGCTTGACATTCTGTCTCTGCCCCTCCCCCCAACCCCCATCCCCACTGTTCACACTCTCTCTCATGTCTTCTTTCACAAGCTTGTCATGAGGATCGACTATGATGATGCAGAGGAAATCTCCTAGTTCGGTACCCGGCATGACACAGGCACCCAGTAACTACTACTCAAAATTAAGAGTCTGAAACTCTTCACCCCGTTCAGGCTGAGGACTGCACCCTCCATCCTGACCTTACCACCTTCCGCCAGGTTGATGTCAACGCCTTCCTTGACACACTTTAATGTCAAGGAAAATGTCACAGATGCTGTCAGCGCCTTGCCTGTATCCCCTCAGCCTACCCCGGGGGTCACACATCAGCTGCTTTTTCTGTCCCTCTGTCTGAGCGCAATCTCTGGCAACGGGTCCGGGCAGGCTGGAAGTGCCAGGGAGTCAGCACCTTCCAGAACAGCCCTCCGATGATGAGGGCCGGGAGAAATGCCCAGCTTCCTTACCTCTCCATGGGGCAGTTCTGAGCCGTATTCCAGACAGTCTCTGAGAAGGTCCCCTGTGGCACTGAACTCCCACTGAACCAGCCGCAGTGGAAACGCGCTCAATGAAGCACCCTTCGTTGGCCTTCCTTCCTGCCTTGTTTCACTTCCTCTCACTGTGCCTCTTGGGCTCCCTTCCCATGTCAATGACTGGGGTCAAAATCCTTCTCTCGGGGTCTGCTTTTAGGGGAACTCAACCCAAGACCACGAGCCACAGGCAGAGGGAAATCGCACTGGGCTTGGCGGGGTCCACACTGGGGTTCCTGGTGACACAGGAACTCGTGCCCCCGCCATGGCTGGGATGCTTCTGGAGAGAGTCAGCCTTGGAGAAGAGAGAACTGACGAGCAACAGCCTGGCCCTGTGCCAGAGCACAGAGCTGTATCTGAGGACCAAGCAATCTGTCACTAAAATCTTCCTCCTCCCCAGCCCAGTGGGGTTCTATCTGCACCCACGGCAAAAGGATTTAGAGAACAAGCGAGTAAAACATCTAAAACACTGAAGCAATAAAGCATCTCACCCCCCGCAGCCATTGGTGGTCATCGCCAAGGCAGACACAGGCCTAGGGCCCCCGACCTGAACGCCATCAGGCTGCCCTTAGTGGCGGAGCTTGNNCAGCCCCATCATCCCAGCAGCCAGTGCGGAGAGATGTGGAGACGCTCCACAGGCTTTGGCCTCCCCAACCACCTCCCCTTCACACCCGTGAGGATGGCCATTATCAACAAAACCGGGACCAGCAAGTGTGTCGAGGGTGGGGAGACATGGGAACTCATGCACTGTGGGGGGGATGTAGAATGGCGTGGCCACGGTGGCAAACAGTCAAAAACCACATGTAAAATTACCACAGGATCCGGCAGGTTCCACCCCAAAAGAATTGCAGGGGCTCAAGCAGGTATTTGTACACACACATTCACAGCAGCAGGATTCATCCCCGCCAAAAGGTGGAAACAACCCAAATGTTCATCCATGGATGAATAGATAAACAAAATGGGGTCTCTCCGCTCAATATTGTTCAGCCTTCAAAAGGAAGGCAACTCTGACACAGGCTACCACATGAATGAACCTGGAGCACTTTATGCTGAGTAACACGAGCCAGTCCCAAAAGGCCAAAGGCTGCATGAGTCTACCGACATGAGGTCCTTAGAGTCATAGAGACAGAGAGTGGAATGGCGGCTGCCAGGGGTGGGAGGGATTGGGGAGAATGCGGAGCTGTTGTATAATGGCTATAGAGTTCCACTTTGGGAAGATGAGAATGTTCTGGAGATGGATGGTGGTGATGGTTGTGCAACAAGGTGAAAGTACTTCCTGCAGCTACACTGTATATTAACAATGGTCCATTTTATGTTAATGAGCTTTTGCCAGAATTTCAAGAGATGCCTCCGCCCCCCTCCATCCTCTCCTTCCCCTCCCATCTTCTCCTAGTGGCTGGTGTTCCTGATTGCTTGAAGGCGGCCAGCTCTACACCTGGCTTCCCGCTCCTCTCCTGGCACCCGTAGATTGAAAAGGGAAAGAATGAGAAAGAATCTGGCCCATATCATCTGTGGCCCTAGACCCACTCATGCCTTCCATCGGCCCCATTGCCTGGCTCCCCAGGTACAGGGACCAATACACTCTCTTTGTGCCTAAGTTGGTGTGAGCTGGATTTCTCCCACTTGCGAAGAGCAGAAAGCCGCGTGGTACAAGGAATGCCTACCTTGCAGTGTTGCTTCGAGGACTAAATGAGGCAGTGTCCGCACAGAGACGTGTCTAGTAAGGGCCGTGGTCATTCCCAGAAGGCCACACGACACAGGGATGCAAACTGCTTCCTCCAGCACGTGTGAACCTCGGCTCATCAGACTCTTTTCTAGTTTACCTTCCGACTCAGAATTTAACTTAAAAAGCCCTCACGGATGCCCTGGGATTGTTGAAGCCCCAGTCCACTCTGTAGCCTACCTGCCACCACTCTTACTGTTCTTGCAACTGTTTTTGTGTTCTTCGTTGGCTCTACGCCAGCTCTTCCGTGTGATTGCTAAAAATCGTACTCATCAGGGCTCCCAGCATAGCCCCAGCTCCTGGTCAGATTCATTGTTTCTTCTTCCTTGGACTCCTTGGTGGTGGTGGACTTGGAATTTTGTGGGGTTTTTGTTTTGTTTTGTTTTGTTTTGTTTTGTTTTGAAGATTTTATTTATTTATTTGACAGAGAGAGAGACAGCCAGCGAAAGAGGGAACACAAGCAGGGGGAGTGGGAGAGGAAGAAGCAGGCTCCCAGCGGAGGAGCCCGATGCGAGGCTCGATCCCAGGACTCTGGGATCACATCCTGAGCTGAAGGCAGACGCTTAACGACTGAGCCACCCAGGCGCCCCGTGGAATTTCTTTTTTCGCCTTCTTCCAACCTTCTGGATGGTCCCTATAAACATCTCAAGCCGTAACTCCTTACCTCTGTTTTCTCTAAAGCACTATTCTTCAAAGGATCCTCTGGGCGCCCCCCCACACACCTTGCAGTAAGAACCCCTGAGATCCCTGGAAACGCTCCCAAATGACCCCATCAGAACCTTGGAGGCAGAGCCCAGGGCCGGGGTTGGGACCTATATCAGCCCTTGAGGATGTGCCTGGCTCTGAAGCCCGAGAACCACTCCCCCGAGCCTTCTGAAGTCTGAGCAGCTCACTCTTCATGACCCCCATTCTGAGAGAACAGGTTCACCTCCCAACTTCCCATCCCGCTCCCTCACCAACAGCTCCTCCTTCCTGGTTTGCATGAACTCACGACTAGCAAACCTTCCTGTCACTGATCCACCTTACAAGAGGTGACACCGCCAGCTAGACAGGCCAAGAGTTTGTTTAGAGGCTCTGCTTTCAGGGGTCTGGGACCCTGCGCGGCCGGCCAGTGGGTGGCGCCCCCCACTGGTGGGTGTCTCACCTTCGGGCCCGTTGTGTGGTCTGGGTCAGGAACCCATCATCAACGTCCCCCATCTGGTTTGGCAGCCTGTAATATGCTCCTACAACAATATGACTTCCGTTGCCCTTGCCTTTGATCTCCTCCCACATGGTTTCCAGCCCAGCCCACCCTCGGCACTGTGGATTCCATGCGGATGTAAATCTTTGTATCACGCACTGATGCTCCGCCCCTCTTTATAATGGTTTCCTTTGAATAAGATGTACCTTCCTGGGTCTGGCCCACCGACAGCTCTGCTACCCTTGTGCTTTCAGTGACTTTGAGCACACCTAACTGAACGAGTGTTTTAGTTTGGGCTCCCCGGGAAGTGCGCTCTGAGGCAAGGATTCACGTGCAAGCAGTTTATCTCGGAGGTGAGTCCAAGATGCTCCAGGAGTGGGTCACCAGAGCTCCGTCCCGCTGGGGAATGGTCTAGAAGATAAGCCTTGGAGTTATCCCACCAAGGGGGCAAAGAAATCGGGGTCTTTCCGCACTCACTCTCCTCTGTCCCAGGGTGCTCATGGGCTGAGCCGCCGCTGGCGGGCCACACCTGCCGAGGCCCAGCTGAGTCCACGCCAGAGAAGCCCCCAGACAGACAGATGTGGGCGCGGGCGGTTGGAAATGCAGCCAGCATGCCCTGAAATAGTAAAGACTCCAGGCAGGGCACTGCCCACATCTGCTTTAGCCGGGCATGAGCCTTCTGGCTGAAGGAAACACATAGCTGTGTCACAGTCCCCAAAAACCTGAATCGAGAGACACTGAACTGCATATAGTCCTTTAGTGCGTCTGTTTGGGTTAAGATGGGCCCCCCCAGAACTGGGATGGTGCAACCCTTTTCAGCTATGTGCACGATGATGAGTAAACAGAAAAATCTACCTGCAAAGGGATGGAGGGGATTGGAGAAGAAATTGGAGAACGTGAGGCCCCCAAAGAGAAAAAGAGGCTGCAAAACTTGGACCCTATCAGCTCGTTTGCAATGCCAGCCCCCAAACCACTGTTCATGGTCCCATAAGATGCCCTCACCTCTTTATTAAAGATCTCTTTAGGGGAGCCTGAGTGGCTCAGTCGGCCAAGTGTCCGACTCTTGATTTCAGCTCAGGTCATGATCTCAGGGTGGTGGGATGGAGCCCCAGGTGGGGCTCTGTGCTCAGCGGAGAGTCTGCTTAACATTCTCTCTCTCTCCCTCTCCCTCTGCATCTCCCCCTGCTTGCACTCTCTCTCTCTTCTCTCTCTCTCAAATAAATAACTCCTAAAAAAAAAAAAGAGAACTCTTTAATTGAGCCAATGTAATTAGACTTCTGTTCCGCCCAACCAAAAAGCTTTGACCACAGCTACCTATGCGGTCTTCTGTCAACGTCTCGAATTTATTTTATTTGGGCTTAAGCTCTGCACACAGGTGTATGGATTTCTAAGGCCGTAGGACTCTTCCTAAAGCCCTTTGTTTCCTTTTGACTCCGATCAACAGGTTTCACTGCAAATGTACTTCTTCTCTGTCCTTATGAGAAGCGTTGCCTGGGTACCTGCGGCCTACCGCGACAGCACGCAGGAGGGGTTCTGGTACCAATTTGGATGGGGGGACATTTTCCCCGCATACCATCAAGCAATGCTCTGGACACCAGCTGGGTGTCCTACGATTTATCTCAATTCTGACATTCTCTACATGGAGAGAGTGTCAGATCCCACAGGGAAAGGGCTCAGTCCTCCAAGACTACTCCCTCCCTCCCGCAACACACACACACACTTCAGAAGCAAGTTGAAAGTCCAGTTTAACACCTGTACTCCTGACAAACTGGCCATGAGTCAGACGTTTCCACGACCTCCTCCTTAGGTTCGATTCATTTGTTAGAGGGGCTCACAGAACTCAGAGAAACATTTTACTCACTAGATCACTGGTTTATCATAAAAGGACGTAACTCAGGCACCTCCAGATGGAAGAGATGCACAGGAGGAGGTCTGGGGAAGGGACGAGAAGCTTCCCTACCCTCTCCAGGCCCCACCACTCTCCCCACATCTTCATGTGCTCACCTACCCGGAAGCTCTCCCAACCTGGTCTTTTGGGGTTTTTATGGAGGTTTCACTAAATAAGCGTGATTGATGAAATCATTGGCTATTGGGGATTGATTCAGCCTCCATCCCCTCTCCCCTCCCCAAAAATCAGGGGGTAGCACTGAAAGTTCCAACCCTCCATTCATGGCTGGTTTCCCTGGCAACAGCCCGCATCCTTAGGCACGTTGCAATAGTCACCCCTTAACACAAACCCAGCAGTGGTGGAAAGGGGTTTGTTGTGAATAACAAGACACCCATTCACTTTTATGGCTCTGAAGCATTTTCAGGAACTGGGGATAAGAGACCAAATATGACAAAAGGTGCTCCAGTTGCTCTTATCACTCAGGAAAGACCAAGGGTTTTAGGAGCTCTAAGCCAAGAACCGTGGATGAAGACCAAATATATTTTGGGGGGGCCTGGGTGGCTCAGTTTGTTAAGTGTCTGCCTTCAGCTTGGGTCATGATCTCAGGGACCTGGGATCGAGCCCCCACTTGGGGCTCCCTGCTCTGCAAGGAGTCTGCTTCTCCCTCTCTGTCTCCCTCTCTGATCTCTCTCGTGCTTTCTCTCTCTTTGGTCACTCCAATGACCAAAATATATTTCTTAAAAATCATAATACCCGAAGCACCTTCAGCCAAGATTCTCACCATACAATGCATCGTATAAGAGAAATGCACTACCAGCTCTGATCCTGGAATGTTTTCCATGGCCTCAATCAAGGGTCAGTTTCCTACTGCCTCGCTGCAGCGCGTCTGTGATAGGTGGGCGGATGGCATGCTTTTTAGATGCCATTTGGTCATGTGGCTAACCAGCCCGCAGGAGAACTGGAGAAGGCCATCAGACCTCAGAGTCACGGTTTCCCACAGGCTCTTTACTGCGTTGCTTTGATGGGTCCTAGGACTCAGATCAAAGGGGACCCTGCAGCCCGCGGTCTGCCTTCTCGGGCCCTGGCAGCCCCGAGCTTGAACAGCAGCTAACGTCGACTATCCGGGCCTCACTCCGTTAAACATCTTCATCTCTCCGCTCAGACACCCTGGTCCCAGCCTCGATTCAGAACTGTGTTCAGTGGGTCTAGGAGCCCTCAACAAAATCAGATTTTTGTGGGGTTTTATTTTTCCAATTTGCAAACGTAGCACCATGGTGATACAAAGTCTTTGATTTGGCCAGAAATTGTGCCTTAGCGTGTTTAATTAATGCATTAGCTTAGGAGTTTCAAATATTTCTTGGAAGTAGGTGGGAAATTAATACCAAACTAAATAAATAAGCATTTTCTTTCTTCAAAGCCAGTATTTTTGACATGCAGCAAATGCTTACCAGATTAAAAACTCAATTCAGTGGCGCCCACGCTGATGAAAATCCTTAAGTAATGGGATGTATTTTGGACACTGAGCTTTTAAGAAAAAAAAAAGTACAAATGAAATAAACAGCACAGTTCCTGGAGCCAGGCTGGTATTCTTGAACGATTTGGCGATGGGCTTAATTTTAATTTTTTAGATTTTAGTACTGTTTCAATTATAAAGTTAATAGATAATCATGATAGAAACCTGATAGAAACAATTAAAGTTCTTCCTACCCCTTTCCCACCTCTAGTCCAAGGCCCAGAGATATGCTTATTAACAGTTTCTTCAGTGTTCTTCTAGAATTTTCCATGTACATACAAGCATATATACAGCATAAACTTAATTAATCTAATAGTCATACTTAGCATACTCTTCTAACATTTGCATTTTAAGCATAATAATATGTAGATTAGCTTTTTTAAAGAAGAAATAAGGTACCTCCTGGAGTTGGTATAAATTCAGCCTCTGTCTTTTTTTTTTTAAAGATTTTATTTATTTATTTGACAGAGATAGAGACAGCCAGCGAGAGAGGGAACACAAGCAGGGGTGTGGGAGAGGAAGAAGCAGGCCCATAGCAGAGGAGCCTGATGTGGGGCTCGATCCCATAACTCCGGGATCACGCCCAGAGCCGAAGGCAGACACTTAACCGCTGTGCCACCCAGGCGCCCCTAGCCTCTGTCTTTTAAGTCTACAGTCCTGTATGGAAAGAATTAATATTCGGTCTATAACCCCCAGAATTACAAAATGCCGATTCACCAAACATTCAGTTATGCTTAGCATCCTGTAGGGGTTAGCTTTTTCTGAGTAACAAATTACCCCATAACTCAGGAGCTTAACACAATGACAGTTCATTTAGCTCGAGAGTCAGTGGGCTGGCAGTCTGTGCTGTGCTTGGCGGGTAGTTCCACTGATCTCGCCCGTCTGTGGTCAGCTGCCAAGACAGCTGTGGTCACGGGGGTGACAAGGCCACAGGTCTCCCATCATCCAG
>NW_024423319.1:90673684-90690496 GCF_017311325.1 Ursus maritimus | reverse complement strand
TCCAGGGCTAACTTATGTGGTGGTGATGGCAGGGGCCCCCACCCTGAGAGCATGCGAGGATGAGCCCCAGCACAGAAGCATTTTATAAGCTTCTACTGTCTCACGTTTGCTAAGATCCCATTGGTCAAAGCCAATCACACAATTGAGATCAGAGTCCAGAGGCAGAGAAAGTGTCTCGATCTCCCTCTTGAAGGGAGGAGAAGAATTTGTGGTGATTTTTGCAATCTACATATATATGGGGGGGCAGGATCTCATTTAAAAAGAAATGCAAATTGGCCAAGATCTTACCCTCACCCTAGATTTTTTTAATTGTTCAAGTGTTACTTGAAAAGTAGGAACAGGAATGCCATGTGCTATACAGAGCTGGTCTGATGTGACGCCGGAGTCGTGGCCCTGAGCTGTGCCTAGCGGGTGCTAGCGATCCTGGGTGATATGCATCTTAGAAGCAGGAAAGGCAGCAAAGCACCAGAGTCTTCCAGCAGATTCTTCCTGCTGATGTCCACAGAGAAAGGAAGGCACAATAAACACACAGAGCCTACCTAGAAACAGCACCCACAAGCCACTTTCTTTCGAGCTTTGGTCATTTGGTTGATAATTAGAAAAGAAAGCCATTGTGATGGTATAATATCGCAATAATCATAACGAGATTTTTTTTTCCTACGTTTTTCCTCTTGCCTCTACAAGTGTTTGGTGCATGATGGCAGTGGCATTCATGGCGTGTGTGTGTACGTGTGTGTGTGTATGTGTCTGAAAACAAAGAAGCCATTGGAGTTCCCGCATAGACCTTTAGAAAACTCAGAGCAGAGGCCAAAGTCGGAAAGGCAAGGCTTTCAGTGACAAGCACAGAGCTCGAGAGAGAGAGCAAAGGTGTCTGCGTTCCAAGAGCATAAGAGCCTAAGGGGCCGGGAACAGACATCAGAGCTCCAAGCAGCAGAGCAGGAAGGAAGGCATGTTCCGGCCTCAGAGTAGATCGAGGTTAAGCCAGCTGGCCAGAGGAGAGAATTGGAGGGGAGGAGATTCACACTTAGATACTGGTGAGCCCATCGTCGAAAGGGCACCCCCAGCTCCTCCCCAGCTAAGCCTGCCTGACGACCCCTGGCACAGGCATCAGAGGGACGCCAGGGGAAATGGTAGATGAGTTTGGCTGAATCTCTGAGCAGAGGAGCCTTTGAGAGCAGCCCTAGATGAAACCAAGACAGTGCCCAAGGGTTACAGCTCATGTGTGTGTCTCGCCTCTTGGGGCTTGAAATGAGAATGATGTCAGAGAGTGGCTCCCAACTCAGCATGGCCCAGAGTGGTTGAGAGGCAGTCAGAAAGGCATGGAGAGTTTTCCCTGCCTGACAAGGAAGCATGTACAGACAGCAGGTGCAGAAAGGATACAGGTGTTTTCCACGCACAGGTGGTGGGGTGGGTGCTTGTGATCAAATGCGCACGGAGCCTGCCGCCTGGCCAACAAGCAGGGCAAGACAGAAACAAGCCTCATACCAGAGGCCTCACTCCCATGCCAAGACAAACGGTCAGCCCACCAGAGCTTAGAAGCACTGGAAGTTGGGGGCAGCAGCCTGAACTGACTGAGCTTTTTAACAATCTCTAAGTGACTCCGATTATGTGGAGGCCTAGGTCGAGTTTTCTGCAATTTGGTCAAATGGAGTGCCAGGCCAATTTCAGTTCAATTTCATAGAAATCAAAACTGTTATATACTTAAACTTGGTGATTGTGAAATTTCTACTAAAATCGGCCTCATTCCCTAATCTCCTATTCACTGTTAGACATGGGAGAGGGACCATTTGCTACTCCTTGGGGGGTAAATAGGTATTAACTAGCTATCATTGTGATTATAAGCAATGGAAATAAGTCATTCTGATTACTAACATGGTGGGCATGTTTGGCCATTGCTTCAAGAAGAATGCTCATGCAGACAACATCCTTGTACTCTAGGCAGAATCTTGCATCTCCCAACCTGGGGTGATGATCCCCCCAGCAGGACCCTGGAGACCAGGTGGCCGGAGCAGAGCAATGACTCAGGAGTGGGACAGGGAAAGACAAACAGTGCCACAGAGCTCCGCATGCCCATAAATCCAAGTGTAACTGGTTTTTTGGTGGAGGTGGGATATCTGCGGTTCTCAATCATTTCTATCATGGCTGCCTTCCCAGCATGCACTGGGACAGTCAGGAGCCAACTGTTCTCACAGCACCATTGGCTCTCTTTTGTACATCACAACCAGATTTACTTGTTCTCTTGTCCCTCGGTATCAGTTAGGAGGAGCAAGATTGGGTTTACTGTAAGGGAAATTCAACATAACACATAGATAAAATTTTTTATTTCTTGCTAACATAGAAGAAATCCTTAATAGTCATTACATGACTGGTGTCGAACTCCATGTGGTCAGGGACTCAGGTTATTTCTATTTTATCACTTTGCCATGAATGGCTTCCAATGTCACTTCAGGGCCAAAGATGTGCATCTGGCCAGCTAGAAGGGATGAAGAAGCTTGCCCCTCATCCCTTGAGGACATTCCCCGGAAGTTACGCACGCTGCTTCTACGTAAACCCTATTGACTAAAACATGGTCACGTGGCCACACCTAGATGTGAGGGAAGCTGGGAAATGCAGCCTTTATTCTGGGAGAGCCTTGTGCCCTGCTAAAAATCATGGGTGCTAAGACCGAGGAAGAAGAGAAGAGAACAGACGTTGGGGACAAACAGTCTTTGTCATACTCCCCAAGGCAAGGCAGCCCTAAGGGTCACCTCTAAGGAGCCACTATACTCAGCAAGTTTTTGAAAACCAATGCCTATAGGTAAAATTCCAATATCATCATCCTGGTGCCCAAGATCTCTCATCACATGAAGCTAACTTCCCTTTCTGGTCTTATCTCCAATGGCTCCATTCATGAGCCTTCCATGCCTATCTGAAGACTCTGCACCCACCAATATACCCGCTCACCGCCATCGAGGATTCTAGCTCATCCTGCTCCCTCAGACCGAGATGGCTTCTCCTCTCTAAATCCTACCTGACCTTTACGTGATCATAACAGGCATTCCACAAAGTCTCTTCGCATCCCTGAGACCCGATAGAGAAAGGAGGCCACATGATGATGAAATCAGATTAATTCCTACTGTTTAAAACACCAGACCCAAGGAATGCAGAACAATGGACCACTGGCAGCCCAGAAGGCAGTCTCTGGCAGTGAGACATAGAGCTCCATGTATCTTTGACAAGTCGATTCATTGACACCAATAAGAACCTTGGTGACGCCAGGATGAAATGTGCAGATACGAGACTTGAAAGTAAGGGAGGTATGGATTCCATCTTACTTAAATATTTTGGGGCCCAATTCTGTCAAGATAAAAATTTAATGGGAATACGCATACCGTCCTGCATTGGGGGTCTAAAAGGTCAGTGGCACAGGTCCAGAGCTCAGCAAGCATATGTAAAAACATTTTCAGCTTCTACTTGACAGCAAGTTCAGTGTAAGCTATCAGTGTGGCTACCTGAAAAGGTTATTAAATCTTAACTTGAACTGATAGAAACATGGTGTCCGGGAAAAGAGAGGGAATAATCTAGCTCTGCTTTGATTTGACCAGATCAAATCTACAGTAGGCTGTAGCAATGGCCCCAGTTCTTCAGCCCTTTGTCCCTGCCCTTTGCCATGTCACTTTAAAGTTCCTCCCACAAAGGAGCCCGAGTTCCCGTCCTCCCTTGGTTTTAGGTTTGGGCATGTGACTTGTTCCGTTAACTGGATATGACCACAGGTTTGCAAAAACACTTGGATGATTGGACTTGTTCTCTTACGCATCTGCCGTCTCCGTGAGAAGAACATTCTGGGGCTAGCCCACCGGTCCCAGCAGGGGATGAGGGACACATGGACGGCCCTGGCCTAGATCAGCTGGCCCCAGCAATGTGAGTAAGTCCAGTCAAGATCAGTAAGATTGCCCAGGTAAGCCCCGCCTAGATGAGCCGCGACCCAGCCGACCCAGAGAACCATGAGCTCACCATGGCACGCTGCTGGGACTGCTCGTGGCTGGTTGTGCTGATGCACTAGCTAACCGAAATAAGAACCGTAGGCTGTTCCGGGTGACGCTTGATGAGTGACCTTGTCCAAGTAGAACACACCCACAGGAGGCCGGTGGGAACCACGAAGGGCCACAAGGCCGCGGGATATAAGGAACAGTTGATGTCACTGATACTATTTATGCTGAAGGAGGAGACTCATGGAGGACATGAACATGGTCCCCAAACAGCTGAAAAGTTGTCCGATAAAAGAGGAGCTGGATTAACTCTTCATAACACTTAGAATCCAAGACCTATTGAGAGAAAGGGAGCTCCCACCGTTAAATCTGTCTAGCGCGGAAACAAGTTCAGAAGCTGTGAGTTCCTCTTTGCTAGGGATACTCAAGTAGGGGCAACAGGCCCCCTTGGCAGGTGTATCGTGGAGAACAATGGATGATAGAGAGACCTGGAGGGGCCTTCCAACCTTTCGATGCTTTGAGAGACCACCGCCTGGCCCCAAGAACCTCTGTCTCACTACTGATCTCACTGAAGTGTCATGCCCCTGTCACTCTCCCCGGCTTCCTGCCTCTGCCACCCTACCCCACCCCTGGACAGTTTTAGTTCCTCACCAGCAGCCCTCCCCGCCGCCACACCTGGCATTTATGTTCTCAGTTTCCATGACGACAGCAGAACGCTGCTCGCCACACGGGGCACACGTAGGGGAGAGGCCCCTGTGGTTTCTCCCAAGCCAGGATTCACACCAGAGAGGATCCCCATTTGGTGTGAGCCCCTCTCCCATCGTCAGTGGTGTGACGCTCTCTCCTCCCATGTCACTCCCCATCCTTGGTCCGTCAGAACCTTCAGGTAGGCCTGCCTTCCTCAATCAAAAACTGGCTGAGAATGACTTTCTAGTGTTCATGATTTACAAGTTAGCATGAATTCAAGCCCAAGTCTTTCCCCTCTCCCGGGAGCGCCTGGGTTTGAATTGCTATCTCTTGCTGTAGACTGAAGCATGGTCAGCCTCGCGTCTTGTTCAAGGCATTTACGATAGCTTCGTGGTTTTCCTTTGGAGCCGGCCTCTCCTGGGCTCCTCTAGCCCCTGGCTTTATGTTCATAAATAAGGATTTAAAGAACTGATACCCTCCATGTGTGAGACAGTGCCTCTGACACCGGCCCAGAGAAGCAGCTGAAAACAGAAAGCATTAGTCAACAATCTGATATTTCCCGGTAATCCCACCTAATAAGTGAGAGGTCAGTAGAAATAATCTTCAGCCTGTGTCTTTTCAAAGGTCATTTTTTTAAAAAATGCACTAACCGTGGGATAAAGTCAAGGTAGAGAGACAGACTTACCGCCCAAATTAGCAGCGCGTTTCCTGTCAAGCATGTTTCTGTGAGAAGCAAAACCCAGTGGTCATGGGCAAGTCTGTGGCCCCGGCTTGTCACAGCTCTATTGATTGACTGCTCGCAATATTGCAGGTGATTTAAAGAGTTCCCGACACCTTGTTTGTTTAATGTCACCTCCATATGAGAATGTCAGCCTCTGACATGTTTGACTTCTCCACAGGACAAATGCCAAGCCACATGCAGTTGTCCCACCGACACAGATTATTCCTTACCCTTCTTAACCAAGATGGTGACAACAATTTCTAACCGCTTTTTTAAAAGAAGCACCAACTAAACCCTTGGCCCTCTCTTGAGCGGTGGCATAACATGATTCTGGCATCAAGCCAAGAAAGCCTATCCCGTTGGCTTTCTTTCCTATACTGTCTGCAAGCTGCCTGTTACCCTCGGTGGTATTAGGGGGCCGCTGCTCTGTGCGGGAGCCGGGGGCTGGAGGGGGCAGGGAGCGGGCGCAGAGTCGGAGCTGAGACTGTCTGGGGCCAGAGGCCAAATTTGGCCAGCCAAAGACAAACACAGACTGGAGATAAAAGGAGGAAAGTGGGAAACACAGCCAGAGCCGGCAGAGACAACAGCAACGGAGAATAAACAGCGCAGAGCCCCAGGAGTGCTGTGCTGCAGGGAGAAGGGGATGGGGGGGGAGCAGGGGGGGAGGCCAGAAGCCCTGGCTGTGGAGGGAAGAAGAGAAAGACATGGAAATAGGGAAGCCTCGGGAAGTCAAAAGGGGAGATGAAGGAAGGCAAGGGGATGACTGTGAGGGAGAAGCTAAAGGAGGGGAGGGAAGAGGAAGGGAAAGATGGGGGCCGGAGGCGCGGCGGCCAGCACAGAGGGTGGCATGAGCAGTTGGGGCCTGACGAATGCCAGCCGTAGACACGATTGATTTATTTTTGAAGGAAAAAAAATTCCAACCTAGTCTGGTGTGTTGCTGGAATATAATAAGTTTTTGGCACTTTTAGAGCAGATGTAAGAAGAAATTAAGTTCAGATTCCAATTCAAGCTACCGTGGACCCTTGCACAACATAGACTTGAATTGTGCGGGGCCACTTATACACGGATTTTTTTTCAGTAAAAACACTGCAGTATTGTAAACGTATTTTCTCTTCCTTGTGGTTTTCTTAACAACATTTTCTTTTCTCTAGCTTCCTTTATTGTAAGAATACAATATATAATACATAGAACACACAAAATATATGTTCCTTGACTGTTTATGTTCTCGGTAAGGTTTCTGGTCGACTGTAGGCTATTAGTAGTTAAGTTTTGGGGGAATCCAAAGTCATCCATGGATTTTCCATTGTACGGGGGGGTCAGCCCTCCAAGCCCTCCGTTATTCAAGGGTCAACTGTATTTTTTTAAGTGTAATCTGTTCAAACTCCGATGTTAAAAAAAAAAGTCTTTGTGTATGTCTAAGCCAGTGGTTATCACCTGGGAGTGGGGTTTGCTCCCCAGCAGACATTGACCATGTCTGGAGACATTTGTGGTTGTTACAACTGGGGGGGAGGGGTGTTGGGGTGCTACTTGTATCAACTAGGTAGAGGCCAGGATACATCTAAATAAGAAGCAGGACAGTCCCCACCACAAAAATGTACCTGACCCCCAGTGGCAGCCATGTTGAGGGTGAGAATCGACCCACAGTATTAGTATCAGCTGGAAACTAGTTAGAATGGAAGATTCGCAGGACTTCTGCCTCCCCAGACCTGCTGAATCAATCAGACGCTCTGGGGGTGAGGCCCAGCACTCCGTGCTTTCACCAGCTCTCCACGTGATTCTGATGCCCGCTAAAGGCTAAGAAACTCTGTCTAGAGCTACACTACCCGGTAAAGTAGTGATGAATATGGAGTTATTTAAATGAAGTAAAAGGAAATAAAATTTAAAATTCAGTTCCTTAGTCCAACAAAGCAATTGCAAGGGCTCAGTAGCCACCTATGGCTAGGGGCTGCCATATCGGACAGTGCAGACCTAGAACATTCCTATCATTACAGAAAGTTCTAGAACTTGGTTCAGAAACTTTTTTCATGGACAAAGAAAGCCAACAAACATGTAGGCTGGGGAAGAAGGTTTCTTACCACATTCACTTCTACATAGAAGCATTCTGAGGCTGAGGTATGAAAAAGATGGGACCGTGTAGGGCGTCTTCAAGAGCCCTGGACTGAGGTCGGGAGGACGAGATTTGAATCTCAGTGTCATTTTGATGAATATGTCACCCCGGGCAAGCCATCTGCCTCATGTGAGCTTTAGTTCTCCATCTATACAATTAAGGAGTGTGCTCTCCCTGTCTTGGTGTATCAGTCAGAGTAAGGAATACTAGTTGCTTTAACAAACACTCTCGAAATGCCTTTGGCTTAGCCCAATAAAAGGTCATCACTCATTCACATCATAGTTGTATCTGACGAGTCAGGGCCACGGGGCCAGGATTTCTGTCCTTTGGTGCTGTGGACTCTTTTGGCAGGCTGTGACGTCTGTGGGCTGCTTCTCACAAGAAGGTTTATAAATGCGTAAAATAAAATAAAATAAAATTACAAAGAAAACCAATTATACTGAAATGTAGTTACCAAAATAAAAAAAAAACAGTTGTGATATTATAATATATATGCTTCTTTATTAATGCAGTAATTAATAAGATAGAGTGGCAGGTCTAATAACTTGCAATTTCAAAGAAGTGATAAGTGGAAATGATATTTTGAGATATGCATAACAACGGTAATATGATATGAAATGTCTGTGATTTCTTTTGGAGACAAGGTCTCAGGAACTGCTAATATCACCGTGGTTTGTTGCCTACACTCATAATTGAAGGAAATGCTAAATCTCATTAGAAAGTTAGTGGAGATAAAGATCAATTTTTTTTCCCCATCCAAGTTCATAGCCTGACGGGCTTGCAGCCTCTGGTGGAGTGGGCAGCTCCACTGTTTTCTGAGGGCCTCGGGGCCTCCCGCCCTCCCAGGGACCTCCTCACTCTGCTGGTAGGCAGCAAGCAGACACAGAATGGGGGAGGGTGTGCCAAGGGACGTTTTAGGGACCAGGCCTGGAAGTGGCGGTGTGTATGACACTTCGGCCCTCGCTCCGTGGGCCAGAACGATTCCCCTGCCCACCTAGATGCCAGGGGGCTGAGCAGTGGCATCTGGAACTGTGCCAGGAGGGAGGGCCCTCAGATATGGGGCGACACGTGGGGCCTCTGCCCCACCTAGCTACCTCCAAGATCAAATAAGAACATGGATATGAAAGCACCCTGTCAAACCAGAATAGAGTTTGGTTTTCCGATGGCAAATTCCTGAGAAATGGAAATGATATGACAGGGCATGCCTTCCTCTAGCAGCGAGCTGGAGAGACCAATGGGAGCAAGAGTTTAGGCAAATTCCAAGACATGAGGTCCCAGCCTTAATGCCAAGGCCATTCCGGCATCATTTCCACCCCAGACTGTCCCTTCCCACCCCTTCCCCCAACACCAGAAAAACCCAAAAAAGTTCCAGGACTTCAGGCCTGGTATGGCCCACCTCCCTGGGTCATTCAAATCCAGGCCTGGCAGGCCCCCAGGAGGGAGGTAACACAATTAAAAATAGCCTCTCCTCCAAGGAAAGAAATTAAAAATAGATTCCAACCCACATGAAAATTTGGGTGGAAAGAAAGGAAAGGAAAACAAAATGAATCATCTTTATGTGTTTTGCTGAGCGAGAGCCCGTTGCCATGGCTACGGGGCCCTGTGTGCAGGCCTGGTCTTTTCCAGCAAGTTCAAGGCCCGCCAAGGAGCCAATGCGGGCGGCCCCCTCACCAATATGTTATAGCCATCGGATCTGCGATCCCCCAACCCAATCACTGCCACCAAGCACGTCGTATTAATGGCTGTCACACTTAATTTAGTGTTTCCTTCCATTGTGATCTGTCTATCGCTGTAATTGAGCAAACGAGAGGACTTGTGTGGGTCTCCTGGGAGTTTGGGGAAATCTGGCCTGGTTTTGCAATCTAGACAGTCAAGAGAGGTTATGTGAACTTGTGGAGGGGCCAGGTTTTAAATCACAGGGTGGGAAAGTCAGCTTTCCAGCCAGCCACTGCCTGCCTTTCTGGTGGGCTCGCTGGCACACACATGAAAGTCCCCAAGAAGGCAAGGAAAGAGGAGAGAATCGATCAGCCAGCCCTGTGGTCTCAGTGGCTGCTGCAACACATGACGTCGGGACCTGACGCCTCTGGCAGGTGAGCTGCTCAGGAACGGTCCCCCAGTTTCAGAAAGGCTGGATTCTGAGATCCCTTCTCAGAACTGGAGGGTGAGGCCTTCCCCCAAATGGGAAAGGGCAGCCGATGGCTTTGGTGGAGTCTCTTATCTCACATTTACCTAAGGCAGGGGTGCTCTGCCTTTAAGAAAACCCAATACGCTGAAAACGCCAATTTACAAAATAAATAAGATGGAGGCAGGAGGAAAGGGAGACACACCTCATAAAGAACTCTTCACTTTAAAGTATAGTTGACCCTTGGACAATGTGGGTGTGAGGGGCACCGCGCCCCCGTGCACAGTTGAAAATCCATGTATAACTTCTGACTTCCCCCGAAACTTAACTACTAAGAGCCACCTGTTGACCAGAAGCCCTACCAATAACACAAATGGTCAATAAGCACGTATTTGGGTTGTTACGTGTATTGTTTACAGGATTCTTACCATAAAGTAAGCTAGAGAAAGAAAATGTTATTAAGAAAATCGTAAGGCGGGGCGCTTGCCTGGCTCAGTTGGAAGACCATGCGACTCTTGATCTCAGGGTCGTGAGTTTGAGCCCCACGTTGGGCATAGAGATTACTTAAAAAATATTAAAACCTTAAAAAAAATAAAAAAGGAAAATCCTAAGGAAAATGCATTGACAGTACTGTACTGTATTTACCGAAAAAATCCAGATGTAAGTGGACCCATGCCGTTCAAACTGGTGTTACTGAAGGGTCAACTGCAATCAGCCTGGAATCGTCCCACCCTGAGAGGTGACACGTCAACTAAGTGCAGTGTCTGATGCTATGCTAGATCCTAGATGGAGGAGGGAAATGCTACCGGAGTAATCGACAAAATGGGAATATGAATGGTCAATGAGATCAACGTATTATATTGATAAATTTGCTGAAGTTGGTAGAACATTGTTGATAACCGCACTGTGGTTACAGGAGACAATATTCTTAAGAAATACCGATGCATTTTAGAGTAAAGGGTCATGACGTGTGCAACCTACTTTCCCACTACAGGGAAAAACTATATAAGGGTGTGTGGATACAGAGAGGGAGTACAAGCGATCGAGCAAATGTGGTAATGTGTAAAATGTTCGAAATAGGTGAAGCGGATAAAGGGTATATGGTTGTTCTTTGTACTGTGATCATTCTTGCAACATTTCTGTCGTTTTATGTTCTTTCCAATGAAAATTTTTTAAAGATTTATTTATTTATTTGAGAGAGAGAGCGAGCATGAGAGCAGAGGGAGGAGCAGAGGGAGAGGGAGAGAATCTCAAGCAGACCCCTGCTGAGCGCGGAGCCACCTTGGAACTCAAGCCCACGACCCTGTGATCATGACCTGAGCCAAAACCAAGAGTCAGATGCTTAACCAAGCGCCCCTCCAATTAAATTTTTTTTAATTGGCTTCCATTTTCCTCAAATAGTCATCCCTCCCAGTGTGTTTGAGCATTATTTAATTCTGCAAAATTCTGTTTACACTTACCTTTACAGGGACCACTCTGATACCTGAAATTCAAACACATCCGAGATTATATTCCTCCCATTCTTTTTTTTTTTTAAAGATTTTATTTATTTATTTGGCAGAGATAGAGACAGCCAGCGAGAGAGGGAACACAAGCAGGGGGAGTGGGAGAGGAAGAAGCAGGCTCATAGCGGAGGAGCCTGATGTGGGGCTCGATCCCAGAACGCCGGGATCACGCCCTGAGCCGAAGGCAGACGCTTAACAACTGAGCCACCCAGGCGCCCCATATTCCTCCCATTCTTGATATATAGCAAATTCACTCTAGACCAGGACTGTCCGATGGAAGTTTCTGTGATGGTACAAATATCCTATAGCTGCAACGTCCAATACCATAGCCACTGGCAGCGTGTGGCTACTGAACATTTGAGATAAGGCTAGTCCTCACGCAGACGTGCTCTAAGTGCAAAATACACACTGGATTTCAAAGACTTGGTGTGGAAAAAAGAATGGCAAATATTTTGGATATATTAGGTTAAAGATATTAATAAAATAAATTTCCCCCCTTTTCTTTTTTCTCTTTTTAATGTGGCTACTAGGAAATTTTAAATCACCTCCCTGGCTCCCATTTGTGGCTCACCTTATATTTCTATTGGACACCACTGTTCTAGAAAGTCATGGAAAGACAAACCATAAGAGAGACTCTGAACTTTAGGAAACAAATTGAGGGTTGCTGGAGGGGAGGAGGGTGGAGGGTGGGGTAACTGGGTGATGGGCATGAAGGTGGGCACCTGATGGAATGAGCAGTGGGTGTTGTACGCAACTGAGGAATCTCTAAGTTCTACCCTTGAAACTAATAATACATGATATATTGATTAATTGAATTTAAATAAAATTTTTTAAAAAGGAAGTCATGGAAGCTGGGCTGGTTCTGTTTTGGCCTGTGGCTGAGGCTGCAAGCCTCTCCTGGCCCAGCTCTTCTGGCGTGGGGAATACTCGAGGGAAATAATGGATCCAAGGACCTGGATCTTTAAGAGCCTGAGAGTTGAACATCGAGGCGAGGGAGGGAGTTGGTGGAGAAGGATTCATTTAGGCACTATTCTGCAGAAGCGATGTTTTGCTCAAAGCCCACGAGCGAGAGATGGTGGGTTGGAGATGCAAAGTGGAGCTCAGAGTGGGAGCACAGTGAACGGGAAGAGTGAGGGCTGGAGATGTAGGCCTCATAAGCCCCGCAGGGAAGCTCGCATTTTTTCCTAAGCCCAACGGGAAAGCATCAAAAGCATTTCAAGCAGGTGCTACGGGCTGAAAGTTTGTGTCCCCCAATTCATATGTTGAAATCCTAACCCTCAGTGTGATAGTATCAGGAATGGGGGGGCCTTAGGGAGGTGATGAGGTCATGAGGCTGGAGCCCTGGCGGTGGGGTGGGTGCCTTATAACAGGGGCCTGAGAGAGTTCTCATCCTCTCGCCACCAGGCGAGGACACCAGAAGTCAGTGTCTGCAAGCCAGACGGGAGCCCTCACCGGAGCCCGACCATGCTGGCACCCTGACCTCGGACTTCCAGCCCTCGGAACTGTGAGGAATAAATTTCTGTGGCTTATGAGCCACCCGTCTATGGTACTTAGTTATGGTAGCCCAAACTGAGACAGCAGGAAAGTACTCTCGTCCGAACCATCGTTCTGGTAGCTCCCTTAGGCCTGGCTGTGATAGTGCAAGGGTCTTTTCCTTCCAGAAGACAATGACCAACAGCTCTCCACCCTAGGAGAGCCTAGGACCTCACCAATGACAGCCCCAGTGTGGCCAATTGTATTTTCCCAAGCAATGCCCATATTGCGGTTCCAAGACTGCTCTCCCCAGTAGCCTCCGGCAGTGATGCTACGTGACTTCCACACTAGGTCATAAAAAGGACACAGCTTCCACCCTGCTCTCTCTCAGGACACTCATCCTGGGAATTCAGTCACCATGCTCTGAGGCAACCCAGGCCACGTGGAGAGGCCAGAGCCAGCTGACGTCTCAGCCAACAGCCAGCATCGACCACCAGAGATATGTGAGTGCACAAGCTTCCAGAGGATTCTGGCCCCAGCCTGTGAGTCTTCCAGCTGAGACTCCAGACATTATGAAGTAGAGACAAGTCATTTCCTCTGTGCTCTGTCCGAATTCCTGATCCACAGAATCTGTGAGCATAATAAATGGTTGTTTAAGGCCACTAAGTTGAAGGTAATCTGTTTGGCAGCTATGATACCTGCAATACCCAGAATGTGGCCCAAAGCATCCAAGCTTTAGGGAAAGGAGGCAGTAGCTGCAAGGCATGCTGGGGCATGGGGGGCGGGGCTAAGCCGCAGCCACTTGCCACCAGCCTCTAGCGCACCATGGGGCACATTCCAGCTGGTAAACTGCTGTGACTGGTTGATAGTTCTCAATTAGGTGTTCTAGAACTATCCATGGCATGGGCAACTTCGTAGAGGAAGGAGTCAAAAGAGATGCAGAGCAGATTTAAAAGCACTAAGTTTGACATTAAATACGTGTTAAAAGATGCATCATCTCTATTGCCTTTCAGCTCTAGAGAATTCCAATCATGACAATAATTAATATAATGCCTTGATTTACTGCTACTCTTCCTTGGGATCATATTTATTTCATTATTTTCGCATGTTTGAATCACCCAGGCAGGCTGGCTAAGGTGAAGGATGGCGGGGAATGCTCTGCCAGATTAAAAAACGAGAAAAACATAATTTATGAAATTAGTGACATAGAGTAAAAGTGACCGTCCATGGACTTTAAAAATAAGCTGGCTCCAGGCAATCTTGAAAGTGAGGTCAATTAAAAAAAAAAAAAAAACCATGCAAGAAATCAAAGGCGAAATCACATCGGTGGTCAGATGGTGTGTTCTCAGGTAGGAACTGGGAGCTGGTGGCTCCCGGGGGGCCTGCATTTGCTAAAATGCCTGACATCACCCAGAGGAAAGAAAGATGTTGGCCTCTCCAGCACAGGTCACGTGGGGGTGAGGGGAGGAGTGGCAGGGACCCGCCCATCCGAAGTCACCCACCAGGGGCCTACTCCCTTCCCATCCTGCCCCCAAGGACACACCCTTCTAGCCTAGACCCAATAACGTGAGTCAATGGGGCAGGACTGGGGTGAGAGCAAGGGTGCACAGGCGAATGAGTCCCTCCCCGAGGAGGACAAATCTGGAAAGATAGGACAGGAAAAACGGGAAGCAGTCAACTCTGGAGGAGGGGAAGGAAACTCTCATCTGCACATTCTCCTGACCCCCCGGGGAATCATCTCATTTAATCCTGGGAGCATTTGAAGGAGATCCTTGTAATCTCCATATTACAGCCGAGAAAGAACATGAGCGGAAGTTTTAGGTCGAATTTCCCAAGACCACAAAAATCAATATATAATCAGAAGAAATAATAATCAATATTAGAAAACAGTAATAATCAGTTATCAATAACTGATCTTTTTGGAGGGCTTCTAGGGTCTCAGGAAGTACTCGCGCCAAGTTCATTCGCATTGTGTGGGTAATACGGCTCGCGCTGTGCAGCTAAGAAGCAGGAGGCCGTTTTCGGCCCCAAGAAGTAGGAGGGCTGCACCCATGATGTAAATGGGACAGTGCAGGGCCCGGGTACCTGGAGGGTCCGGATGGCACTAACGGGTACAGTGCAGCGAGTGTGTCCCCAAGGAGACATGAGCCGAAGCAGCGACTCTGCGGGTGGCGGGGCCCGGGGATTCACAGCCTAATAAACTAGATCATGAAATATCGTTTGCCTGTTCCAGAGCTTCCACGATGCGCTCAGGTTCACTTAGGACAAAAAGAAAAGAGGGGCTGAGAAGGGCTCATTTTTCGCACTTTCCAAGCATGGGAAGGTGGTCGGGGAGGAGGGGTCCCAAGGGGCCCTGGGGAGCCAGGTGTGGCCTGGCACAGTGGAGAGAGCAGGGCGGCCTGACATTCGGCACCAGCAGCCCTACGGATGGTCTAGGCAAGCTACCCCCTAATCTGAGCAGGGCTCCATGCCGAGAATTCATAATTTAATTGACTGAGAAAGCTTCCAGCAGGAGGATGCTGTAGGACTGTGGCCATGGGACCCCACAGAGCAGTGCTTCTCAGACTTCCCGTGGTGAGGGACCTGTTGTTTATTTTGTCGTTGTTGTTTTTCCAATCTGTCAGGCAAATCTTTGGTCAAATACAAGAAAAATGAATTCCTGAGGGAAAAAAATAAAATTTTACGAGCCCAAAGTTCGAGTCTTTGGATTTGATTGAACTAAAATTACTCTGTCATACTAAGTTTCTAAAAGCTTATCCCATTTCTGTACTCAGCCTGTCACTCAAGGGGCAACAAATTCTTCCCCAGTCGGCATGTGGCCTCTGGGATGGTGGGGGGTAAGACCCCCTTAAAGAAGAGATCTCCGGGCAATGGGTCTGGCAGGACAGAAACACATGACAGCCTTTAGTTGAGTGTAAAATTCTACCAGCATTGAAGCTTATCACACTTGTACTCGTGACACATCCCTGAGGGAAGGAGCTTAGACAAGCATTACATTTTGTTTTCCTTAAATGGCGAAACCAAAGCTCAGGGGTACAAAAGGTACTCAAGGGTTTC
Organism: Ursus maritimus; assembly: GCF_017311325.1. Taxonomy (NCBI): domain Eukaryota; kingdom Metazoa; phylum Chordata; class Mammalia; order Carnivora; family Ursidae; genus Ursus; species Ursus maritimus. The sequence goes on along the minus strand of NW_024423319.1, from coordinate 90,674,856 downwards.
TGAAGGCCAGGTCTTCCTCCCTGTCTCCAGTAAACAGCTTAGACCAACTTCCTCATTCTGATGACGGCACATCCGGAAAAAAAAAAAATCTCCTCTGCAGAAGCCCCTTGTTTCTGGGGTTCGGTGGAAGTCTCTCAGGTGCTTCCTAACCCCCCTTACCTGTTTTCCTCACCCCCTCCATAAGGAATGGGAATCCCAGCCTCTCCCCGAATAAGAGAGCAGAACAGGACACCCAAATCAGAAAACCTCTTCTCGTTGAAAACAGGACCCAGGAGAACCATCTCGGGTATCTCCTCTCTCAGCCATTGGTGAGTTGTACCCCCCGGAATTAAGGGGCTACCTGGGACCGTTGGCATCTGGACCCTCCCCACCCTCAGGCCGGCTCCCTGCCAGCTGTGCCTATCTTCCAGATCACATTAAGAAGGGGCTGTGCAAGCCATTTTCCCCAGCACGCTGTCCACAAGATCACCGGCTCCTGGCCCAGCAGCTGCCAGCAACAGAAAAACCTGCTTCGGCCGGTTCCGCTTTTGCCAGCAGACGTCACTACAGCCTGACCCCCCTCAGGTTCCCGAAAATCAGCCCCGATTTTTGGTTTTGTAGCTCTAGGAGGACCAGGGACAAACAGGCCCCCCGAAGATACACTCCTTTTGCACTTTTTCTTTTCTTCCGGTATGGCCAACTTGCTATCTGACTGTGGGAAAGATGCTTTGCATACCTCTGTTTCACCATCTGTAAAATGGACATTTTTCACGTGTTCCTTTTCTTCCCCCCCCCCCCTGCCGCGGGGATGCTGTGGGAGTCTGGAACCGCCGTGCTGTTCCGGAGCTAAGTGGTTCTCGTCCTCACTTAGAAACCCAGTTATTTCCTCAAACAGAGGATAAAATTTGAGCACCCAGTGGTAACTGATTTACCTTGTATTTGCCTTAACAGGTATCCCGGAACCACCTCCACCTACTCCCGTTTCCATAGTAACAGAAGGGTCCAAAAAAAAAAAACTTTAACAAAATAAGACACCTAAGAGGCATAAACAAAATATGTGATGGTGTGGGAGGCTGTAAAGTTTTTATTGCCACCTGTTTGGGAAGACCTGCATAATTCAATCGTGCTCCTGGCATTTGCGAGAGAAGCAATCACCCCAAAGTTGTGGCAATAAAGCCTTTATAGCCCCCCCC
>NW_024423319.1:90646297-90673674 GCF_017311325.1 Ursus maritimus | reverse complement strand
CCCCCCCCATGCTGGCACGCCCGCTTTCTAGGTACAAAGCCCCAGTTTGATAAACTTCCGTTTCTCACATTTGCATAATGGAAACGGACGAGATTTTAAACCCAGGCTGTTGGGAGGCATAACTCGCAGCTCTGCTGGAAGTGAATCATGAGCTTGTCTGGGTGGAGGTGTCTGGGAGGGGCAGCAAACCCCGAGGATGGGACCGCAGGGCCGGGGTGGGGGGCTGGGAAAGACCCTCCCCTCTCCCTCCGACCCCGGACCTTCTAGTTGAAGGTCACATCTCCCTGCGTCAGAGAATTCAGGGAATCGGGAATCGGACAATCCAAGCGCCTTGGTGTGAGCGGAACCCACTGGCTGAGAGCCTGTCTAGTGCCGGTTTGGGGCAGAAAGGATGGTTGCCACCCAAGCACGCATCTGATGTTCCTTCCCATCAGCCCCCCACGCTGCTCTCTCAGGAGCCCTCACATTTTTCTGGCACCCCCTCTCTCAACTCATCCATCACCCACCACTCCCACAATTTTGCGGAGTGTCCCCGTCGGGGGCGGGGGAGGGGATGAGAAGCAGCGGCTGCTCTTGGTGCCTCCCCCTCTCGGGAGATTACCGCAGCCCTGCCGGCGCTCAGTGGTAAAAGTTTGAACGTGTCTGCAGAGCTTAATCAAATGCTAATTCCGTGTGGTGAAAGAATTTGCTGGAATCTGCAAGGGAGCTCCTGGCAGCAAGAAAATGCGTTGATTCACTCCCAAATCTGCTTTGCCCAAGCCGGGTGCGATTTAGACAGTAAAGCTGCATTAAATCACAAAGTGCTGTGTGGATCACACAGTCATCCTTTGTGTCGTTAATGAAGGGAAAAACAGGGCTTTATTCTGAAGCTTTGTGTATAATCAGGTGCCATGTTGTAAAGCTCTGGAAAACACACCAGAAATCATAATTGGGAGGAAATAAAAGGGTTAGTCCAAAACAGCATATGATTTAAATAAGAAGGAAAAAGAAACTGCCCCCAAGATTTGTGCGTTTCAAGAATCAACTTTTAATTCATTCGCAGGGAGATTACAGAAGGGGAGGAGCAGCCTTTAAAATAGTATGAAAAGCTAGTTTAGATGTAAATGAGAGATAATGGGCTTTCACCGGGAAATAAGCAAGGGGGCCAAGTTTGTGCCCAGGGCGGGGGAGGGGGGGACACAGCTTGGCATGCCCAGCTCCAAACGCTTCTGGACGCAGATAGGGCAGAGAACACAGGGTTAGCGGCCTGGTGGGAGAGGGGAACTTTCATGGCGCAGGTTACCAGCACTCAGAGGGGGAAACGGTGCTGGCTGTCCCAGTGGTCCCCCAAGGAGCCTGGGGCTTGGCCGGGTGGCGCGGGGCTGAGAGCTTGCTCGCTGCTTTAACACAGAAAATCTCCTCGGTGTGAGAGTTTTGAGGTCGCCAAGGAAGGGGGTTGGGGCTTTTATGCTTGTCTTACAGCTGGAGTTAAGGAGCGCTGTGTCGAGCCCTCCCCAGCCCTAATTCACTAATGATTTGCTTATTAGTTCGGATCAGGGAGCCAGCTTCTGGAGAGATGTGAATTGGCATTGATTTAATCCTCTTCCCAGCACGCGCTCCCAGCCCAGGGTGAGGCTGGGAGGGGAAGGGGGGCTGCCAGCCCGTTCAAGAGCAAGTTGCCACTTCTCCTGCCTGGCTTTGTCTGCTCTCCTTACCATCTGCTCTCAGGCAGAGACGAGTTGGGGGGACGGGGTGGGGATGAAGCCCCTGGGGTCTAGCCGGGGGCTCACTCCATGCGTGGTGCTGAGCTCTGAGGCCTCCTAGGGAATCACAGGGTGTGGGCAGCATGTTGTGGAAGGCCCCCAGCTCTAGCATCGCTCATTAGATGGGCTGGGGCCTCTGGAAAGTTCGCGGGAGAGTAATCGCACCCAACATTTCTTCGCCGTTCTGTGAGCTGGGCACTGTTCATGTGGCGTGTCACTTTAACCAGCCAGCAGCCTCTCAGGGTGCCATCATTACCCACGCTTGACGAGGGAGGACGTGGAGCCTCGGGAGGGTGAAGTCACTTGCCTGTGGTCACACTGCAGCCCCAGCCTGTAACCCCCGAGCCTTTGGCCTTCTCCACCACTGGGCCAGCCTTTGCCTTTGATAATCTCTTTGTAAACTGAGCCCAAGAGCCTTCTTCTACATCCTTCTTCTAACTAATGATTTAATGATAGGTGAGGACTGGGTGTTCTAGAACATATTGCCCGTGGCTCATCTAGTGAGGGGTTACCCTTTCCTGAACACGGCAAGAAGCCCAACCTAGCATTTGTTTGGCCGAATAGTAGCCCCATCTTCACATGGTGGCTCGGGTGGTTCCTGGGACCTACCTACCTCTCCTTCCCTTCGTCACCTAAGACCTTGCAACAAACCCCCGCCCCCTGCCCCGCAAGGCTTGATTTAATCTATTGGCAAGTTGATAGTCATCATGGCCCCATCTGACTTCTCCTATGGGGGGTTCTTTTCCGCAGTATCATAGAGCACTCTACGTGCTCACTCACCTTGTGTCCCCTGTTAGACTAAGCTTGTGAGACGTGGGATGGAGACTTCCACTTCTCTACGTTTTAAATCCTAGCGTCGGGAACATAGTAGGCCCTCAGAAAACATTTGCCAGTTGACTGATTAATAGAACACGGGACTTTACTTGCCGTTTCTCTGAAAATCTTTGGTGGATATCTTCAATCCCCGTAAGCCCCGCTACTCTTCAAAAGAGATTCATTTCAGATTTCACCTGCCAAAGACTCTGGTTGAGAATGCTATTAAGGATCCAAATAAAGTAAGAGCTTCCAAGAAATCCCCGGAGTTGGCTGCTCGTAAAGTCAGTTCCAAAAGAATCCAGCCAGCCTTGTGTGCCCAGACACTGTGCAGACCTTGACGATACCCAAATGAATAAGATATAGGGTCTGCCTTTCCATCTGAGGGGTTATAACCTGAACAAGACAGCCATTGTGTGGGTGTCCCCTGCACTCAATGGTAAACTCTGTGAGAACTGGGAGCACTCACTAGTTTGGGGCACTATTGTATCTCCAGCATGCAGCCCAGTGGAAGGCATGCTCGGTAAATCTCTATGCAATGAAAGAACGTGACGATAGGTTGGCCTCGTTACCTCGTTTCATTCTAAACCCCAACACAGGGACATGAGTACAATGATTTTGCATTCTAATGATGAGAAAACGGGCTTGGTGACTTTCTCTAAGTTTCTGGAGATCCTGTGTGCCAGGGAGAGAGGGGGGTCAGATCCGTGTCTAGCTGACTCCAAACTTACCTAGCACACCATTCTGCAGGAACTCCCAGGATGCCTTCCTGAGTTAGCCAAAGATGGGGCACAAAGCAAGGAGGCCATTTTGATTGAGCGTGACTTGCCATTGTGTCCTCAACAGCCCTCATACCCCAGCTTACGAGGATTCGCTCAGAATGAGCCCACCTAGCACTTGGCTTCTAAATACCACTTCCCATCAAAGGGAACCAGCGTCTTTAGAGAAGCAGATTAAAAGAAGCTAAAGAGGCATGATGACTAAACGCAACATTGATCCTAGATTGGATTCTGGATCAGGAAAAGAACATGCTACAAAGGTCAGTCGAGGCATTATTGACAAAATTTGAATATGGACATAAATTAGGCCATATTTTCGTATCACTAAAAATTCCTTGAATGTGAGACTGGTCTTGTGCTCATGAAGGGGAATATCCTTGTTTTTAGGAAATACAGTTGAAATATTTAGAGGAGAAGTGTCATGTTGCCTGCAAATTACTTTTGAATGGTTGGGGGAAAAGACAGGCAGACAGACAGATAGAAAAGCAAACATCGCAAAAATAATAGGAAATTGAGATGTAGGGTGTATGCGTGCTCCTTGTAGAATTCTATTTCTCTGAAGAGTTGAAAATTTTCAAAGTAAAAATTGGAAGGGGAGAGAATGATGCAGAAATGGCCCTGAAAATTTTGCCCATGCCCACCAGGAAGGTCTGGGTTGGAGGTCGGGGGCCATAAATGCAGACGCCTTGGTCACTGTAAGTAGATAGCAGCTATGGGAATGAAGGCATTAGCCAAAGTCCACACTCGAGAAGCTTCTGCAAAAAGCGATTGTTTTTACAGGCGTTTGCAAACGTGAAGCCAAATTAACTACTATATGCCGTTAAATACAGAGCTGTCCATGTGCAAACCCTCGAGCGGTAACCCAGGAAGCAGGCTGAAGGTACCCGTCTGCACTTCAGAGACTAAAGTCTGGGCCACTTATTACCTCGGGTAACACCTAAATGTCAAAAGGCAAGGATGGGGCCAGGGAGCAAAGCTTGCCTGTGAATACAAATGGGAACAGGCTTTAAAACTAAAGCCGGGGTTCAGGTTCCAATACTCCAAATGCCAATCAAAAGACTCATTTATTTTTTAAATATGTGGGCGAGAGTTGAGAATTATGTCTGAAAGGCTGCTATCCAGGAATAAGTGCAGAAATCATCCTGCAGATTTCTGAAATTCTGTTTGTCTGCCCTAGCATTGGATCAGCTTTTTTCTTTTTTTTTTTCCTTTTTTTTTAGAATAAAGGTATGGGGGCGGGCACTACTATTCGAAGTTTTTTAAACAAGCATATGTTTGTGAAATGTTTCCAAAATAAACATTTGGGCAAAAGAAAAAGAAGTGCTCGGCCCTGGCCCTGAAAATTGCCGCCCCAGGTAGGTCTGGGGCATGGAGATGGAGAGAATCTTGTAATTACAGAAAGTGGGCACAACACAGGGCCTGCAATTAGCGATACTGTGTTGTATACTAAAAAATGTGCTGAGAGAATAGATCTTCCATTAAGTGCTCTTACCACAAAAGGAAAAGAACAAAAGGCGGTTGGAATGACACCTTCAGAGATGATGGATACGTTTCTGGTGCCATTGGTGATGACAGGTTCACGGGTGTGTATGCATTTCCCAAACATGTCCAGCTGTATGCATTAAATATCTGCAGCTTTTGGTATGTCTGGCATACCTCAACAAAGCAGGTCTTAGAAGAAGAAGAAGAAGAAGAAGGAGAAGGAGAAGGAGAAGGAGAAGGAGAAAAGAAAAGAAAGAAGGAAGGAAGGAAGGAAGGAAGGAAGGAAGGAAGGAAGAGAAAGAAAGAAAGAAATAGGGGACAGATTTTAGGTCTACAATTTTGTCCTCAGTGGTAAAATACTTGATGACAAGGATGAACTTTGATGTCAACACTTTGAGGCAGGCGCTGAACCCAAGAAGGCTTTCCGAAGACAGCCTCCCTGCTAATGAAAGTTGAGATACGTTGGCTTTGTGGATTCAGATTTCTGTTGGTGAAGTTCTGGTGACACCTTTAGTAGCTGATGGCAGAATTGCCTCCTAAAGCCTGGCAGTTGAGAGGTGGTCTCTGACTGAGGCAGTTCACAAATTCCATGACCTTGTTCTCAAGTGGGAGGGTCTAGCTTGGTGTGAAAGAAACCCCTCACTGCCACCAGGAACACTCCTGCCACCCCAAGCAGACACTCTGAGAGCCAGGTAGGGGTGGAAGCTCTGCTCAGGGCTCAGGGGAACAAACTCTTTCTTTCCTGGCCTGGCGCCATTTTGTTTCTCCTGAGGAAACCCAGAACAAGGGCAAGAACAGAGCTGAAGATAACTAGGGACAGTCCCTATCAACATTTTGGAAAAACAGGAACAGTCCAGTTCATTGCTACAGAACATGGTTATTGCTGTTTGGGCCTTGGTTTGTTTGGGGGAGGCAGACTATTGTGGGGAATAAGGTCAAAAAGTCATTCAAACTTCTCCTGCTTTGCTTCCAAAAGTTCTGGCAGAGAAGTCTCTGGGCTGAAAGGAAAAGGAGCAAGCCCTGTATGATACTGAGGCTTTGGAATTCACTTAGGTGGCCTTTTCAGGAGGTGACTTCCTCTTTTATTGTAAATGTGCCACACACATTCAAAAAGAATGTGTAATCTGTTTGCTGAGTCTCAAATTCTACTCAAATCCATTAGTTAAAGTTCACTAATTGTGTGGCTCAAATCTTCGATAGCTTTTTTTGGTCTTCCTGATCCATCAGTTTTCAAAGACAGAAATCTTAAAATCTCAGGTTTCACTTCCTGGCTTAGCCATTTTATTTTCTAGTTCTGCCCACTGTTGCTTTTAACACTTGAGATTATGTTGCTAATTGCAGGGAATGTATCCTTCAAACCTAGAATAATGCCTAGAATTTTGTAGGCATTTCATACATTTTGCTACATGAATAAATAAGCATGTGTTCATCATCATTAAATACTCCGGAACTATTATTCCTTTTCCCAGTATATATTATTCTCTTTCCAACTTCAGTGTCTGTTGCCTTGAATTCTATTTTGTCTGACAATAAAACTGCTACCCTGGCTTTAATGGATTTCTCCTTCCTGGCATATTTTTTTCCACTCATTTGCTTACAGCTATTCTGTATTCCTTAAGAATACAAAATAGCTGAGAGCAAACACTAGCAGTCTGGGTCCTGATCTGTGAGTTTGGCCCACTTATATTTATTGTAATTACCTTTAGGGATTCATTTTACCACCTTATTTCCCATTTTCTACTAACCATAATTTCTTTTTGTGTTTGTTTTCTTTTTTGTCCTGACTTTCATTGAAAATTTCACATGTTTCTCTGCAAGTTTACAAGCTACATTTTATGTTTATTCCTCTGGTGGTACCTCTAGCTTATTTATCCTTACTTCTTTAATCAATTTGTTAGACTTACCAACACCCATACTGTGGCAAACTGTATTTTCCAAAGATGGCCCCAACAAAGTCCCCCCATTCCACATACCATTCTACATCCACAATGGGACTGTAACACTCCTCTCATCATGACGGAGTCATGTCCACTCCCCTTGAATTTGGGTGGACTTGTGATTCAAATGTGACGTGAATGTGGTGGAAGGGACACTGCGACTTCCAAGGCTAGGTCAAAAATGTGATGCCACGTCTACCTAGTTTGTTAGATCACTTGTGCTGGAGCCCTGAGCCACCATTTAAATAGTCCAACTACCCCCGAGGCTGCCATGCTATAAGACCAAATAGCCCACATGGGTAGAAAGACCCTGAGACCATGAGAAGAGAAAAGATGCCTGACCAGCCCCCAGTGGCTTTGGCTCCCTGCTCCTCCAGCTCCAGCCACAGGCTGATTGTAACCATATGAGAGTCTCCAAGCCAGAACCACTCAGCCAAGCCCTTCCAGAACTCCTGACCCACAGAAATAACAAGAGATAATGAAATGATTGCAGTTATTTTAAGTTACTAAGCTCTGGAGTGATTTTTATGTGAATGCACAACTGGAATAGATAATTTCCCCTGGAACATCAGAAGTACTGTAACATTCTCCTTTTGGTTTCCCTACCTACCCATCACTATTTGGTGTCACTAGAATTTTGCTCAGGATTGATATGAATGTGCTTGGTAGAAGGGGGTGTCTTACCTTTTTACAGAGCCACCTACTTCCTAAGTTATGAAATCATTTTCACTTTCCATATACCCCATAACCGAGTATTTAGTCCACTATTTTGATGGGTTATTTACTATGCTGCTTTTCTCATCCTCCATTTCCTCTATTAGATTACCTGAGTTTTCTTTATTTTTCTTTTTCCCCTCTAGTTGTTTAGAAATTATTTATTCTATTTCTATGCTGTTAATGTTACCCTTAAAGTTTTAAAATATGTACTTGACCTAAAGTGTTCAGTTAATCAATAGCTCTGCTCTCCTGCTGAACAGGAGAGTACTTAGAGTACTTTTATTCCAAATCATCTTCCTGAATCTTTTATGGTATTATTGTCCTATTTTGCTTGATGCTTCAAACGAGATAACATTGCTATTATTTCACAAATCAACACTCCCCATCTTGTTTATTTAACATTGCCGCTTGCATCACACACTTACTTCCTAGGACCATTTTCCTTTTTTCTGGAGTACATCCTTCAGGAGACTTTTTTCAAGGACAATCTGTTAGTGGTAGATAGCTTTTGTTTGTCTGAAAATGTCTAATTCACCTTCATTCTTGATCAATAGTTTCATAGGGTATAGAATTCTAACTAATGTTTTCATGCAGCATTTTGAAGCTATTATTCCATTGTCTTCTGGTTTTTATTATTGTTAATGAGAAATCTGCTGCCAGTCTTAATGTTCTTCCTTGGGCTATCTCTCCTCTCTGCTTTTAAGATGCTCTCTTTCTCTAGAATGTTACCATGATGTAGCTAGGTTTACTTTGATTTAGCCTGCTGAGGACTTACTATGCATTCTGAATCTGTCTTTCATTAGTTCTGGAAAATTCCTACCTATTACGTCATTGAATATTTCTTCTCCCACATTCTCTCTGTTCTTTCCTTCTGGAACTCTTATTGGTTGTGTATGGGACTTTTTTTATTCTATTCTTCATATCTTTTCACCACCCTTTCTTATTTTTATCTCTGTGTGCTGCATCCTGGGTAATTCCTTGACATCATTCTCAGGTTCAATAATTCCTATTTAACTCATACACTGAGATTTTTATTTTAATGACTATATTTTTATTTCTAGGAGTTCTACTTAGTTGCTTTTTCAAATATGCATGTTCTTTTTCATAGTGCCTGGGTTTTTTCCCCCTTGGATTTGTTTTTTTTTCTATGTTTTTAATAATTTTAAATATAATTTTATGGTTTCTGTATTAGGTTTTCCTTAAGAAACCAAACCAATAGGATAAATAGAGAGATAAATATAAAGAGATTTACTATAGGAATTAGTTTGCATAATCATGGAACCAAGAAGTCCCATGACCTGTCTTCTGCAAGCTGGAGAAACAGGAAATGTGGTGGTATAATTCAGTCTGAGTCCAAAGACCTTAGACCCAAGAGGACCAATGTCTAAGGTGGAAAAAAGATAGCTGTCCCAGCTCAAACAGAAAGCAAATTTGTCCCCTTACTCCACCTTTTTGTTCTTTTCAGGCCTTCAACAGATTGGGTGCTGCCCACCCACATTGGTAAAAGCCATCTTTTTTATTCGGTCTGTGGATTCAAATGTTAATCTCTTCTTGAAACACTTTCACAGACATACCCAGAAATAATAGTTTGCCAGCTATCTGGGCATCCATTAGCCCAGTCAAACTGACGTATAAAACTAACCATCACAGGGGCGCCTGGGTGGCACAGCGGTTAAGCGTCTGCCTTCGGCTCAGGGCGTGATCCCGGCGTTCTGGGATCGAGTCCCACATCGGGCTCCTCCGCTGGGAGCCTGCTTCTTCCTCTCCCACTCCCCCTGCTTGTGTTCCCTCTCTCACTGGCTGTCTCTATCTCTGTCAAATAAATAAATAAAAATCTTAAAAAAAAAAAAAAAACTAACCATCACAGTCTCTAATAGATTGTTATATTATGAGAAATTCTTGGTTGTCCAATCCTACTCTGTCTTGTTCATGGAGGATTATTTCTTCAACTGCTTTGTATTTTTGAGTTGTGAGCTCATCTTAAGCACAGCCTTATCTGCGGGAATTCTGTAAGACTTGATTGATGTGGTGTCCTGTCACATTTTGGGGTTTGTTTCTACCAAGCTCTCCAAAGATTTCACTATCATTTTTAAAACAATCTCTTGTACTATATATTCAATTCCCAACCTTCATGAGATACAGGTTGAAATTTCTTAGGAGATACTTTTTTCCACTCAGGGCCTAGACCGAGATAGACAATGCCCCCTGGAGAGCAGGCAGATTTTTTTCTAATCTACCCTCACATTGAGAGTCCCAGCTTTATGGGTGTATCTCAGGTCCAAGTCTTGCCTCACAGGACCCAAGGCACTAGCTCCTGCTCCTGTCCAAGGGGCATTAAATTGTCTAAGACCCTAGAGTATTCAGACAATGTCTCTCTCCACCCTGAGGCAGTCACTTCGTCATTCACACGCTTGCTGCCCTAGTTTTCAGTACCCTTTTCATTCAGAACCCCTGTCAATTCCCCATATGCACATCTATTCATTCAAATAAATATTTCTTTCTTTCTAGATAACTGTGGAAAATGGGTTTTCGGGTTATCTTGATCAGAGTATTGCCAGAACTAGAAGCTGAAACTTATTTATATAAGTAAATATGAAATCCACCATTTGCTGAGATCCCTGGCTGTGATATTGATATTCTTTCCTTAAGTATCGCTGACAGATAAATATAGCGGTTTATATTTTTGTACATTTTTTTTAATGTTACAATCATAAAGACTAGCCACTGCCCTAAGTTTCACTATTTAGCGGGTTAGAACACTTGGCGTGATATTTGGCCCGCTGTCTGGAATTGCTCCTTCTGTCGATCTTTACCTAAAAATATTCTTGCTTTTATGCTTTAGTAATACTGTTAAGTCATTAACCAGGAGGCAGTGCAGAGTATGAGAAAAAAATATACACAGGCTCTGGAATCAGCAAGACATGGCTGTTACTTCCAGCTGGGTGTCCTTGGGAAAACTAGCTCTATCTGAAGCTCAGTTTTCACGATCTGTAAAATGGGGATGCTAATACCTCCTTTGCAAGGATGACGTTAAAATTAGAGCTAGGGGCGCCTGGGTAGCACAGTCGTTAAGCATCTGCCTTCAGCTCAGGGCGTGATCCTGGCATTCCGGGATCGAGTCCCACATCGGGCTCCTCCGCTGGGAGCCTGCTTCTTCCTCTCCCACTCCCCCTGCTTGTGTTCCCTCTCTTGCTGGCTGTCTCTCTGTCACATAAATAAATAAAATCTTTTAAAAAAAATTAGAGCTAATGTTTAGAAAGCATCCAGCACAAAATAGGTCTTTGAATTATTATTTAATCCTCCTTTGAGGTGTTTTCTTTTAACGACATAAGTATGCCTCTTGGCATCATGCATAGTGGCTAAGAGCGTGTTCTTCCATCTCCGTAGGTCACCAATTATTTCCTTTTCTTCGTGTTAACAAAATTCCCCTTTTTTACATGCTTCTGGTCATTTAGAGAGCAGCTACCTTCACTTTAATTGACTTAACTAAGCCTCCATACCCTATGGGCCTTGTCTCAACCATGGAATTAATCATGGCTTTATCTGCATGTTCTTAGCTGGGATGTTGCAAGTAGGAAAGGTGAGGTCATTTCTAAGTTTCTAGTTGGATCTACCTGATCCAGAGGATGTCAGAGCTGGAAAGGGCCCTAGCAATCCCCAAGATGAGGAGTCTAAGGGCTGGCAAGGAAAGTTGACCTGCCCAAGTTCACCCAACCCATGAGTGACAGGACTGAGATCAAAAGCCAGGCTTTCTGATGCCAAGAGCAAGGCTTTAACTAGAGTCATTTTCACTGACCAAACTACAAAGTTGCAACTAACCTCTGAAATGATCAGTTGGTAATCTGGAAGCCAGCCACACTGTCACTGTTAATAATTTCCCTTCTGCTTTGTTTCTGTGGCCTCTCAACCTATCAGCTGTAGCTTTCCAGGGAGACTTATGACTCAGCACACAGAGTAGATGCCGAGTAACTGTGTGTTCAATGAAATAATGAAGGACTGTCTTGCCATTAGCTGACATTATGTGCCGTGAGTTCTGAGCCTGAATTGAACCCTTTTACATTCTGGATTCATGTTAGACGTGGCTCTTCTTCTTCTCTTGGCATGACTATTTTTATATGTTTTTAATATTTTCCCCACACAGAAACTGAAAACATGCCTTTCTCTCATTCCTGGGTGGTGAATTCCTTTCAGACACAGGAAGTTGACAACTTTTCCATAAAGGCTGTGCTCTGTTCTCCCTGCAGTGACGAGCCAGCTGAGTGATGGGGGCCATTTGGCGAGAAGGAGCCATGCTGGGGCAGGAGATGGAAGGACAGGGTCGTTGGAGATCCATTCCCTCCATGAGAAATTTCAAATGTTGTGTATGACCAACAATGGGTTGGATATGTGGTGGTAGATGGAGATCACCATCCCCCAGAGCTCCGCCAAATGCTGAAAGTGTCTTGAGAAGAATTGGAGGCAGAGAGAGTGCAAACATGTGCCCCAGACTGTGGAAATGGCACTGTTACTGAACATGGCAGCGGGAAGTGGGCAAGCCCAGTAGCCCTCCTGATCTGGGGGTAGGCACCAATATAGATGCACCTTTTAGGTCTCATGGTCCATTTGGTCTGGTCATTGGTTTGGGGTTGTGTCCTAAAATCAGATGGATCTTCCTATAAAGTGAAGAGAAATGTGTCCTTCAAGGCAGGGAGTGGAAGTGTGGGATCTCATAGGATTGAGCTGGGCCTGGCAGCTCATAGTCAGATCACATCCCATAGAAATAGCTGGGCCATGGAGGTCCCTGGTACAAAATGAATTATTTTGCCTTTGAGCCTTGACAGTATCTACTTGAGTCTTTTGGACTATAAGACTCAATTGGTTCCAAACAGTTCTAATTTGGGAGTTACTATGGGGATAGCTAGGTGTTCTGCTAAAATTTGCATCCCCACACCCTTTGCAGAGTATAGAGTTGTCATTGATACACAGTTGTGCAGCCTGAGACTATATTTCTAAACTACCCTTGTATTCTGGACTGGCCATGTGACTAATTTTCTCATCTACTGAATGAGAGAAGAAATTGTTTGTCGCTCTGGACTAAGGCATTTAAGAAAGTATGCACGCCTGTCTCCTCTGTGTTCTCTCTTTTGCCTTCCTTTAGACTAGAAACTGAGGACACCAGAGTCCTAGAGCAGTGGTTCTCAGGTTAGCCCCTGGACCAGCAGCCTTTGCATCATTTGGGACATATGAGAAGGCACCTTCTCAGTCCTCACCCCAGACTTACTAAATCAGACACTCCAGGTGTGGGGCCCTGTGATCTGGAGCCCTCCAGAAGATTCTGATGCCCACTAAAATTTGAGAAGCATTGTCCCTAGGAGATGGCTGAGCCACAAGAATGAAGAACCCTGGGTTCCGGAATCATCACATGAAGGAGAGCCCCCCACCAACCAGAAACATCTGCATCAGACTATTCTGCGAAATAGCAATAAACTTCGATTATGATAGCCACTGAGATGTGAAAGTTTTATTTGTTATAGCAGCTAGTGTTACACTAATACAGGTAGGAGGCCCAGCTCCATCCCAAAGCCAATCACAGTGGGGGCAGGGCAGGGGAGAAGGACTAAATATCACTGGATTCCTAACACTGAAAAGGCAGTACAGAGGTGCACTAACAAGACTATGGGCAGTGGTGGCAGCAGTGGGAGTAGAAGATGAAGATCTAGAGGCTTCAAGTAATGGTGGATAGTGCTGCTCAAACCAGCAGCCCTCAGGAACCACCAGAAAGATGGGCGCCTGGGTGGCACAATCGGTTAAGCATCCAGCTCTTGGTTTCGGCTCAGGGCATGATCTTAGAGTCATGAGATCGAGCCCTGCATCAGTCTCCACACTCCGTGCAGAGTCTGCTTGAGATTCTCTCTCTCTCTCTCTCTCTCTCTCTCTCTCCCTCTCAAATAAATAAATAAATCTTTTAAAAAGGGGAGGAGGGAATCACCAGAAAGAGCAAGAGACTGGGGTAATGCGGAATGACCATGACTCCCAGAGATGCTCTGCTAGTTTCACATGGATGGTTTTCTCAGGAAATGAGGGCGGTACGACTGTCTGCCAATCGTTGGCTAACTAACTGTATAACCACTGTTACTGGCAGACCAGGACAAGGCTCAGAAATTTTCCAGTACCCATGAATCTAGTAACAACTGGTCTGGTCTGAAACAGCTACTGTCATGCTACTGACCTTGCTAGGTTAGCTTTAAGAGTATCTGCAAGGATGTGGAGGCTGGTAGGCAGAATTCTAAAATGACCCCCTGAACACCTCCCCCCACCCCAGTGACTCTCACCCTTATATAATAGCCTCTTCTTTGAGTGCGGGGAGAACCTGTAAATATGATGAAATACCACTCCAATAATTATGTCACAGTATAGAACAAAAATGAGATCATTCTGGGTGGGCCTGACTTAATCAGGTGATCCCTTTAGAAGCTGAGTTTTCTCCAGCTGATTGCAGAAAAGGAAGGCAGAGTGACATGCTCCCCATGGCCTAGAAGAAAGCAAACATCCATATGAACTGCCTATGGGGGCCACATGGCAAGGAACTACTAGAGGCCTCTGGAAACTGAGTGATCCCCAGCCAACAACTTATAAGAAGATGGAGCCCCCGTCCTACAACCCCAAAGAAGTAAATTCTGTCAACTTCCAGTGAGCCTTAAAGAGGACCTTAAGCCTCGGAGGAGAACCACAGCCCCTGCCAACACCTGATTTCGGCCCTGTGAGACCCAGGGCAGAAGATCCAGTCATGCTGTACCAAGACTTCAGATCTACAGAACTGTGAGATAATACATTTGAGTTGTTTGGCGTTTCTGAGTTTGTGGCAATTTGTTACATAGTGACAGAAAACAAATCCATGGGGCACCTGGGTTGTGCAGTCGGTTGAGCATCCAACTCTTGATTTCAGCTCGGGTTGTGATCTCATGGGTCAGGGTATCGAGCCCCACGTCAGGCTCTACACTTAGCATGGGGTCTGCTTGAGCTTCTATCTCCCTTTCCCTCTGTGCCTCCCCACTGCACTCTCCCTCTCTCTCTCTCTCTCTCTCTCTCTTTCTCTGAAATAAATGAATAAATCTTTAAAAAAAAGAAAAGAAAAAAGATAACAAATCCACAGGTGGTACCACGGGTCCATGCTGGCCGTGCTTGGCTGAGATGCTCTCAGATGCCTTTGGTGGCATCTGTGCTCCCTCCCCATCTTCCCTGTGCTCTCAGTTCCAACAACTAACACCTGCAGTTCTCCTGAGCTGGCTGGCCTGGGGTTTCTGGAGTTGCTTTAGGCAGCATATGCAGAGCTGGGTGTGCCTGGGAGTTTCTGTGCCCCCAGGGAGACACTTACTCAAAGACCGAGCGGTATGGAAGCAGAGACTCTAGCTCCCTTGCCTCAAGTTGGGCCAGACTCGAAGGAAAACACACACTCCAGAGCTCCCCTGCAGGATCAGGCTAAGACTTGGCCCAAGATCCCACCTTGCCCAATGTCCTCCCCCACCATTCTGCCCCCCACCCCTCACCCCTGGAAGCCCGTCCTTAAGAACAATTTCATGTTCTTCTCCTGGATGAGCCCACCCCAAACAGTCCATTATCCCTTTTCCTCAGCCCCCTGCTTCTCCTGGTTGAGGAAAAGATCAAATGAGAGTGTATGTGACAACATTTCACGATGGCCGAGTAGCCCCATGTGACTCTCCTTCTGTGCTGGCTTTCTTCTGCCCTCCCCGTTCAATGTTGGTATGTCAGGATGAGATAATTATTTTAGTGGCTGGCCATCGAGTTGTTTTTCGGGAGGAAATAGTCTTGGTACGGGAAAAGATCTTGAGGGGCCAGAGGAGGCACTAAGGGGATTCTTCAGCAGGAGACCACTCAGTGAGGTCTATAACATGCTGGTGTGTGAGGAATGAACTAGAAGTTGGGACAAGGAGGGGAGAGAAGAGAGAAGTGAAGGCAGGCAGGGGGCCGAGGGCAACTGGATTGGAATCCACAATGGTGACAGGCAGGGAGAACTTGGTTCTTGCAAGGTGAGTTGATGCTCTACCTCTCACGTCACCCTCCATGCACCTCGCATGGCCTAGAATCTCAGTAAAGTCACTCACCTTGGGATAGTGGTTTTCAGGTGACCAGGTTCCTGTTCTTGGTCATCATGGGGCAGGGAAGAGGACAGCCCAGATCTTGCTCCAGGTTCTGGCCACATGCACCAACTGCCAACCGGAGGGTTCCCCAGAGTGGCCATCAAAAGGAACATGGCCCTGCCTGAACTCACCACCTACCTTCCCGCCCAACAAATCTCATCCTTCTACAGTCCTCCAGCACTCCAGTACTCTGATGGCCCTGTGACAAGCTGTGTTCATTTTGTTCTCTCAGAGCAGACCCTGAGACAAGGACTTGGGTGATTGATTCCAAGTGAGGGGGTGGGAGTGAGATGAGGAAGAGCCAAGAAAGGATGTGGACAACTGGGACTTCATCCTGCTGAGGACCCTCTGAGGAAGGGTGTAGAGCATACCTCAGAATTTTTCAGTCAAAGGATAGGGAAGCTGGGTTTTTTTTCAATATCCCTCATTGGTTGAGAATTGCTCTGGGTGGGTTAAATTCCTGGAACTTCTGGGCTGCTCACTGCCTGGGCTGAAAGGCTCCCACAAAGCCAGAGAAAGGCCTGGAATGAAGCACCAGGGAGGCGTGGGTAAGCGATGTGGGAAGCTGTCAGTGTGCACGGGGACCTGCCCATGGCATCCTTAGAAAATCCTTGAGCTCCCTCCAGCTCCTCCCTCGCCCTCACTGCTCTTGCCCTATCACCCCATTGTCTGCTGTGACTGCTCCTTCCTGCCTGTTCCCAGACACTACTCAGGCCCACATCACCACTCTCCCGGAAACAATAACTGACTTGCTGACTGAATTGTGCCTCCCCCAAATTCACATGTTGAAACCCCAACCCCTGGTGGGAACGCATCTGGAGTTAGGGCCTATAAAGAGGTTAATTAAGGTGAAATGAGGTTATGGGGTGGGGCCCTAATCCCACAGGACTAGTGTCCTTAGAAGAAGAAAAAGAGATACCAGAGTGCTAGTTCTCTCCCTCTCTCTCTCTCTCTCCCCCTCCTCCGTCTACCTCTCTCTTTCTCCGTGCACAGAGGAAAGGCCATGTGAGGACACAGTGAGCAGGCAGCATCTATAAACCAGAAGAGAGGCCTCAGGAGAAGCCAACCCTGCCGGCACCTTGATCTGGGACTTCCAGTTTCCAGAACTGTGAGAAATAAATGTCTGCTGTTGAAGCCCCCCAGTCTGTCGTATTCTGTTATGGCACCCTGAGCACCAGAAGACGCATACCTCCTTAGCAACCCCCCAACTTCCCATCTCACTCCCTCCCGTTGTGATTCAAGTGATCTTTCTGAAAGGCAAATCTGGCCCTGTCACTTGCCAGTGCTGTTTTTGAAAGCTCCCCAGTGCCTCCAGGGTCTCACAAGTAGCCTCGACGTTGACCCCACAGCCCTGCTCACTCTATGTACGTGTCCAGCCTCATTCCTTGACACTTCCTGGCTTGCTTTTGGTATGCTAGCCATCCCAAACTATTTTTAGCTCCTCAATTCTGCCACATCCCAAAGTGCCTTTCTCCTCTTTGTCCCCCTGACAAATCCTTGCTCCTCCTCCAAGGGTCCTTGCCGCTCCCCTGACTCTTCCAGCCAGAGTCTTATATGCCATGACCCTCCCCTGGCTCCTAACATCCACTGATGTTGGGCTCGTCCCCCAATCTGTCTGCCTGCTCTCCTCTGGATCCCCAGCATCAAGACCAGCATTTGGCACGTAGTAGGTGCTCACGTATTAACTCAGCCAATAGGGAGGAAGGAATAAAGAACTGTCCTCGTATAGGTGGCTGAGTGTTACAATGGAAAGGAAAGGTGCTATGGTTCAAGTTCCATATTTTGCAGAAAAGATGGTGGTGGTCAATGCCCCTCCTCCATGCTCCTAGGCTTTTCTGTTCCCATGTAGTCCAGCCCGTGTTGCCACTGACGGGACCTCAGCTCAGCCTGGGGGTTTTCTCGGGCCTCTGGAACCTGCTTTTTGCAGCAAGCCAGAAATGCCAGGAACGAATGCCTACTGCCGCTCCCGGAGCAGCTCTCAGCCAACGACTGCCAGCACTTGGTGGGTAAATACCCAGTTCCCTCTCCCCTTAATGTGGATGTCACTGTGGCATGTTCCATACCCTCTCCCAGAGGTCGCAGGAGGCCTGAGCTGCCCACGGTAGTGACAATTCCCCTTAACTGATTTCCTTCTCTTCCCAGCCCTACTTCCCTACTCCCCTGCCAGTGTTTCCTGAGATTACCTCCCAAATAAACTATTTGCACTTGAATCTTTGTTTCCGGGTCCCTTCTGGGGGAACCCAAGCTAAGACACTGAAGCCCAGAGAGGACAGGGAACATAGCCAAGGTCCCATTGCTGTTCAGTGCCATAGTGGGGTCTACAGGTAGGTCTCCCAGCTCCTCCTGCCCACAGTTCCTCCTACTGCTTCGTACATGGGCCTTTCCCGGAAACCCCAGGCTACAGGCTAGGGTGTGTGAACCTCTCCTTGTGTGAACCAAGGAAGGAGGCCCTTACCTTTAGTGAGTGGTGGGCCCCAGCCTGTGATTTGGGTGCCAGGCCTAGGGCCCCATTCTTTTCCTTCACCACCCGGCCTTATGTCGTTACCTCTAAACCACTTTTCATGTCCTTTCCCTGGGGCCCCAGACTTTCACCTCCCAATGCAGACAGCTCCAGCTAGAAGAGACTTTCTTTGGAGAACCCTGAAATGGTCAAGCTTCACATCCCGACCCCAGCCCTCACTCCCACCCCTTTCCATTTCCAGCTGACGTGGGTGGGAACACCCCACTGATTTCAAGCTGAAGATGTCCACTTCCAAGCCAAAGACAACGACTGTTGTATTTGAAAGCCCATTTCGTGCCCCCTGAGCTTCAGGGAACTGACACACACACACACAACAGTAGACACACAGAGCATGCAACACATGCAACGCAGACAACACACACCACGTAAACACAACACGTGTGATACGGACTACACACGTGACCTACCTAACGCATTCAGACGTGACACACGCCGGACACGGGAAACGCACATGGCCCATATACAACACACACACACAACACGCACATACCACGGGTCCGTGCTCGCACAAGCCCCCTCATTTCCTTGGGTCCCTTCCCTACCTGGGCGGGAGGTGACCTCTGGCACGGGCCCAGCACCAGCTTCTGATCCCGTCCGCACGTCTGGATGGCACAGAGCGCCACGCTGAAGAGAGGGTCTTTCCAGTACATTTCCAGCAGTCATTTTAACTGACTTTTCTCATTTCTTTCTCATGCCTCGGTATTAATTAGCCCCGGGATTTAAATCTGATGCATTAGGCAAAAACAATTCTAAATGCTTTTGGAGAAACAAATTCCAAATTAGCTGTAGCCGAACGTGCATCGATTTGAAAGGCAAGCAGCATGAGCATTGACATTATAAAAAATAGAAGTGAAACCCCTCCAAGAGACAAGGCCAAGTATCAAAGGTGTTTGTTGACTGCCTGGTTCCCAGCCTGGCCCCAGCAGAGGCTGTGGAGTGGAGGTGCTTGGGCCACAGGAGGGTAGGAAGGAAAAAAATTCGGTTACAGGTGAGACAGAGAGGGGCGGCAGCAATTCTTCCTCCTTCCTGCTTTCCGGTCCTTGGCCGGTTCTTGTCTTTGGAACAGCCCTGCCTGGAAGTCTGGAGAGATCAAGTCTCCTAAGGCTGCCAGAGGCAAAATCCATCTCAAATTCCTCCCCGCTTCTGGCAGTAATCTTCATCCCCCTGGCGGGAGCTCTTCTGAGCAGCCCATAGGGGAATAGGGTGGGGGTCGCCCAGCTGGGGACAGCCCCATGTAGCACTGCTGGGCCTGACACCTCGCGCTGTCCTCCGACTGACTCTCGAAGCTCTGTCTTTTCCCTTGGTAAGACTTTCAATTCCTTCAGTGCAGGTGCTTTTGTGGTTAGGGACACCAGGCTTGCAAATGCGTTCTGTGTACAGTTGTCTAACTGGTTGTATCGGCTGGAGCTGACGGGGAAGCAGAGCCGCCCTGAGTGACCCCGAGGAGGGGAGTTTCTATGGAGATCGGCCCTGGCGCATCTATGCAGTGTGTGCCTGGCGAGGGCTCTGAGGTCCGCGTGCCAGAGGGCAGGAAGGAAAGCTGGTCAGGAGGCGGGGGAGGCCAGGGACAGCCTGAACCTGTGAACACAAACTGAGACCTGCGTGGATCTCTCACCACCTCCAAGCTCAAGGACTTGGGGGGGAGGGGGTCCTCACACCCAGCACCCCTGGCGCTCAGGGAAGCCCAGGGAGGGGGACTGGCGGTGCTAGAGGGGCTGTGGGCCCGGCTGCCACCCGCACCAACGAGGTGAGAGGGTGGCTGGGTGACACGTGTGAGCTGGGACAGTGCCTGCCCTCCTCCAACGGTTGGACCACAGAAATGGCTGCTCCTTCACTTCCGCCTTCCAAATCTCACACAAATTTCTCCTGCGGCCAACCCTGACCCAGAAACAGACAGGGAAGCAAATTCTGGGACACATAATTCAGTCCAGTTGACACAGCCGTCAACTGGATAATCACCTCCCCATTACTCAACACCCTCCAGTCACTCACATTTGTGGCAGATAGTAAATAAGCTGGGTTATTGGTGCATTGGTCAACCGCTGCTGTGTAACAATCTTAAAATCATAGCCGCCTCCAACAATGACCTTCTTACTCACAAGTTTATGGGTTGGCTGGCAGACCTGGACCAGTACAAGCCGGGGCATGTTCTCCTCTTGGCAATGGCAGAAGCACAAGAGAACAAGTAGAAACTCACAAGGCTTCTTGGGGTCTAGACTCAGACCAGAACACTGTCCCTTTCACTCCACCCCATTGGCCAAGCCCAAAGTCAAGGACGGGGAACATATAATCCCCCCATGACAAAGCCATGCCAAGCATGTGGCTGCAGACAGGGGTGAGGAATTGGGGCCAATGATTCTGTCCACCACAGGGGACAACTCCCTCCATCTGGAAATCTCTCCTCCCACCATTTCTGGTACCAAGCCAAGAAGAGTCCATGTCTCTTGCAACCTCTCTTTCTTCATTTCTGCTTAGCTAATGAGTCTCAGGCTGCTTCTGTCTCACTTTGAGGTGTATCCTTCCACCTTCCTCTCTCTCAAATCTTGTCTGGCAATCACAGGGGAGGGAACCTCTAGTCCTTTTGCTTCATTCCGTATCTCAGCTAAAAGCCGCATGATGGTCATGGGAATTGAGCAGCAGATACAACTGAATGGAGGAAAAGAAAGGCTGTTAGCTTCGAAGTGAAATTAGATAAAATAAAGAGTCAATGCCATCAATCTCTAACAACCCTTGAAATTGTCTGGAAGTGCCATCCGTAATCACTGCAAAGTCTCCATGTACCTCCTTAGACCCAGCTAATTAATATCTGTTTTTCTTCAAGTCCCAACACTTAGTTATAAGAAACTGACTCCGTTTAAAGTTACTGCTTGTAGCCTGGGTGGCTCAGTTGGTTAAGCGTCCGACTCTTGATTTTGGCTCAGGTCATGATCTGGGGATCATGAGATCGAGCCCCGCATCAGACTCCTCACTCAGCGGGGAGTCTGCTTGAGATTCTCCTTCCCTCTGCCCCTCCCCCACTCGCTCTCTCTCCCTCTCAAACAAATAAAGAAATCTTAGTCATTAAAGATCACTTGCTACTAGTTCGTAGTAGAGGAATGAATGAGCTAATCCACAGGATGAACTCGGCACGGAGCCGGGCACACAGGAAGCACTCAACAACTGTTAGTCCGTAGTGGCCATTGTCTTCCTTACAAAGGCACAGAGCTTGGAACAGCTATTGCTATGTACCACACTGCCCCCAAAATATAGTGGCAACAAAACAACGGCCATTCTATTAAGCTCACAGATGTACTACATCAGGAATTCCGACGTGGCACAACGGGGGGAGGGGGGGCTTGTCTCTGCGCCATGACGACTGGGGCCTCAACTGGGGAGACTTGAAAGGTTAGGAGTCCTTGAATGACTGTGGGCTCGTCAGGCCTCTCTCATCTCAAGCCCTCTCCAGCATGGCGGCGTCAGGGTCGCCATGCATCTTACATGGCAGCTCGGGCCTCCAAGAATGAATGTTCTGGCAAACAAGGCAGAAGCTGCAATGGCCTTGAGGACCCAGCCTCTGAAGCCACGTTATGGCGCTTCTGCCATATGCTATGGAAATGAGGCAGTCACAACCACACGGGACTCAAGGGGAGGGGATGCAGACACCATCTCTCAATGGGAAGAGCATGAAAGAATTTTCTACCATGTTTTAAAGCCACCACTCAGCTATTTCTGGTACACTGACAGTTGAATCGGTTTTTGTGGGTTGACTGGGAACCTCAAGGCTCTTCTTAGCAGTGTTTCTATGGGAACTGCGTTTTTACGTCCAAAAACCAGACTTACGAGTTAACTTTGGGACACAACTCATTCATAAAGTGGAACTTCCCGAATTCTCATTCCCCCCCAAACAGGAAATTTCTAACACTGTGAACATAGCTTCTGATATTATTAACAATCATTGCTCGTTGAGCACTTCCTATGTACTAGACTCGGCTTGACGCTCTATATGGATCGTGTCATTTGGTCCTCCAGACAATGCTGAAGATGCTAGAGTTATTTCCATTTTACAGATGGAGAAACTGAGGCTGAACGGGCAAGTGACAAGGCAAAGGTCATGCAGCTGGGGCCGTGACACAGATTTGGAAACAAAGGCCATGCTTAACTACTGCAGTACTCTGACTCCATGAATACTATTTGAGTAAAGGAAAGCTTCTGGGGGTGTGGAAAGGCCAGGAGGCTCTCTTCAGGGGAGTGGCCCAAACGGCGAGCCTGTCACAGATGTAGCCACCAATCTCCCCCCGTTGTTCTTCCTTCCTCCATGGATCCGGGTCACACAGACCTTCCATGTGGTCACCCGCCCACTTGTGCCCTGGAGCCATCCCTGCCTGCCCCTCGGCTCCCGGCCTTCTCGGTGCCCCCACCCCCCGGCCAGCGCCATCTTGCCTAAACCAGAGCAAATGGGGCCACACTCAGCTTTTTGTCCCCAGGCATGGATGGGGAATGAAGGGCTGTTTTTGTCCCTGGCTGTACAAAGCCATTTGTGCCCCAGTGGCTCTGGGGCGAAGGGGGAATGTTGGGCGGTAGGCGAGGCAAACACAACGCCATTCTCTGGGGCTGGTTAGCAGACAACATCTACACTCAGGCTGGAACCCAGAGCCCGGGGGCTGCTCAAGAGGGGAAGAGCTGGTGGCCCTGGTGGGCGTCCCCAAAGGTTTCACAGTCGAGTGTTTGTGTCACCAACTCCAGCCCCCACCCCACTCCCCGTTTCCCCATCTCCCCTCCTGCGCCCCCATCCTGCCATTTGGGATGAGAAAACCCCCTTGTTTGGGGTCTTTGCAATAACGATGAAAGCCTTTTTTTTTTCTTTTTAAGAATTCATCCTCGCATTCCAGAGGGGGGGCATTGATCACCCCGTGCCCGGGCTGCAGACATGTCCCTCCTTCAGATCCTCCTGCCCAGAAAGGCGGCCTTGTCAGACACATGAAACCAGCCCCTCTGGACATTTGGACAAGGCGCAGCCCTTTGGCTGAGCACGAGGCCGTCCTGAATGCCACAGACAGCTAAAGGAGAGCCCTTGTTCCTGGTCCAAATGGCCCGGCTAAAAGGATGCAGCTGAGCACAGTGGGGGTGCGGGGGGAGGGGTGCCAGGGCCTCCAGGCGCCTCCCCCCCCCCCCGCCCCCCGCCCCTCCGCGGGGCAATGTGAAAGGCAAGTTTGCTTTCCGAAGAAGCTCTTGCAGCTGCCTTAGTAACACCCTCTCACCAAGAGTTAAGAAAGCTCAGTGGGTAACCAGAAGCGGGTAACCATGGCTTTTCTCTGCCCAGCACCCCATCTTCTAGAGCCAGGACCTTTCTTTCTTGTGGCCAGCTAACTCCATTACAGGGTCTGAGCCCGCCACCACTCCCTCCCACTCCGGCCCCATTCACGAGACTCTGACCCAACCGTGGCCAGCCAGTCAGGGCATTCCGGGGCCCGGGCAAGGTCACAGCACGTTGGACACAAGCTTGGTCAATCAAGAAGCCCCTGTGGGACTTTTCTTTCAGAGGCAAGGACTCTGTTCCCATCAGGGGAGCTGCCATCTTGCCCACCATGTGGCTTGAAGCTGGCTAAGAAATGGAGCAACAGAGCCCTGAAGTTGTTGTTTGAGCCCCTCTGTCTGAAGCTATTTGCTGGACATTTCCATCCCCTACACCAATAAATTCTACCTCTTGCTCCAGTGCGTTCGGTTTGGGTTTCTGCCATCTGCACCCCAAAGAGACCGATTCATAGTTCCCCCTCGAACAAGTATCAAGTCTTCATCCTGGCATTCGAAGCCCTCTGTGACCTCGCCACAGCATGGCCATCCTGGGTCCCCACGGAGCAGCTAGGCCAGCCTCGCCCCTGCTGCAGGAGGGTCCATCCCAGCCCTGCCCTCTGGGAACAGGTGTGTCCCAGATCAAGCGGCTCTGGGGTGAAATGTGGTGACCTGTAACTCTAGGATTTCTCACCAGCTGTGGCTCACAGAAGCTTTGGGGAGGGCCCCCACGCATCACCCTCTCACTGAGCCCTGCGGTCTGGGCAAGACACTGCATTGCTGGTGGCAGGCCAGCCACCAACGCTGGACACAGAGCTCCCACCTGCAGCCACATGCTCCAGTGACCCCGACAAAGGCAGCAATGTCCTGAGAAGGCTCCGCAGGGCCCAGGCCCTCCGAGGGGTATCCCACGGGCAGTCATCTTCAGGGGCGGGTTACCAGTCCTCTAGCAGAAGAGAAGGTCCTGGGTGCCCAACAACGTGGGAGCACGCAGGCCCAGGCACTTGGGCCAGATGCCTTGCGCAGGGCTAGAGAAGGGACTCTGATGATCCAGGCAGGTGGGCCTGAGCATTGAATTTTTACCCCACTAACAAGGGTTGGAATTTGCTTCCCCAACAACAAAGCAGGGGACCCTGATTACAATGGCAGCTCTCTCTACACCAACCCCCATCCTTCCTAACCCCCGGCGGGGGGGGAACACCAAGGACATTTCGGCTATGCTGCTGAAATTGAAAGTCACCTTTAGGCTCAAAATTGGTGTTTAGGCACGCCGGTCAAGTCAAACCAAGAGTTAACGTGTTGAAATACCGTGTCAAGGTTAGCTCATCGCCACTGACCCAAACCCCTTGAGGGTTCCACCTGCCATCCAGTCTTCTGAACTTCCTCTCAATCCACCACGTATAGGGTTAACTCCAGAGCCCTGCCACAGCCCCGATCCAGCGCTAAGGAAGGGTGGGTGTCCAGGCCTTACCGGTGGTTAAAATATTCTCTCATCTTCAGTTAAGCTGAAAGCCAGAGGCTTGGGGTAGGCGAACCCAAGCCAGAACCCTGAAGCATGGGGCCCGGGGTCACGGTCAAGGACTGAGGTGACCATTCAGCTTCTCTGATACATTCCCCTTGCCCTCCTCCCACTCTGTGTTCTTCCCCAAATCATTTTCTACCTCACACCCACCATCTCTCATGCTCTTCCCCTAATGACCACACTTGCTGAGAACATTCCAGAGAGCCTACTTCATGTCACTCTTTACCCTTTATGGGACTTCCAGGTCGGTCCGATCATGGCCATTTTACAGAAGAGGAAACTGACGCTCAGAGAGTTAAGTAAGTTGCCCCAAACCACACCCCAGAGCTGAGATTTGAACCTGGGTCTGAGGAGACACCAACACCCACGATCTTCCACTGTAGTCAAATTGCTTCCAACATAGTCCCGGCCAGAAAAGGCTGCCTGGCGTGTGGTTAACCATTCGGAATGGTTCTGCAAAAGGTTTGGCTCTTCTTCCCTACCCGGCCTGCAAAGCCCTCAAGCACAGAGATTCTATTCTTTCTCTGTGCTTCAGGCCCTGTCTTCCTCCAGTGCTGCCGTTATTCAGGCACTCAATCGATATTGATTAAATTGAATATCATAAGATACACGGAACTAAGCCATTCGGCCAGGAGGGCAGCAAATCTGTTTAAAATAGCTAGCGGTGGGACGTGTTACTTATCATCTTTGGTCTATAAAAGGGGAATAATAGTAGTACCTACTTCGTAGGTTGGTTGTCAAGTTCAAATGGGAAAAAAATGGCATAGTGCCGGCACACAGTAAGTGCTCAATAAATATTAGATAATATTCTTGTTGTTATTATTCTCACCCAATGGTGCAAGGTTGAAGCAGGGTTCTTAATTCCTTTTGCTCCATGACAGCTTTGCCAATTGGTTCATCCAATGAGGGAAACACCCAAGAAGACAGAACTACAAAGCCTGGTGATGGTCTCGGGGGGTCGGGGGTTGGGGGTCAGGTGGAGTGGGGGCTCTGGGGGCAGGATTGGAGCTGCTTTTCGGGTCTCCAGTAAAGGCACTGTTCTCCTGTGACTCTCGAAGGAGAGAGGGAGGGCTAGCTGAGTGAGCCCTTTTGTGCCTTGCGCGCCAGTGTAAAGGTCACTGTAATGCGACCATGTGACCGAGCCCGTGCCCAACAAAAGCTGTGCGCGGGATCGGCTTCGGACCCGGCTCCGGCTTCCTGCAGGTCACCGAGCGCAGCCCCGCTTCGTGCCTGAATGCCAGAATCATTTAATGATTTAAAAAGATCGAGATCAATGGCTTCAGCAATTTCTGGGAAGCAGTAACTCAGCGAGCTGTGGAAGGTTCTCAATTTGCTGTCTCTAGCCTGGCCCCGTGGCAGGATTTATGCTGAATGGGCTCCACGAGGCAAATCTATGCTGGGACGGGGCCCCGTCCAATCACCCCGCCCAGGAAGCGCTGGCATACTGACATCACCCTCGCGGCTGCCAAGTCTCCCTTGCTCTGAGGGGCACTCTCTCATTTCACATTAATTAGAAGGCCATTTTCCAAGCATTTCCATCCCATAATGAAGGGCTTTCTGCAGTGGCTCGGTGAAATATTAAAGCATCTGACTTGGAATCTTAAAAAAAATACATCCTGCCTGCTCAGTCTGTATGTTGTATAACCCTTCGGACGCCGGGGCGGGGGCGGGGGTGAGTGCAGGAGTGAGGACAGCTTGTCCCAAGTGCTGGTGGGGGGATGACCACACAGCCGCCATCACCACGGACCACTGTGCCGTCTACTGCTCCCCTCCACCTGCCTCTGACACGGAGATGGGGGGGCAGGAGGGAGGAAGGGACAAGAGGCTGGGGAATACAGAATGAGACCCTCTAAGAGTCCAGAAACGGTAGGCCCTCGTGATAGGTGGGGATGTGGGGGCTCCCGGTGAGCTCCTTCTCTGAGTATTCAGCCCCTGGTGTAGTGCCCTCCCACCCTGACCCTGCGCCTGACCCCCACAGGGCCTAAGTAAGGATGATGGGGGCAGAAACTGGGCAAGCACACGCACACTGGTCTCGTGGAACACTCGCTCTTGGGATCCAGCCATCAAGCCAAGAAGCCCAAGTTAGCCTTGTGGAGAGGCCAAGTGGAGAGAGGCCCCAGCCTCCTGACCAACCCCGCGCAAAGAGCCAGACGTGTGGAAGAAGCCCTCACAGACGTTCCGGTCCCATCCGCCACCTGACTCCAGCCGCCTGAGATCGCCCAAGCAAGACCAGCAGAATATGCAGCCAGCAGAGCCCTAGACAACCCGCGGACAGACAAAAAAGAATGAAATCGGTTTCTTTCCAAGCCCACAGTTTCGGGGTACCGTGTCACTCCGTAACGAAGAATGAAAACATCCCGTTATTCTCTAGCGGCCCCAAGGTCAAGCCCCTGCTTCTTGGTCATCCCCATGAGAGCTTTCTGTACATCTGCCATTAGCAGCCCTACCGCCCCCCCCC
>NW_024423319.1:90641516-90646287 GCF_017311325.1 Ursus maritimus | reverse complement strand
GTTCTCCTGTGACTCTCGAAGGAGAGAGGGAGGGCTAGCTGAGTGAGCCCTTTTGTGCCTTGCGCGCCAGTGTAAAGGTCACTGTAATGCGACCATGTGACCGAGCCCGTGCCCAACAAAAGCTGTGCGCGGGATCGGCTTCGGACCCGGCTCCGGCTTCCTGCAGGTCACCGAGCGCAGCCCCGCTTCGTGCCTGAATGCCAGAATCATTTAATGATTTAAAAAGATCGAGATCAATGGCTTCAGCAATTTCTGGGAAGCAGTAACTCAGCGAGCTGTGGAAGGTTCTCAATTTGCTGTCTCTAGCCTGGCCCCGTGGCAGGATTTATGCTGAATGGGCTCCACGAGGCAAATCTATGCTGGGACGGGGCCCCGTCCAATCACCCCGCCCAGGAAGCGCTGGCATACTGACATCACCCTCGCGGCTGCCAAGTCTCCCTTGCTCTGAGGGGCACTCTCTCATTTCACATTAATTAGAAGGCCATTTTCCAAGCATTTCCATCCCATAATGAAGGGCTTTCTGCAGTGGCTCGGTGAAATATTAAAGCATCTGACTTGGAATCTTAAAAAAAATACATCCTGCCTGCTCAGTCTGTATGTTGTATAACCCTTCGGACGCCGGGGCGGGGGCGGGGGTGAGTGCAGGAGTGAGGACAGCTTGTCCCAAGTGCTGGTGGGGGGATGACCACACAGCCGCCATCACCACGGACCACTGTGCCGTCTACTGCTCCCCTCCACCTGCCTCTGACACGGAGATGGGGGGGCAGGAGGGAGGAAGGGACAAGAGGCTGGGGAATACAGAATGAGACCCTCTAAGAGTCCAGAAACGGTAGGCCCTCGTGATAGGTGGGGATGTGGGGGCTCCCGGTGAGCTCCTTCTCTGAGTATTCAGCCCCTGGTGTAGTGCCCTCCCACCCTGACCCTGCGCCTGACCCCCACAGGGCCTAAGTAAGGATGATGGGGGCAGAAACTGGGCAAGCACACGCACACTGGTCTCGTGGAACACTCGCTCTTGGGATCCAGCCATCAAGCCAAGAAGCCCAAGTTAGCCTTGTGGAGAGGCCAAGTGGAGAGAGGCCCCAGCCTCCTGACCAACCCCGCGCAAAGAGCCAGACGTGTGGAAGAAGCCCTCACAGACGTTCCGGTCCCATCCGCCACCTGACTCCAGCCGCCTGAGATCGCCCAAGCAAGACCAGCAGAATATGCAGCCAGCAGAGCCCTAGACAACCCGCGGACAGACAAAAAAGAATGAAATCGGTTTCTTTCCAAGCCCACAGTTTCGGGGTACCGTGTCACTCCGTAACGAAGAATGAAAACATCCCGTTATTCTCTAGCGGCCCCAAGGTCAAGCCCCTGCTTCTTGGTCATCCCCATGAGAGCTTTCTGTACATCTGCCATTAGCAGCCCTACCGCCCCCCCCCCATCTGCTCTCGCTCCTCACTAACCACCAGCCTTCTCCTACCCTCTGGGACATTCTCTCCCACTCAGCAGAAGTCGGGTTTCTGTTAAACCACAGCATCTAGGTTTCTCACACAGCAAATCTTGATTATCGAATGCTTCACTCAGTCATGGCCCTTTACTGTAACAACAAACCCCAGCTCTGGGCTTGTAAGAAGGTGAAAGAAAATCTCCGAAGTCCCATTCTGCGGGGTAGAGGTGTGTTTGGGTGAGGCAGGGTGTGGGTGCTGAGGAATGAGATTTGAATTACCAGAGACTGTAAATGGTACATATTTAGACGTGTGTGTGTGATTATATGCAGTGGATCTATATATAAAATGTGTATATATCTAAAATATACATATATATAATTTCCTGGTTCATGCTATATAACAGACTAAGCGAAGTACTGAAAAGCTGTTTGGCTATGTGGAAATCCTTGCTATAATGAATTAATAAGAACACTGTGCAATCAACATATTAATTGTATGTAAATGGTGTTTTTTAAATGCTTTAAAACAATTTATTCCCCTGAGCATTTTAAATAGGCCCCCTGGAAAGTTGTTTATGTAGTCATTTGCTTGGCAAACTTCTCTCTCCTAGAGGGTGCCTTCCACCCACAAACGAACATTTGAGGAAACCTTGCTGTCCCCCTTCCTTTTCTTCTTGAGGTCCCAGGAGCTAACGTCCGGAGGGCTGGGGCCTGGGCTGTGCCAAAGTGATTCTGAAATTCGATCGCTCATTCTTGTTTGTTTGTTTTTAAGATTTTACTTATTTATTTGAGAGGGAGACAGAGACAGAGAATGAGCAGGGGGGAGGGGCAGAGCGAGAGAGAGAGAGAGAGAGAGAGAGCAGAAGAAGCAGACTCCCTGCTGAGCAGGGATTCCCCAAGCAGGGCTCGATCCCAGGACCCTGAGATCATGACCTGAGCTGAAGGCAGATGCTTAACTGACTGAGCCACCCAGGAGCCCCTAATCACTCGTTCTTCCTCTCAGATGTCTGAGTCCCTTCTGTCAGTGAGTGCCTGGCCTGCATACGGTCTGGGTAAGGTGAAAACATCGGTGACTCTCAGGGACAAAAGGGAACCTATCCTCCCACGAAGGACTGCTGCCCAGCCCTGCCGCTGGTCCCACCTTGGCGTAGAAGAACAGTGCTCAACCAGCCATCTGACATGTTCCCAAGACAGCCATTAGCGTTCAAATGCCACAAGTCGGTCAGGACATTCCTCAAAGAACTTCAGGACCTTCCCATCAAGCTAAAAGCAATGAACCAGGAAACGTCCAGCACCAAGAGAAGATGTTCAATAAAGACAATGCATGAGTTTAAGACAGGGAAAGAGTCATTGTTTTGTTTGGTTTGGTTTGGGGCTCCAAACAAATTAGCCCAAGTTCCAAATCTCCGATTTCCAAATGAACCCAACTTCCCAAGGACCTTGCCAAGAAGTAAAGTTTCCAGTAAGTAAGGCCTGATCTGAGGCAGGCCTGTTGTCCGCCTAGAATTTTCCTACAAGCCCCATGGAAAGATAATTCTATTTATTTCCTTGAGATACATAAGATGCTGGTATAGAAGAATCAGGCAGAGCCATTCCTGGGCAGAATGCTTAGAAACAGCCTCTCTCGCCTGGAATGTTCCAAGGGAGGTCCTCAGAGCGTTGTGTTAAGTCCTTCTTCCCCCCTTCCCTTCCCCGTTGGGATGACTCCACTTCTTTTCCCCAGGTTCCCAAGAAGCAGTAACGTGAGGTCTAAAGGGACAATCAATGAAGCCACTGCCCATGGTGACCTGGGGCCACCACGGCAGCCAAGATGGTGGCCAAGGTGGCATTAGTAGGGGAGCGAAGTAGGGGAGTGGACACGGAAATCCAGCACTACAGGCTGGAAGCCATCCTAGGGGCATCTGCGATCAACAGAAACCTGTCATCTGTTGCTGCCGCAGCTTGATGAGGTTCAAAAACCCCTCTGTCATCTGGTCTCAGCATGGCAGCAGCGCTGTAGCTGGGCCAGTCCCTGCACCGGTCACATGCTGGCTTGCTCCGTGCCCACACTTCTCCCGGCCTCCCTGTAAGGCAGGGCATCACAGTTCTGGGGCTCCCTTGCCCTCACCAAAGAAGGAAGAAAGGAGGGAGGGAGAGAGGAAGGGAGGGAGGAAGGGAGGAAGGGAGGAAGGAAGGAAGAGAAGGAGGGAGGGAGGGAGGGAAGGAGGGAGAGAGGAGGGAGGGAAAGAAAAAGGAACAACTGAAACTAACTGAGAAATTACCTTGCTATGGATGTATACACACGAAAGCTCATTTCTCACAACATTATGAGTTGGTACTTTTATTTCATGCATCTTCATGATACAGACGAGAAATCTGAGGCTCTCAAAGTCAAGCAATTGGCCCAAGGGCACGCAGCTAGGGAGTGAGGGTTCTGGAGCTCAAACCCACAAAGGATCCGGGACAGCCTCTAGGAGCTAAATCCCGTAACCCACCAGATGGCCCATCTTTTCCAAGAACCAAGGGGGGTGGGGGGGCAGGGGGACATTCTGAGCTGGCTTCTAAAACAGGTGCTTTCAGGGCTGGAACTGACCTTAGGGCTCTGCCTGGCCCCAAGGGAAAATTCGTCAAATGCAGGTGGGGCCAGCTCTGTATTCTCCGGTTCCGGAAACCTTAGGCAGTGATGAGCTGAAAGTCTCTCTGCTTTTGTTCTGGAGTCTGTATATTTGGGAAAGTGACGTGAGCCAGCTGCCATTCTCCACAGTCACCTACAGCTGGCCGTGGCCAAACCCTGGAAGGGGGCATGGCAGCCGGTCTGGATTTCCCAAAGCACCTAAGCCAGGGTGCCGAGGAACAGGTGGCCCCTCCCTGCCTCGCTGTGAGACTTGGGGGGTGGGGGGCTCCCCAGAGGCCCTCCACAACAGACAGCAGCATCCGGGTCTTCCAGCTGGGCAGGCGGGCGAGAGCAGGTGGTTACGCCCTCCCCTGCATCTTGGCTTCCATTCCTCCCCGGCTGCCCCATGCCCAGGGCACTAGATTGGCAAAGACAAAGATGCAAAGAACATTTGCAAACAGGGACCGGAGGGGAGGCCAAAACTGAATGCAACACAATGAAATCATGGGAGAGATATTTGGAACCCCCACAGAAGGGATATTTGAGGGTGAAGTCTCTCAAGTTCACCAACAGGTCACCAACTGGCCACCTAAATACTTTTGGTCAAAGCCAGTCTGGGCGGCAGCCTATCTTCCCCACTGACCCATCAGAAGAGAAGCAGCCTGGGGCGGGGTCCTGAGCCCTTCCCCGCGGCACCTGCTGTTAAACTTTTCATTGCTGGATGGCGGGGGGGGGGGGGGGGGGGGGGG
>NW_024423319.1:90634604-90639691 GCF_017311325.1 Ursus maritimus | reverse complement strand
GGCGCCCCGAGGGACGTCCCCTCCCCCCGCCCCCACGCGGTCCCCGCCGCGCGCCAATTACCCTGCGGCCGTGCCCGGGCCTCCGGCTGCCCCCGGGCCGCCCCCGCGTCCCCCCAGAGCAGCGCCCGGACGGAAGGCGCGGGCGGGAGGGCGGCGACGGGCGGCTTCCTGGGGGCCTGGCCGCGCCGCGGGACATCCCCGCGGCCCCGGCGACCCTGGGGCTGGGGCCCGGCGTGGGGAGGAGGGGGCTGCCCCCGGGGTCCGAGGCCAGAGTGCTTTCCTGGCCTAGCCCGCAAGCGGCGGGGAAACCTGCTCCCGCAGAGATGGTGATAAAATCCGCCCTGGTTTCTAAATTAATTATACTGAGGCCGCCGCGCTCGGCCGCACGGGCTGCGGCGGGCTTGGATGGTCTGCACCGAGGGGCGCCTCGGTCCCTGGCGGGGGCTGGGGAAAAATCACGTGTCGTTGGCTCAGAGAAACCCCCCTCTCCAAGCCCGAGTGTGCTGGGAGTGACAGAGACCAGCTGGGCTTTGGGCAGCGGGGAGAAGAGGTCAGGAACAGGGGACTTTGGGGGAACCTTTCTCCAGCCAGCCCTTTACCCCCCGGAAAGCCAGCCCTGATGCCAACATCTCATCCAAGCCCCCCTACCCAGCTCAAGGAGCCCGCCGCTTCCCGAGGTCCTGTCCCCCGCTGTCAGGAATGGGATTTCCAGCAAATTGGCCCCGTGGCCCACCCTCAGCGAGTGTTTGTCTCCGATGGTCCATCCTGAGTCTTCACTCCGCGGGGTGGCCCCCCTTATGGGCTCTTAAAGTCACTTAATGCTTCAGGTTAGCAGGAGGCTGCACGAATGCCTTTCAGATGTGGCTTCTCAGACTCGGAGGCCGAGGCACTGCCTATGGAAGGAAGGGCCCAGGCCTTGGGAACTTGAGAATTCGAGGGGAAACCCCGCATCGGCCCCAGGACAGCCTTAGGAAACCACAAACAGCCCAGGACAGCCCCAGGGGGAGAGTTCCTCCAGTGGCCTCCAAAGTCACTTGGCTTAAGGGGCCTGCCACCGCCCCCCCAGAGAAGACATTGTTTTCCAAAGACTCCCCACCTAGAAACCCCACCCCTTATCCCCTTTGGAGCCAACCTCCCTGACAGGGGCCACTTGGGAGGGGCCCACCCACAATGAGATGTTCCCCCCTTGTGTTTATTTTTTTATATATATAAATAAATAAAAATATTTAAATAGTTAATAAATATTTAAATAATAATGAATAATATTTAAATAATATTTGAATAAATAATATTTATGATTATTTTTATTGAGCTATAACTTACATACAGTGAAGAATACATGTCCAGAAGTGCACACCTTGATTATTTTAACATGTGTATATGCCTGCATAATCACCACCCGGGTCAAGACAGAGAACATTTCCAGCAGCCCAGAAGGTTCCCCCATGCCCTCTCTTAGTCAACATCTCCCAACTAGTCTCACCTCCATCACCACCGATTAGTTTTGCTGCCTGTTTTTATGAAGGAATCATGCAGCAGGTGCGCTCCTTTGTGTATGGCTCGTTCCGCTCTTTGTCTGCCAGATTCATCCAGACTGTGGCAGGAAACCATGGTTCAACCCTTTGTAACTACTGAGTGGTGTTCCGTCGAATGAACATACTGCGATTTATTTATCTGTTTGTTGATGGACACTTAGAATGTCTCCAGCTTGGGGCTGTTGCTGTGAACATTGTTGTGTGCGACTTTGGGTGGCTAGGAGGACCCGTTTCTGTCAGGTGTACACCCAGAGGTGGAATTGCCGGTTCATGGGTAGGCAAGTGTTTGATTTTTTTGCCAGTTTTCCAAAGTAGTTGTACCCGGTTAGATTTTTGAAGGTACAATCTGGGCACAGATGTTACTCAGAGAATTAAATTCCAGGCCCAGCATAGTAATGACAGCAGACATAAATCGGGTGCTTAGGATGTGCTAGGTACTACTCTAGGGGATTTGCATGTAATTAACATGTACTTACATGCGTTTATATGCAACCGTTCTCACTGTGCCAGATTTCATCTTTGAATGAGCACAGGATCTCAAGGGCTATGGTATGTTGATCTTTGCGTTGCCAACCCCAATTGAGATCCAGATACAATATTCTGTGTTTGGGGGATGAATCATCTCCATTTTACCGAGGAGGAAACTGAGCCCTAGCAAGGTGGTGACTTGCCAAAGGGGCTAATGAATGGCAGAGCCAAGCCTGCAACTTGTTTCCTGGCCTTGCCGGCATTCCTGTGAATCTAATTTGTACTCCACTCGAAGACTCCTTTAATTTTCTCCTTCTGACACCCCGGGTTGACCCTGGCAGCCCTCCAGTGCCAATTCTTTGGGACTCATGTCTTTTTCTTTTTCTGTTCTGTTCTTGCGTAACGGACAGCCCTAGACTTGGTGACTTAAAACAACATTTATTGTCTCCTGGGTTCTGGGAGCTGGCTAGTCTCAGCTGAAAGGTTCCCACTCGGATCTCTCACACGGGTGCAACTGCAGTCATCTGCAGCACGGACTAAGCTAGGAGTCCAAGATGGCGCACACCCATGGCCGGTGGTTGATGCTGGCTCTCAGCCAGCAGCTCAGCTGGGGCTGTCAACTGGAGCATCTCCACGTGGCTTGGGGTTCCCATAACATGGCGGCTGGGCTCTGAGAGAAGTATCCCAAGAGCGAGTGTCTCAAGGGGTGGCAAGAGGAAGCCACCACAGGCCAATTAAGGGCTAACCCAGAATGGATACAGATTCACTTCCAGCATGTTGAATTGATCAAAGAAAGGTATCACAGGGTCTCTCCAGAGTCAAAGGAATGGAGACAAATTTGATGGGTGAGTGGGAAGTCACATGGTGGAAGACCGTGTGGAAATGACAGCTACAGTTGTAACCATCTCTGTGAAGGATACACCTTCCTGGTCTTAACTTGCTTCCCAGCTGTAGGTCCACGAAGGCCAGAAACATCTCTCCACCTCTTTGGTTCTTGAAGCTTCAGGGTTCCCGGCACTCCTTCCATTTCAGGTCCAAACCACCGGACCCTTGGCATGCCCCAATTCTGCCCACACTGCCTCACGCCACGAGGCGGTCCACCATTCCCTAGAGCACACAGCTAACTCTGGGTCCCCACTCACACACAATCAGTTCCTCTCCAAGTTCTGAGAACGGTCACCACTCTGGAATATCCCAACCAGCACCTTGCCATCGGAGCTCCCCAGCCCCAGCTGCCACCTGTGCAGGCTTTCCCACCCTGACAATCATCTCTTCTCAGACAAACACAGAGGCCGCTGGGACCCCTGACCAAACCAGGATTTTCCTACGGCCATCTAAGGTGTCAGCGGCAGGGGAGGGGCCCTCTGCTCCCATGCATTACCCATTTGAAAGAGCAAGTGGTCTTTCCAGCTTGAAGACCTGAGTTAGAATCTCTGCTCTGCTGCTCAGTGGCTGTGTGGTCTTGGCAAGTGGTCAGACCTCTCTGTGACTTGGTGTCCACGCCTACAGAATGGACGTCATTATCGGACCCAGCTCAGAGGGTTGGTAGCGATCAAACACACCAACAAGATACAAGCATGCCCTAGATACTCCCAGAACCAAGACTTCTTTTCCCAGACTTCGAAGCTAATTTTTTAAAGTAAACTTTGTCCATGCGATTCGTTTTTCAGTTTGATGAATTTTCACCACATACACACACCCATGTAATCGGCACCCAGATCAAGACATTATCAGCACCCCCAGAAGTCCCTGCCCCCTTATATAGTTCCTCCCCACCCTCCGAGACTATCCAGACTTGTAGCGTCCTAGATTAATATCTGGCCTCATCTGTGGCAGGCAACTCTCCTGCACAATTGGCGAAAAAGATAGTCATCTATCTGGCGTGATTTGAAAAGAGCCCGCAAATCCAGCTCCCACTGTGCCTAAATTTCCCCCATTATGGAAGCATTCTTTTGTGCTAAGCATTGCTCCCACCCACGGTTCTCTTTTAAAATGTAAATCCATGTGTTGGGGTAACAGCAATTCCCTAGTCCCATAGAAAAAAATATCTGGTCAACCTTTTCACATTGGCTATCAAGACCCATAGAAGCTACTTAACCGGCAAAGAAATGCAGGAAAGGGGGAAGTGCAGACTGAGGAAGACAGACTTTACCTGCTTCGTCATTTTGCCCAAGGCCGGTTCACACTTTTAGCCTGGGGTTTGTTTTGTTTTGTTTTGTTTAGCATATTTTAAAATCTGGTGTTTGAGGGAGTCACGAACCCACCCCTACCACCCCCCCCCCCAGCTGCCATCAACCACAGCAATGCCATCAAACCACCCAACACATAGAAAAGGAGCAGGTGGTGACGAAAATGAATTCTGTGGGTCCACCGGGGTGCGACCTCACCCTCCCAATATACCTTCTCTAAGCCGGGCCCAGGAGAGCTTCTGGGGCTATGACGTCATCAAATGTCAGGCCTTTGACAAATGAGTCCGGCCCGCAGCTGGAGCCTTTGATAAGCCATTTGCAGGCGTCTGGGAGACATCCACCCTGGTCTTGGGAATGCGTCCTAGCCCCATCTCAAATTCACATCTTTTCATGTTTTGTGTTGTTTTTTTTTAAAGCATGCCATGCATCTCTGAAGATTCATGGTTTAAAATATTTTTTTCTTTTTTCTGACATTTCACCTTTTCTCTTTATTTTATTTTATGTTTTTAAGAAAAAGAAAATATTCACTCCAAGGTTCATTTAGTTTCTGGGTAATAACTGTCAGATATTAACGGATAGCCCCATACATCCAGCATAAAATAATAGAATTTGTTGAGTACATTAGCCATCCAATAATGGGCACGGCGGAGGGTGTTGTAGAGCTGAAGAAACGCTCCTCCTAGTAAAAGAGAATGCATGCTATGAAGAACAAAATATAAAGGACATTTGTCAAAATGCCCTCTTGTACCCTCATCCATTTGCACACACAAGTGCCGGTACCTGGAACAGTTTTTTTCTTGACTTTCTCCCCCACACATCTTCTCATTCAGCCAGCCTCCAATCGCCCCATCTCCTCCAGGAAGCTTTGCCCCTGCCCCTCTTCTTTACACCCCTC
>NW_024423319.1:90606170-90634594 GCF_017311325.1 Ursus maritimus | reverse complement strand
CCCCCCCCCCCCCCCCCCCCCCCCCGGGCCACACACCATGTCCCCGGAGCATCCTGGGCTTGCTCCTGCCCAGGCACTTGTCATACTGCATTCTATCCACAAACCGCGCTTTTGTCCTCGGCAAAGCCTGAGCTCCCTGACCGTGGGGCTGTGTCCTCTCCCTGAGCGCTCCCAGCACCTAAGACTGAGACTCAGGCTAGGAGATGGGGCCCATGCCCACCCGTGCCCTTGGCCCTGACCACTTCAGGGCAGAGCTCTCCGCTTCCAATGAGCAGCATCTGCCCCAATGCTTCCTCCGGCCCCCGGAGCCCACGTCGTCGCTCCTGCGGCAGGCTGGAGGAGCGAGGCAGTGAA
Source organism: Ursus maritimus (assembly GCF_017311325.1). NCBI lineage: Eukaryota > Metazoa > Chordata > Mammalia > Carnivora > Ursidae > Ursus > Ursus maritimus. The sequence goes on along the minus strand of NW_024423319.1, from coordinate 90,634,240 downwards.
TGCCCAGCCCAATAGCCTTTGAAGGATGCCTGAAGTGAGTTGGCACACTCTCGCCCCTCCCTGCATGGGAAAACTGAGACTTGTGTTGAACGTTGGTCTCAAAAGATCCCTGGTGATATTAAATCCCAGTTGCCCACAGCGGTAATAGGCTTGATAACTCACTCTTCAGGGCCCACCCGCCTTTTCTCTTCTCTGCCTCACTTGCCCACTCCCTTACCCAAGCATGCTAGACTCACCTCCCAAATCAATGACTTGCGTTCAAACCCTTGCTCCGGGGTCCGCTTCTGAACCACGTGCCAGATGGGCAATTAGTCATCTTTGAATGAACGAAGAAATGAATGATGGAATTTTTATAGCACACATATCAGGAAGTGCTCTCTGAGGCTGGATTTTCCGTAGGGTCTGTATTATCCCTTTGAAGCGACTGTGGGGAGTCAGAGTCCAGAGTCTCCTTGAAAAGGTCACCTTCGCTTTGGGCCTGATAAGCAGATAAGGGCAAGTGCTGAGGAACTGGGAAAATTCATGGAGTGTGGTATAGAAGCCACGCATATCTGGTTTTGACTTGGTTTCCCCTTTTCCTTCCTCTGGGCTGTAGGGTTCTATGTACGTGAGAAGCTGCCAGCCTGTGTGCGCTACCCCTTTCCCTGGGGCAGACGTCGCCAGCTGCAAGTCTGTCCTCGCTGCTGTCTCTCGGTCCCTTTGGCTAACACCAGGCGCCAGGAAATAAGGAAACGAGTGAAGGTGGTGTTGAGAGCCCACGGTTTGATTTCACTGATTGCCTTTTTCCTCAATGATTATCTGTCCATTAGACTCGAGCCCGGTTCTAAAAGACGATTTCCTGCCCAGCCTGATGTTTCTGCCACTTACATGGTTCAAAGGGCTTTTTCTGGAGGTACTCAAGCTTATTGGCAACAAAGCTGAGCACTGACATTCCTTCTACTTCAAAAATTCTTTGAAAATTTTAGAACATCCGGGTTTTTGATAAACTAAACTCTACTTGCCATTCTCATCTCCCTGTGTTTCCTGACGGGATTTCAGAATTGAGATTTCCTTTTTTTAGGCCTTTTCTGTAGGCATAAGAGGCTGGATACCCAGTCGGCCCGTAGGTGGGAAAGGAACCCCACGAAACTAGCTCATGCGTATTGAGAAATAGGGTATGCTAAAAGCTCTGTGTATATTACCTCTTTAACTTTTACCCAACTCAGGACACTGGGCCCTAGGATTGGGTTGTTGGGGGACTGCCGGCTCCCCCTGGGATGCCCCAAGGAAGACAGAGGCAATAGACAACTCCAACAAAGAAACAGAAGTCACAAAATTGAAAAGAGAAATGTGATATGCTGTGATAGGGCAGAACCTCACAGAGAAGAAAATTCCACAGACCACGAAGGCAATGTCTTAAAATCTTCTGGATTACTCAAAAGCAACAGCAACAACAAATGCCCCATGCTCAAAGGGCTGTCTCCAGGCCTGAGAAAAAAAAAGACATTTAGTAAATGACCTTCCGTCAGGGAAGTCCCTGCTCTCACACCATGTGCTCGGGTGCTTTTGCCCAACCACAGGAAAAGGGGAATAGCCTTCAAGGAGAAACCCTCCCTGGAACTGGTGTGACTCCCAAAGCAACGGTGCTCTCAGCAGAACATTCCAAGAAAACTCCTGTATCCCAAGGGAGGAAGGCTGATTTGGTTGAGAGAATGGCTCTCGAACTCATAAAAGTTCAAGTCACTTCTTTTATGACTATTCATAGTGCTGTATTGCCAAGTGTGGCAGACACAGTAATGGCCCCCAAAGATGTCCACGTCCTGATCCCCAGAACCTGTGAATATGTTACCTCATACAGCGGGTGAGATTAAGTAAAGCACCTTGAGATGGGGAGATTATCCTTGATCGTGTGTTGGGCTCTATGTAATCACAAGAGTCCTTAAAAGGAGAAGAGGGAGGCAGGTGGAGAGATCAGGAGCCTGCCATTGCTGGCTTTGAAGACGGAGAAAAGGGGCCATGAGCCAAGGAATGTGGGAAACTTCTAGAAAGTGGAAAAAGCAAGGAAATGGATCCTTCCCTAGGCCTCCAGAAGGGAACAGAGCCCGGCCAACACCTTGATGTTAGCCCAGTGAGATCCATTTCAGACTTCGAACCTTCAGAATTGTAAGAGAACAAAGTTGTGTTGTTTTAAGTCGCCACATTTATGGTAGCTTGTTACTGTGGCAATGCAATGCCAACACACAAAGGCCCCTGGGGGCTCCCACACTTAGGCTGCTCGGGTACCCCATGAGTGCCGTGGGGACAGGGTAACCTCACAACTACCCCCTTCGAGAGGTTCCAGGAAACACTGCAGAGGGTCCCCCTTCTTGGGAGAGAACAGTGAGTGCCCCCCACCAAATGTCAGGGTCTAAGAAGATTCCTAGCCCCTGCATCCACCTGGGAACCAAAGGCCACAGGAATTAATAGTGTCCTTGCAGGGATTTTCTGAGTGAACTAAAAACTCTACCCAGCTCTTTCTTATCATCTTCAGATGGCTTTAATCGCATCTAGAATCATAAACCAGTGGTTCCCAAACCTGGCTGGGCCTCAGAATTACTTGCCAGCACTTGCCAAAGAAGCCCAAGGCTGCCCCATCTCTGCCCTCTGCTGCTTCATCCCAGGCCGCTTACGTCAGAATCTCAGCGTGGGGGCTGGGAGTCTGTGGTTTGGTTTTTTGTCTTTTTTTATTGTTATTTTAAATAGGCTCCATGCCCCACGTGGGGCTTGAACTCAGGACCCCGAGATCAAGAGTCACATGCTCTACCGACTGAGCCAACCAGGTCCCCCCAGGAATCTGCGTTTTTAACAAACATCTCCAAGAGATCCTGGCACCTTTTAGTGGATCTGGATACAGGAAACCTGCTTACCTTTCAGAGCCTCATGACATGTCTCAACTAGCTAAGATACATGGGTTTCAAACCCCTTATGGGAGCTGTGTTAACGAAGGAGTTTCCCCATGAGAATGGAAACTCACAACTTAGGTGGCTTTCACTTAGATGGTCTTTCTAGCTGAAGGTTGGACCCAGAGTGGAAAGTCTACCACGTCAGCAAAGGCCCCTGCTTCCAGGCTCTGACTCCACCACATTTCCTGGAGCCCTGGCCTCAGCCCTGGTGCCCCACTGCTGCAAGACCTCCATTAACAGAACAGTACCCAACATGGCAGACACTATAGGTTGACTGCTCAGCAGCCTCCCCTCCCTTAGTCCCTGCTAACAGAAGCTGGTGCTGGCTGGAAGTCAGCAAGGGAACAGGAAAGGTGGCTCTCTGCCCCAGCCTCAGAGGACAATTGTTCTACTCCATACATGGGAATCCCAATCCTCTTGGCTAGTGATTGGGGAAGAAATGATCCCATGACCCAATACCCAATAAGAGGTCCTAACTGGAACTCTGCTGGATACTTCCTGACATAAGAGAAAGTGTTTCAGGAAGGTTTCTTTTCTACTCATTCTGTTCCATCCTGCTCGGGACACTATTATGTGGGGAGATAAAGCTTGGTGGTGTAACTGCCATCTTGTGACCATGAGGTGACAGATTTAAGGGTTGAAAAAAACATGCTAAAGATTGCAGAGCAGAAAAATGAAGAAGTGTAGCCCTCGATAAAATTATTGGACAGCTTGACCAATCTTGTAAACATCTAGCTCCAGACTTCTTCACACGGGGGATTAAATAAAAGTCTTGCGTTGCTTAAGCCACCATTAGCGATTCTATATGGCAGTTTTTAAACATGCCTCCTCACCCCCATTTTTGACATCCCCTCCATTGAGAGGTGGGTCTGTGTCTTCTCCTCTTGAATCTGGGCTCTTGATCCATAGGATATGGTGGAAGTCTGCGCCCAGTTCTAGGTCCAGGTTTTAAGTAACAGGCCATAGTCTCCTTCCTGTCTCCTGGGATGTTTGCCCTTAGAAGCCAGACTGGAAGCTGTGAGGAAGTCCGAGCAGTCTGTAGAGAGGCCCACATGGACAGGAAATGAGGGCCTGGGTCCCCAGCCTGGCTGTGCTGCCCCCTGGCAGCCAGCTCCAACTTGCCAGCCAGTTGAGTGAGCCATCTTGAAAGTGGCCCAACCATTCCCAAGCTGAGCTGTGCCGGCTGATGCCACATGGAGCAGAGATGAGCCTTCCCCACCAAGCTCAGCTCGAATTATGGATTTCTGAGATAAATAAATGATTATTACTATTTTAAGCCACCCAGGTTTGGGGTGTTTTATCATATACATCAATAGGTTTGGGGAACACTCCGTCACGTGCAGCCGAACTACATTCATATAGGCGAAGAGCCATCCTGTGGACCAGAGGTCTGCAAACTTTTACCTGTAAAGGCCCAGATAATAATTATTTGGGGCTTTGCAGGCCATATGTCTTTTGTTCTAACTGCCTAACTCCCCCATCTTAGCATGACAGCAGCCGCATACAGTAAGTAAAGGAATGGGTGTGGCCAGGTTCCAATAGCACTTAATTGATAAAAACAGATGGGGAACAGGATTTGGCCATCGGGCCATAGTTTGCTGACTTCTGCTGTAGATCAAGATTCTGCCTGTCCCCAAGCCTGACTCCTTCTGTCAGTCTTTGTCCTGGTCCTCGTGTCATCCAAGAAGAAATCATTGCACCTATTTTCATCACCCATCATGATGTTTTCACCAGCCAGCGGGGAAGTTGGAAAACTCAACTCTCTACTGTGCATTGAACCTGGGGCCTGACCAGAAAGCCTTCCAGAAGCCTGTGGTTTCTCCCTGGGAGCCCGGACATCAAAACCATAAAGAGTCTTCCCCAGGCAAATCGTTACCCCCACTTGACACTCTATTTAATGGAAAGCCTTTCCCAGAAATAAGTATATTAAAATAAGCTTTGCATTTTTTACATTAACTGAAATTTGATGCAAATTGATAATAAATTACCTTCCCCCTACTCATTCATTTGGGAATCACATAAACTAGTTTACAGTTATGTATTATTACATTTCACATTAATATAGCCATAGGAAGCTAGGCTTTGGAGAAATTCGCTTCCCAGCAAACCATCAGAAATCGAGGAGGTAAAAGTGGGATTTGGTGGGATATCTGACTCTCTTAATGTGCTAGCCCCTCAGAGTTGTGAAAAGTAAGGCATCAGTGCACTGCTCGAGGCCCAACTAATTCATCAAGTGTTCACCATTTCTCCTATTTATCTGGCATAACTTTTCCCACTTTGGGATCTTACAGCCTGCCTGCCTTCCTTCCTTCCTTCCATCTTTCCTTCCTTCCTTCCATTAACTTCTACATGAGTACTTCGGGGATCATTAGTAATGTAGTACTTCTGGATGGCAATAACTATACTAGTGAATGAAATAGGTTTACTATCTAATGGAGGTAAGACAGCTAGACAAAACAGCAAACTGACCAAAGGCATTCACGGTAGAAATTTCCTATAGACCTTTGCATCTACAATCGAAGTCCAGTGGAGACTTCTGTTTAAAGATGGTGGACTGAACACACGCGTTTGCCTTCTTCCTTTGAAACATCACCAAACAATAGAAAATGAATTTTTAAAAGACAAACCCACAGAGGTAGAGAAAATAGGAGAGGTGTCAAAGCAACACATTTTAGAAGCAGGTGAATGCGTTGTAACTAACTTAGCAGACTTGAGAGAGTAAATACCAAGCAGGCACTGCTTGGGGTGAGGGAAAGCCTAGAAACTCAAGTGCACCATAAATTTGCCCAAATATCCAGAAATGGGTGACAGTAGATGCCTCTAGAAGTAGAAGTAAGAGCGAAGCTGCAGATAGAATGGGTTGGAAAGTCTGTTTAGAAGACCACTCCCGGTTCCTCCCTCAACTTTCTACAGACAGGATCCTGACGTTCCCATGGGGTAGGAGCACAAAAATGAAGATCTCTACGCGAGGGGTTATCAGGCAGAGTTGAGTCGAAGGTCTGATATCAGCTGGAAAAGTGGATATGTGAAGCCAATGTTCTGAATATCAGGGATAACTGTTCTCTTCCTCTCTAGAATAATGGCAGGCAGACTTATCCACCCACTAGGTTAGGAAACTGGAGTGTCTTACCCTAAGAATTGTGGCCAGCCCAAGAAGAAAGGTCTGAGACCTACTGTTAAACATAAACCAATAACCAAAAGTCAGCAGACACTTGCAGGAAGTTTCTAAATTGAAAAAGCCAATCAGTAAAAACCTTGGCAGAAATAAACACAATGCGGGGAGGGAGGAGGGACTTGAAAAAATAAAAAAAGCTTTGCTAATATTGTCAGAGAACTAATACGGTGTTAATAGCTAAAATTTATTGAGTATTTACTGTATACAGATACTATTCTAACCTCTTCACTTAATGAACTCATTTAATCCTTGCAATAGCCCTGTAAGGTAGGTATAATTATTATTCCCATTTTAAAGATGAGAAAAATGAGGCCCAAAGAGATTAAGGAAGTTGCCTAAATTTATACAACGAGTAGGCTGGATCTAAACCCATGCAGTCTGGTTCAGTCTGCATTTTAACTACCGTATAATTAAAGCAAAACCAGGATGGTATTAAATGGGAATATTTGGAAAACCCAAAAACAAAACAAAAAAGCTCTTGAGCATTAAAAATCCAAGGAAGAAATTAAAAAGTCAGTAGGACTGTTGGAAGATGAATGAGAAAAGTTTCCCAAAGGCAGCCCAAAAAAGACAAAGAGATGGAAATTAGGAGAGAAGCCATAAGAAAACTAAAGCACCCACCCAGGAGGTCCCAGCAGCTGAATAATAGCCTTCCTAGAAAAAGAGGAGAGAAAATGAAGGGAATGATATCTTCAAAGAAAATAATTCAGGAAAATTTCTTAGAATCGAGAAATATAAATTTCCAGATCGAAAGGGGCTCCTAAGTGTCCAACCCAGTAGAAATGGAGCTACACAAAGGCACACACCATTGTTAACCTTTAGAACTTAGAACAAAGAGAAGACCCTAAAGGCTTCCAAAGAGAAAAAACCTGGATTGCATTAAAAATTGAGGAATCAGAACGGTATAGGAGTTCTCAACAGCGACTGGAAGCTCAAAGATGATAGAGAAATGCCTTCAAAATGGTAAGAGGAAATGATTTCCTACTCAGATCCTATACTCAGGAAAAAAAATATGAAAACTAAACATGAGAAAAATACAAAGACATTTGTAACCATGAAGATCCTTAAAACCGTGTATTCTGTGCACCCTTTCTCCGGAAGCTAATGGAGGATGTGCTCCACCAAGCAGAGGAGGAAACCAAGAAAAAGACATGCGATCTAGGAAATAGGAATTCAACTATAGAGGGAAAAGAATGGATCCTGGGAAGATGGTAAAGAGAAATTCAGGAAGACAGTTGTAAAACAAGAGTACAGGGAAGAAAACAGCCCAGGCTAGAAGAAGACAGAAGATTCCAAAAATCTATCTCTAAGAAGATAGAATTGATGGACTATTTTATGTGCTTGATTATGCTAAGAGATTTAGACAGTGAGTAGAGATTTGGGGGTTGAGTTAGCAATAGGTTCAGAGAAAAATGTAGTTGTCTATTGCTGTTTAACAAACCACTCAAAAAGTTTGTGGCTTAAAACAACCACCATTTAATTTGGTCACAAGTTTGTGGATCAACAACTTGGGCTGGGCGCATCTGGCTGATTCCATTGGTCTTGCCTACGGGCGCTTATGCAGTTGCGGTCATCTGGTAGCTTAGTTGAGGCTGGATGGTCCAAGACGGCGCCACTCACGAGTCTGGTGGCTGCCAGGCTATTTGGCTAGGAAGTCTCTGTTTTCCTCCATGTGGCCTCACCAGCAAGATAGCTCGCACTCACTCACATCTTGGCCTCAGGTTTCAAGCTGCCTCACATTTGCTGACGTCTGTGGTAGGCTAACTAACAGCCCCCCACCCAACCCCGCCAAACCTCCACGGTGTAACCCGCCAACCTGCGAATGTTACCTCACCTGGCAGAAAGGACTTTGCAGATATGATTAAATTAAGGATCTTGAGATGCAGGGGCCTTGTACGGGCATTTCACCGTTTAAAATATATGCGTGTGTAGTACGACAAAAATAGAAACCAGTATTTTCAAAGGCAGGTGCACTACTTTTAAATAACAATACCATTGCTCATTGACAATGCAAAGCCTGTCCTAAACGCTCTTTTCCCCTCACTGATAAACAAGTAAAAATAAACTTAAAAGGCAATGTTTTATACAAAACATGTAGATAAAACAAAAAGGCCTCAAATAGAAGTGAAGATTCCAAGCTACATAGCCTGCGGGCTGATGAAAGGCCACTGTAATGTTAACAGGCATTTGCTGCCTGATAGTTATAAAGGTAATTTATACCCAGAACATTCCCACCCATGTGAGAGAATGACCCTCCATTTTACTACATGTTGTATTAATGTCAATCAATATATGTTTGAGGGCTTTATACATTATGGATAATAATGTTGGAGCTTTGCAAACCATTCCTCTTGGGGGAGCTACACGAAATTTTACAGGAGAGAATAAAGCAAAGCAACCAAGCCCTGAATGGCCAAGCTCTCTTTGGGTTCGGCAGACGTTAATCAGCTCAAGCGTGCAAATGAGACCGGAAGCCAGTCCACTCCCAGGCTGAAAATCGGAAATGCGCATGGGGGTGAGGCCGTTTGAAATGGGAAGACAGGGTCTGGATCCGTTCAGGAACAAGGCTCCATGGATAAGGGTCTTACTCCTGGATCATGATGCCGTGCCGAGGAAAGACAGCCACGCAGCCACGCAGCCACGAAGATGGGCTGAGGGACTTTGGTCAAGTCACTTAGTTACTTTACACCTCAGTGGGTACCTTTAAAGTTGGACATACTAGGGGCGCCTGGGTGGCACAGTTGTTAAGCGTCTTCCTTAGGCTCAGGGCGTGATCCCGGCGTTCTGGGATAGAGCCCCACAGCAGGCTTCTCCACTGAGAGCCTGCTTTTTTCCTCTCCCACTCCCCCTGCTTGTGTTCCCTCTCTCGCTGGCTGTCTCTCTGTCAAATAAATAAATAAAATCTTTAAAAAAAATTTAAAAAAATAAAGTTGGACATACTAGTTCATTAATTCGATGGGGAGAACCCGTTCACAATGTTTCTATCAAATCATCACATTGTGCATTTGAAATATCTTACAATCTTATATGCCCGTTATACCTCAATAAAGATGAAAAATAAAAAAAAAATAATAATAAAGTAAAATAGGACACACTAAATCACCTGTCCTCGGAGTTGTTGTGAGGATTAGAAAAATCCATACTATATATTCACTTTGGAAATTTTCTTTCTTTTTTTATTTAAATTCAAGTTAGTTAACATCTAGTGCTTTATTAGTTTCAGGGGACACTTTGGAAGTTTTCTATTTCCCCTTGTGGCAAACTACATTCCTGGAACAAGTTCTTCCCTGTCCCCTGAATGCACAGCCTTTGTCATGTAACTTCACAGTCCATTCTGCTTCCCCTAAATTGACCTCGGGCTCAGCCACATGACTGGCTTTGGTCAAAGGACTCCAGTTGAAAATAAGTGTATCAGTTCTGAGCCTAGACCTTAAAATGCCTCCCTCATTTCTGCTTGCTTTCTTGCCTCTGCTCTTGCCACTGGAAGAACACGCCCCCACAATTTCCAAGGTCCAAGAAACATATAGAGTAAATCTGGACCCAATTCGTAGCTTAGAGTTCAGCCTAGCTGATCCAGTCTAGATGAACAGAACCACCCCAGCCAGCTCACAGATGGAAGAGAACTAAATGCATATGATCGTGCCACTGAGAATACGTGGCTGCTTCTTACACAGCAAGAGCTGACTGATACACGCGACTAAGCCAAGAGACTATAAGGACAAGGAGACCAGGAGCTGGAAGGGAAGGAAGACAGGCAGCTCACCTGTAGGCAGCGACCATCCAGAAAGCACCGAGACGGATATGACCTTAGAATAAAGAGATGCTGTGTGTTGAGAAGCTCAGAATATCTTACCAGAATTCTTGAGATAACGAAATTCTTACTTCAGAAGCAGATAGTTTTATGTCTTTAAAACATTTACCTTTTAGGATATCTTTTTTTCTTCCTTAGCTTCTGTGACGGTCTGCCCACTTGGCCAATGGGGAAAGAGAAAGATCTGTGTCCACAGTAGGGCTGGAGAAAAAAAGGGATGGTGAACTCTTGGGGTCCAGGCATTGTCATGGAAACGTATATAAACATCACTGGGGAAAAGGCAGAAATTCAGGGAGAGGAAATCAGGCGACATGGGTGGCGCTTCTTGCCTGGAGTTGCTTCTCCTCTGAGGTCTTCTTTCATGCAGTGGAACGCTCAGCACTGTGGTAAGTTTAAGCACATAATTCCTGTATGCAACCACAATTTACTTGGGTTTGAATTGAAGGCATAATTCAAAGTTGTTCCACTAGACCCGGAACCCTTTGAGTGCAAGAATGTATTACTCTGGGGCGCCTGGGTGGCTCAGTCGTTAAGCGTCTGCCTTCGGCTCAGGGCGTGATCCCAGGGTTCTGGGATCGGGCCCCACATCGGGCTCCCTGCTCCACTGGGAGCCTGCTTCTTCCTCTCCCACTCCCCCTGCTTGTGTTCCCTCTCTCGCTGGCTGTCTCTCTCTCTCTGTCAAATAAATAAATAAAATCTTAAAAAAAAAAAGATTGTCTTACTCTTCTGTACATCTCCTGTGGTTTGCTCGGAGTCCGGCCCATGTTACATGGATAAATGGTTGGCTGGATGGAAGGTTGGTTAAATGCATGGATGGATGGATGGACAGATGGCTATATCCCCACTTCCTGGACTTTGTGCAAGTATAAACCTATATACAGAATAGAGGCATTTTTGCTTGGAGATAATCCTATTGAATAAGGACTTCACATAAAGTTCTTTAAATCACTTTATATATTGTAAGCGTTCAAATATCTTTATCACCATTGCTATCATTTAATAATATTTCCAAGCTTCCTTCCCTATCTGGAAACTAATAGAAGTCATTTCAAACAAATTCTCTGACATCCGGGAACTTACTATGTTCATGCAGTCCTTAAATTGCAACAGTATTCATACCTTTGGTGACGTATCGGTTTCTCAGTCTTGTTCATTTCTATTTTTTCGTAGCCTAAATGCCAGGATGTCCATTGGTATGGGCGTGTTGCAACCGAGGGCCAGGGGAACCACATGATTGTAGAAAACGGCATCCCTGCCCCTTGATGGCTGAGTACAACCGGAGCCCCGGGCAGCTCCCGCTCACTCAGATTGGAGCCAGCGGTCACCTGGAGGACGCCGCTGCTCGAAACCTCACTCGCTGAGCACATCCGGATGAAGGTGACTGCCCACGGCCTCCAAGACTAGGGACACACCAGCCGCCTCTGAATATCATGTCTTTCTGGCCCACCCCCCACCTCTCTGACTCCCACGACTTCCCTCACCACCCAGATCCCTCTTCCAGGTTCTGGAAACCCTCGGCTGCCCACTGGGCCTCCTGTCTGCCACCTGGCCTCCTCCGCCCTCCTCTCCCACCTCAGTCCTCAACCCCAGCCGCTGCCCCGCCCCGAGGAGTCTCCTCCTCCCTGGCCCAGGACTCCCTGGGGAAATGGAATTTTCGACTGATGGCAGCAAATGTCGAGGCATTTACTTCCGTTCATTGATTTCAATTTGCAGCGCAGTCGTTTCCTGGGCTTCCACTGGCCCACGCGCTCCAAGCCCGCTCTGAGGCGCTGCCTGGAGGAGCACCGAGTTCTGGGGCAGCCCGGGCCGTCCTCGCAGGGTGCAGCCCGGAGCTGCGTGGAAAGCAGCTTCAATCCGTGCGCCAGGCCTGAGCAAATGGGAAAATATTTTCAAGCCGCAGGCTTCTCCTGAATTAAATATTTACTCATTTCGTGCCTCTCCCTCTGTCCACGGAGAATCCCGCTTAAACTAAATAACAAAGGAGGTCGGGCTTGTGATCCGCACAAAAATACTTACCCTGCAATTATAGGAATATTGGGCCTTACCATTAATGCCAGGTCTGTGGAACTTGGAGAAGGCCCAAAGAAAAGCCGCAGAAATGATGAAGGGGCAAAAAGATAATGCTGGTGGGGAAAGCCGGAGAGGCGGGGCCTATTTGGACCCAAAAGGACCTTGGAGGGGCCTTAATCACCGCCTCGCCATATTCCCGAGCTGGGACATGGCAGCCTGGGCGCTCCAGGGCCACCAGCTCGCCACACCTGCTGCTTGAACTCCGTGATCTCAGTTCCCTGTCGATAGGAACATCTTGAGCTCTCCCTCCACAACCGGGGTCAAATGGTTGCATTTCCATTTCTGTCGTTGTCCTGGCATGATCTTCGTGACAAAACGGGTGCAGAAATAGAACGTATTCAAGAGGGAGACAAACGCAACTTTCATCAGGTGCACTGAACAGTCCTTGTCACACGGCGCTGGGTCCCCTTGCCATCGGGCCCACTTTGGAGTCCGCTGTCTGGACTGAAAACACGTCCAGGCACAAGGCCATCATGGAGGCAGGGACTTTGCCACATCTTTCTTATCCAGAAGGGAGAATGTTTTAGACCAAGATCCCCCAGAAGCACTTTCTGAGATGAGGATTCATGAGCAAGTGACTGATTCAGGAGTCACACTCCCGGGGGAGGTCAGAGAGGGAGCTCAGCCTGCTCCTGCAGGGGTCTCTGGAGCCCAGGCGCCCCTCAGAACGCGCAAAGGGCGAGGGAGCCAGGCCCGCACACTCCCTTGTTGCCAGTCTTTGGTAAACGCGGGCCTTGGGTCTGGGGGAGCAGGGGCAATGGGCAGGCAGGATGGCTCCAGACAAAGAGCCCCCGGGGCTGGCTGGAGAAAGCAGACTGTAGTAATGGGGACAGGCAAAGGAAGAAAAAAAGGTTAAAATCTATGTAAAGAACAACTGACATTGCGCATTATGGTAACTCATTCAAGGCATATGCTCAACGAATGTTCGCTGACTGACGGGCTTCACAGTGCACCATGCGCGCCTACGCCAGTCTTGAGCTCTCTGGATGGGCTGAGGGCCGGGAGGCCGGACTCCCTGCCTCCCCACCCGGACTGCGGGGGAAGCATTGCTAGGAGGCCACTCTTTCTGACCCGCGTGTGTGGCAGTCCCGGGGAAATAGAGACCAAGCCGCGGCCTTTGCAAAACCCCGACACAGACCAAGTAGCGGCCCAGAGGTGGTGATCCCTGGAGCGGAGCCTGCACGTTCACGAAGCTTCTCTCTAGGCGTGGCTGAGCAGCGGGGACCTGCTGCCCCTAGACATTTGGGCCAAGGACCTACTGCCCCATTGGAGGAGGGCCGCCTTTGCTTCCTACCTAATCCACATATAAATAGGCTGCTTCTGGAAAACTCTGAAGCCCTTGGAAGAAGGGGAACTCCAAGTACCCGAAGCCGAGGCTTGATCCTCTGAGGCTCGGCTGGGCAGGCGGCCACCCACCGCAGAGGGACTCGTGACAGGTTTGCGGCTGTGAGACGAACCCCCGTGGCTCTCTGCTCCCATGTGACTGCCCTCTGTTCCCCGGCCGCCCCAGCCCAGATGTATGACCGTGAACATCTCCGCGCTCTTACAAGCATTCTTTAATGAAGAACTCTGTTTCATCATCTGCGGTGCTGTGGAGTTCAAAGCGTGTGGATGTGGATTCGAAGGCCACTGGATTTCTGACTCACCAGACAATGATCAAATTTATATTTTTCCACACCGCCCGCCTTTGAGATGGTGTTTATGTTTCATGTTAAATATAATTCTCTTTGGCTTCCCCGGCTGCCTGGGGCCTAGTTCTGCTCTGTCCTAGAGCGGCTCACCCGGGAGCTGCCTCTCCATGTGGCCTCTGGGGTCGATTCATTTTTCTCCCAATGCCTTCATGAGTGATGATTTCTAGAGACAATCGGATCGGCTGTGCGGGAGATTCAGCTCCATCATTACGACAGCCGAATACATCACAGGCACCATTTTTCAAACCCATGTTTTTCATCACACAGATATGACTTGATTAAACCTTTGTGATATTACATTGGGATATTTGAAAATAGCCTTTAGTGGCCGGCGTGCGGGTCTCGTGCCTGAGAAATCTGTCCCTGCCGTGAGAGATACTTGTACATTTGGGGGTTGCGAACAAAGACTGAAGCCGGACTGCCTGGGTCCAGATCCCAATGTCCCTACTTATTGCTGTGTAACTTTGGTCAAGTTACTCAGCCTCTCTGTGCCTCCACTTCCTCCTTGATAAACAAGAAATAATATTGATTAACAGGATTCGTACCTCATAGGACGGTTGCCTGAGTTAAAAGAGATAATGTGTGTAAGGCACTTGGTGCATAGTAAGAGCTGTGGGTGTTCATTATTACTATTATTATTTGTTATCGTTGACTGTTATTTCCTCCTCGCTACACTGCTGTGAGGTAGAACTGAAGTTACAAATAAGGAAACTAATATCCGAGGAGGGTTAAGTAACTTGCCCAAGCAGGGAAAACATGGTACCACGTTTTTATGTTTGGATTGGAGTATCGGTGCTCACTACTGTTTTGCTTCTCCCTTCAAGGTCGGCCTTTATGTGGAAGTTAATAAAGATGTTGCGGGAGAGGGGAACCCCGCCCCCCGGCCTCATCAACAAGCAGAAGGAGCAACTGAGACATGCGTTTGGCTCATCAGTCAGTCGTCGATCAAGCCCAGGTGAGCATCTGCTATGTGCTAGGCACCGTGCCAGCCTTTGACGACCTCTCAGGCTCTCTGGAGAGCTATCTGAGACACAACTGGCCCCATACAGCATGATGAGTACCAGAAGAGACACCTGTACCAAGTGTTATGGGAAAACAGAGGTCCGAGGAAAGGAGGGAGGAGAAGCAGGGAATCTAGTTCATATTGTTGGCTCCCCTGGCTCATGCTTTGTATCAGTCAGCTCTCCACCAGTACTGCTGCGTAACAAACAATCCCCAAGTCTGGCTAGCTTCCAGTAATAATAACTCATTTATCCTCAGCTGAACTTGGCTCCAGGAGGCAGGTTGGTTTCAGCATGGCTCCACCTAACTATGCCTTTGAGACCAGCAGCTACCAGCCCTGTTCTCACAAGAGCTAGCAGGAGAGCAAGAAGCCAATACAAACCACACAAGCATATTTAAAGCCTCTGTTCACATCACTTCCGCTGAGTTCCCATTGCCCAAAACAAGTCACGTAGCAAAGCACCATGAATGGCACAGGGCAGTATACTCGGCCTGCTCTAACACGACGGCCTGCCAAGTCACATTGGTGTGGTTGTATAATCCTATTAATAGGATGGAATAACGAACTAGGAGCCAGAATGCAATCTGTCGTGAGCGCCATGGGCAAGACCAAGAAAGGAGAATAATGCAGGTTATACAAGCACTAATAGGTCCCCCGGGGAAGCAGGGTGTGGTTACTGTATTTATTAGGTGAGAGAGACCAAAACCCAACTCAAATCCCCTTTTGCTACATAACTAGGAAGTCTGGGATTTCATCGAATTCCAGTTTGACTGTTTCCAAAGGCTCAAATACTGTTGTCAGGATTCTGTCACTCTCTCCCCATCTTCCTGTCCTGGTTTTGTGTGTAGTGGCAAGTTGGACTTGTTGGCCTGGGGATTTTGTGGTCTTTACAGCTTGAGATCCCAGCAGACGAGAAAGTGTCCTATAGCATTCACATAACAAATCTCAGGGAAGCTGTCAATTGGCCCAGGTTACTCCATCTGGGCATCCCTGAACCAATTACTATGACTCTAGAATAGAATGCTCTGGGTGACTGGTTAGGAGGATGGCAGCCTGGGGACACAATGACTCTCAGCCCCACGGAGACCACTTAGATAGAGGAGGGACTGTTCTCCGAAAGAAATCGCATGTTATTTCAGGACAAAGAGGGAATGGATGCCAGACACTCCTGAAGATTCTGATTCAGTAAGTGCTGCTGTCAGAGTTGTTGTGTAACAAACCAGCCCATAACTTAGCAGCTTAAAGCAACATGGTTCATCTGCTGGTCTCACAAGGGCTCATTCATGCTGCTGCTGCCACATGATGGGGCCACTGGGATGGAAGGGTCCAAAGTGACCTCATTCACATGTTTAGAGCTTGGTGCCGGCTGTTGGCTGGAGTGCCGCAGTTCCCCCCCCCCCCATGTGGCCTCTCACCCTCCAGTTGACCAGACTGGGCTTCTTCACATCATGGTGGTCTTGGGAGGCTCAGAGAGGGGGAAAGTTCAAGCTGCTTGGTCTAGTGTCAGAAGTCACCCAGGGTCACTTCCACCACCTTCTTTGGTCAAAGCAAATCACAAGGGGAAATAAACTCTATGTCTTGATGGAAGGAGAAGCAAAGTCACCCTGCACAGGGGCCTGGGAGGTGGAAGGATTTGTTGCAGCCATCTTTGCAAACAATCTGCCACAGTAGGTTTGGGGGTCAGGGTGCCAGGACTCTTTGTAGTCGAGTGATATGGACACAGGTAGTCGGGCACACTTGGAAAATGCATTCAGTTCCTCCCTACTCCGATGCTTCTCTGTCAGACAGCTCCCCTCTCCCCCAACCCATTTCGACCCTTCAAGGCAAACCCCTCCTGCACACCTCACACCTCCTGCAAGAGGCCTTCCTTACCCCTCTGCCCCCAAGTCAACTCCCACAGCCACAGGTCTAGATGTTCTGAAACAGATACTATAGGGTCCTGTCTTGCCTTCTTTTCCACCATGGCTCTCTGAGGCGAAGGCCTTCCCTCCTAGACTACCGGATCTTGGAGCACAGAAGGCATATCTTAGATGACACCGACCCCTACCCCGTGGAGCTGGGGACAAGACAAGACCCTATTGACACTTAGTAAGTGGCAGATGGATGGAGTTGTCACTCCCGGTGAGACCCTGCCCTTCCTTCATGCCCCTCGTAAGACAAAAATCCTGTCCCTGTAGTTGGGCATCATTTCAACTCTTTGCTGGGAAAAAAAAAATCAAGAATGGGGGTGAGGGAAGCAAAAGGGAGAAGAATTGAATTATTAAACTCTTCTGTTCTGGGACGCCTGGGTGGCTCAGTCGGTGAAGTGTCTGCCTTCAGCTCAGGGCATGGTCTCTGGGTCCTGGGATCGAGTCCCACATTGGGCTCCCTGCTCAGTGGGGAGCCTGCTTCTCCTTCTGCCTCTGCCTGATGCTTGTGCTCTCTCTCTCTCTCTCTCAAATAAATAAGGGGAAAAAAACCTCTCCTGATCCAAAATGAGGGAGTAGAGCCTAGTACAGTTTAATTACAAAGAAAAGAAAAGAACACTTCCTCCATCACTACAAACCACAGGCTCACTGAGCTCTGGCTGCCTCACCACCCTGGCTTTGCTCCACAGGGCAACAAGAAGCAAACCCCAACTACCCTCTTGCGTTGTTCGTTCACTCAGTTCTTAAGTAGCCAGAAAAAGCATCATATCAGGACTTGCCAGAAGCGCTGTTGCCTACCGTTAAGTGTCTCGCTACCACGCAATGCTCATTAAAGAGGCCAGCCTGATATTTGCAATACATTGTTGGACTAACGCGAGAAAGGAACTTGATTTAGGAAGAGTCAGGGGCCACTGCTGTGAGCTCTATGGAGTTCCCCCACTTCTCCCCCACCCTCCAGTTTCTAGAATGTGCCATTGTGACATGTGATCCCACAGTGTGGGAGAAACCCAAGCGCTCCCTGCCCATGCCATTCAATAAACACCAGGGAAACGTCCTGTGCTTTTCCAGGGCTTCCATCTTTGGCCAAGTTTCCACGAAGCCTCGAGATCCTCCCGGCAGGCATCCTGCGCACATCTTATCAAAAGCATAAAACTGCCTTATTTCCCTTGGCAGAGGTACCTGTGACATAACTCCGGAACAAAGGCTCTGCTGGAATGTGGACTGCCTTCCAAACACCCACCACGCCTGCTCGCAAGGACCGCATTCTCCCTTGCTCGGATCACTTGTGAGGTTTGAAACGCGTCCACGTGAAACACAGACTCTGCACCATTTGCCTTCCCATCAACATTCCACAGACTCGATACGGATACAGCGAGACAATGGGGCCCTTCGTACTTAGCTGAAAGTTTGGTGCTCTGAGAAGCCATGGCAGGAGAAACATCCCGGAGAATTTGTGAGGTTGGCTGTTGGCAGGTCAGCGTGGTGGGATGTGTGCTGAGAAGGGTGATGGCAGGACGCCTTGGCTCATCCGCTCTCCAAGTGTTAAGGGACCTGGACGTGGTGCTGAGGTGCAAGCCCCAGGGAGAGGTAGGGCGGCCAGCCAAGGGATGGACTCTGCCCACGGGAAGTTCGCTGTCTGGTTAGGGAGCAAGTTCCTTCCCAACACCGGCTGGAGACTAACACACAGGCCAGAACTGGTAAAGCACTAGACAGGAGACAGAAGGAACTGGAAACAGTGACATCAGAGCCCTGAACACTGTGTCGACCAAGTCAGATCCAGCCTGCAACACTCCTGGGTGAGAAATGGGTTCCTCTGGGTTCATCACACCAGAGCACGTTGGAGAGAAGATCTAGGAGTCAAAGGCCAAGGAGATGGTGAGATAAGTTGGCAGGGCAGAGGGGTTCAGAACAGGCTCAAAACCTATTCAAAGTTTTCTCTCTCTGGATGTCCATTTTCATACATCTATTTTATTTTGTCTTTTTCTACATTTTTCTCTCTCTCCTCCCCTCCTCCCCCTCCTCTTCATTTCTACTCCTCCCTCTCGCTGTCTCTGTCTGGCTCCTTCCCTAATCACCGTCTCTTTCCCTTTCTGAACTTCTCTTCTAGACTTTTCCGGTTTTTTCTTTCCATCCTGTTAATCTATCTTTCCATCCTTCAACTTCTCTTCCTGTTCCCCCCATCTCTGACAAACGTAGACAAGGAACTGAAAGTACACTTTTTTTTTTTTTGGCTCATTTGCTTCGAAACCATTCTGCTTGATTTTCTTTTATTATAAAAAGTAAGAAGTGAACCAGACTTTTAAGGGGAAAACATAAACAATAATCAAGTTACAGAATGGCGTAAGTTGCCTTCATGTGTGGTCTTCTTTAAGGTATTTTTCTGTGTTTGCTGTTACCAAAACAGATAAGAAACTCTTATAGGATATTTAAAAAAATAAAACAGGAAAAAGCAGCAGAGGGGAGAAAGGTCCAATAATATAGGTAAGCAATTCATAGATAGGGAACCCCTAATGAAGATGAAGAGATAATCAACCCCCATGAGGTATTAGAGAAATGCAAAGTCCGACAGCATCACTTCACACGTAAGACATTGGCAAAACTTACAAAGGTGAATAAAACCCAGTGCTGTAGAAGATGTGGGGAAATGGGAACTCTTGTGTACTGGTCGTGGGACTACAAAGTGATACTGCCATTCTGGAGGAGTATCTGGTGATGCTTAGAGGAGTGAAATCTGTGCAAACCTTATGAATGACCTAGAAGTCTCCTGAGTCTTCACCCCAGAGAAAATCTTGTATGGCTCATGACAGGGCATGACCGAGGCTGTCCATCATAGCTGCCTTAGCAGTGCCAGAGAGTAGGGGACAAGCTGGGCATCCCTCACGAGGGCAAAGGAGAAGTAAGATGGTGGTAGGTGCCTCTGGCATGGATACATCTGAGTGTGGTGGCCACACCTGGCTTCTAATTCTGGCCCCGCTTGGCAAACTTCCAGCAGGACCACACAAATCAGAAGCCTGAAATGGCTAATCAAGAGAAATGACAGAGGTGCTCAGGCCGCGCCTTGACGTTCATTCACCTGTTGATGCTGGAACCCAGGGCAGGGCTTCCAAACGGAGGGGGCCGGGGCCTCCTCTCCCTCCCTCTGACCTCAGTGGGAATTGCACGCTTCCAATGGCCAATGGTGTGGAGAGGCGCGGAGTGGCGCAGAGCAGCGTGGGTCACAGCGGTTAAGTGTTGTCATAATTCTCTCCCCCGGAGCACTGAACTCCATCTCCCTCCAGTCTGTGTGGGAGGAATGTAATCCAGTTCTCCTTGGAACTCAGAGCACATAGTGATTCCTTTCTCCTTTTGTGGTCAGGAAATGAGTTTTGCTGTTTTTCACTTGGGGGCTTATTATGCAATTGCTTAAAATATGCAATGGGATGCAGATATTTATATGAGGATGTTGAAATGATGACTTTTTAATGGAAGCAATCTAATTATGCCATATCTGCGCCCTTTTCATTTTTTTAAAATTATTTTTACGGTGTTTGAAAGAAGCAGCAATTTTTGTGTGTGCGTCCGGGTTGTGTTCTTGTGTTTGTTTAGGGTATGTGGCTCTATTTAATCTCCCAGACTGTTTAAATGGATTGCAAAGAAAAAAAAAATCCAAAAAGTATATGGCTGTGATTTAACAAGATAATTAGCAGCTGCACTTTATAACAAAATCTAAGGCAATTATCACTTCAGGAGGACCCAGAGGAATCCCAGCTGCCAACATCTACTTTCTCTGCCAGAGGGAATGACATCATAACCGATCCAGACAAAGGGGAGGTGGTTTCTGGTCACCGTGATGTCACTCGCTCCAGCAGACAGTCCCAGACAGCTGGAAGACAGGTGGTTGCTTCCGAGGACATGAGGGAGGAGGATGGGTACCAGAAGGACATCGGTTATTTACAGACCCAAACCCCGCCCCCCGCCCCCCTAACCCCCCTGGGCCACGGAGACAGAAACATATTTACTTAGGCTTCTCCTCCTCCCTAAGACCTTGCAGTCCTTTCGAGAAGTTGAATTGTTCCTCTCCCCCTCTCCTGAGTCTCATTTCTAAATCTTTTAACCCAACTAATCAAACTTTAGTGGCTTATTGGGTTCTTGCTCATGGTCAAGTTCACCACTTAGCCAAGAGGTGTCCCTTCAAAGATGAGGACTGCCAAGTTACAATGGACGGCAAGCCAAAACAAGCTTAAGAAGATGATTTGTGTTTTCAAGGCAGGGTTGTGATCTTTCACTCAGTGGCAAACGATTCGTCATTGCAGGCTCCCGAGCACTTTGGGGATCAAACACAGAGCATGCTATGGTCAGGGACCAGGTAGCAAATGGGAATTTGTCACCGACGGGGTTTTACGTGTAAAATTGAGCCAGACTATCCCGTTGCATGATGATACAGTCCAGGAACTGTTTAAATGCATCGTGGGACAGCCCACGATGCACTTAAATATTGAATGCATGATCAGTCTTTTGAGGATTGCAAAGGATGGAGAAAGTAGGTCTGATTTCCTAGTGAATTGGAGGAGGCAGAGCCCAGCAGGCTGATTCGGGTTACAGGCCGCCAAAGTGCCACCAGTCCCTCCCCCGCTTCGTGAAACTAGAGAGTGGCAGCCAAGAACTGCACATCACAGTGCCAGGTGACATTGTTGGTGCCCGGGTGGGAATTTGTCCTCTGTCCTTTGATAGATAAACCATAAAAAGATGTGTGTTTGCTCTCACTCTCGTGTGTTCACACGCTCTCATTTCCCCTTCTGCCCGAGAGCCATCCGCCCTAGGACCAAGTTACAAACCGGGGGAAAAGAAGAGGGTCAGGATATCTTTCATCCTTTCTCCCAACATCAGCCAGAAAGCTCCGGGACCACACAGGAAATGAGATGAGACTTGAACAATCCCAAGGAAGTCACGGACTCCCAGGTCTCACTCAAACACAGAGGCTAACCCGGAGGTAACAACCCCAGGCCTGCCTCTGGAACTGGGCACAATTCTGCAGCCGGGGGCTAAGTGTGCAGTCCACACAGCAGATCCTTTGGCCCCGTGCCATTCCTGGGCTTCTAGAAAACTTCCCGCTTCCTTTATGGAAAACAGGTGTCCATGTCTTCATACATTAGGCTGGGACGTCAGGCAGGACCCTGGGCTGAGGGCTGTTCCTGTTATCTCTTTCTATTTAACAAACCACCCAACCTTCGTGGTATGAACAACGACCATTTTAGTGTGCTCCTGGATTCAGGGGATCACAAATCCAGACACAGCAGAACTGCGGTGGCTAGACTCCACTCCACAATGTCTAGGGTCTCACTTGGGGAGACGCTTGAATGGCCAAGAGGTGACCCAATAGCTGGGGGCTAGAATCATCCTGAAGCTCCTTCACTCACATGCCTGGTGCTTGGGCTAAAATGACTCCAAGGCTGGGCTCGGCCAGGACCGTGGATCATCCCATCCACATGGAGCCTCTCCGCATGGACTGGGTTTCCTCCCAACATGGCAGCCAGCGCTCGGGCAACATATCAGTGCGGAGCGCGAAACCCAGGTATTCCAGCAGAGGAGACAGAACTTGCGTGGCCTTTTTGGATCTAGTCTTAGAAGTCACATGATATGACTCTTGTCGTGCGTTTTTGGGCTGAAGCAGTCACAAGCCCACCCAGATACAAGGGGAGGGGCCGGAGAACCCCCGCCCCGGGTTGCAAAAGTATCAAAGAATTTGCTGCCATGTTTCAAAACCACCACGGGGCTGACTTCGGCCCTCACCCCCACCTTCAGCCAGCTGTTCAGTGCCACTGGAGCACGAGGGCGACCTTTTTCCCTCAGGATCAGCGGCCTTAGAGCGACGCTGGGGATGGAGGGGGGGGAGACACCCGACGGCGGTTTGTCTTTCTTTGGCGCCTAACTCTTTTCTTTCATTTCTGAGGGTCTGTGAAGATCTCTCAGACCCTCTCCCTGACATTTTTCTTCCAAAGTCGATGGAAAAGGATGAGCCACGTGACAGCCCCATTCTGGGTGCAGATAACACGGCTGCGATTGTGCAGAGTGTGGGGAGAGGGAGAGGCAGGAGGCCCCCTGGAGAAAGCAGGCTTCTCCGTGGGCCAGGAGTTGGGGGGCCCCGGTTAGTGGAAGGCACAAAGCCTTTTCACTTCTCTCTTCTCTTCCCACCCTCAAAGGCTGAATGCGGGTTGGGTGAGGCCGTGACTCCAACCCAGGGCTTCTGTCCTGAGAAAGGAGGTGTTGAAATAGAAAGCCATAGCATAGCTGGGATGAAGGCCGGCGTTCTTGGCCAGACACGGGTCCGAGGTGCTTGTTTTCCACTCTAGCCCCCAGGAAGCACCTGGTAGTTCGCCTGGGCCTCTGAAAAACACTCGACGTTTATACAGTATTGACGTGGGTAACGGAAAAGGGATCCCAAGTCCGGGCTGGCAGGGAGCGTCTGGCCCCAGGAATCCACCCCCCAACACAGTCCTCCTTCCTGGGGCTGAGGGAACCAAGGCTCAGAGGGGCCGTGACTGGCCCAGGGTCACCAGTGTGTGACCGGTGCGGGGGTGGGGGGGAGAGCATTTTTCACAGCCCGCTGACCGCCAGGGGTGGCACTCAGGGGAGAGCCACTCATCACCGGCGTCCAGCCAGCTCCGCCAGGCGCCCTGGGCCTCTGGGCAGCTCTGGGCCTGCCGGGAGGGAGGGACGTGCTCACCCGCAGCCGCCCGCAGAGCCCCCCCCCCACCCTGGGCTGCCGAGCGGGGGCCATCCCTGCAGCCTGCGGCCACCGGGCTACCAGCAGCAGCTGCAAGGGGAGCAAAGCCACGGGAATGACAGCCTCCAGGAATCACGAATGGATCTGCGAGGATGACATTAGGAGCATTAGACCTGGCACGGCCGCCTCCAGAGAGGTCGCGGGGAGGAGGCCCCGGGCGGGGGCCAGCGGACAGGAGACAGACCGGCCTCTGTCTCACTGCATCCCCTGCCACCCCCCTGGCTCCCAGCCAGGGCCAGGATGACAATGCCAGGATTCACAAGGCCCGAGCACCGACCACACGGGCCGCCCGTCCCGTGTGTGTCAAAGGCAGAATAACAGATGTGTCTACGGGAAGTAATTGCTTGAAACACAACTGGACAGCCCCCCTCAGGGGGTTGCGTGAGAGGGAGGGGGCCTCGCTTTGGGGGATGGGGGCGAGACGGGTAGGCAGCCCCCTCCCCGATTCCCATGATCCCTTGACACCCTAATGAGCTGTGCTAGGCTGTGTGGAAGATCACCATGACGTCAGCGATGCCCGCCTGCCCCTCTGGCGGTCTGCTTGGGGGACAGGGACGCGGGGGGGCGGGGCCTCCTGGGGGACCTTTGTTGCTGGAGGAATTCCTCCAGGCCGGGAGGGGGGCGGTGCTGAGAGACGGGAATGGAGGGAAGGACCAGGCCTGGGTCAGTGACCATCTTCCGAAACCTGAGAAATGGGTCCAAAGCCGAAAGGCTCTGCTTTGGGCCGAAGCTGGTACCAGCAGGTGTCACTGTAAGGAAAGGAGGGGCCCCGGGGGCTGTCTGCGGCCTGTGCTGGTAAAAATAGAGCTCGCCTGTGTTCCCACTGCCAAGTCGCCAAGCCTGGTGATTTATAAGGCTGGGAGCAGACGTGTGTATAAATGTTTTTGCGTGCGAGATGTGTAGCCAACCGCGGGCTGGCTTTTTCAAACTTACAAGGAGAGAGGGAGGGGGGGGGGAGAGCGAAGGCAGCCAGGGTGGGAAGCACATGGGCCACTTTTATGTAACACTCCTCTGATACACGCCGCAGTGGGGATTTATGCTTTCTTTGAAGTAAATTGCATCCCGGTGCACCATAGCATGAAAGTTAAGATTTACCATGGCTGGGACCTCTGAGACCCTGCTGGAAGCTAGAATAATTAGCCCAGCATTTGGCTGCCTCTCCTCCCGCTCTGCGGGCGGTGACAGGAGTGCCACTAATAGATCTTCCAGGCCTAGGCCCCGTGTGTTTGTTATGGGGTCCACGGTGGCGGTGAGCACAGAGGACTCTGGTCGACCAGAGACGTGGAGGCTGCGGAAGCGGCCGGGACCTACCCTTTGCTGGGGCAGGGGGACTGCTCCTCCTGGAGGCGCTTCTCTGCCAAAGGGCGGGGCTTGGCCACCGTGAGTGCTTGGGGAAACCAGGGAGCTCATTTACAAACGGATTCCTGGGCCAGACTCCTGGCTCCCTACAGGTGGGCATCCTGGGGCCCTTGGCCAGTTTGGGGAGCCCCCAGATTGTATCATCAGCCCCCTATCCAGTGGTTGTCAGAAGACAGTGCCTGGACCTCCCCTCCTCCCGAAGCCCTCCTGACCTTGCTGCTTCCCCTTCCCCCCTGTTGCCCCCGCAGCTATGTTCCCAAGGTCCTTCCCAGCCCCTGTGCCAGGGCCTTGAGCTGCCGTGCTGGAGAAGCTGAGAAGCAAACTGGATCACAAATCTCGAGTCCTCCGGGGAAAGTCCTAACAGCTGCCTGGACACCCCAGCTCTGTCACTAACCAGCTGTGATCTTGGGCAAATTCCTGTCCCTCTCTGGGCCTCAGCTTCCACTTGTTTATCATGATAGGGTTGGATTTTCAGCGGATCGTCTCGAAGGGCCTCCTCGAACATTCTGTGATTTGTCCGACTCTCCTGGGGAGAGCTCTAAGAAATCCAAGCACAGAAGTACTGGCCAGTTGTGGGGTCCCAGGCTCGCGATAGGATGCCCGAGTGGGGAGGGGCCCTGCCGGCCCCACTTGCTGCAGAGATTACAAGTGCCTAGTCCAGAAGGGCTTTCCTGAGGTTGTGATAAGGTCATATGATCAGTTACCCTTCCACAGGGCAGAGCAGTCTCCTGGGACCCCTAGAGACCCCACTTCATAATCATAACCATAAAAAAAAAAACCACAATCCTGGGTAGCATTTTCCAAAGCCCTCACCTAATTCTCACAATGTGTGTCTAAGGTCACTAATAAAATTGTTCCCATTTCACATCAGGGGAAACTGAGGCTCTGAGCAACTGGCTGGCCCAAGCGAGTCCGCAGAATGTTGTAGAAATACGGATGCTGAAATCAAACCCACGGGAGTGCAAATCTCTACTCCTCCAGGCTAGCTGGGTGAACTAGGATAAATGGAAAAGTCTCAAGGCCTCGGTTTTGTCATCTGTAAAATGGGCAGTAACTCAACCTACAGGAGGCCCAGTAGGGGCTTGCCTGAGCGAGCACACAGGAAAGGGACACACAGGGCAGCCTCCTCGTAGGTGAGGTTCAGGCGCAGAAGTTCCCTGGGCCAGAGCTGCTCAGCCTGTAACGGGAGACTCAGGCTCCAGACCCAGGCTGCAAGCTACTTCTGCCTCCTGGATCTCAAGTGGCGCCTGGCACGGTCAGGCCCAGTAAATATTTGCTGAACCGAATTATACCGGCTGCCACCACAGAGGCCTCACTGTCAAGCAGTAGCAGATAAAGCCGTGAGTATTGAAGATTCTCCAAGGGAATTGGGGGCCGGCGGCATGGAGAGTTTAGGGAAGGGGGAGATCCAGATCTCAAAGGCTCCCGCTGCAGGATCCAGAGCACCGTGGGGGGCAGGACCAGAAGCAGAAGTAGGTAAAGGTTCTTGGGCAGATTCTGCAGGAAGACTCCCCAAAATGCG
This sequence comes from Ursus maritimus, assembly GCF_017311325.1. Lineage (NCBI taxonomy): Eukaryota > Metazoa > Chordata > Mammalia > Carnivora > Ursidae > Ursus > Ursus maritimus. Next base: position 90,608,018 of record NW_024423319.1, on the reverse strand, counting down.
CTGAGCGGTCTTTCGGATCCATCATCCGAGGCTGGGGATTTGGGGAAATATTCATCAAGAAAGTGGAACCAGCAGCCACAAAAGCCAAGTGGGGCTCCTGAAAGATCTGTCTTCCTGTTCCTCTTCCTTCTGCCCCCCACCCCCACCACACTCTAAATTCCCCTCTGCCATGTAGACGTGAGTGTGGGAGGGAGAGAGGAAGCGGGGGCTCCTTCCCGTGTAAATCTAGGTCCAGAAGGGGGAGGGGTCTCGGAGTCACCCCAACAAATTGCCAACCCTTCTCCCCAATCCAGGTTCTCTGGCCTCACGTCTCTCCCGGAGCTAAAAGCCTCCCGACATCCCAGGCCCGAGAATGTTCCGTGAGACCTGCCTTCTGCCCCATGGAGGAGAGGGCACAATGAGCACTGATGGAGCCCCCCACCCTTTGCTCTCAGAGGCACCTCCCTTCCCTGAGGTCATACCCAGGACAGGTGACACGGACTTATGGAGCAAAAAGGCCAGCAAGCACCCCAGAGCTCTTGATCTCATCTCAAGGAACAAGGATGGATGGATGGATGGACGGATGGACGGACAGACAAATGAACCAGGCTCCTTAGCCCCTGCTGGCTTCTCGCTCTGGAGTCTTAGAGCTATTATCATCGAGGGGTTATTCCAAGTGTCTTGCCTGCTTTCTCTCAACTACAACTTTAAGACGCTCCTTTTTCTCTGCTCTTCGGGAGACAACAAATAGCCAGGTGACCTCCCCTAGAAAATTGTTGCATTCAGTTAACTGTCATTGCCCACGTACGACATCACAGAAAGAGGGAGGGCTCGGCTGTAGACAGATCCAGGTTTGAAAACCGGACCTAACATCACTGAGCTGTGTGACCTTGGACAACCTCCCAAAGCTTTCTGAACCTATTTCCTTATTGGTAAAACGGGGGTCAGGGCCAGGCCATCTCAGGGGTGCTTCAAGAAGAGAGGATTCCCAAGAAGTGTCTGGCATGCGTTGATATTTCTGTTTGAGCAATGAGCTAGAGATGGAAAATCGCCTGAGCTCTGGCATGCAAACAGGTCTGGTGGGGACCTGCTCAGCCCCTGGCTGTGTGGCCTTTGGCCAAGGGAGTGGGTCCTGAGCCTCGGACTCCTCAGCTTTGAAAGAGGCTAATCAGACGTACGTTTCTGGGTTGCCAGGAAGAGTAGACAGATTTTTCTGGGGAGTGCCCAGTGCATAGCGGTGCTTACCAAACGGTATCCTTTCTCGCTCGTGAAAGGATATGAGGACACTGAGGCACGAAGCAAGCTGCTCAGGCAGGGGAAGAGTGAGGGGGTCTGGGCGTCTGTGTGGCCTGTGAGCCATGCCGCACCACCCGGGGTGACGTTAACCACGTCCAGTCCCCACTCCTAGAGCCTGGCGGATCCGGAAACCTGCAGGCTCCCTGGTGACTAGGATTTGGCCTGACCTGACTTGGTGGCTGCCGGCAGGGGAGGGTGGGGTGCCCCCCGGAGCTAATTGTGTCGGGTTTCTTGGGCTTCCGATCCCCGGCTTTCCCCCATGCCTTCACAAGGAGGCCCAGCCAGGTGATCGAGAACACGGGGCCATGCCACCTCCGTTTCCAATCCTGATGCCACCACCATGGGCTATGTGACCCCTGGCCACGGCACGGGCCCTCTGTGCCTCAGTCATGAGAACGATGACAGTGCCCACCTCCGAGAGGTGCTGTGACATTGAGACAGTGCCTGGCACGTGCAAAGTCCCCAATCAATGTTAGCTATGATTATTATTCACTCTCCGCCACGTAGAGCTTTGATCTTTCAAAGACCCATTAATCGCTCAGCCCCTTCTTCAAGGGATTAAAAAAAAAAAAA
>NW_024423319.1:90603254-90606160 GCF_017311325.1 Ursus maritimus | reverse complement strand
GGGGGGGGGGACCCGGCAGTGATACCACTGGCCCGCTCAGAATGAAGAAGGGACATTAACAGAGCGGCTGCCCATCTGATGGCCGGGAAAGGTGGGGGAGGGGCGGAGGGCTGCCAAAGGAGGGGGGCCTGGAAGGCAGCGGCCCTGTCGGTCAGGAACCCCCAGGAGGTGGAAGGGTCTCTGAGGCCAGTAGGGAGAGGCACAAAGAGTGGCCCCCTGGGACCACTGCCCGGCATCCCTGTGGCCATGCAGCCGGCGCCCAGCCCACCTCTACCTCTTATGCCCCCTCCTTCAGGACCAGGTCCCCCTTGGGCTCAAGAAACCGAACCTGCCTTTAGTCTCCACGGAGCACTGGGCAGAGAGCTTTGGTCTCCCTGAGGTGGGCTCCAGGAGACGGCTGAGCCGGCTTTCTGCCCCCTGCACATCTCTGTGGTCTCCCCCAGCCCCCATATGGACATCAGCTTTCTCAGCAGAAGAGTAAGGGGTTTGGCTGAGGCTGCGGTTTTGAAAGCTAGGTTGGAGGTGCCCAAGGGGGCCCAGTGGAGGCCAAGTTTGGGTGTGGGCCTCCACCTCGCTCCTCCCAGAGCCGGCACCCCGTCAGCCAATTTGAGGACTGAGGTTGCAGATAAATACGATTTTGTTTAGCAGAAGGTTTCTGCTACGTCAAAGTCAAGACTGTAGGAATGCCCTGAGTAGAGGGTCTCCTCTGTGTCCACTGTCCTGGGAGGCACCAAGGACAGGCAGGGGGAGCTGGCTTGGCCCTGGCTCAGGGTCCAGAGGCCTTGCCAGTCCTCCTTCCCGAGTGGCCACTGGGCTTTGCGTATCACACTTTAACCGCCAGCAAGGGCTGGCTGGACACAATGCCTTGGCCCGAAGCCCACTTGCAGGAGCCAAACCCAACAGTGTCCTCAGCCTCCTGGCTCGTGCCAGCACACTCCTTGGCTGAGGTGACCAGTGGGCAGAAGGAACGCTGCTCTGCCTGGGCTCAGAAGCACCAAGAAGGGTGTCTCGCCGGTCCCCAAGGGGCCACTGAGAGTCACATTCTGGGCGCAGGCCTGGGGTGTCTCAATGGACCACTCGTGCCACTGGGGTGGGTGGGCAGCGAAGGGTGGTAAAGGTGTGCCTGCCCGAGCCCACCCTGGAGTTTTCAGGCAGTGGTCTAAGCCACCAGGTGCCCACCCATGCTGTGGACCCCCACTTCTAAATCCAATCTTGCCTTCCGGTCAGGGACCCCTGGTTGAGTCACGGGGTCCATCTCAGATAGGTTTCTCAGAGCACGCCTTGTCAGGGGTAAGGAAGAGTTGTCAGCACATTAGGCACACCAAAGGTAGAAGTAGGGGAGGAGTGTCCTTGAAGGAGGAAGAAAGGCCCAGAAAAGATGGCCAGGGGACCCACAGCCCTTTTTATAGTTTTGCTGGGGGCAAGAAACAGCCCCTTGGTGTAGCGGTCAAGACCCTCTGAGTCAGGTTCCCTGCCCACTCTCCCGACCCCGAAGCAGTTCATGTACAATCGGGCCACCTTTGTGCCACTGTGCCTTTGCACATGCAAGCCCCCATAACAGAATAGCCCTACCTTTCCCCTGGCCTAATGTTAGCCTTACCTGCCTGGCAGGCTCCTGCTCACCCTTCAAAACCCATTTTTCCTTCCTCTGTAAGGCCCTCTCTGGTTCCCTCCAGAGATTCTTGCCCCGTCCTCTGTTTCTTACACACACATCACTTACACACACACATCACTTGTGGCAAATACTGTATTTATTGGAAGACCGCATCCTTGGCCTGCATTACTGGACTGTGAGCTCCTTGATATAAACTTTTTGTACATGCGTACGTACACTTGCATGGTTGTACGTATTTTTGCCTCACACACCTAAAAATTCTTTGAGATCACATCAGGAATAAGGATAACCAGCATTTATCAGCGGCCCAGTATGTGCCCGGTTCCCAGTAGGTATGCCCCACAGCACCCTGCAGTGTGGGAACTATTACTCCATGTCACAAATGGGGAAACTGAGGCTCGGGGGCCTTAGGTATCCTACCCAAGGTCACACAACAAGTAACGCTAAGCCAAGGTGTGATCACTGTTCTTTTAGATTCCAGAACCCAGCGTTTGCACTGCTTTCCCGCCCCACTGTCCTGGTGCCGGAAGGTCTCCTCCCATTTCTCTCTGCCCCGGTGCCTGCCAGCGGTTGTGCCAACAGTCTGACCGTGAGCAGTCTGACAGCAGTCCCTGGGACGGATGACCCTGTCTTCCCGAAGCATGGTGCTGGGACCGGCAGCGGCCGCACTGCCCAGGAGCTTGTACAGAATCCCAGGTTCCGCCATGACCTCCTGAATCAGAAGCTGCAGCTGAACAAGCTCCCCAGGGGATTTGTGGGCACATGTCAAGTCCGTGCCTCCGGCACCTGTTTCCGCCAAGAAGAGCCAGGGGAAGCTTCTGACAGAGGGAGCCCACTGGTTAAAATCAAAATTTCCCCTTCTCGTTGCCACTTTGTTAATTTCTTCCACAACAGTTTCTTTGATATGTTCAGCCTTAGGTTTCTCTTTTTTTTTTCTTCTTGAAAGAGAGAGAGAGAGAGTGGGGATGGGGGGAAGGAGAGGGAGAGAGAGAATCTTAAAGAGGCTCCACACACCAGCGCCGAGCCCGAAGCAGGGCTCGATCTCATGACCCCGAGATCATGACCTGAGCCGAAATCAAGAGTAGGACGCTCAGGGGTGCCTGGGTGGCTCAGTAGATTAAGCGTCTGCCTTTGGCTCAGGTCATGATCTCAGGGTCCTGGGATCAAGTCCTATATCGGGCTCCCTGCTTGGTGGGGAACCTGCTTCTGCCTGTCCTCCTGCTCATGCTCTCAATCTCTGTCCCTCTCTTAAATAAATAATAAATTAAAAATCTTAAAAAAAAAAAAAAAA
>NW_024423319.1:90602139-90603244 GCF_017311325.1 Ursus maritimus | reverse complement strand
AAAAAAAAAAAAAAAAGAGTCAGACGCTCAACCGACTGAGTCCCGTAGGCGCTGTGATATGTTCAGCCCGAGGAATGGTGTGATGAGAGACAGGTCGGCTTCATCGACTCCCCACAGTAGGCGTTACACCTGTCTACCGGGAGCCATGCTCTAGAATGCCTACAGCAAGGTGAACCCACCCGGAGCCCGTCCCCGGTGGGTTGGATAAGTGAACGCTAACAGCAATGAGGACCAAAAGCTGCGAGCACTTGCCACAAAGAGGCTACATCTCACCGTCTTACTGTGGAGCAAAAGAGGCCAGACCCAAAAGAGGACATATGTTTGATTCCATTTATGTAAGCTTCAGAGATAGGCGAAGCTGCGAGTGTAATGTCAGGAAAGCTTCCCGGGGGTAACGGTGCCTGGGAGACAGCGTGGACGGCGGCGGGGGGGGGGAGGGGAGGGGGTTCCTTGGGGGCTGGTGATGTTCCGTGTCCTGACCTGGGTGCTCCTCCGCGGGTGCTCTCTGCTCGTAAGAATTTATCAAGCGTACACTGAGGATATGTGCGCTTCTCTGAATGTAGGTTATACTTCCATAAAAAGTTAAAAAAAAAAAAACGAATGTCGCCTAATGGCCTAAATTCTATGAATATGCAATAAACTTGCAGCATAAGAATTTTGTCCTGCAATTTGCTGCTGACTCCAAGTTCGGGAGGTGTCAGGGTAACAAAGCACCCCAGGGTGAGCATTTGACAGGAAGCATTAGCTGCCCCCCAGGAGCCTCAAATACCTGATGGGTTTTCTCCTGCTTAAAATTAAAAACCTGCCCACAAAGATGCCGAGGAAGGGAGAATGTATCCACACCCCTCATTCCGCAGTGTTATTAACCGTGGGAGTTGAACACAGTGGGTAGTGGGATTCGTTCTCCAACTGCTGGCTGAACACCAGGTGCCCTGGAGGGCGGGGCTGGAGCCTTCTTTACCTATACGTGCCACGCGTGCAAGCGCACGCACGCGGGCACAGCCTTACCCACGAAAGCCCAAAGATGCCTGTTGCCTGCTGATGCTTGCCTATGAACCATAGCACTATGGCGCTAGCAAGAGTAATAATAACAGCCCCCCCCCCC
>NW_024423319.1:90595392-90602129 GCF_017311325.1 Ursus maritimus | reverse complement strand
CGTAGTTACCGTAGAAGCCACGCACGCGGGCACAGCCTTACCCACGAAAGCCCAAAGATGTCGCTTATTGCTCGCTTGATGTTGGTTGCCAGAACCACAGCACTATGGCGTAGCAAGAGTACAATAACAGCCCCCCGCCTGCACACAGCTGTTAAGCCGTCTGCCTTCTCGGCTCAGGGCGTGATCCCAGTGCTATGGGATCGAAGCCTCACATCAGCCTCGGCGTACCTCAGCTTTTCCTCCACTCCCTGCTGTGTTCCCCTCTCGCTGGCTGTCTCTATCTCTGCTTGAATAAATAAAATCTTTAAAAAAAAATACAACAGCCCTTCGATTTTACACACCGCCGTTGGGCCCGGTACTCAGCGGAAGTTTGTGCGCCATTACGATCTCACTTAACCCTCGCGGGCTGTTTCGGAAGGGAATGGCCATTATTAGTCCCATTTTCCAGATGAGGCTCTTGAGTTTGCCCAAGCAGAGCCAAAGGGCTCGCACTCCAGGTAGGGCACGGTCCAGATTTTAAGCCTCCGAGGCGTGGCTGCCTTGGAGGCCGTGCTAAGCCCCCGGTTTTATAAATGTGGCCACCGGGGCAGGGTGGTTGGATTTAGCAAATAAAAATACAGGCTGTTGCCAGTTGAAGTTCAGATAAATAATGCATACTTTTTGGTGTGGGCATGTCCCCTGGGATATGGGACATACTAAAATAAAAATTACTCATTTGTTTATCCAAATTCAACTTAATTGATAGGATGTTTTGTATTCGATCCAGCATCCCTAGCACATGGGGGACCCAAGCAGTTGCGAACATAAGGAAGCTCGGCCACCCAAGTTTGTTAGGAGTCAGGCTCCCAATCCTGGGCCCCCCAAATCTCTGGTCCTGGCTCTTTCCACTGGCTGTAGCCCTTCCCCGAACCTCCTTACATGCTGCGTATGGACAACCAAACCCATCACTTCCCCGGGATTGCCTCTCCTTACTCCCTGTACTCTTTTCGAGCCACAGGCTTGCTGTGCTGCGCCACGAGTGCAGCCTCCTAGCTGCTGGGGTCACTACAGCTCCACTCAAGCTCAGTCCAGCCCCCAAGTTTTCATGGGGCCGCGGGCTGCTCCCCATAAAACCAGGGCCTCACCACATGGGGACTCCTAGCCTTGCCACAGCTTCCTTCCACCTGACCCCAGTTCCAGGGAAAAGTAGAGGTTCTAGACATTTTTCATTGCATGATAAGTCACCCAGAGTAAGCTTAAAAACATGACAATCATTCCTTCCACTCGTGAATCTGTACTTTGAGCAGTGGTAAAGTCGGTGAGGGGAGACTTGTTCTGTACCACAGGGTTCACCTGGGATGGGGGCGGTCACCTCCCACATGGCTGGTCGACACGACTCACATGTGGCCAGCAAGCTGGCTGGTGGTTAAGCTTGAGCTTAGCTAAAAGCTGAGGACCAGGGGCCATGGTTTCTCTGCACACTCCAGCCTCTTCCCATAGCCTGGCTTTCTAATAGCATGGCGTCCAGGTCCCAAGGGTGAGGTCCCTGCAAGAGAGAGCCATGGGGAGCTTTCAAATAGCTCCCTTCGCGGGCTCACCCTCAGAAGTCACAGGTGCCACTTCTTTAGCTGGGTGTCCCAAAGACCACCCTGGGGCCAAGGAGGGACATAGACTTTACAGGCATTTTGATCAGGGAGTGTCAAGGTTCTGGAAAAGCATGCGGGATTAGGAAATATTGTGGGAATGTCAATAGAGCTTACTATCTGGGACCATGCTCACACTTTCTAACCAATGCCAAAAAGTGGTAAGGGTTTGGAGACCCCTAGCATTGAAAAAGGATTTTGTGTGACCTTCCCAGCGCTGGCTTAGGAGCCTGGGCAAGATATTCTTTTTGTTAAAGAAATAAAATTGGGGCGTGGGGGCGCCTGTGGCGTGGCCTAGTCAGTTAAGCGTCCGACTCTTGATTTCAGTTCAGGGTCAGATCCCAAGGTCATGCCTCAGTGGGAGTCTGTTTGAGATTCTCACCCTCCATCTGCCCCTCCCGAATAAATTAATAAATCTTTTTAAAAAGAAAAGGAGATAAAATTCAAGGCAGCCACAGAACAGTGCCTTGTGTTATGATACCATTCACGTTAAAAAACAGTCGCAAAAACTCTAGGTTTCTGTGTACATATATGTGTATGGAAATGCATTTTTTTAAAAGTCTTAGAGAAGAAGCATTCAAGATATGGAAAGAAAGGCACAAAGGTTTCCAGTTGGTGTTAGGGTCAGCCACATTGTGCCACTAACTTTCTTTCTGCGATAGAATCCTACCCCCACGCCTCGTATATGTTCTTTGGTGGACGGCCAGTCCCCTGACTTAGCCCTATGACCGGCTTTGACCAGCAGAGTGTGACAGAAGCAACAGTGTCAGTTCCAAACCTTGGCTTTAAGAGGCATTGTTCCCAACTGCTCCTCTCGAAGCTCATCCTCAGCCATGAGAAAAGCGTGCCCCACATACCTATTCCTCCTCCAGTCTTGGTCCTTACCAGAGGAGAAATGTGAACCCTAAGCACAACCCAAAGTCGTTTCCAGCTCTGGCCTGTAGAGCTGCAGCTGAGTCATTAGCCCCAGCTCTCGCGGAAGACCTCAGAGTGGGAAAATAAATGCTTGATGTCATAAGCCACAAAGACATAGGGGGCTATTTGTTACAGCATTTCATCACAGCAGAAAGTTGACTTTGTGGCTCCAGAGACTCTGAGTACCTTGCCCCTTGACAACTATTCCAGCCCCATATCCCTTCTTTCACCGCTTTCTTTCTTCACCAACGTTTAGCCCTCTGGCCTTCTCTTTTAGTGCCTCTCCTAAGTTCATTGTTTTATCAGAGAGACTCGCTCTACTTAGACTATTTTCGACCTTCTTTTCCCAATTAATTCCTACTCATACCTCATGTCTTAGAAGGCCTCATCTAAACACCCACCACCTCCCATCTAAATTAGCTCCCACCGTGTTTGGCTTTCTGATAACAACTTGTCGACTCCTCATTGTCCCTGAGATGGAGATCATGAGAATTTCATGCATCTCTGCAAATTATTTGATCTCCATCTCCTCCCCGCGGTCCTGTGAGCTCCATGAGGGCAGGGGCCGCACGTGAATCTCATTCATCAGTATTTCTCCAGTGGCTTCAAGCATGGTGCCTGGGACGTGGTGTTTTACTGACTACACATGTCTGGCTCAGTGCTCTTGTGAATCAGAGGAGGACCTCCTTCCCAGTGCATTCAGGCTGCAGTGAAGGAAGTGGGACAGGTAAGCCCCAAGGTATGGGTAGAATTTAATATGAGCTAAGACAAGGCCACGCTAAGCGGTGAGCAATCTCCTCAGGGAAGTGCCAGGAATTTTGCAAGGCCGTTAATCCCGAGATGAGAGGACTTGGTCTCTTCCCTTACCTAGACGCGTTGCTCCAACTTTATCCAGCAGCCAGCGGGGAGTGGTGGATGGGTTTTGAGCAAAGATAGGGAGAGATGAAGAGTCATTAGAAGTCCCTTCTGGAAGATGTCAGCAGGAAGTGGTAGACTGGTGCGAGGTGAGGGAGGGCATGAGGGATGAAAGAAGAAACGCCTACCAAAGACAAGACACTTCTATGGCCGGGTGTCTCATTAGTAGCACTCCCACTGAAGGAGCTCAATAAATATTTGTTAGCATGATCGCACTGGATATGGTGGAATGTCCACGCTTTCTGCCCCCGAATGGGGGAAACGGTGCAACTACTAAGAGGTATGAGGGAGAGCAAGGGAAATGGGCGAGAAAGGTGAGTTTTCAAGCAAGTTAGCACAACGGCAACTGGAGTTCAATCCTTCTGGCACTTCTGGGGAGCGGTATCAAGCACCTACCCAAGAGTTTTCCACCCAAGGGCAAGGAGCACGGTCTTTGCCAATGACACCCTACAGTCCTTGTTTCAGAGCTGTTCAGGAACCTCCTATTCCTTGGCACCTCCAGGTCCTTCTCACACAGCCAGAGAGAATTCTGGTGACAGGAGGGAGCTTCTCCCTCAAGCTGGGAGATGCAGACCCTAGCTGTTGAAAGTGGGTGTGCCATGTTTGAACGAGAATGGAAATGGTATGGATTTTAGTATGTGATATGCCAGGCACACCCTTCTAGATACTTACAAAGTAGTTATCAGTTCCATCCTCACAAGAACATCTTTAAGGATGAGGAAACAGAGTCCCAGAGGAACTTTCAGTCAAAGTACAGATTTCATTGAGACCCACCTTTGCCAGAGGGATCAGCCAAGACATGGGACTATGGTGTCTGCAGGGCATTGGTGGGACTCAAACTTCCAGCCCCAAGAGCCCACTTCCAGCCCACTGGAGCAAGGGGAAAATGAAGACAGTCAGAGAGGACTTTTAGAGTAAATGCATTACCATGCCATGTTGAACTCCCCGATGAACAACCGTCACAAAACACAAAGTTAGTAAAGAACGTGGAAACCCTTTACTGTTGTAAGTGGACAGGGTTAAGTGATAGCCATTCTAAGATTCTTAAGGAAAACGGTACATTTAAATGGCACTCGATGTGGACAGAGATGGGAAGCCTTTTCAGCAATGTCTGCTCCTGAAGATGGGAACGCTATCCAAGTAAGCTCAGTTCGTGGGGTTCATCTAAGGGCAGTCCCGCTGGCGTACAACCTCGCACAGTTTATATCCCTCCTGGGAAGGCAAGAGAAATACCAGTGGGCCACGTACTGCAAATGAACACTGGGCCTCCTCTCACACATCAAGGACAAAAATAAAGAAATAATTATTGATGTTGTGTGAAGGCGAAGAATTGGTTTTGAAGAATTGTAGTGAATGGCTGGGAAAATATGAGCAAACAACAAAGCTCAGTTAATGCTAAAACAAATTAATCATTAACCGTAGTTGGAAAACAGGCCTTGTGCAGGCAGATGAAAAGGACAAGAGACAGAAGGCTATAGAACGCTGAGCCACTCAACTGTCTTGAAGAGTGTGAGAGGTTATTAGTTATTTTCCCAAATTTTGGCAGTTGTTACTGAGGCAGTGTGAGAGGTGGGCTGGGTGAGGAAGGGATGATTATATCAGAATTAATCCTGGGGAGCTTTTCAAAATGCAAGTGACCCGTGCTATCACTAACGTCAGCACATTTCTCAGGACGTGCATCTCACGCCACTTGGGTGTTCGACGTCTGTTGTCCCACAGTCTTATCAAAACTGCCGCTTGCATAACTGGAGTGGGTCTTCACCATACCTCCTCTTCTGTCGGGCTTCCAAGAAAACAAAGGGTTGGCAGAAGTTCTTCCTCCCCCGTGATCCCTCTGACCAGCACTTCAAGCGGTAGATCGAACCCCCGAGAACAAGACCTGACAGCTTGCATCTGTGGTCGCTCCTGCCCCTTACAGCGTCCAGCACATAGTCAGACACGTGGTCATTGAACTAGAAGGACACCGCTAACCCAACCAGAATGATCCACTTCCGGGCGCTTCAGAAACAGGTAGATTATTGATAAGTACCATGGCCTCTCCTGGGGTAGAAAAGGTAAGAGGAGGAAAAATATCCACCTAGGGGTGACGAGGACTGGGACAATGACCTCTGAAGGAAACTGTTAGTCCCATCAGCCACAAGCAGCAGCAGCCTCAGTGAGCCTGAGCTGGGGCCAGTCTCCGCCTGTCACAGGTCTCCCGCGGTGCCATGGCTGTCCTAGCCCCGTGGCTCGCAGCGTCATGCGCAAATGCACCTCAGCCCCTCTAGAAGGGCTGCTATAGGGTAAGATCATCCCAACCAGACTGCCCTTGTCCTGAGCTCCCGGGTGATTTATGGCCCCATCCACACACACACACTCACTCATCCTGGTCCATAGACTGAATCTGGCTAAGGGCCCATGTAAAATAGGCAACAGCTATTGGCAAATTCATTAATTAGATTCTGTTTGTACTTTTATTGTGAAGGAAAATCATTTGTCAGTTTAAAGTCAGACCCAGTGCCTGATGAGAACTCTGTTACCCTTGTTCCCTCTCTCGCTGGCTGTCTCTATCTCTGTTGAATAAATAAAAATCTTTAAAAAAAAATAATAACAGCCCCCCTTCGATTTTGCACACGCTCTGGGCCTGGCACTGAAGTGCTTTGTACACATGATCTCACTTAACCCTCGTGGCCAGCCTGGAAGGGAATGGCCATTATTAGTCCCATTTTACAGATGAGGCTTGGAGTTTGCCCAAGCAGAGCCGGGCTCGCACCCAGGTAGGGCACGGGTCCAGAGCTGGCTTCTCCTCGAGGCGTGGCTGCCTTGGAGGCCGTGCTAAGCCCCCGGTTTTATAAATGTGGCCACCGGGCAGGGTGGTTGGATTTAGCAAATAAAAATACAGGCTGCCAAGTTAAAGTTGAAGTTCAGATAAATAATGCATACTTTTTTGGTGTAAGTATGTCCCCTGGGATATTTGGGACATACTTAAAATAAAAATTACTCATTTGTTTATCCGAAATTCAACTCTAACTAGGATGCTTGTATTCGATCCAGCATCCCTAGCATGGGGACCCAAGGAAGCTTAGTAACATAAGAAGTCACACCGGGGGTTTGTCAGAGTCAGGGGTCTGGACCCGGGGCCCCCACCTCCTCATCCCGGGCTCTTTCCACTGGCTGTAGCCCTTCCCCGAACCTCCTTACATGCTGCGTATGGACAACCAAACCCATCACTTCCCCCGGGGATTGCCTCTCCTACTCCCTGTACTCTTTCGAGCCAGGCTTGCTGTGCTGCGCCCCCCCCCCCCC
>NW_024423319.1:90594478-90595382 GCF_017311325.1 Ursus maritimus | reverse complement strand
CCCCCCCCCCCCGCCTGGGTGGCACAGCGGTTAAGCGTCTGCCTTCGGCTCAGGGCGTGATCCCAGCGTTATGGGATCGAGCCCCACATCAGGCTCCTCTGCTATGAGCCTGCTTCTTCCTCTCCCACTCCCCCTGCTTGTGTTCCCTCTCTCGCTGGCTGTCTCTATCTCTGTTGAATAAATAAAAATCTTTAAAAAAAAAATAATAACAGCCCCCCTTCGATTTTGCACACGCTCTGGGCCTGGCACTGAAGTGCTTTGTACACATGATCTCACTTAACCCTCGTGGCCAGCCTGGAAGGGAATGGCCATTATTAGTCCCATTTTACAGATGAGGCTTGGAGTTTGCCCAAGCAGAGCCGGGCTCGCACCCAGGTAGGGCACGGGTCCAGAGCTGGCTTCTCCTCGAGGCGTGGCTGCCTTGGAGGCCGTGCTAAGCCCCCGGTTTTATAAATGTGGCCACCGGGCAGGGTGGTTGGATTTAGCAAATAAAAATACAGGCTGCCAAGTTAAAGTTGAAGTTCAGATAAATAATGCATACTTTTTTGGTGTAAGTATGTCCCCTGGGATATTTGGGACATACTTAAAATAAAAATTACTCATTTGTTTATCCGAAATTCAACTCTAACTAGGATGCTTGTATTCGATCCAGCATCCCTAGCATGGGGACCCAAGGAAGCTTAGTAACATAAGAAGTCACACCGGGGGTTTGTCAGAGTCAGGGGTCTGGACCCGGGGCCCCCACCTCCTCATCCCGGGCTCTTTCCACTGGCTGTAGCCCTTCCCCGAACCTCCTTACATGCTGCGTATGGACAACCAAACCCATCACTTCCCCCGGGGATTGCCTCTCCTACTCCCTGTACTCTTTCGAGCCAGGCTTGCTGTGCTGCGCCCCCCCCCCCCC
>NW_024423319.1:90581911-90594468 GCF_017311325.1 Ursus maritimus | reverse complement strand
CCCCCCCCCCCCCGCCCAGTGTTCCTAGCTGGGGTCACTACAGCTCCACTCTCAAGCTCAGTCCAGCCCTAAGCTATGGGGCCGCGGGCTGCTCCTCAAGGGAAACCAGGGCCTTCTAAATTCATGCATGGGGACTCAGCCTTGCCACAGCTTCCCTTTCCACCTGGACCCCAGTTCCAGGAAGTAGAGGTTCTAGACATTTCTTACTGCATGATAAGTCACCCAGAGGCTTAAAAAACATGACAATCATTCCTTCCACTCGTGAATCTGTACTTTGAGCAGGTGTCGGGGGTGGAGGGGGGAGACTTGTCTCTGTACCACAGGGTTCACCTGGGGATGGGGGCGGTCACCTCCCACATGGCTGGTCGACACGACTCACATGGCCAGCAAGTTGGGGCTGGTGGTTAAGCTTGGAGCTTAGCCAAAAGCTGAGGACCAGGGGCCATGGTTTCTCTGCACACGAGCCTCTTCCTATAGCCTGGGCTTCCCCACAGCATGGCGTCCAGGTCCCAAGGGTGAGGGTCCCAAGAGAGAGCCAAGTGGGAGCCAAATAGCCCCTTCGTGGCTCACCCTCAGAAGTCACAGGGTGCCACTTCTCTTTTAGTCAAGGCAGTCCCAAAGACCACCCTGGGGCCAAGGGGAGGGGACATAGACTTTATATCTTGATCAGGGAGTGTCAAGGTTCTGGAAAAGCATGCGGGACTAGAAATATTGTGGGAATACAGAGCTTACTATCTGGGACCATGCTCACACTTTCTAACCAATGCCAAAGTAAGGGTTTGGAGACCCCTAGCATTGAAAATATTTTGGTGTGACCTTCCCAGCGCTGGCTTAGAGCTCAAGATATTCTTTGTTAAAGAAATAAAATTGGGGCGGGGGGGCGCCGTGTGGCTCAGTCAGTTAAGCGTCCGACTCTTGATTTCAGTTCAGGTCGTGATCCCAAGGTCATGCTCAGTGGGGAGTCTGCTTGAGATTCTCACCCTCTCCATCTGCCCCTCCCCGTAAAATAAATTAATAAATCTTTTTTAAAAAGAAAAGGAGATAAAATTCAAGGCAGCCACAGAACAGTACCTGTAACATGATACCATTCACGTTAAAACAGTCGCAAAAACTCTAGGTTTCTGTGTACATATATGTGTATGGAAATGCATTTTTTTAAAAGTCTTAGAGAAGAAGCATTCAAGAAAGATGAAAGAAAGGCACAAAGGTTTCCAGTTGGTGTTAGGCTGCATTATTGTGCCACTAACTTTTCTTTCTGCGATAGAATCCTACCCCCACGCCCTCGTATATGCCTCTTGGTGGACCAGTCCCCTGACTTAGGCCCTATGACCGGCTTTGACCAGCAGAGTGTGGACAGAAGCAACAGTGTCAGTTCCAAACCTTGGCTTTAAGAGGCATTGTTCCCAACTGCCCTCTCGAGTTTATCCTCAGCCATGAGAAAAGCGTGCCCCACATACCTATTCCTCCTCCAGTCTTGGTCCCACGAGGAGAGAAATGTGAACCCTAAGCACAACCCAAAGCCGGGAGCCTAGCCTTGGCCTGTAGAGCTGCAGCTGAGCTCTGCTGAGCTCCAGCTCGTCGGAAGACCTCAGAGTGGGAAATAAATGCTTGATGTCATAAGCCACAAAGACATAGGGGCTATTTGTTAAGCAGCATTATCACAGCAGAAAGCTGACTGGTGTAGTCTATGAGACTCTGAGTAATCTGGCCCTTGACAACTATTCCAGCCCCATATCCCTTTTCACCGCTTCTTTCTTCACCAAATTTCTAGCCCCCTGGCCTTCTTTAGTGCCTCCTAAGTTCATTGTTTTATTGTGAGAGACTCGTTCTACTTAGACTATTTTCGACCTTTTTCCTAACTAATTCCTACTCATACCTCATGTCTTAGAAGGCCTCATCTAAACACCCACCACCTCCCATCTAAATTAGCTCCCACCGTGTTTGGCTTTCTGATAACAACTTGTCGACTCCTCATTGTCCCTGAGATGATCTATAATTTCTGCATCTCTGCAATTATTTGATCTCCATCTCCTCCCCCGCTGTCCTGTGAGCTCCATGAGGGCAGGGGCCGCACGTAACTTCATTCATCAGTATTTCTCCAGTGGCTTCAAGCATGGTGCCTGGGACGTGGTGTTTTACTGACTACACATGTCTGGCTCAGTGCTTCAGGAATCAGAGGAGGACCTCCTTCCCAGTGCATTCAGGCTGCAGTGAAGGAAGTGGGACATAGCTTAAGCCCTAAGGTATGGGTAGAATTTAATATGAGCCAAGACAAGGCCACGCTAAGCGGCAGTGACTCTAGGAAGCAGCGAGGGACGGAGAAGTTGGGCCGTTAATCCTGAGATGAGGAGATTCTGGTCTTTCCCTACCCAGATGCGTTGCTCCAACTTTATCCAGCAGCCAGCGGGGAGTGGTGGATGGGTTTTGAGCAAAGATAGGGAGAGATGAAGAGTCATTAGAAGTCCCTTCTGGAAGATGTCAGCAGGGAAGTGGGTAGACTGGTGCGAGGTGAGGAGGGCATGAGGGATGAAAGAAGAAACGCCACTAAAGACAAGACACTTATGGCCGGGGTGTCCGCACAGAGTAGCACTCCCACTGAAGGAGCTCAATAAATATTTGTTAGCGATCATGACTGGATATGGTGGAATAATGTCCACGTTTCTGCCTCGAATGGGGGAAACGGTGCAACTACTAAGAGGTATGAGGGAGACAGGAAATGGGCGAGAAAGGGTGAGTTTTCAAGCAAGTTAGCACAACGTGCAACTGGAGTTCAATCCTTCTGGAGACCTCTGGGGAGCAGTATCAAGCACCCACCCAAGAGTTTTCCCACCCAAGGGCAAGGAGCACGGTCTTTACACGCCGACACCTATCAGTCCTTGTTTGTGAGCTGTTCAGGAACCTCCTATTCCTTGGCACTTCCAGGTCCTTCACACAGCCAGAGAGAATTCTGGTGACAGGAGGAAGCCCTCAAGCTGGGAGATGCAGACCCTAGCTGTTGAAAGTGGGTAGCCATGCTTGGAAACGGAATGGAAATGGTATGATTTTAGTATGTGATATGCCAGGCACACCCCTAGATACTTACAAGTATTATCAGTTCCATCCTCACAAGAACATCTTTAAGGATGAGGAAACAGAGTCCCAGAGGAACTTTCAGCTGTAAGTGGCAGATCACTGAGACCCACCTTGCCAGAGGGACCAGCCAAGACATGGGACTATGGTGTCTGCAGGGCATTGGTGGGACTCAAACTTCCAGCCCCAAGAGCCCACTTCCAGCCCACTGGAGCAAGGGGAAATGAAGACAGTCAGAGAGGACTTTTAGGAGAGCCGTAATAATGGCGGCCATGTTGAACTCCCCGATGAACAACCGTCACAAAACACAAAGTTAGTAAAGAACGTGGAAACCCTACTGTTGTAAGTGGACAGGGTTAAGTGATAGCCATTCTAAGATTCTTAAGGAAACGAAGCATTTAAATGGCACTGATGTGGACAGAGATGGGAAGCCTTTTCAGCAATGTCTGCTCCTGAAGATGGGAACGTCATCCAAGTAAGCTCAGTTCGTGGGGGTTCATCTAAGGGCAGTCCCGCTGCGTGCCAACCCGCACAGTTTATATCCCTCCTGGGAAGGCAAGAGAAATACTGAAGGGCCACGTACTGCAAATGAAACACTGGGCCTTCTCAGCCACATCAAGGACAAAAATAAAGGAAATTAATTTATTGATGTTGTGTGAAGGCGAAGAATTGGTTTTGAAGAATTGTAGTGAATGGCTGGGAAAATATGGAGCAAAACAATTGGAAAGCTCAGTTAATGCTAAACAAATTATTAATCATTAACCGTAGTTGGAAAACAGGCCTGTGCAGGCAGATGAAAAGGAATAAGAGACAGAAGGCTATAGAACGCGGAGCCACTCAACTGTCTTGAAGAGTGTGAGAGGTTATTAGTTATTTTCCTGCAATTTGGCAGTTGTTACTGAGGCAGTGTGAGAGGTGGGGCTGGGTAAAGAGGAAGGGATGATTATATCAGAATTAACCTGGGGAGCTTTTTCAAAATGCAAGTGACCCGTGCTATCACTAACGTCAGCACATTTCTCAGGACGTGCATCTCACGCTCACTTGGGTGTCTGACGTCTGTTGTCCCACAGTCTTATCAAAACTGCCGTTTGCATAACTGGAGAGTGGGCCTCACCATACCTCCTCTTCTGTCGGCTTCCAAGAAAAACAAAGGGTTGGCAGAAAGTTCTTCCTCCCCCGTGATCCCTCTGACCAGCACTCAAGCGAGATCGAACCCCCGAGAACAAGACCTGGACAGCTTCGTGCACTGTGGTCGTTCCTGCCCCCTCTACAGCGTCCAGCACATAGTCAGACACGTGGTCATTGAATGAAGGACACCGCCAACCCAACCAGAATGACCACTTCCGGGCGTTTCTTCAGAAACAGGTAGATTATTGATGGCACCATGGCCTCTCCCTGGGGTAGAAAAGGTAAGAGGAGAAATATCCACCCAGGGGTGACGAGGGACTGGGACAATGACCTCTGAAGGAAACTGTTAGTCCCATCAGCCACAAGCAGCAGCAGCCTCAGTGAGCCTGAGCTGGGGCCAGTCTCCGCTGTCACAGGTCTCCTGCGGGTGCCATGGCTGTCCTAGCTCCCGTGGCTCTCGTGGCTATCGTGGCGGCTGGGGCCATCTCAGCCCCCTCTAGAAGGGCTGCTATAGGAAGATCCCAACCAGACTGCCCTTGTCCTGAGCCCCGGGTGATTTATGGCCCCATCCACACACACACACTCACTCATCCTGTCCACAGACTGAATCTGGGCTAAGGCCCATAAAATAGGCAACAGCTATTGGCAAATTCATTAATTAGGATTCTGTTTGTACTTTTATTGTGAAGGAAAATCATTTGTCAGCTTAAAGTCAGACCCAGTGCCTGATGAGAACTGTTATTCTAAGAAGGTATCGACTGACGGCTCTACGTGGCCTTCCTGCTCTCCCCCCAGGTGCCACGTGTCACCCCACCTCTACCCGGCCACAGAAAGCCTCCTGTCCCTCCACTTGATTCTGGGCCCGTGTGGTGGAGTCTGTGAACTGTTTTCCCAGTAGGCTCACCCCCTTCTTCCTTGTCAACATAACCCTGATTTTGTTTAAGAAAAGGACTGTCAATGGGCATCAAGGGCAACCGGGCCGCTCCCGACTCTATAGAGCGAAGCTTGATAAGTCAGAGCTAGTCGCGTGGCAACTCCCTTTCCTTCCCCAGTGACAGAAGTCTGACCAATGGCGTGTGAGAGGAAGTCTGTGGGGACTCTTTTCAAGGGACTCGAGGCATTCTCTGGTCAGGCCTTCGGACCTGTGTTGGAGCGGGCCATCTAGAACCAGGGGAGCCCTCCTGTGAGCAGGAAGCAAGACAGAGGACCGAGAGCAACATGCTGATGGCCCCAGAGCGAACAGGAGGGAGGGGCCTGGGTTTGGTTGCCATCAACAGCGCTGAGCTAACCAGCCCGGGAGTCGTCTTGCCTCTGGGCTTCTGGATCACAGCAGATGATAATCTCCCTGTTGTCTACACCATATTGAGTGCGCTTTTTGTTATTAGAACCAAAAGCACTGAACATAGCTGCAAACGTCCTGGTATGCTATAACCAGCTCAGACTCAAACTACCTCCAGATGGATGCTTGTTCCAATAGATGACAATTCCTCTGCTCTCGATATCGCATGCGGTTGTCCAATCCCAGGCTCTCCCTAGACTCTAGTCATACCGTCTTTGCTGGGAAAGGACAAAAGTCCTTCGTGTGAACCACTTTCCCATCAGTCATCTTGCTATCACTGGTGGAAACCACTCTCCCCACCACCAAAAAAAAAAAAAAAAAAAATCAGGAAGCTTTAGGCCCGAGTGTGCGGTGACAACACATAGACACACACACCATCATTCTGTATGTGGATGTCTTTGTTATGGGTGGAATGGTGTCCCCCCCAAATTCATACGTTGAAGCCTTAACCCCTGGTAGCTCAGAACACGACTGCCTTTGGAAATAAGGGCACTGTCAACGTCATTAATTAAGATGAAGTCATATTGGAGTAGGGTAGACTCTACTCCAATGTGACCGGTATCCCGGGAAAAAGGGAAATTTGGACGCAGACATGCACGCAGAGAACGTGCCATTCAAAGATCGGCATTATGCTACCGAAGCCAGGGAAGTACCAGGAGATGGAGAGAACGTGGCCCCGCTGACACCTTGACTGCGGACTACTAGCCCCCCGGAACGGCGGAGGCGGAGGCGCCGTTCCCATGTCAAGAACCAGCAGGCCAAGGTCATACCTTTCGGGCAGCGCCCAAGTCTTCTTTAAGTTGCAAAGTCCCTCTTAGTGTCGTCAGACACCGAGCTAGCTGGGCAGGCCAGCTGGGCAGCTTCCCAGGGCACCAGTGAGTTAGAGGGTCCAAAATACCACTGGAATAAATAGAAATACCCCTGCCGGTTGACGCAAGTTTCCACAAGCTTCTACCAAAGTAAATAGCGGCTTTATATGGAAATTTAAAACACACCCCCGGCTGGCAGTGACCCCTCTCTTTGGGTATTTTTGTAATACACACATACAGTTGCGATCAGCTGAAAATCTGAAACCAAATAAAGCATGGTGTAACTTTCTTACTTACCACAAACAATGATTCATTTTATTAGATAATTTGTAAGCCCTTCAATAGGCTTCCCCCACCAAATTGTCTGCCTTGGGAAATTGCCAAAGAAAACTGATGTAAGGAGCAGAACCGCAAAAAGTGGAAGACATTTTGCCACTTCTGTAGACCATTAATTTTTCTACAGCCAGGGGAGGTAAATTAGTGAGTAAATCTGTCTATGCATAAAATGTTTTAATTAATAAGTTTGGCGGAGTCTGTGTCTTTACCTACAGTGTCCTTCCCCACCCCCCTTTTCCCTGCTAAGAGAATCAGTAACTGTAGCGGGGCGCGTGGCCATCCGGAATAAAGCCTCCATGTCCCAGCCCCTCCTGGCCAGGAGTGACCGTGTGGATAAGTTTGGCCAGTAGCTATCACAATCAGATCAGAAGTATCACGGTTCCATTCTGGGAACCCTCTACTGCTTCTCCTTGAGCCTTCTCTCCTCTCCGCTGACCAGAACGTCACTGCAGTCATCAGCTTGGACCGTGAGGTGACCAGGGGTTGAGGGGCCATGCCTGGTAGAGCAGCAGGGTAGAAGAAGCCTGGGTCCCTAAGGACTTCATACAGCGGAACTCCCACGTCAGCCATAGTCTGCTGGTGAGAGAGAAATACACCTCGGTCTTGTTTTACATCTCTGTGACTTACAGCCAATGCTGTTCTGGCAGGAAATCCATTTTTCCCCTGTGCGAAGGGGCACCAAATTATTCCCCGGGGCAGAGTCTTGGTCTGGCCTCGATCAGAGAAAGCATGGCGCTCTCTCCCGGTCTGGCTCCCATGAAGGTGGTAGGTGGTATGATGGTGACCCTGCGAGGAAAAAGAAGAGGCATTGCCAAGGGCAGAGCACTAGGGTCTGAGTCCTGTGTGAATGGGAACGGAGCCGTGAGCCACTGGGGTGATTTTCAAGCATAGCTGCAAAGTCTTTGACCTTCCTCTCATTGAGAGGTGGATTCCAATTCCTTACCCTTGACTAAAGCTGGCCCTAGTGACTGCTTTCTAACAAATAGAATCTAGCAGGAGTGACAGTGGGTGCCTTTCAAGGCTGGGTGGTAAAAGACATAAGACTTCCATTTGGTTCTCTCTCATGGGATGCTCGCCTTGGAACCCAGCTGCCATGTTGTGAGGAAGCCAAGAACCAATTGGCGAGGCCACGTGTAGGTGTTCTGATAAGACCAGTTGACATCTGAGCCTGCAGCCAGTATTGAGAGCGGACACGCAAGTGAGTCTTCATATCATCCAGCCCTTAGCTTCAAACCACCCCAGCTGATACCAAGTGGAGTAGAGATGAGCTGTCCCTGCTGAGCCCTGCCTAAATTGTATATTCATGAGCAAAATTGATGTTTTCATTATTTTAAGCCACTAAGTTTTGGGATGCTTTGTTATATAGTAAGAGATCATTGCTCCAGGCACCCATTCTGCCCCACAAGCCCATGTGCCATTATATGTGAGTTCCTGACTACCACAGAGGTTTCTAGAAAGTTCCAACCTCATTTCAGTGGGCTCCTGAGAAGAAAGCAGGAGTCTCAGGCCACACCTGGGCTGAAAGGCCAAAGGGGGCAGAGGTTGATGGGTCCAGTGTCCAAAGGAGGGGAGGTCAAGGCAGAGGAAGCCAGTAGCCCCTCCCTGGCCTGGCAGTTCCAATCAGAGAGCACATGCACACTTGTGTGCACACATGTACACTTACACACACAAAGACGGGGGAGGAAATGAATCTCGGGCCAGAACTCCAGCCCCAGGGCCCACATGCAGCACCCTTTACTCCCCATTTTGCTTTCTGAACCCTCTCTTTCCCGGGCCCAGCCAAGAAGGCCCAGGTTTCATTTCATTAAGGCATTTCCTAGGTGCGCCCCAGACATTTCCAGGAAGACTCCTTGAAATGAATGTCCGAGGGCCAGCGGCACGAAGAAAGTGATGAGAAACTTCACAAGATACCTACCTGGTGGGAGAATCTCCACGGTTCTCTGCCGCGAGTCAAAGGCCCCTCCCCGAAACAGACGGAACTGTGTCCTCCCCAGACTGTGACGTTGAAGCCCTAACCCCATGCGACTGCATGTGGAGATAAGCCTTTGGGGTGGTGACTAAGGTGAAATGAGGTCCTGAGGGTGGGCCCCTGAGTCAACAGGACTGCTGTCCTTGCAAGAAGACATGCCAGAGAGCTTGCTCTTTCTACGTGCGCACAGAGGGGAGGCCATGTGGGGACACAGCGAGAAGGTGGCCAAGGACAAGCCAAAGAGAGAGGCCTCAGGAGGAACCCACTCTAGCGGCCCTTTGGTCTGGGGCTTCCAGCCTCCAGGACTGTGAGGAAACGAAGGGTGTTGTTCGAGGTGCCCATTCTGTGGTACTTTGTCGTTTCAGCCTGAAACAAAGAGGAGGGGAATGTGGGAGAGACCACGCTTCGAGCCGTCGTCACTTTGCTGGTGGTGACACAGAGGAGACCTTTGTCCTGGCACACCCTCAGCAGCGCAGTCCCATGCGAGGGTCCCTGGTGGGGGGGGGGGCGTTTGCACAGGCAAAGCCCCATCCTTACAGCTCTCCCCCGAAATTACCCCTGGGCTTAAGCTTTACCCCCTCCTCCCAGTGCAGTGGTCAGCCGCAAACTCCCAGAGGGGCGCCATGCCCTCCCTGTGTGTTTATCTGCCGGGTGGCAGGAGCTGGGGTGACCACTGGAGCCCTGCCAGGGTACAGGGGAGACGACATCGGAAGACAACTGCCTGAATTGCCCCGCAGGCTTCCTGGTAACCTGGCAGCGTCTCCTCAGCTTGGGACTAGCCTACCCACCTTCTTCTAGTGGCCTGGCTGGTCTGGCCATCCCTGCTGCTCTGAAGCTGCCAACACCTGCAGGACTTCCGGCTGCTCCGCCATTGTGCTTTGAACGTAAGTATATTTATGTCGGACTCCCCACCCCTACCCCATGCCCCCAACACTTGCAGGGGAAAGAAGGGAGGGAGGGAGGGAGGGAGGGAGGGAGGGAGGAAGGAAGGAAGGAAGGAAGGAAGGAAGGAAGGAAGGAAGGAAGGAAAGGAAAGGAAAGGAAGGAATGGAAGGAAAGGTAGGAAAGGAAGGCGACAAGGAGGGAGGGAAGAATCTGTACTTCAGGGCTCAGAGATTCGTCCACCTCCCTACCCCATCTGAGCACGCCTTCTTGAAGTTTCCTGCAGCTCCCCCTTAAGGGCACCGTGCAGCAGCCCCTAAGCTACCCTGTTGCCATCTGCCCTACTTGTGCCCAAGCCCAGCAGAGCTGCACTGTAGCCAACATAGGCGATCTGGCAGAATGCATCCAGCAAATTCTGGATCAACATTCACCCCACTGCGGTGAGCCAGACTCCGTGTTAGGAGCACGGGCCTGGCACCGAGCAAGGTACTGCTTTCTTCTGCTGGGGGACACAGACAACAAGCATGTGAGCAGACAGCAGATGGTAGTAAGTCCCACCCTAAGACCCCAGACAGGACGCTTTGGTGGAAGGACGGGGGGAGGGGGCAACTTCAGGTGGGTGGGCAGGAAAGGCCTCCCTCAGGGGATCTGTAAGGCCAAATCTGAAAGCCACAAAGAAACAGGCACATATTGACTGGATGGAAAAGCATTCTAGGCAGAGGGAATAGCTCTTAGGAAGGCAGGGCCTCAGGAGGCAAGAATGAACTTGGTGTGTCCTGGCAATAGCAGGAAGGCCTGGGGTTCCCAGAAAGGTGATAGGAGGTGACAGCACAGTGCTCAACAGAGGCCACATCACAGAGGTTCTGGGGCACGAAGTAGTCAGGATTCCAACTGGGGTTAGGTACGGGAGGTGACCTAATCAGATTTCCAGTTTTTAGAAGATTGCTCTACCCATAAGATGCGTCTTAATGACAACGAGAAAAACAGTCGCACAGTAGAGAAACCTGGCAGACGCCACCGTGACCAAGTGATCGAAGCGAATACCACCAGTCACGGATCAAACGGACACCGTGTGCCTCCCGATATGATGCCCTGAGAAGGAGACACATGCCCTCGGTGCGGTTTCTGCCAAGCATGCAGAGCCTGAACCCGGTCACCGGAAACATCAGACAAAGCCAAACTAAGGGATAGTCTACGAAAAGAGGACCAGCCCCTACTTTTCAGAAGTGCTTATGTCACAAAGGACAAAGACAAAGGGACCATGCCAGATTAAAGGAGATTAAAGAGACACAATAACCGAATACAATGTGTGACTCGAGATTAGATCCTGGCCAGAAAAATATTTTATTTCTTTTCTTATGAAGGACATTAATGGTACAACTAATGAGCATTTGAATAAGATCTGTCAATCAGGTCATAGAATTATATCAATGTTCATTTCCTGATTTTGATCAACTATACCGTGGTTATTTTACAAGCATGTCCCTCATTTTGCATTTTCAGGGAATATAACTGAAATATTTAGGGGCAAAGAAGCATCGTGTCTGCAACTTGATCTCAAAAGATTCAGGGAGAAAACTGTGTGTGTATGTGTGTGTGTGTGTGTGTGTGTGTGTGTGTGTAGAAAGAGTGTGCAACTTGCAAATTGGTAAGATACTTGGAGAATCTGGGTAGAAGAATACAGGAACTCTCCGCACTATTTTTGCAGCTTTGCAAGTCTGGATCACTTCAAAATTAAAAGTCGGTAAGATAAAAATGTAAAAGTTCACTTCGATTGCAGAGCAGCTTATGAACATCGGGCCAAGGGGCAGCAGCGGGGCAGGGGGGCGGGCAGGCAGGGCCAAGGTCGAAGGCCCCTGCTAGGAGGGGACAAGGGCTAAGGCTTTCAGACCTGATTCAGAAATCAGGACCTCGGGAAAGCCACTCAGTCCCCCACCGTTCTGCTAACAAGGGGCCCAGCCAATGCCCGCCAAATGGCTCCTGCGACTTTCCTTTGCAGCCACGCTGAAAAGCAATCAGACATGAAAGCCCGGGGCAGCGGGAGCACTGTGGCCGGCACTCAGCTCCGGGAGGTCTGTCGGGGAAGGGGGCGGCCTGGCTGAGGCCCCTGCTGCCTTGTCACCTGCACCCCCAGGTGTCCCCCAGTGCCTGTGGCCCCCTTGGCCGGCCTCAGCCCCTCAGGAAAAAAGGCTCCCCCGGCGCCCGGCAGGCCTTTGCCGAGATCCTTTTGACCTTAGCTGGGGCAGGCCAGAGCTCGGTTCTAAAAGAATAAAGGAACGGGCTTCCTCGGGGGGCCTGCCCCTCCCGGCCTGGTGCCGGCGACGCGTGGCGCAGCCAGCGAGGCTGTCTAAACAAGCTGGGGTTTAGCGGCGCACCAGGCGCCACGCTCTCATTAAACAGGGGCCAACCGTGGGGCTAATCTGACAGGGCCGCCTCCAGACGCCCGCTTCCCGCAGGTGGACGGGTGCGCCCCGGCCCCGAGCACGTCTCCGGGAGCCGGGTGGTCTGACGATTCCGGACAAATGTGCCAGCGGCCGCCCCCAAGGACAGAAAAGCCTGCCTCTCCCCAACCCCCCCCTTTACCGCGCCCACGAACAAACAGTGCCGTCGGGAAGGAGAGGGGCACCCCCCCACACATGGGATGGACCTCCTTCCCCTACTTAACAGTTCACAATTTGACACCCACAGCCTGCTTCACTGGATTAGAGGCATTCGTGGCTTGCAGAAAACGGAGGCCCAAACGCAGCCGTGCTGATAGATTTCGATCCGCAGGCCCCAAGGAGAGCCTGTTGCTTTTTTCTTTTGGAAGTCTTTCATGGAGGCGAGGTGACTCAGCGGCTCCGGAATCGGGAGCAGCCGGGGCTGTGGGTCTGGGTGGTGATGGGGGCCTGTGTGTCAGGCCCTGCCCCTGGCGCCCGGCCAGCTGGGAGGCTGGGAGGCTAGGAGGCTGGAGGTTTGCAGGCTCATAAAAAAGAAAGCGCTTGTTCCTCAGCCAGACCAGAACGGGCCAGGTTGGGTGCGGAGG
>NW_024423319.1:90578935-90581901 GCF_017311325.1 Ursus maritimus | reverse complement strand
GGTGACAGCACAGTGCTCAACAGAGGCCACATCACAGAGGTTCTGGGGCACGAAGTAGTCAGGATTCCAACTGGGGTTAGGTACGGGAGGTGACCTAATCAGATTTCCAGTTTTTAGAAGATTGCTCTACCCATAAGATGCGTCTTAATGACAACGAGAAAAACAGTCGCACAGTAGAGAAACCTGGCAGACGCCACCGTGACCAAGTGATCGAAGCGAATACCACCAGTCACGGATCAAACGGACACCGTGTGCCTCCCGATATGATGCCCTGAGAAGGAGACACATGCCCTCGGTGCGGTTTCTGCCAAGCATGCAGAGCCTGAACCCGGTCACCGGAAACATCAGACAAAGCCAAACTAAGGGATAGTCTACGAAAAGAGGACCAGCCCCTACTTTTCAGAAGTGCTTATGTCACAAAGGACAAAGACAAAGGGACCATGCCAGATTAAAGGAGATTAAAGAGACACAATAACCGAATACAATGTGTGACTCGAGATTAGATCCTGGCCAGAAAAATATTTTATTTCTTTTCTTATGAAGGACATTAATGGTACAACTAATGAGCATTTGAATAAGATCTGTCAATCAGGTCATAGAATTATATCAATGTTCATTTCCTGATTTTGATCAACTATACCGTGGTTATTTTACAAGCATGTCCCTCATTTTGCATTTTCAGGGAATATAACTGAAATATTTAGGGGCAAAGAAGCATCGTGTCTGCAACTTGATCTCAAAAGATTCAGGGAGAAAACTGTGTGTGTATGTGTGTGTGTGTGTGTGTGTGTGTGTGTGTGTAGAAAGAGTGTGCAACTTGCAAATTGGTAAGATACTTGGAGAATCTGGGTAGAAGAATACAGGAACTCTCCGCACTATTTTTGCAGCTTTGCAAGTCTGGATCACTTCAAAATTAAAAGTCGGTAAGATAAAAATGTAAAAGTTCACTTCGATTGCAGAGCAGCTTATGAACATCGGGCCAAGGGGCAGCAGCGGGGCAGGGGGGCGGGCAGGCAGGGCCAAGGTCGAAGGCCCCTGCTAGGAGGGGACAAGGGCTAAGGCTTTCAGACCTGATTCAGAAATCAGGACCTCGGGAAAGCCACTCAGTCCCCCACCGTTCTGCTAACAAGGGGCCCAGCCAATGCCCGCCAAATGGCTCCTGCGACTTTCCTTTGCAGCCACGCTGAAAAGCAATCAGACATGAAAGCCCGGGGCAGCGGGAGCACTGTGGCCGGCACTCAGCTCCGGGAGGTCTGTCGGGGAAGGGGGCGGCCTGGCTGAGGCCCCTGCTGCCTTGTCACCTGCACCCCCAGGTGTCCCCCAGTGCCTGTGGCCCCCTTGGCCGGCCTCAGCCCCTCAGGAAAAAAGGCTCCCCCGGCGCCCGGCAGGCCTTTGCCGAGATCCTTTTGACCTTAGCTGGGGCAGGCCAGAGCTCGGTTCTAAAAGAATAAAGGAACGGGCTTCCTCGCCGGGGGCTCTGCCCCTCCCGGCCTGGTGCCGGCGACGCGCGGCGCAGCCAGCGAGGCTGTCTAAACAAGCTGGGGTTTAGCGGCGCACCAGGCGCCACGCTCTCATTAAACAGGGGCCAACCGTGGGCTAATCTGACAGGCCGCCTCCAGACGCCCGCTTCCCGCAGGGGACGGGTGCGCCCGGCCCCGAGCAGCCGTCTCCGGGAGCCGGGTGGTCTGGGATTCGGAAAATGTGCCAGCGGCCGCCCCCAAGGACAGAAAAGCCTGCTCTCCCCCAACCCCCTTTACCGCGCCCACGAACAAACAGTGCCGCGGGAAGGAGAGGGGCACCCCCCCACACATGGGATGGACCTCCTTCCCCTACTTAACAGTTCACAATTTGACACCCACAGCCTGCTTCACTGGATTAGAGGCATTCGTGGCTTGCAGAAAACGGAGGCCCAAACGCAGCCGTGCTGATAGATTTCGATCCGCAGGCCCCAAGGAGAGCCTGTTGCTTTTTTCTTTTGGAAGTCTTTCATGGAGGCGAGGTGACTCAGCGGCTCCGGAATCGGGAGCAGCCGGGGCTGTGGGTCTGGGTGGTGATGGGGGCCTGTGTGTCAGGCCCTGCCCCTGGCGCCCGGCCAGCTGGGAGGCTGGGAGGCTAGGAGGCTGGAGGTTTGCAGGCTCATAAAAAAGAAAGCGCTTGTTCCTCAGCCAGACCAGAACGGGCCAGGTTGGGTGCGGAGGACGAGGGCGCTGCCGGGGCCGGCACATTCACCTGCGAGATCGGGCGGCCGGGTGAAGACCTGCTGCTTTTTCAGGGCAGGTGGCAGGCATGTCGGGGAGGGACCGCGCCACCAACCCACTTGCGGGTGACCCAGTTCCAGGTGAGGAGACTGGGGCGCTGGGACATGGAATTGACTTAGCCCGAGCCCCCCGCCAATACCTACCCAGCGCTTCCCTGTGGTAGCGAGGCCCCTGGGAAACTCGGAAGCAGAAAGCAATGAGGACCCACCCCTTCCAGGTTATAGCCTTGGCCCCCTCAGGCTTGAGTGCCTGCGTTGTGCCCAGGCGGGGGCGAGCCTCTGATGTAGTCTCGATTTTTCTGAATCTCCCCTCTTGACTTGAGATGGCATGGCATCACGCAGGGACTCCCAAACTATCTGCCGATGTAGGACCGGTCATGTTTGTGTTGGTTGGTTTGTTAATTAATTTCAATCCATCATGGATGGATACTTTTGTCCAGTACAATAAATATGACTGGCTAGAAAAATGAAATAAAAAAGAAATACAAGGGGCATCTGGGTGGCTCAGTCGTGAAGCGTCTGCCTTCGGCTCAGGTCATGATCCCAGGGTCCTGGGATCAAGCCCCCCGTGGGGCTCCCTGCTCAGCAGGGAACCCCCTTCTCCCTCCCTCTGCCTGCCACTCCCCCTGCTTGTGCTCTCTGTCTCTGACAAATAAATAAAATCTTAAAAGAAAGAAAGAAAGAAAGAAAGAAAGAAAGAAAGAAAGAA
>NW_024423319.1:90572250-90578925 GCF_017311325.1 Ursus maritimus | reverse complement strand
AAGAAAGAAAGAAAGAAAGAAAGAAAGAAAGAAAGAAAGAAAGAAATACAAGGCACAAAACACAAGCCCAAACTTTTATCATTGGACATTCTAGCAGACACAAACATACTCCGTCGAGTTTCTAAAGGCTCGCTCCCAATTTGTGTACTTAGCTCACCGTGGACGAGTGCCAGTGTGCGGACTGGCGCTGGCCTGGGGAGCACACTTGAAGTAACAGCAGGGGAAAATCAAGGTCAAAGCCCGTGGGTTCTTTTTTTTTTTTTAAAAAAAGATTTTATTTATTTATTTGACAGAGAGAGAGGCAGCCAGCGAGAGAGCGAACACAAGCAGGGGGAGTGGGAGAGGAAGAAGCAGGCTCATAGCGGAGGAGCCTGATGTGGGACTCGATCCCAGAACCCCGGGATCACACCCTGAGCCGAAGCCAGACGCTTAACGACTGAGCCACCCAGGCGCCCCCAAAGCCCGTGGGTTCTGGTACCACCTCTGTCACCAACTGGCTGCGAGGCTGCCCCCTCCGAGCCACCACCTTTATGTGCACACAGTAGACTCACAAAAGCAGCTCTCCCTGTGGTCCGCCGAGCGAAGGAACATGCCAGCTCTTTCCTTTGTCTCCTGCAGACTCCTTCTTTCTCGGTGTAGCAAGATGGGGTGGGGCGGAGAGATTTTCATCCTGTGGAGTGGATCGCAGGCAAATTGTGTAAGCGGTCCTTCTAGGCAGATGCCCGGTGCTCTCAGATTTCCACCCCCTGCTCTCCCACACGATGGTGTCAGGCATATGGTGGGGGGAAGAACCGAACTGGCGCCCCCACCTCTCACACTTGATGGTGCGCACGAATCCCCTGGGGACATTGTTCACGGGGAGATGCCAAATTGGCAAGGCTGGGGTAGGGCCTGACACTCTGCATTCCTACCAAGCTTCCAGATAATTCAGGGGCTGCTGGTCCTGAGACCACACTCCTGAATAGCTTCTGAAGGATGAAGGGCTTCTGGGGCCTCGTGCAAAGAGAGGAGTCGGGTCCTAGGGTACCCCTGCACAGGACCCCCGCCCTCCCGCCCGCAGGAAGCTTCCAGGTCTCTGCAGCAGAGCGTCTGGTCTTGGCTGCCCCTGGAACGGTGATTGCAGAGGTGCAGATGGGCCCCCTCCCCGACTTATGTGTGAGCCCAGGAAACTCGATCTGACCATCTGGGTGCAGTTCAGACACCAGTCACCCCAGCCAGCTCTGTCTCCCCTCTGCAATCACTGAGGCCGTGGAACCCTTGAAGACTGTGACATGTGCCGTCTAGACCTTGGCCTAGGCCCCCTGGCCCTCAACATGGCTGCCTTCCACTGATGGAACCTCCAGGGCCTTGGCCAGCCCCCAAACAACAAGCGCAGCTCTGCTCAACACATAGCACCACCTCTCCAAGCTCTGGAGTGCAGGGTGCAGCCTCCAAATACCTCCCAGAGCCCCCAACCCAACCAGAGGCTAACATGCCGCTGCCGGAGATGGGCCCTTCACTTCCCAAATATCCTTCCCTCCAGCCAGATCCCCGAGGGGGTGACCAGAACGCCATCAGAAGGCTTCCCCAGCTCCAGCCCCATCTTCCCAAAGCAGAAGGAGCAGCCTCTCCCTCTTCCTCTTCCTGTCTGGTTGGGACTTCCCTCTCAACATAAAGGAGAACCTGAAGGGATACAGGAAATCCTCTTCTCTCCCGACAATGCCTGGCTTCCTCTCTGATTTCCTCCCTGTGGCTTGAGACACAGTCTAATTCGACCAAAGCTGAACGACGGCTTCCATGGCGAGCAGTGGCTGCTGCTCCCAGGTGCTCTGGGAACCCTCGGACCCCCCGGGAACCCATCTGAGAATACTGCCCCAAACGTTCCCTGCCCCACGGGAAATGAAGGCGTTTTCCTCATTGGCCCCAAGGATCTGCAAAAGGGCCATTGTCTTGGCAACTTGAAAGCGGAGCACACTTCCTCAGGAGGCCTGCGGGTGGGGCCCCCGACAAGCCGCTACCCCACAGGTAATTAGTGAGCCCTTACTGGGTGCCAGGCACCTGTGGGGGCCTGGGGAGATCGCTGGTCAAGAGTCTGCTTTCCGGGGCGTCTGGGTGGCTAAGGCGGCTAAGCATCTGACTCTTGATTTCAGCTCAGGTCATGGTCTCAAGGTCGTGAGAGGGAGCCCCGTGTCAGGCTCCAAGCTCAGCATGGAGTGGCTTGGATTCTCTCTCCACCTCTTCCCCCATTCGTGCGCAAGCACGTACCTGCTCGCTCGCTCTCTCTCAAATAAATAAATAAATAATAAATATTTTTTAAAAAAGCAGATTGTCCCCAAACAACTGCTTTAGAAAAAAATTAAAATAAAATAAACAAATAAATAAATCTTTAAAAAAAAAAGAGTCTGCTTTCAAAGCACTTGTAAGTGACATCACCAATCCCCCGCGGTGGGCACTGTGGTGTGACACACCACTCAGTTCCCTTTTCAGGGGCCGACTCAGCTACTGAGAGCCCCCTGGCCAAGGCCACACCCTCCCGGGGCAGTCTACACCCAATGACTGATGGTGGCGGGGCTACCACCCAGGGTCCTCTCCGACGGGCCCTCGGGCTCCAGAGCTCCCGCGGGCTGAGCTGAGCCTCCTGGTCTGGAGGCAGCTCGGGTCCTCCCTCTGCCCACCCCTCATTCCATCCCTACCTTCCTCAGGTGTGGCTCCCAAGGACCCTCCTTCGTAAGCACCCTGCTGCTAAACTCCATCTCACAGTCCGTTTCTCAGAGAACCCAACCCTCCTCACTCCCAGTGCCTGGGAGATGGGCAAATGGGGGGAGGCGTGGCGCGTGGAAGCAACCAGAAGATTCCCCAGGCCCGTTCTGAGAAAGAGCGCGTCTGGACTTGGGGCGGACTGCCTCTGCCACCTCGGCGGCCAGCAAAAGCGGAGGCTTGCCCATCCAGGAAGGCAGACCTCTGCTCCCCCACTTCTCGGAAGAAAGCTGTGGGAGCAGTGTCTGCTAGGCCACAACCTGGGGGAGCTAGACTAGAGAAACTGCAGGAGAGGTTGGAATCGGGGCAGGAGACAGACCTGCAGTCAGGAGTCAGAAGAGGGACGCGGCAGGGAGGGGATACCGGTCCGGCCATCGGGAAACGCAAGTCCCCCCCCCCACGCCCCCACATCCAAACTAGGCTGGCTGACGCGGATCAGATCCCTTCTTTCTCTGGGCCTGATCCCTCGCCTGTCAGGTAAGGGGTTCGCATCTGGGGATCAGGTGGCTTGTGAGGCTTTCTGGCTCTGACATTCTGGCCTTGTGCTAGGCTGTGTCCATGGCCCTGGGCCTCACAGATGCAGCCCAGATTGCTGAGAAAGCAGAGCAGAATTCAGCGAGAGGCCATCGCCCCTCTCCTTTTCAGACGGGTCAGGGGGAGGCTGGTTGTTATGGGCTGCCCTGTGTCCCCCTAAAAATCATCCACTGAAGCCCTACCCCCTCCCAGGACTTCAGAATGTGACCATATTTGAGATAGGGCCTTTCCAGAGGTGAGGTAGGTAAAATGAGGTCGCTGGGGTAGGCCCCCATCCAATGTGACTGGTGCCCTTATGAAAGAGAAGGTTAGGACACCGACAGGCACAGAGGGAAGAGGCTGTGAGGGCACAGGGAAGAGACAGCTGTCTACAAGCCAAGGAGAGAAGCTTTAGAAGGAATCAACGCTGCCGACACCTCGATCTCAGCCGTCCAGCCTCCAGAAGTGTGGGACAGGACGTTTGTGTGGCTTAGCCCCTCAGGCTGTGGTCTCGCTAGGACAGCCCGGGCAGAACATGCTGGTCAGTTAAATGTAGAGACAAACCCCAGACCTAGCCCTGGAAGGCTTTGCTTCGTATCGGGAAGCCCGGACACCGCCGAGGGGCTCCTGCCTGAGCAAGCATGGCTGGCATGGCTGGCATGCTTGGCCCTCGGCCTGGGCGCTTACCACCCGCCAGGCTCTGGGAGAGCTGCCTGCGGCCGGAAGTTGCGTGCTGATGGCGGAGCTGAGAGCTACGGGGTGGCCTGTGGCCTTGACCGGGTGGCTCACAACCCCACACCGTGTACACCCGGGCCTGGGTGTTCCGCACCAGCAAGGGAAAGGAGAGAATGTTCTGACAGGCCGTGGACCCCCACGGCCGTCTGGGTCTGTTGCCTTCCCTCTGAGAGGATTGGCCCAGTTCCGGTATGCACGTGGTTCCTCCCTCGCTGAGAAACCCAGTCAGAGATACCACAAGCGGTCCTCACGGCCTGCAGCCTCGGGGAGGGCCCACGACCCCCCCACCCCCGCCCATGGCCGGCTTCACCGACTCGGGGTGTCTCAGAAGGGAGGCCCAGGACCACTCCCAAGGCTCCAAGAGCCGATTCTGCTGAGGAAAGGCCTTTCTCTAAATATTTTCTCTCCAGGTTTGGCTGGAGACAGTCACAGCCCGTCAGGGGGCTCGGAGAGCGGGCCAAGCCTGCCGAGAGCCGTCTGAGGACCGCCTTTGTAAAGAAAACCCAGGGAGCCGGGCTGGCCCACACCCAGGCAGCAAAGGGACAGGCCCACCCTCCCCTCCCTGGGTTCAAGCCAGGGCACCCACTGTGGCCGGGAGTTCTAGGCCCAGGCAGACCCCAGAAAACAGCCCACAGCCCTCCAGTCAGCGGCCGGGTGTTTGTTTTTACAGCTGCTCCTCCCGCTCGGCTGCTCCAGTGAGCAAAGGAATCTGTTTGTCTGAGAACAAGAATGTGGCAGAGAGAGGCGGGAGGCGGCCCCGGGCAGCCCGGGCAGCCCCAGCAGCTATGGAGCTCTCCACATCCAGCCAGACACCCAGGAGAGTCACCCAAAGGCCTAGAGGCCAAGGTCACGGACTCAGAGACACCCTCCACCCTCACCCTGCAGACGGCCATGCTCCACGGGGGACTGGGGCTTTGCCCAGAGTCCTCAGGGCAGGTGCCAGGCCGGCAGCCCAAGCGCACAGAATAGGCTCCCACACTCGTCAGGTATTTTATTTGTCTCTCTCTCATTCACACACAACACACCGCCCAGCATGTACACACACACACACACACACACACACACAGAGAAGGAGGTCAGTCAGCTGTGTGTACAAAAAGCAAGCACACAGGACTGAACACGAACAAGCCCACAGCCGGACCTGCGGTGGGCCTGGAGAGGAAGGACAGAGGCGACAAGAGGCAACCCAGACCCAAGGTGCCAGCCCAGCCGAGGAGGCCATCTGCCACCCTGGAGGTCCAGCCAGAGCCCCCAGACCTGTCATCTTTGTTCTGGAGCATTCTGGCCAGCCCAGCAGGAACCCAGGCAAGGACCAGCTCAAAGTCACCCTCATCTGGGTGGTCTTGGTCACAAGGACATCTGGGATCCCCAAACAAGCACACTTGATACCCATATCCATCCATACCCCCTCACCAACCCTCTGGACTGGCCAAGAGGTTGCCCTGGGGGCTGGGACATGGGGAGAAGGGAGACACAGCTTCCAGGTCCATCTTCTAGACTACAGCAGGCTCCCACCCTTACGTGGTCAGATTTGGGTTAGAACATTCCCCACTGCTATTGTGATCTGGCTGGCGTTAAATCCCTCTGAGGTGTAGGCGTGGGATGGGTAACAACGACTCTTCCCCCCCTAAATCTTTCCTGGTCAGATTAATAATCTACATGTAATTGAGCTCCTCCTGGGTCAAGCTGTTCACCCCTGAAAGGGCCTGGGAGGTCGAGGGATTGCTCAAGGTCATACAGCAAGAGTGACCAAGGGAGGGTGTCCTAGGCCGGGCTCTTCCAGAAGCTGGGCCTGAGACAAGGATTTGGGGACCAAGAGATTGATTGGGGAGTGGGGCAGTAAGGTGGGGAAGGGAAGGCGTTAAGCCAGAAAGAGAGGCGTTACAGAGCAAGTCACCAGAGTGAGACACAGGGAGTCAGTCTGAAACACCAGTGTTACCTGCCCCGGGGAGTGGGGAGGCTGGAGTATCTATCCTCTAGTTCCTATCCATCACTGCCTGGGAGGTGCTCCCACAGACATTTCTGTGAAGCCTTCAGGTGGGGGTCTCATGCCCTTGGAGAATGTTCCAGACTGGTGAGTGCCAAGAGGATATAGGCAGAGCACCGGAGCACCTGCTGCAGAAGTTGACCACAGTTCTGTGTGAATCCAGAATCTTCCAGGGCCCCCGATCCTGGCTGCTCATTACCTGACATCTGAGGCTGGACTCTTCAAAGCTCGCCAGCTGGTCTGTGATGAAGTCAGCGTGTCCAGGGTTGGAGGGGTGGGGGGAGAGGTTGGGGGAGAAATAGCCACCCGAATGCACACGTGCGTATGCACGCACACCTGCACACACGTACCAGGCAGTGCCACCTGAAGGGAGCTGGGCTTCTATGCTGCCTTCAGAATGGGGAAGCCCTTGGGAATCCCCGATGCTACACGGAGTAGAGAGATGGGAACCCCTGCAGAAGGGCCCCACATGGGGCGTCTGCCTGGCGCAGACAGTTAAGCGTCTGACTCTTGGTTTTGGCTCAGGTCGTCATCTCAGGGTCCTGAGATGGAGCTCCGAGTTGGGGTCCCTGCTCAGTGTGGAGTCTGCTTAAGACCCTCTCTCCCTCTGCCCCTCCCCGCTTCACATAGATAAATAAATTTAAAAGAAGAAGGAGGAGGGGGAGAAGAAGAAGAAGAAGAAGAAGAAGAAGAAGAAGAAGAAG
>NW_024423319.1:90569821-90572240 GCF_017311325.1 Ursus maritimus | reverse complement strand
AGAAGAAGAAGAAGAAGAAGAAGAAGAAGAAGAAGAAGAAGCAGCAGCAGCAGCGGCAGAGGAGGAAGAGAAGGAGGAGGGGGGAGGAGGAGGAGGAGGAAGGGGAGGAAGAAGAAGGCCCCACACCTTGGGAGTAAAGACTTGGCTCCAATACGCAAATTTAGCACTGTGTGACCTGGGGCAGGGTACAGCTTGCCGGATGCCTGCGCGCATGTAAACTGAGGATATTAATACCTGCCTCAATCCCCAGGGGCTGGGTCGAAGCATCAGAAGTAATTAGGTGACCTTCCTGCCACAGCGGCAGATCCATAGCCGGGGGAGCTAGCCATACCTTTTTCCATTGAGGTAAATGCACATAACATAAAATTGACCATTTGAAGCATTTCGAAACATACAATTTAGTGGCATTAAGTGTATTTACAGTGTTGTTCAAGCATCAGCACTGCCTGGTGCTGGAACATTTTCTCTCCCCCGAAAGAAATCCTGTACCCATCAATCAGCCACTCCCTAGTCTCCCCTTCCCCCACCCCAGCCCCCCCTTCCCCGACCATCACTAATCCACTCATGCTGTCTCTGTAGACGTGCCTATTGTGAACCTTTGCTGCAAATGGAATCGTACAATACGTGGCCTTGTGTGTCTGGCTGCTTTCACTCAGCACCGTGTTTTCAAGGTCCATTCGTGACGTAGCAGGTGCCGCTGCTGCCTGCCCTTTGATGGCGGGATACTATCACGCTGTGCGGAGAGAACTCATTCTGTTTCTTCATTCATTTGGGTCATTTCCGTCTACCGGGGCTCTTATGAATAGTGCTGCTAGGAATATTCGTGTCCACGTTTTTGTGCGGATGTACGTTTCCAATTCCCTTGGGCACGCGCCTCAGGGTGAAATTGCCGATTGTATGACAACTCTCTGACTTTCTGAGGACCTGCCACTCCTCCACACCAGCCCCATTTCTCCACATTCTTGCCGGCACTTGTTAGTTTCCTTTTTTTTCCCCCTTAAATTATAGCCATCCTGTGGGTGTGAAGAGGAACCTCATTGTGGTTTTCCCGTGCATCTCCCTCACGAATAACGATGTTGAGCATCTTTGCATGGGCTTATTGGCCTGTGTGTTTTTTGTAAGATGTCCATCACTCCCAGCAATAATTACCCTGGGATTAAACCAATATGCAAGAGCAGACTTGGTATTGGATAAATTCCAGGATGAAGATCACCCAGACGAAGGGGCCAGAATTTATCACTGCACCTTTTTATTTTTATTTTTTTCATTGCACCTCTTTACACCACCACGAGCTACATGCCCGTGGAGTTTTACTATCCTGACCTCTCAAGCACTGGTTATTGGCACAGCATGTTAAATGTTTTTGGTAACTGCACATAAAATTGTTTTATATTTTTATATTATGTCCACTTAATAGAAATATATAAATTAAATTTATATCTTATATTTCCCTTTTTTAGTTACCTGTGTGCTTTGCACATTTATCAATATTTTCTTACCAATTCATGGGAGCACTTTCATAAAATAACTACATCAATCATATATTTTTGTCCCCAATCTGGTTTCTCTTTGTAATTTGATTGGAATGTGGTTTAGTGCTTTTCTCTTTGTGTTAAGCGTTTTTGATTATCTGTGCAGTTAACCTTTATTTTCTATTTTCTGATTCCTTCTATCACATCCAAACTTAAAAAGTCCTTCTCCGGGGGCAGAACATTGTTTTAAGATGAGATTCTTCAGAGGAGAATGTCCCAGCTCCTAAGAAATCACAAAATCCCTCGGCCAGGTTTAGATGACATTGGTGTCCTCCCATCCCCAAAGTCCTTCCAGGAAAGGGGGATCATTTACCATCACCGTTAAGAGAATGGGCTCTGGAGCCAGACAGCTGGGTGTGAATCCCGGCTCTGTCACGTGGGCATCTTACATAATTCTGTGCCTCAACATCCTCGTCTGGAAAATGGGGATGATCGTGGCACCTGCTTCATAGGGTTGTTGAGAAGATTAACTGGCATGCTAAGTTCATCTAGGGAAAGCTTGGATCTGGCCGGGGCCTCAGATCTCCCCTGGTCAGTGCAGTAGAAGGATGACAGAGGCATTCTTTCTGGTCCTGCCCAAAGAGAGGGCTACCGACAGGTCCAAGCCTGGTTCAGCGGGGAGGACGGCCTGCTGGGCTCACCTAGCTTCTCTGCCAGCTTTTCCCTCTCTTGCCTTCTGTTTGGTTTGATCTGAGGTTGACAGACCGCCTGGCCCGCTAAACTGGGACAGTAAACTCACCCCCATCTGCCACTTACCTGCCCACGGCCCGCCTGCCATCTTTGTTTTTATATAATGAGTGGGGGGAAGCTGCAGATGAAAGCAGCCCAGCTCCTTTGGTCACTGGGTCACCAATGCCAGGGCTCCTGCCCCGTCTCTCCCTCCCCCC
>NW_024423319.1:90567071-90569811 GCF_017311325.1 Ursus maritimus | reverse complement strand
ACTGGTTATTGGCACAGCATGTTAAATGTTTTTGGTAACTGCACATAAAATTGTTTTATATTTTTATATTATGTCCACTTAATAGAAATATATAAATTAAATTTATATCTTATATTTCCCTTTTTTAGTTACCTGTGTGCTTTGCACATTTATCAATATTTTCTTACCAATTCATGGGAGCACTTTCATAAAATAACTACATCAATCATATATTTTTGTCCCCAATCTGGTTTCTCTTTGTAATTTGATTGGAATGTGGTTTAGTGCTTTTCTCTTTGTGTTAAGCGTTTTTGATTATCTGTGCAGTTAACCTTTATTTTCTATTTTCTGATTCCTTCTATCACATCCAAACTTAAAAAGTCCTTCTCCGGGGGCAGAACATTGTTTTAAGATGAGATTCTTCAGAGGAGAATGTCCCAGCTCCTAAGAAATCACAAAATCCCTCGGCCAGGTTTAGATGACATTGGTGTCCTCCCATCCCCAAAGTCCTTCCAGGAAAGGGGGATCATTTACCATCACCGTTAAGAGAATGGGCTCTGGAGCCAGACAGCTGGGTGTGAATCCCGGCTCTGTCACGTGGGCATCTTACATAATTCTGTGCCTCAACATCCTCGTCTGGAAAATGGGGATGATCGTGGCACCTGCTTCATAGGGTTGTTGAGAAGATTAACTGGCATGCTAAGTTCATCTAGGGAAAGCTTGGATCTGGCCGGGGCCTCAGATCTCCCCTGGTCAGTGCAGTAGAAGGATGACAGAGGCATTCTTTCTGGTCCTGCCCAAAGAGAGGGCTACCGACAGGTCCAAGCCTGGTTCAGCGGGGAGGACGGCCTGCTGGGCTCACCTAGCTTCTCTGCCAGCTTTTCCCTCTCTTGCCTTCTGTTTGGTTTGATCTGAGGTTGACAGACCGCCTGGCCCGCTAAACTGGGACAGTAAACTCACCCCCATCTGCCACTTACCTGCCCACGGCCCGCCTGCCATCTTTGTTTTTATATAATGAGTGGGGGGAAGCTGCAGATGAAAGCAGCCCAGCTCCTTTGGTCACTGGGTCACCAATGCCAGGGCTCCTGCCCCGTCTCTCCCTCCCCCCACCATCCCCTCACCCCCCACTCCCCTCATACCCTCTCCGGGTGGCTCAGACCCAGGAATTTTAATTGGCCTGAAACCTTGTTAACAAGAGTAGCTGGAGAGAGGCCTAAGGGAGCTTCAAATGCCTGTGACTTTCAGGTGGGGGACTCAGGTTCCCAGGAAGCCAGTCAGTGGGGGATGGTGACCTGGCCTCCGCCAGGCAAAATGCGGGGTGGGGGAGGGGTGCTGCTGCCAAGCCCTGGGAGTCACTGCAGTGGAAAACAATGACCCCACGTCCCTTCAGCCTAGATAGAGTTGAAGTCCCTCAGCTTAAAATTCCTAACCCTCCCCCACCACCCACAAGCAACTTGCAGTAGAGCGGCTAATAAAAATAGTGGGTGGGCCTTGCCTTGGCTTTGCAAATGGTTCTCACATTTGCTGTTCGAATCATTCCTCTTGTGAGCTAAGGGAGGTGAGCATTGTTGCTCCCATTTTACAGAAGGGGCGATCGAGGCCCCCCAAAAAGTAAACACTTAGGTCCAAGTGCTGTCAAGGCGGGTCTCATTCCAAGGGCTCTAGATCGTAACCTAAAGCAGTGGTTCCCCATCTTTAGCACATCAGAGCCCCCTGGAGACACCCAGGGCCCCGCCGTGCCCCGACTTTCCGATTTAGCGGGTCCAACCGGGGGCCAAGAAATAACTTTTCTGTCTTTTCTTCCGTCTTTATGGAGATGTAATTGCCATATAACGAGGTGTGTACATTTCCGGTGTTCGACTTGATGTTTTGCTATACATATATATTGAGAAAGAATCACCACGGTCATCGAAAAGAAATCAGTGTCTCGAAGAGAATTTGTTTTGCTCACAGGCTTCCGGGTGACACAGATGCCATGGGGCCGGGGTCCACTTGGAGAATCGCTGGCCTAAAAGTTGTGTCACTGCCTCATACCTCCTGGCTGTGTCAATGAAGAAATGCTTCCAGCAGCTGTGGATGGACAGATTTGGGTGTTCTCCAAAGAATCCGTTCCTGGCAGCACATCTGAAACGAACGGCAGGAGCAGAAGCCTCCAGCTGCCGGGTGGTTCCCACATCAGGCAAGGGGCTTGGACGGAGAGGCTGGGGTGGTCCGGGCTGGGGGCCTGAGCACAGGGGGTTAATTCTCAGCTCCTGCCCGGGAGTCCACGTGACTGGGAAGGAAGCAGGTGGAATGATTGCTTAGACACAGAACCATCAAGGTCTTGGCTGTGTAAAACCCAATCATTACTTCCAGGTAGTAATGCATTTTAGGCAATGTCTTCTGCTTATGCTCAGCAATGCATGAGTCTCAGAGCGGTGGCCAGAGAAATGGCGAGTTGTCGGATATTGAGCGAGTGATAATGGAATCCAGGAGGTGGAAATTACAAGTCGAAAAGTAAAATCGATGCCCTGCCTGTGAAATGACGGAATGCCTGGTGAGGAACCGTATAGAGATGTCCCCCCTCCACCTCCTGCCCCCTCGCTCGGCACCCACCTCTAAGAGGCTCGCTCGTTCAGAAGTTCCTTGAGGGCAGGGACCACATTTTAATCATGGGTAATCATATCACGTCAGGGCAGAAATAGACCTCAGACAGCTCCCAGCCCTGCATGGCAAATCGGTTTCATCTTGATACCAGGTCGGATCTTTTAGGGACGGCTGC
>NW_024423319.1:90543193-90567061 GCF_017311325.1 Ursus maritimus | reverse complement strand
AAATCCCTCGGCCAGGTTTAGATGACATTGGTGTCCTCCCATCCCCAAAGTCCTTCCAGGAAAGGGGGATCATTTACCATCACCGTTAAGAGAATGGGCTCTGGAGCCAGACAGCTGGGTGTGAATCCCGGCTCTGTCACGTGGGCATCTTACATAATTCTGTGCCTCAACATCCTCGTCTGGAAAATGGGGATGATCGTGGCACCTGCTTCATAGGGTTGTTGAGAAGATTAACTGGCATGCTAAGTTCATCTAGGGAAAGCTTGGATCTGGCCGGGGCCTCAGATCTCCCCTGGTCAGTGCAGTAGAAGGATGACAGAGGCATTCTTTCTGGTCCTGCCCAAAGAGAGGGCTACCGACAGGTCCAAGCCTGGTTCAGCGGGGAGGACGGCCTGCTGGGCTCACCTAGCTTCTCTGCCAGCTTTTCCCTCTCTTGCCTTCTGTTTGGTTTGATCTGAGGTTGACAGACCGCCTGGCCCGCTAAACTGGGACAGTAAACTCACCCCCATCTGCCACTTACCTGCCCACGGCCCGCCTGCCATCTTTGTTTTTATATAATGAGTGGGGGGAAGCTGCAGATGAAAGCAGCCCAGCTCCTTTGGTCACTGGGTCACCAATGCCAGGGCTCCTGCCCCGTCTCTCCCTCCCCCCACCATCCCCTCACCCCCCACTCCCCTCATACCCTCTCCGGGTGGCTCAGACCCAGGAATTTTAATTGGCCTGAAACCTTGTTAACAAGAGTAGCTGGAGAGAGGCCTAAGGGAGCTTCAAATGCCTGTGACTTTCAGGTGGGGGACTCAGGTTCCCAGGAAGCCAGTCAGTGGGGGATGGTGACCTGGCCTCCGCCAGGCAAAATGCGGGGTGGGGGAGGGGTGCTGCTGCCAAGCCCTGGGAGTCACTGCAGTGGAAAACAATGACCCCACGTCCCTTCAGCCTAGATAGAGTTGAAGTCCCTCAGCTTAAAATTCCTAACCCTCCCCCACCACCCACAAGCAACTTGCAGTAGAGCGGCTAATAAAAATAGTGGGTGGGCCTTGCCTTGGCTTTGCAAATGGTTCTCACATT
Source organism: Ursus maritimus (assembly GCF_017311325.1). Taxonomy (NCBI): domain Eukaryota; kingdom Metazoa; phylum Chordata; class Mammalia; order Carnivora; family Ursidae; genus Ursus; species Ursus maritimus. Next base: position 90,565,996 of record NW_024423319.1, on the reverse strand, counting down.
TGCTGTTCGAATCATTCCTCTTGTGAGCTAAGGGAGGTGAGCATTGTTGCTCCCATTTTACAGAAGGGGCGATCGAGGCCCCCCAAAAAGTAAACACTTAGGTCCAAGTGCTGTCAAGGCGGGTCTCATTCCAAGGGCTCTAGATCGTAACCTAAAGCAGTGGTTCCCCATCTTTAGCACATCAGAGCCCCCTGGAGACACCCAGGGCCCCGCCGTGCCCCGACTTTCCGATTTAGCGGGTCCAACCGGGGGCCAAGAAATAACTTTTCTGTCTTTTCTTCCGTCTTTATGGAGATGTAATTGCCATATAACGAGGTGTGTACATTTCCGGTGTTCGACTTGATGTTTTGCTATACATATATATTGAGAAAGAATCACCACGGTCATCGAAAAGAAATCAGTGTCTCGAAGAGAATTTGTTTTGCTCACAGGCTTCCGGGTGACACAGATGCCATGGGGCCGGGGTCCACTTGGAGAATCGCTGGCCTAAAAGTTGTGTCACTGCCTCATACCTCCTGGCTGTGTCAATGAAGAAATGCTTCCAGCAGCTGTGGATGGACAGATTTGGGTGTTCTCCAAAGAATCCGTTCCTGGCAGCACATCTGAAACGAACGGCAGGAGCAGAAGCCTCCAGCTGCCGGGTGGTTCCCACATCAGGCAAGGGGCTTGGACGGAGAGGCTGGGGTGGTCCGGGCTGGGGGCCTGAGCACAGGGGGTTAATTCTCAGCTCCTGCCCGGGAGTCCACGTGACTGGGAAGGAAGCAGGTGGAATGATTGCTTAGACACAGAACCATCAAGGTCTTGGCTGTGTAAAACCCAATCATTACTTCCAGGTAGTAATGCATTTTAGGCAATGTCTTCTGCTTATGCTCAGCAATGCATGAGTCTCAGAGCGGTGGCCAGAGAAATGGCGAGTTGTCGGATATTGAGCGAGTGATAATGGAATCCAGGAGGTGGAAATTACAAGTCGAAAAGTAAAATCGATGCCCTGCCTGTGAAATGACGGAATGCCTGGTGAGGAACCGTATAGAGATGTCCCCCCTCCACCTCCTGCCCCCTCGCTCGGCACCCACCTCTAAGAGGCTCGCTCGTTCAGAAGTTCCTTGAGGGCAGGGACCACATTTTAATCATGGGTAATCATATCACGTCAGGGCAGAAATAGACCTCAGACAGCTCCCAGCCCTGCATGGCAAATCGGTTTCATCTTGATACCAGGTCGGATCTTTTAGGGACGGCTGCCTGAAGTCCCTTGGCTCTATGGGGAGCCATTCTTACCACAGGGATGGGGGGGAGGGGGGGACACTACGTGACACGGGACAGCACTTTGCTCAGCTTAGCCAATCCAATCTAGTCCTACTTGCCCCACTGACAGATGAGGAAAGAAACTGCCCTGCCCCCTCTGTGTCCCAGCCACACCCCAGCCCGTCCTTGTCCCCTAGCAGACACTGCCTACCAGGCCAAGGGGTTTGTGCAGAGGATTCAAGGGTCCCTCAACTGGGATGGGAGAAAAAAATGACATCCTCGATTTTACCAAGCTCTAACTGAAATCGAGCCCTTCCTTCCATCCTGAACGGAGGCAGCCAACCCGAGGAGCCTCAGCAGCGTCTCCGGTTGCCACTCGGAGAAGCCACAGCTATCTCTCCAGCACATCAGAGTCCCCGCAGATATCTCTCCAGATGGCTTACGCGCCTCACCAGGACGCAAAGATAGCAGTTATTAGATCTGCCGCTAAATCTTGTTGAATGCGTCTATAAAGAAGCACGAATACTACCACATCCCAAAGTTGTTTTAAAATATTTGGCTACCTGCATCTCAGTAGGACTCGTTCCTCCGGAATCCTAGTTGATGCTGTTGAACACATTACTCTGAGAAGGGGTCCGTGGGCTCCACCGAATGCCAAGAGGGTACATGGTCCTAAAAAAAAAAAAAAAAAAAGTTAAAAGCCCCTGCCAGCATTTGCTGATGGCAAGTCCTGTGCGCCGGGGCCCCAAGGTCAGTCGGAGGAGCGGATGTGGGCCACACAGGCCGTCTTGGGTACCTTGTATTCTCAGCCACTGGCAGCTGAGACAGTGTGAATTGGCTGCTCTCCACTCTGGTGAGACAGCTGACCTCGGGGGCTCGCTGGGCCCAGATGCCCAGACGGTGACAGCTCTGGCCCCATGCCAGGGCCTCCCCGGCTTGGCCTTCCACGCGATGGTCAGTCTGGGTCACAGACGCGGCAGCTTGGCATTCGGCTCTGGCCTTCCTCTTTCTCCTGTGGCAACCCTGCCCCTTTGTGGAGCTGTCCCCCAGGAGCCCAAAGGGCAGGCTTCGTGGATAGCTTACGGCGGGGTCTGGATGCCTGTGTTCTCAGCCTCGGGGGTGGGGGGGTGGGGCGAGACAACCTGGAGATTTCCATCACGGATCACAGGCCACATCACTGTTTTCATTTCATCTTCAAAATGCATTTATCCTCCTTCCTTCAGACATGCAGATGCTAAACTCTTGGCTATTAGCCCTGGAAAGCACCTCAAAACAATTGCCTGTTCCACGCATCCTGCCTCCCTTCGTTTTACAAACTGGACACAGGCTGGGAAAGGCAGCGTGACCGAGCCACGTGGCGCAGACCTGGAACCGCCAGGCCAGTCCTTTCGCCACCACTGCGCAGCCTCGTAAATAATGGAAGATTTTGGCACCATCACCATCTGTCTGAGGTCAGTGAAAAATAAAACTGCAAATCCGTTTCTACTCAAAATCACCATTTAAGTGGGGGACCCTCTGGTCATCGTGGCTTCTCTGTAACTGGCATAACTGGCGGGTGTGTGCAGAATTCTTGTTTGTTTTTCTCTTCAGAGACCCCCTAGAGGAATTCTTGAAGTGTGAGGTGAGAGGGAAGGCCTCCTGTTTTCCATCAGCAGCAGAGATAGTGCCTCCAAGACGCTTCCGGTTTGGAGGCTGCTCCTTCATCCAAGGATGTAAGGTCCTTCAGTTAGTCAAGCACAGGAGAGTGGCTGTAACAAGCATCCCGCCAATCTCCATGGCCTTCCAAAATATATGCAGGCTTCTTTCTCCCTCAGCTTGGGTGTTCCAGGGTCAGTGCTGCCCATGGTGACTTAGGACCCAAGCTTCATCCACCTTGTGGAAAACACTAGAATCAACTTCAACAGATGTGGCTTCCGAGGTCAAAGTAGGATAGGAAAAGAAAATGGAGGATCCCGAAAGAGAGACTTTTATGGCTCCCACACATCACTTTCTAGCTACTTTCCGTAGGCTAGAACTCAGTCATGTGGCCACAACCCAATTTCCGAGAAGGCCAGGAAATGTAGGTGAGCTGTGGACTTAAGAAGACAAGCAAATGGATGTGGTGAAAACAGGGTGCTGTCATCGCCACGGTCATCAATGCCATGCTATTATTTTCGTACAGGGTCTTTTGGTTGCATGTGACAAACCAGCTGAACTGGGGTGGGACAAATGTTGGATGAAGTGAGCAAAAGGGTGCTGGATACTTCAGAGAATCCAAAGGAAAGTTTGGATGGAACCAAGAAAATTCAGGAAGGAGTGAATGAGGCAGTAGAGATCATCAATAGCTTCCCATTCTATGACCCAAATGGGAGGTCATCAATAACATTCCCATTCTATGGGACCCTTTTCTTTGATTCATTCAGTCATTCAACAAATATCATTTAGTATCTACTAGACGCCATACCTAGTTTGACTGCGGTAGGCCTGCAGACGTGCCCGTTCTCATGGAGTTGACATTATGTTCAATTCTCTCTACAAACTATCTTCCCTCTTCTTTGTGCCCATGTTCCCAAGGACCACAGTGGTCCTTGCATGGGGTATAATGGTACTGACACTGCCTGCTCTCCTCTTGCAGGACTACTGAGCCGCCATGTCGGCCTATGGCTCTTCCAACTGCTGTTTCTGTGCCTTTCCCCAGCTAGTGCCCCCCATGTTCTACCTACAAGATGTTTGGACAACTGGTTTGTGCAGTCACTTGTGAGAGAGGGACACTCAGATGAGGGCCTCCTGCTTCTCATGCAGACCAGTTATCCTAATCTGGGCTTCCCCGAATGGAAAGCCTAAGACAAGGATTTGGGTGTCAGTGGTTTATTTGGGAGGTGAGCCCAGGAAGCGTCAGCAAAGGAATGAGGAAGTGAGACAGAGAGAGAAGGAATAACGGGGGGTGGTTCATGAGCTGGTTTTCACTGGGGGCAACTGGGGCTCAATCCTGGTGGGTACCTCTGAGAGACAGTCTGGAACAGGCCTCTGAATTGGCCCACCAAGGGGCAAGGGGAACTCAGTCTTCATCCATCAACTCTTTGATGGTCATTGGTTGAAGGGATTAACTCCCCCACTGCAGGCAGCCAATCAGACCGCTCTCAAGCGGAAAGACCTGGGAAGCTATGGGCGGGGCCCTAGCCCTCATCATTCCACCAGGAATCAGAGCTCAAAGCCAAGCTCTTCAAAGTGAGGTCCAGGACCCTCCACTTTGCAATCACCAGTACAACTTGTTCTGCCTTCCCCCAGCCCCTGACCTTTGACTTCTGAGTGACAGGAAGGGCTGGAAAGGGCACTCTCTACACACTCTCTAGGTAAGTAATGCCCACCAAAAATTGTGATGTACTACCCAAGAAAATCATTCCGACTCCTCACCATGGCCCACAAGACCCCCCCAGTTTAGCCCTGCCTACCCATCAGCCCCGCTTCTCCCGCCCTCCACACTTGGTGCCCTCTGCTTTAGTCATGCTGCCCTGTTCGCTGAACCTTCTATCCCTGCCTCCGGGCTCTTGTGCTTGCTTTTCCCGCCACCTCACTGCTCCTCTGTCCCGCACCAGCCTCACCTCGTCTGGGTCTCTACTCCAAAGCCCTTCCCTGGCCACCTTATCTAAACTAGCCCCCCACACCATCTCCTTACCTGATTTGACTGCTGTCCGTGTAAGTTACATGAGACAGTCATTCATTTCCTTGTTTGTGGCTTAGCTTCCCACTCAGGTGAAAGCATCCCAAGGGGCAGGGACCTCCACTGCTTTGTTTGTCTCTCAACCCCCAGGCCCAGCCTGAGCCTGGAACACCATAGGTGCTCAGGAAATACTGGTTAAACGAACAGACCCGGACATTTCCACCTGCTTCATGGTGCAATTTTAGAAGTAGTCACCTCCTCATACAAAGCAGAGGAAATTGGAAGTGGGGCTGGCGGAGGTGGGGGGTAGGTAGGTCTGCCAAGGCAGTAGGCCCAGACTCTGAAAAAGAAAGCCTTTTGGGGCACCTGGGTGGCTCAGTCGTTAAGCATCTGCCTTCAGCTCAGGGCGTGATCCCAGCATTCCGGATCAAGCCCCGCATTGGGCTCCCTGCTCAGCGGGAAGCCTGCTTCTCCCTCTCCCACTCCCCCTGCTTGTGTTCCCTCTCTCGCTGCCTCTCTCTCTGTCAAATAAATAAAATCTTGAAAGAAAGAAAGAAAGAAAGAAAGAAAGAAAGAAGAAAGAAAGAAATCCTTTAAAACTGCTTCCTACCTGCCCCCCATACCCTGTCAACCTCCCATGAGCCCCTCACCTATCCAGCCACTAAGCTCTGGGACTCTCAGGCCAGGCCCCTAAGAAAATCAGGAATTCAGAATCTTGAGTTGGGAGAGAGGGAGAGAATCTCTGTGCTCCTAGTCCAAAGCACACACAATTGGAAATCCATAAGTTGGAAGGAATCCATTCTGGGGCACCTAGGTCTTTCAGTCGGTTGGGCATCTGCCTTCGGTTCGGATCATGATCTCGGGGTCCTGGGATCAAGCCCCACATCGTGCTCCCTGCTTGGTGGGGAGTCTGCTTCTCCCTCTGCCCTTACCATACTCACTCTCTCTCTCTCTGTCTCTCTCTCTAATAAATAAATAAAATCTTAAAAAAAAAAAGGAACCCATTCTAACCCCACCTGGGCCTCTGTCTCCTGCTCTAAGGAATGGATGTAATACTTACTGAGAGCACGGTTGTCAGCAGCAAGGAAGCTAAGCAAATTCACATATAAACACTCAGCGTGGTACGCAGTGCAAGGTAGTGCCCAATAAATGCTAGTCCAGTATCCTTTCTCCACCTGTCAGGATGCGTGCGGCACCGTTCTTGGCACACAGGATGTCCTGGGGACGGCAAGGTGGTCTTGAGCTGGTCCCTGGGCTCTCCCGGATTTGGAAGAACCCAACAGTGACAAAGTCATTGCCACCTACAGCAATGGAGCTGGGGAGACCCGGAGGAGGACTCCGGGGAGATGAGCAAGAGTGGGCTGAGCTGCTGCCCTGTCTTGTTCACCTTGCACGTTCCACTTGGAAAGGCTCTATCACAATCATCGTCACCCAGCCGGGTGGCTCCTTCCGTGTCCTTCACCGAGTTCCCAGTTAGGAATCCAAGGAAAAGGAAAGAAAATTCTCACAACCTCCACCATTTCCATCTCCAGCCTCACTATCTTATATTTCGTTATTTCTACGAACGGTACTTTCTGACCCTGATCCCTTGACTCAAGATGTGGGGCCCCGACAAAGGCCAACTTGATCGGATGGCTATTTGTCCCTCTTCTGGAACCCGCCGCCTCGGTCCTGGTGGTCAAGCTACAAGTGAGCTTTGGCAAGATCTCCCAGGGGAAAGATGATGAGATTTCAGTTGCTTCTTGGGTTGTTTCAACCTCCTTTCTGATCTGGGAGCGGGGGCAGAGGCAGCCCACGTGGGTGACGCGGGGAAACAGACCGAGATAGCAGCTTCTTGAGAGGCCCGCCTCGCAGGGGCCTCATTCACACGGCTCCGAAGACACACACTGCGCGTTTGTCCATTTGTTTTAGACCTTGCCGAATCTGCAACTCTGTGGCCTTGACTCTAAAAATAAATCTCTTGCAATAATGACGGGGCTGCTGCTCAAAGAAGGCGAGCGGGAGAGAGGCGAGGGCGGGGGGCGGGCGGGAGAGAAACCGAATACCCACACAGGAAGGAGGGATGTGGGGAGCTGGCCCTGGCTCCTTCCTCCCGACCTGGGGCCGGGCCCAGGCTCATTAGAACCCGACCTTGGAAGAGGAAGCCGTCCTACCTAGCCTCGGTGACCCAGCTGCTGTGGTCCTTGTCCCCACCCCCGCCCGCCCCCACTGACCCCCCCCCTCCACCACCAGCGATGTCAGCCTCACCTGCAAAGCTTTCCGCTATGCAAATCCTCGGACCCCAGGCCGGCCCGCGAATCCGACTCTGGGTTTACACCACTCCCCCCCCTTCCCGTAGTGTTCCAACAGCAGGCAGAGGCCCTGGTGTTTCGCCGAAGGTGACGAAGGTGAAGGGTGACACAGAGGATCCAGACCCTGGCTCTCCTCCCTTCCAAAAAAACAGAGGGGAGCCCCTCCCCCCACCAAGGGGCTTCCTTCTCCAGGAACTTTCCTCCGGAGAAAGGAACCTAGTGGCATCCGGCTGGGTTCCTCGAGGACCCAGCTCATCTTATGAGAACGTCACACTTCTTCACGTGCCCCCAAAATAATTAGGAATCTCTTTGACCCGTCCTGTGCTCATTCAGTATTCACTGGGCCGCGGGTCGCAGGACGGACTCCTGACAGGCCTAGTCCCTCCCAGGGCTCTCTTGAGATTTTGTCATTTGAATCCATTCCCTCCCAGTCTCTTGCTTTGTTTCTCCCTCCCCGGCTCCTGGCCTGAAATGTTTCCCTGTCTTCTCATCTTTATGAAACTCTATTTCATAGCCTCGGTGCAAGATTTTGATACACGCTGACATCCCCCCCTCCTGCATTCTCCCCTCCCTTTAGGGCTCCCGGCCATATTTCAGCCCTCCTTACTGTTCCCATCAGTTCTCCAAAGAGACCGTCCTCTCCTCCTTTCTGCCTTGGCGGTCATAAACTCGGTTATTTCGTGTGCACTCTGGCTCCCCTTGCTCCCGTCCGGGCCGGGCAGGTGAGCAGCGAGGCCATTGTTCAGATGCTGGGCAGGTGACAAACAGTTATGGTTGCTCTTTGCTGGAATTCTAAATAGTGGCTGTCACTCCTCATCGACTATAAAATGTACAAATGTGAATGATAAGAAAGAACATAACTGTGCCCCATCTTATCAAATTTATTTTAGCTGTGCTTTAAAATCAATTTAATTTGTAAATTATTCATGGCATGTAGCAACTATCACAGACTTGCACTACCAAAACCTATGCTTTAAAGATTGTACTAACTTTTTCGAGACATTTTGTGGACGCTTTTTATCATTTTTTATTACGAAGGTAATGCATATCTATTTTGGAAAATGTGGATACTACAGATAAGCAAAAATAATTATTTTATTATTATCACCTCTAATCCTATGACCAAGAAGTAATCACTGTTAACATTTCAGGATATATCCTTTCAGGGCTTTTTATTCTACACACACACACACACACACACACACACACACACACACACACTATATGTGTCAATCTCTCTCTTTTTTTTTAAGGTCATCGTATATGGACTGGCTCGTTTCCAAAGATGGCCGCCATCAATTCCTTCCCCTCTGTTCTGGAGCCCCGTGTTCTGGAGCCAATTTGCACCAATATTCCAGAGCCAGCCATGCACGTCCCTTTCCAGCTCTGCATTTAGTGACGTCATGTCGGTAGCTTGAAATCAGCCATGATGGTAAATGCTCCCAATCAGGGCTTTTTTTTTTTTTTTTTAAAGACAACCGATTGCTAAGCATTTACCAACATGCCGCCGTGCATATATACACCCAGGGCCGACCTCATGGGCATGCAATCTGAGCAGGTGTTTGGAACAGTACTTGCCCCAAATGCAGGAAGAAAGCAATGATGTTGGAAGAAACACAAACAACCAAGGAACCGTACCGTATCCTTTCTTGTGTTACCTCCCCGTACTAGCCAACCACATCTACTGAAAATGGGGACATAGAAGGAACGGGAAAGATAGGGCACTCATAATTCCTTTCCTTTCTGAGCCTTCCTTACCCACCAGGAAGCAGAAGTTTGGCGAATGTGCACACATCAAGAAGTTAAATAAAACGGCGTTTCCACTGTGCTGGTAAGAACAAAGTGTACACGTAAGCTTCAGCCGTAAAACATGCACTGTGTTAGTTCAGTGATTCCGCATAAGAGTTAAGTGCCCCTGGGGCGCCTGAGTGGCTCAGTCGGTAAGGATCCAACTCTTGATTTTGGCTCAGGTCACAATCTCAGGGTCCCGGGATGGAGCCCGACGTTGGGCTCCACGATCAGCAGGGAGTCTGCTTCTCCCTGTGCCCCTCCGCACGTTCATGCTCTTGCTTTCTCTCTCAAGTAAACAAATAAAATCTTTTTAAAAAAAAAAAAGAGTTACGTGCCCCTACGTTTGCATTTAAAACTGACATCGTGCAATATATAGATGAATGGTAAATTTGTGTTAATAATTTAAAATTTTAATTTTCGTTACTTAGAACCACATTGAATAACAAACCAAAAAACACTATGACAAGTCAAGAGAGAGACCATGAAAGAAACGGGGAAAGCTTTGTATTTTGGCATCTTTAATGACACTTTTTTCCTGACTTTTTGGACAAGGGTCCCTGCATTTTCGTTTTCCCCTGGGTCCCACAAATTGTGGAGCCAGTCCTGTGCATGCCACTCTTCACTGAGGGGGGGAGACTATCCCTCCACTTCTTGAATCTAGTCTGTCCTGTGGCTGCTTTGACCAATAGAACTCTATAGAAGTGAGTTTTTTGGTAGCATGCTTCACCATTAGGAGGCCTGGAGTTTCTGCTTCCTGCCTCTTGGAGCCCTGAACTACAGTGAAAGAAGTCCAGGCTATTCTGTTGGAGAGAGAGAGACCATGTGCAGGAGCACTGGGGTGCCAGACACTGGGGGGTGAAGAAGCCACCTTGAAGGTCTGGCTCAGGCAAGCCTTCGTTGGACTCCAGCACCCATTGCCCTTCTAACTGCAACCGCATGAGAGACCCCAGGCAAAGCACCCAACTGAGCTCTGTCAACCCACAGAACCATGAGTGACAAGAAGGACAATAAGCTGTCATGTAATGCCACTAAGCTTTGGGATGGTTTGTTCAGTAGCAAGAAATAACTACAACAATATTCTTCCCCTTTTATAACCTGTGTTTTTAGGTTTTAAGGAGAAAATTCTAGATGTATTTCTTCCAGGAATCAGAATGCCAAGTAGCAAATATTAAGGTGAGATACAAGCTGCCATGAGGCACAAGAATAGATCTCAAAATGCCTGAGATTCACTTGGCAGGGTGGGGGGGCGTAATGGGGACATGTTAAAAATGCAGCTTGTCTGACTCCAGCCCCCCAGATTTGAATCCAGTAAATCTGGGGTGTGGCCAAGGCATCTGTACTTTTCCAAGCCCCCACATGATTCAGAGCAGGCTTCTGGTATACCTGAATATGCAGAACACAGCATCATGGGGTATAAGGCTGTAGTGACAACAGGCTGTCGTTTTCAGAATCAGAAGATTCCCACCATCCCAGCCCTGAATCACAGAACTCAAGGATGGCCCAGGAGGGTTAACCAGAATAAGGATAGACTTGCCCGTCACAGAGCTTCCATCGTTATACATTTGAAAACTGACAGAGAACACGTAAACTATTCTCCTTACATGTTAAGCAGAACTTTCAGGAAAGGCATCCAACACTTATTGATTGCTCATAGGACCATGCATGGGAGTTAAGAGAGAGAAAATGCCCATCTTTTGTCTGCCTGAGACTCTTCCTTTTGTCATCATTCCCAAAAGCCACTTGGGCGGCCCCAAAATGCCACTCGATTTTAGTTTCTCCGAGGGAATTCAAAACCATAAGAATATTTTAGGTAGCCATACCAAAAGAAAAATGATATTACTAAAATTCACATTTCAGTCAGACTATAACATGCATCTGTATTCCCAGCTCCTCACATGGTGCCTGCCTCCAAGTGGGTTTTCATTTAAGTTATCAATAAATTCAAAGCATCAAACAAAGCTATGAGCTTGATGTCATACAGACACCACCGGATGTGATTAGCCTTCCGTGGACTAATCTGATCCTTGTAGGAAACATCCTAAAATAGATGAGCATATCCTGGTGAAATAAATTCACTCAGGTTCCCAGAAATGGCCAGATCCCTGGGAAACAATTGCAATCTGGCAGCTCTCTAGGAGACTTTAATGGAGCCGGGTTTGGTGAGTATCCCCCTGCCACAGAGAAAAGCGTGACCACAGACCTGGACCGAATGGGCCTCTGAGTGGTCAGCAGAGAGGAGAGCTTAAGACCTTCAAGGTGATGAGTTTAATGTTGCTCAATCTCATCTTCCTCATCTATAAAAAATGCAAAAACAGCACATAGCCCCCAAGGTTTTCCTGAGCATTCAGAAGGCAGCACACACAAAACACCTTGCTCAGTGCCTGGCACGTTATCACTCCTCAAGAAAACATTATCTCCTATTTCCTTTCCTTGAGCTCTCACTACCCTGGATGATTCTCTCACACTTCAGCTTGCCCTGAGGATATAATAGCGTTGGTTATAAAGGAACCTGGGAACGGGTGGTGTATCTGTCAGCTTTTGCCACGTAACAAGCCACCTCAAACTTAGTAGCATAAAAATTTACTCATTTCGGTTGAGCTCCCCTGGGCAGCACAGCTTCTGGCTGCTATCTACCTGCCATGGCTCCTCACTGCAGATTGGGGTCAGGTCTGACTCTGGGTCCTAAGTGGTGAGCCACCAGCTACCAGGGACAGTGCTTCTCGCAGCAACGAGAGAGGTACAAAAGGGCAAGCCCCACTATGCAATCCCATTTCCAGCTGGGAGGACAAAAGGAGGCGATGGTAGAAGTACAGCCCAGAAGCAGGGACCACCTGGCAAAAGCCACAAGCATGGTCTATCAGAGGAAACTGATGCTGTGGGAGAGACCCAGCCCCTGCGGGGGATGCTGTCCAACACAGAGAATAGGGAAGAAATACCCTGACTTCTTCCCTCTTCCCGCCTTGGGACTTCCCCCACTTTTTCCCATTGGCCAAACCCACCAGGAAGCCAGAGCACAAAGGAGCAGGGAAGCGCAGTCCCCCATGAGACAGAGCAGCATAGAAAAGACAAGGATGGATGTGGGAGCAAACAGCTGAATGAGAGCGTTTACCTGGCCGGACGTGGACACACACCCGGGCAGTGCACTGCCCCAGCACGGGAGTGGTCACCACCAGTGCCCCACCCGTACCCCTTGGCACTGACTCATCCCACACCACCAGCGTCTTACTGGAGATGCCTGCAGCTCCGCCTGAGGGCTTTCTGGGCTCACAGAGCACGCTTGGGCTCCACGCTGGATGAGCTTGAAGGGCTGCAGAGCTGGCGTTCCTAGGAGTGGCCTTCAACCAATGACAGAGAGGAGTTGATGGCTACCACCCCAGCTTCTTCACCCCGTGAGCGTGCTCTGCATTGTGTCTCAGAGGTCCTGGGTAGGACTGAGCCCCCACTGCCCGCAGTCCTAATCTGCTTGTTATCCCAGTAGGTGTTGACTTCCTTTCCTTCCCTCTCAGACCTCCTCGTGTCCCATATCAACTCCTTCCGCCAGCCTAAGACAGACACCCCAACCCAGCTCACAGGCAACATTTGTGCCTTCTCACCCCGGAGCCAGGGGGCAGGCCCAGGACCGGGCACGGCTCTATTCATGCCTAAGACTTAGAAACCACCACCACCACCATCACCACCACCCCAGCGCCATATTTGGCTCCTCACCCCCCCACACCCGCTGCCACACAGCTTCTTTTCTGTTCCTTTCATGGGAGGACGAGCAGAGCAAGAAAGCCTCAGGGACCCTCTCCAGCAAAAGTCAGGGGCAGACTTGGGTGTGGAACATTCCCCCAGAATCTCTACCTTACTGCCACTCCCACGCCCCCTCATCTGCCCCCAGCACCCCCCCTAAAAGGCCACCCCTCCTCAGAAGGAAGCGAGTTAAGTGCCGCGTTACCAAGGAACTGCCACACTAGCCACCAAAGTGACTGCTCGTTATTTGAACACTTTCTTCTATTTGACTGAATACAGGAAAAATGTCACAAATAGAATATTCATCATCCCCCTCGCGCGCCTTTTCTTTCCTGCTTATCTCCCTGCTGTCATGTACGCATCCCGGCTGCGGGTTCATTTGGTATGTTGAGTGCGTGCCCGGGGAGAGGATGCCGCAGAAAGCCTTGCCCACACGCTCCGTGCCATGACAGCCCTCCCTCCCCGCTGGTGACACCCCACCAGACAAACGCCACTCACACTGACCCCTCGAGGGTAGGACAACGTCTGCTTAAGCGGAGGGGCCTTCTGCTCCACGCAGAGGGAACATAAAGGACCTGAGGAGCCTTCACAGCCAGTTAGTGATTCTCGGCATGTCACTTTTACAGACACCTCAGCTTCCAGAGCTTTTATCCTCAGGTGCTTCTTAGAAGACGCAGGATGGCATCCCCACCCCACTTCAAACACCGTCTGTTTCGAGATCCTCAGAGGGGCTAACGCCGCCTGCCAATTTCTCAGCTACAGAGTCATCAGCGCGGAGCGCGTCTCTCTGCCTCTTTTCCATCAGTGCCAGAGACGGTTTCCCCAGCCCGGGCCTCCTCCAGCCAGGCCCCACCCGACGGAGTGCCCTGTCAGGCTACAGGCAACACGGTTCTAGGACCAGAGAATCAAAGTACTTATTGCACTGACAATTAGATATTATGTTCAAGTGCAGTAACACAAGGCTGAAAACTGGTGGCTTAAACAAAAGATGGATTTCTTTTTTCTCTCCTGTAGTGTCAGTCTAGAGGCAAGCCATCTGGGGGTGGTATGGCCATGCCACGAGGACGCCAAGGACCCAGCCCCTTTCTCCTTCTTCTTAGGGGGTTGACCATCACCCCATGCTCTTAAGATGGCCACTGGAACTCCAGCCATCACATCAGGATTCCAGGCAGGACAAAGAGGAAAGGCAAAGGGGGGCTCCCAAGCTGTTTCAGCCTCTCTTCTAAGGAGCTTTCCAGAAATCCCACCCAAGAATTCCAGCTTACAGCTTGTTGACCAGTAGCTGCAAGGGAGGCTGGGAACTCTACGTTTTTGGCTGGGCACATTTCCATTATGCATAAAATGGGAGTTCTATCGGTGTTATGGGCTTCACTGTATCTCCCTATAATTTGTATGTTGAAGTACCTCAGAGTGGGACTGTATGTGGAGATAGGGTCTTTAAAGAAGTCATTCCGTTAAAAAAGGGTCCTGAGAATGGGCCCTAATCCAGTATGACTGGTGTCCTTCTATGGAAAGGACATTAGGACACAGACACACACAGAGGGAAGACCACGTGAGGACACGAGGAGAAGGCAGCCAGCTCCAAGCCAAAGAAAGAGGCCTCAGGAGAAACCGACCCTGCTAAGGCGCTTTCACCTTGGTCTGGGACTTCCAGCCTCCAGAAGAGCGGGGAACTAAGTTCCTGCTGCGTACACAGCCCCGGTCTGTGGTGCTCTGTTACACGGCCCAAGCAGACTGAGACGGTTAGAAAGAAGGGAGAGAAGACTAGCCATGGGTAGACAATGAGCGGTACCTGGCACATTCAGGAAAACCTTGTCCTTTTTTTTTTTAAGATTTTATTTATGTATTTAGAAAGAGAAAGAGAGAGAGAGAGCACAAGCAGGGGGAGGGGCAGAGGGAGAGAGAGAATTGCAAGCAGACTCTGCGCTGAGCACGGAGCCTGACGTGGGGTTCAGTCTCACAACCCTGAGTTCACAACCTGAGCTGAAACCAAGAGTCAGTGGCTTAACCAATTGAGTCCCCCAGATGTCCCTGGGCAAACCTCGTCTTTATTACCTGAGCTTTTTAAGATTTTTTTTTTAAGTATCTTAACATATTTTTTGAGCGATCCTTTTTAAGGTACTTTTCATCAAGTGGTATCCATCAAATGCACTACCCTCAGCCTCCTCTCACCAGCTCTCCTCCAAGCTCCATTTCTCTCTTGTCTTTGTATGATTCTCCTCCCTGGAAATGCTTGTATAAAAGCTGTGGCCTCTCTGCGATGATTTGAGAAGTACGGAAATAGCCCTCCCTCCCTTCCACTGGCCATAAATAGCATGACAGTCTGAAGTCAGTGCTTCGTTCCTTTGGTTAATCCGTTACCTCCCATGAAAGCACAAATTAAATGGCAAATGATCTAGAACTGGTCAGCCCAGGTTGTGAGGGGGAAAGAGCATGGGGCAGGGCCAGGGAGGAGGGCTGGGAGGCAGGACCAAAGAGTCAGGGGCCAGAACAAAGGCACAGAAAGCCCTGGTGGGCTGCTACCAGCACAGGGGTCCCTCAAACGCTGCCAGGCCCATCCTTCTTTGCTAAATGGGGATGTGGAAGGGTTCTGGGCTTAGGATCCAAATTTTCCCCAGGGAATATCCTATCTGGCCCATCTCAATTTTCGATAAAACCACATTGAGATACCATCTTCCCACACGTTCCCTCCCCCTTTCTCCCTCCCCTGCCAGCCAAGCGGCTCCACAGGAAGCAAACAGGCAGTTGAACTGGGATGTCCCGCCTCCCCTGCGCGCCATGACACCGGTTCCCTCCCAGGGGCAGCCCCCCCACACACACACACAGGACATCTGTCTCTGTCTTTGCTGAGTTTGACACTTCTCCGCCTTCCTCTTTTGTCGATCTGTTCACTTTTTCTGCTCTAAGGAAGAACACCTCAAATAATTCTTCCAGAAAGTGTAAAACTCCCCAAGTCCCTCTCATATCCAATGCCATCTTTAATTTACCCTCACACTTGAGTATGAATTGGCCAGTGCATGGCATTTATTTGTTGTCTTGACACATACCCACCCTGTTAAACTCACCTCTATACCACTGGGGCTGGAAGACTGCGAGCATCTCCCTGGTGCTTTTCTGGTAGGTTCTGCCGACAGGAGGCACTGGTAGGAGGTCGAAGGCAAGAGAAAGGGAAAACCTTCCTGCTCCTGGCTCCAACGGGATGCAGCTGCTGGTTTCTCTTTTCCTGGTTGGACCCTGACTGATGCAGGTGCAGAATTCACATCTCACAGTCATCTTCTCTCAGAATTTTGAAGGCAGTGCACCATGGTCTTCCGGCTTTCCAGCTGACGTGTTTAACATCAGACTTCTATTTTGTACCTTTCTGGAAGATTTGGACTTTTTTTTTTTTTAATTACCTTTGGAGTTCAAAATGGCGATGCCCTTAGAGATGAGTCTTTTATGATTCTTCCTGTTTGGCACTCAGTCTGCTCTCTAAATCTGAAGATTGAAGTTTCCCTCCAGCTCAGGGAAAGTGCTTATTCTGGTATGACTTTGATAATTTTCTCTCCTACGGGCTCTCTGTTTCATTGCTTCTTGAAAACTATTAGATCGATATTTGAATTTCTGCTCCTGATCCATGTCTCTTAATTTTTCTCTTGTGCTTTAAAAAAGATATCTTGTCTTTTTGCACTTTTCGAGAGCTTCCCTTGGCCCATCACCAATGCAATCTTCAGCCGTGGCGGTCGGCTACTCCATCCAAGGGTCCGATTATGTTAGCAATGGCGCTTTTTTTCATTCCAAGAACTTTGACATATTCTTTTGACAGCAGTCAGCTCTTGATTTACGGATAGCACTTCTACTTCATTTAAATATTTCTCTATACCCTTGGAGAATTCTGTGGGGATTAGTTCTCTTGTTTGTTTAGTTTGGGGCCTCTCTTTCACGATGTTGGTTTTCCTCGAATGTTTGATAATTCTTTACTCTCTGTTCCTGTTAGAGATGAAGGTCCAGGCTCGTCTACGGTGGGGGCTGGTTTGCTTTTCCTCAACTCCAGTGAAAAATGTCTGTTTCGTGACGGTGGAAGCCAATTCTGGTTGTGGAAAGCCCTGGATCACCTTTCTTTGTTGACGTTTGCTAGCCCATTCTCCAAGCATGGGGACTCCCTTCCCTAATGGCCAGCACTACAGGGCCATGCCCTTTCCTCTTTCCCAGGTGAGAGCCCCCCACATTGGAAAGTTGTTCTCATGGCTCTAGCCTAGAAGCAAGTACCAGGAGCCAGCTTCCTGAGAGCTGGGGTCAGGGGCAGAGCCCTGAACTTAAAACCTCACCAACAGCCCCACTGCCCATCCTCCCTCCTCCAGCCCTTGCTGCCTCTGATTTTGGGACCCTTCCAGAGTTTTCCAGAAGACTCACCTTTGAGAGAGAGAGAGAGAGCACTCTCTTTTGCCTGTATAGAATTTGGGGATCTTCAGCACTGCTGTGAGGATCCTGTCTCCCCCACGTCTTCCCAAAATTTCTGGCCAACTGATGACAACTTCCCCAGCTTCCCAGCTAGGCTTTTGGTTTCATATAACATCTCAGTATGGAAAATTTCACCTATATACAAACGTAGATAAAATGTTACAAGGAATGTTACGCTGAATGAAACAAGCCAGTCACAAAAAAGAAATACTGTGTGATTCCACCAATGCAAGGCATATAATCAACATCATAGAGACAGAAAGTAGAAGGGTGGTGGTTGCGAGGGGCCGGGGCGGGGGGCAGGGAGGAAAGAATACGGAGCTGGTATTTAATGGGTATAGAGATGCGAGATGCAAAGTTTTCAAATTTTGCAAGATGAGAAGAATTCTGCAGATGGGTTATACAACATTGCGAATATACTTAACGCTGCAGAGCTGCCCACTCAAAAATGGTTCAGCTGGTTAAATTTCACGGTATGTGCATTTTACCGCAACTACATTTTTTTCATTATAGTGAGTCCTCCTGGACCCATCACCCCACTTCAGCGAGTAACAGTGGATTGATCTGCAGTCGCATTCACTCTCCACCACGCACCACCACCAACACATGTATTTATTTATTTATTTATTTTTACCTTTCTCAGTGGAGTCTGAAGAGGGCCAACAAATGATAAATCAGGGGCGCCTGGGTGGCACAGTGGTTAAGCGTCTGCCTTCGGCTCGGGGCGTGATCCCGGCGTTATGGGATCGAGCCCCACATCAGGCTCCTCTGCTATGAGCCTGCTTCTTCCTCTCCCACTCCCCCTGCTTGTGTTCCCTCTCTAGCTGGCTGTCTCTATCTCTGTAAAATAAATAAATAAAATCTTTAAAAAAAAAAAAAGATAAATCAGCAACCTTGAAACACACACTCGTTTTTTCACAAATGCTTGAGGAGCATTTGTAGCCACCAAAACTGGCTACTGGATATATGGGGGTTCGTTACCTTCTTCTCTCTACCTTTGAGTACATTAGGAAAATTCCATAATTAAAAGTTTTTTAAAAAAAGTCAAAATCATAATGAGTTGAGACATCACCAAGGGGAAAGAAAGAAAGAAAGAAAGAAAGATCAATGTTTGGGGGCATCTGGGTGGCTCAGTCGGTTAAGCATCTGCCTTTGGCTCAGGTCATGATCCCAGAGTCCTGGGATCGAGCTCCCTGCTCAGGGGGGACCTTGCTTCCCCCTCTCCCTCAGCCCGCATCCCCTCCCCCCACTCAGGCTCTCTCTCTCTCTCTCTCAAATAAATAAATAAAATCATTTTTTTAAATCAATGCTTGAAGAAGGAAAGCTACCAAATGAAGTATTTTCGCTAAGCTGTTTCTACAGCTGTCTGCCAGCCTGGCGATGGTCAGACAGCAGGGCGGGGAGAACAGCGCCTTCCTCTTCCTATTTGAGTCTTCGAGAATCAGGGTGTCTGCTGAGACAGTTCACAGAGAGGAATGCCTTGTCCAGGGGGAGAGAGCCGACACAAAGATAAGAGGAGGGATCTGCACTCCAGCCTCTGCTGGTGGCTGTGGGTCCCAGGCCACATTCCTCACCCGACAGAAAGCTTACCTGAAAGCAAAGCTGGGATCAACGAAAGCCCCTTGTCCGTAGTCATTTTCGGGCGCTCACTCCTACATTTGTTCCAAGGTCTTAGTAGTGGCCTTACCATTGGAAACTTAAACCTTGACTGGATATTTGGTTGTGTTAAGGAATTCTTTGGTTTTCTCATGCATTTTTAGGTATTTATCCCCTAAGCTGTCAATCACCTAAAGGCTACTGTGGTTCTGTGCTCTTTCAGAGACACTGAAATAACAATGCGTGAGCTGCTATGGTGCTTGGGATTGGTTTCAGAACAACCAAAAAGGCTGGGCACACCCCTGTATGTTCCCCCGAAGACGCATACTAGAATAATCGTAACAGCTATTCATAATGGCCTCAAACTGGCACTAGCCAAAGGCCAAAGAAGAGGGAGTGGCTAAAACCATGGCACACCCATACAAGGGAACACCACTCACCAGTGCGTAGGAATGAACCACCGGTGAACGAGTCTCTCCAACCCCATACTGAACATCGGAAGCCAAACTCAAGGGGCTCCTGGGTGGCTTAGTCGGTTGGGCGGCCAACTCTTGATCTCAGCTCAAGTCTTGATCTCAGGGTTGTGAGTTCAAGCCCTGCATTGAGCTTCCATGCTGGGCACAGAGCCTACTTAAAAATGAAAGAAAGAAAGAAAGAAAGAAAGAAAGAAAGAAAGAAAGAAAGAAAGAAGGGGCACCTGCGTGGCTCAGTCGTTAAGCGTCTGCCTTCAGCTCAGGGCGTGATCCCGGCCTTATGGGATCGAGCCCCACATCAGGCTCCTCTGCTGGGAGCCTGCTTCTTCCTCTCCCACTCCCCCTGCCTGTGTTCCCTCTCTCGCTGGCTGTCTCTCTCTCTCTGTCAAATAAATAAATTAAAAAAAAAAAGAAAGAAATAAGAAGCCAGGCTCAAGAGTCCGTACTGTCCAATTCCATTTACATAAAGGTCAAAGCCAGGCAAAACTCATCCATGACAGTAAAAGTCAGCAAAGCGGGCACTCTGGAGGGAAGAAGAAGGAGTAGAGGGAGGTTTGCGGGGGAGGGGGCACTAGCCATATTCAGTTTCTTGATTTTTGTGCTGGTTACACGGTATGTCGAGTGTAGGAAAATGTGATCAGTGTTTACTTATGATACGCATGCTTTTATGTTTATATATTATACTTGGACTAAAAATTAAAAACCATAATCACATATGAAATACATACAGGTAGGGCAAGATTGGCCATGGGTTGGTGGTTATTGGGGCTGGGTGAGGGGTACAGGGGGGATCATTATACTGTTTAATCTAGTCTCAGGAGTATTCAAAACTCTCCATAATAAAATAACTTTTTTAAGTGACCTTATTTTTTTTAATACATATTTTCTCCCGTGGGAGTGAGAGAGGCTTGTGGTTATTGTTTTTAGTTGAAGATAGGAAAAATACATCCCAATTCAATGCCCTGTACTTCTTTCTGCTCTAGTAAGGGTAGATTTCCTAGTCACACCAACTTTCCTAAAGACCCTCAATCCTTCTCTCACGCCTCCTCCTCATTTGCCCTCCACATGCCCATGAAATGAGCCTATATATTCAGGGACCATTGTTTTCACAAGAAGAAAGCTGTCCAGAGCTTCCATTAGCCACTACGTATTTTTATTGATTTATATCTGCCTTGTTCCAAAGAGGTATTTAAGGTTTGCGAAGATGCATAGAATAGAACGGCATAAAATAAATTATAAGTAAATAAGAACAAATGAAATAAAAGGGAAACAAGTCTAGGAAAGCAAGATGGAACCAAGAACGAAGGGACCACACAAAATACCTGCTGTGAAACTCATTCCGCTCGCGGGAAGCGCGCCACAAGTTTGAGGCTGAGTTCCCCAGCCACCCACGCAAAAAAGGGAAGCCAGATCACACTGGGATTTACAGACCTGAGGATAGAAAAACGAAGCCCGCTGTTAGGAGAAGCACAACTATTCCTCACAGGCAGATCAAGAAGGCTGGTTTTCACTGTGGATTATCGTAAACAGAATGTTACGAACAACATCCTCACCTTACACACAACCGAACACAAGACTTTCTTAGTCACGCACATGCTACGATAAGGCGTTGAGGTGAATAACGTATACCTCTCCACAGCCATAGGGACTCTCTCATAACTTCTTTGGAAATAGACTACCGAAGAACCTCTAGACGAGAAAAATCTAGAAAAATCATTCTGTGGCCACCAAAAGAGGCCATGACACCGGAGGGACTCCGGGTAGGACAGACTTTGCAGCATCTCACACGAAGATTCGGACCCAACAGCCATGCCCCAGGATTCAAAGGGACCAGGATGCCTTGGCACCGGAGGCAAAATGTGTGTGTGTATGTGCGTGCGTGCGTGTGCGTGTGTGTGTGCATTTTTCCAAGGAGTGGGTCTGTAGCTTTCATTCGATTCTCAAAGCTCCTCAGACACATAGCTTCTCAGGTTGCCAGCGACGGATGCAAATACAGTTTCACAGTGAACGGAACGGGGGGGGGGGGTGGGCCTGCCCTCCCCCCGCGACACTGAGCTGATCAGAACCAGGTCCAAGTAGAACTTAGAGGTTGCCCCTGCCCCTGGCAGAGACTCGCTGGGGGAGCCCTGGGGGGCAGGGAACGATCCACATGCCACGCGCGTTCCGGGCCATCAAACAGGGCTGCAATAATCTCTACCAGGAGAATTTTTTCTAATTTAAGACAATTATAACTAAACACCCACCTAAATCATTTTTTTAAGTCATTAATCTTGGATCATGTGACTTCCTAATGAATCCTCCAACTCAACTGGTGCCCAACGTGCTCCAAGGTGACCCAGGTGATGAGTGTCCCGGTTATAAGCCAAGCGCAGGGTACAAGCTGGGGAATCCCTGCCACAAACAATGACTTTGGATCCGGGACAATTAAACTGGAGTTCTAATTCGATGGAAGTCGTTTATGAAAACCACTGCTGGGCGTCATCACTGATAATAAGACTAGCTACTATTTATTAAACATTTATTAGATGCCAAGCACCATATTTTCTCATGTGATCCTCACAATGGCACTCTGCTTGGGGGACTAGCTCATCATTCCCATTTACAGATGGGCAATCCCGGTCTTAAAGGGCTCAAGTCATCTGCACGAAGTCAAACCGTAAGCCAAGATTTGGCTGACTTGCCTGCCACATTTGTCGATATGAAACAGCTCACCCCCAGGGGTATGGAATGGTTAGAGAGTGAGTTCCAAAGGGGGTAGGGGCAGTGGGGGTGGGGGATGTCCTGTTTATCCCCCTGAAAACTCCGAGTTGGGAAGAGATGTGTCCAATCGGCTCTCAGAAGTTGGCACAATCCGATCCAGCACACCTCCGCTCACAGATGTGATCCCATGTATGGCAGGGGAGGTAGAGAGAGGGGATGGAGGTGAGGGAAGGATTCAAGGTGCCATGTTTGCTCCAATGAAAGCAGGCTCCCCGCTCTTATCCATTACCCCATTATTGGCGTCCTTCCTACCACACCTGCAGGCTCTGCTGGCTTATTTCTCGATGCTAAGAGTCTGATCCGTGTGAACTGCAGCTCTGAATGAGGAAGGAACACTGCCAGTGAAATGAGAGCTTCCCCACAGATGGGAGACCATCTCCAAGGCTGGGCCGCTGTGGCCCTGGCGGATTAGGTTCTGTCATTCTCCATTTTGGTCTCGAACGTTCACAAGATGGCAACATGGCGGAAGTGGAGGACTCCAAGTGACAGAGCCAATAAGGAGGCCATTTGCTGTCCAGTTCGAAGAATCTTGGCCAGAAGGGACAAGCTTCTGGGCCTTTTTT
Source organism: Ursus maritimus (assembly GCF_017311325.1). Classification (NCBI taxonomy): domain Eukaryota; kingdom Metazoa; phylum Chordata; class Mammalia; order Carnivora; family Ursidae; genus Ursus; species Ursus maritimus. Next base: position 90,543,468 of record NW_024423319.1, on the reverse strand, counting down.
GTAGGTGGAGAGCTTTTATTCTATATTTAGTTGGAGAAAAATCCTCAAGTCCAGCCACTGTGAATTACTGAACCAAAGAAGACAAATTTCAAACGGAACCCCTTTCAAGAAGGAGCATGAAAGGCCCTGGGGAGGGGTGCGGGGCGGGCTCAGTCAGTGGAGCCTGAGACTCTTGATCTCGGGGCTGTGAGTTCGAGCCCCACATTGTGTAGAGATGACAAAAAGAAGAAAGAAAGAAAGAAAGAAAGAAAGAAAGAAAGAAAGAAAGAAAGAAA
>NW_024423319.1:90541309-90543183 GCF_017311325.1 Ursus maritimus | reverse complement strand
GGGGGGGGGGGTGGGCCTGCCCTCCCCCCGCGACACTGAGCTGATCAGAACCAGGTCCAAGTAGAACTTAGAGGTTGCCCCTGCCCCTGGCAGAGACTCGCTGGGGGAGCCCTGGGGGGCAGGGAACGATCCACATGCCACGCGCGTTCCGGGCCATCAAACAGGGCTGCAATAATCTCTACCAGGAGAATTTTTTCTAATTTAAGACAATTATAACTAAACACCCACCTAAATCATTTTTTTAAGTCATTAATCTTGGATCATGTGACTTCCTAATGAATCCTCCAACTCAACTGGTGCCCAACGTGCTCCAAGGTGACCCAGGTGATGAGTGTCCCGGTTATAAGCCAAGCGCAGGGTACAAGCTGGGGAATCCCTGCCACAAACAATGACTTTGGATCCGGGACAATTAAACTGGAGTTCTAATTCGATGGAAGTCGTTTATGAAAACCACTGCTGGGCGTCATCACTGATAATAAGACTAGCTACTATTTATTAAACATTTATTAGATGCCAAGCACCATATTTTCTCATGTGATCCTCACAATGGCACTCTGCTTGGGGGACTAGCTCATCATTCCCATTTACAGATGGGCAATCCCGGTCTTAAAGGGCTCAAGTCATCTGCACGAAGTCAAACCGTAAGCCAAGATTTGGCTGACTTGCCTGCCACATTTGTCGATATGAAACAGCTCACCCCCAGGGGTATGGAATGGTTAGAGAGTGAGTTCCAAAGGGGGTAGGGGCAGTGGGGGTGGGGGATGTCCTGTTTATCCCCCTGAAAACTCCGAGTTGGGAAGAGATGTGTCCAATCGGCTCTCAGAAGTTGGCACAATCCGATCCAGCACACCTCCGCTCACAGATGTGATCCCATGTATGGCAGGGGAGGTAGAGAGAGGGGATGGAGGTGAGGGAAGGATTCAAGGTGCCATGTTTGCTCCAATGAAAGCAGGCTCCCCGCTCTTATCCATTACCCCATTATTGGCGTCCTTCCTACCACACCTGCAGGCTCTGCTGGCTTATTTCTCGATGCTAAGAGTCTGATCCGTGTGAACTGCAGCTCTGAATGAGGAAGGAACACTGCCAGTGAAATGAGAGCTTCCCCACAGATGGGAGACCATCTCCAAGGCTGGGCCGCTGTGGCCCTGGCGGATTAGGTTCTGTCATTCTCCATTTTGGTCTCGAACGTTCACAAGATGGCAACATGGCGGAAGTGGAGGACTCCAAGTGACAGAGCCAATAAGGAGGCCATTTGCTGTCCAGTTCGAAGAATCTTGGCCAGAAGGGACAAGCTTCTGGGCCTTTTTTGTAGGTGGAGAGCTTTTATTCTATATTTAGTTGGAGAAAAATCCTCAAGTCCAGCCACTGTGAATTACTGAACCAAAGAAGACAAATTTCAAACGGAACCCCTTTCAAGAAGGAGCATGAAAGGCCCTGGGGAGGGGTGCGGGGCGGGCTCAGTCAGTGGAGCCTGAGACTCTTGATCTCGGGGCTGTGAGTTCGAGCCCCACATTGTGTAGAGATGACAAAAAGAAGAAAGAAAGAAAGAAAGAAAGAAAGAAAGAAAGAAAGAAAGAAAGAAAGAAAAAAAGAAAAGGAAAGAAAGGTACTGGGGGAAAAAATTAGATCTTAATTTAAATCGAACCTGCAAAAATAGGGAAAGAAGGAAGGGGCTTTATCTATATTTTACTGAGATATAGTTGACACCCACTGTTATGTTAATTTCAGGCGTTGGGTGGCTTTATTTTTTAACTGAAAACACAAACCCTTTGTGGCTGGAAACACGGTTCACGGGAGAGCAGACACAGACGGGACCTTTCTGGAGCTTCCCAGACTGGCCAAGGAAAGGCAGTTTTTTTTCTTTTTTTTTTTTT
>NW_024423319.1:90540922-90541299 GCF_017311325.1 Ursus maritimus | reverse complement strand
AAGAAAGAAAGAAAGAAAGAAAGAAAGAAAGAAAGAAAGAAAGAAAGAAAAAAAGAAAAGGAAAGAAAGGTACTGGGGGAAAAAATTAGATCTTAATTTAAATCGAACCTGCAAAAATCTGCAAAAATAGGGAAAGAAGGAAGGGGCTTTATCTATATTTTACTGAGATATAGTTGACACCCACTGTTATGTTAATTTCAGGCGTTGGGTGGCTTTATTTTTTAACTGAAAACACAAACCCTTTGTGGCTGGAAACACGGTTCACGGGAGAGCAGACACAGACGGGACCTTTCTGGAGCTTCCCAGACTGGCCAAGGAAAGGCAGTTTTTTTTCTTTTTTTTTTTTTTTTTTTTTTTTTTTTCTTATTTGGTTTATC
>NW_024423319.1:90537207-90540722 GCF_017311325.1 Ursus maritimus | reverse complement strand
ACAGCCAGGCCCCCAGCCCCCTCCTCCTCCTCCTCCTGGGCAGAAGTAAATGGCTTTTCTTTTCACACCAAGATCTCCAAAAAAGGAAGCATGCGGGCAAAGGGAACCACCATATAACCTCTGGCTTTAAAAAAAAAAAAAAAAAAAAAAGACATAACATCCTGTTTCATTCAAAGGTACTCCCATGTTAAATGTTTAGGGGACAAGTGGTAAAAATCCCTTGAAAAATCCCAAAGGCCGGAAGCAGGTTTTAAGCTGTTTCAAGAGCGTTGGCTACTTCATGACAATAATCAGCTACTCGGTGCAAAAATCACTTTTCTATCCAAGCCGGCACAACGGTGGGGAATGGGTAACTGGGGGAAGTTAAGAACATAGTTTCTAAGGAAATCCTTCTGCTGCGGGGATGGCAGATTTCTGCGGGGGAGGGGAGGGTATGCAACATTTTGGAAAAGGGTAGCAATTTCCCCCTCCTCCAGCCCTGCCCCTTCTGACTAAAGCAGAAAAAAAGCAGTGGAGATAGCCTTCCCAGAGTGTACCTGTTGCTTTTTTTAAACAAGGGTGACAAGGGTAGGAGATGGTCTCATTTTTTTTTAATTTTTTAAAAGATTTTATTTATTTATTTGAGAGCGCGCACGCGCACATGCGCACAAGCAAAGGGAAAGGGAAAGGGAGAAGCAGGCTCCCCGCTGAGCGTGGAGCCCCAAGCGGGGTTCCATCCCAGGACTCTGGGATCATGATCTGATCGTGATCTGAGCTGAAGGCAGTTGCTTAACCGACTGAGCCACCCAGGTACCCCAAGATGGTCTCATTTTAAACGTAGAGACTCTTGTCACCCAGGCTGCAGTGAAAGCAGTTGCAGAGACAGAAGGGACAGGACCATGTGTGATTCCAGTGCCCCAGAGAAAAAAACAAACAAATTCATTAAGTTAGGTCATGACCCCAGCCCCCTCAAGTCACGTACCGCAAGCTCTGAGTCCTTTTTCCAGGCCTCGCTCGATCCTGTCCCAGACTGTTCGGTGGGGGTTAGTTAAATTATCTATGTGATTGTTTTAATGAAAAGTTCACTCTCTATAGGAAAGTCAGTAGTGGCTACATTGTGTCCTACTTTTGTCTAGGTGTGAGTTGAATCTGTTCTCTTGGACCCCCGCCGCCATGGTGGGCATCCAGCTGGCGGGGCTGGCACTCTGGGGTTGGAGGCCAGACCTGAGGAACGCCTCTAGGAGCAAGTCTTGCAAAATTAAACCTACCGAGAATTGGTCGTATCACCACACGGAGCAGGCCCCACGGGCACACAACCAACGTAGTCACTCAAGGCCCCAGGCTCAGAAGGGTCCGGTGTTTGGGGTATAATGCTTTGCAGTGGCCATCTTGAAATCCCGAATAATAATTTTCTCTTAGGGTTCGTGTTGTGTAAGTGAAGTCTAACAGGACTAGAGCACGAATTGGAGGCTTGGAGCCTCAGCTCACACACGGTCCCACCTCGTGCCCACAGACCTGGCCACCACACTGCTATTTGACACCCCTGGTGGAAGGGTTGGGGTGAGATGGGCACTCCAAGGCTGAGAGCACCACAAGATGTCCAGTAGGCCAACTAGGCAAGGGCAAGCCCTTCACCCATGGCCACCCGGGTACCTAGCGTATCCTAGCAGGGAGGCAGGAATCCCTTCAAGTATCCCCATGGGAAGGGGACATTGAATTCCCTTGCCTGCAGCAAGATCCCAGCAGGTAGGTCTGGCTGGAGAAAGGGGGAACCTGGCAGTGGGTATCCCTGGAGTGCAGAATCCTGAGGTGCCCCCCCCCACCTATGAGGGTCTACACTTACCCAGGAGTATCCCTGTACCCAAGGGAACATGACATTGAGTAACAAACAACATGACTACAGAAGAAAGAGGAAAGTTTTCTATTTTAGTACCTTTTAAAAATATATATTTTATTTTTTAAGTAATCTCTATACCCAACATAAGGCTCGAACTCACAACCCCAAGACCAAGAGTCGTGTGCTCTTCCAACTGAACAGGCCAGGCATCCCAATATTTTAGAACCTTTTTAATGAGACTCTTTTCTTGCTTTTTGAACAAGGGGCCCTGAACTGTCATTTTGTCCTGGGTCCCCCAAATTATGTAGCTAGCCCCGCCACCATGTTTTTCCCATGTTTTGATCCCGAAGGCTAATGAAGATCCTAGATTGCTCCTCACTGACTTCTATCATTTGCATTGGGCCCTCCAGCCCGGGCAAGTGAGTCTTTCTCAGCCTGAGCCCTGACCTTCCCCATCCAGAGCCAGGGCTGGGTGGCCCAAGCAGGGTACCTGCCCAGTAGTAAGCTGCTAATGATTGACAACGGTTCTCTGGGCCTCATAGCCCCAATCTATATGTAGCATGTACCCATTTCTGTGATGTAAACTCTCTGATCATATGTGATTTCAAGCCCCCAGCGTGACTTCACTGAATGCAAAGCCCGAAGGAGATACACGCAATCTGTTCTATGCACAGGTAGGAGCTGGCCCCAGCCTAAACTCTGCAGAATCTTCAAGGCATTAAACCAGGGCCCCGGGAAACAGAGGGAGATAATAGAACAAAAGAGCTCTCTCCTAGATGCAAGATTTTCCATGTTGGCGGCAGGTTGGAATCACCCAGGGAACCTTAAAAATGCGTAAACCCAGACTACATCCCAGACCAATTACATCAGCATCCCTGGACGTAGACCAGAAAGCAGTATTTTTAAATCCCTGGGTGATTCCAGTGTGCGGCCAAGGTTATAAACCTGGGTGAATCAGTGGTTCTCAGACCTCAGGGGGCATCAGAATCTCCCAGAAGCCTTGTTTAAAACACCCATTCCCAGGGCCCCCTCCCGGGAGCTTCTGACTCTGAGGTCTAGGGCAGGGCCCAGGAACCGGCATTTCTAACAGGGTCCCAGGGGCTGCTGCTGCCGCTGTGANCCAGGGCCCGCACTTTGAGATCCCCAGTCTTAGATAAAACCTGCCTGGTGTCAACCACCTGGATTCACCCTGATTAAGAAGGTGCTAGAATACAAAGCTGTGACTTCATTGGAGGCCCCAGAGACAGGGGTTTGCAGAAAAACTCCTTCCTGCGAAGAAGCTGTTTGTTAAGACTGAGACAGGAGCCGGGTAGTAAAAGATGACTGAGCTGTGACAGCCACCTGCTTCATTAAAAATGTACAAGAGGAGACGGAGGCCAGGTTGATCTGCCCTAGGTGGTCACCTTGAGGGATGTGCTGCCCAGCAGGGCTGTCTGAGGAGGAAGCAGGAGAACGCAGGTCACTCGGGCTCCACTCGGGTCTAATCCACGCCAAGGGCACATCAGCAGCTGGCCCCTGGCTTCCCAGCTCCCTTGGCAAGCTCTTTTCTGTGTGTGTCTATCTTCGGATTCACCCTCATCCACTTCCATACTGCAACCCCTTCCTCAGACTAAAATAGGGAGCCTGCTTGGCAAAAACACTCTGATTGTCAATAACAGTTATGTCAGCCCTTTTAAAACGTTGGTACTGAAAAAAAAAA
>NW_024423319.1:90532673-90537197 GCF_017311325.1 Ursus maritimus | reverse complement strand
AAAAAAAAAATCTGTTTTTAATAAATAAATAAAACTTGAGTGCTGAAATTCCTGCTGCCTTGTGTCTGGAAAACTGTTCAGTGGGAAGGCAGGCGGGGGGAAACCTCTGTTCACGGGACAGCTGTCCCACCTACCACGCTACCTCGGCCCCATTCTTACAGAGTACGTCTCTCAAAAAGTCAATTGGAGCTAAAACTAAGCACACGCAAATATTCCGAGCCAGGAATTCCAACGCCTAGAAATACCCAGGAGAAATGAGTTCATATGCCCACACAAAGACATGCATACGAACATTTGTGGCAACTTTATTCAAAAGAGCCCCAAACTGGAAACGACCCAAATTGCCATCCACAGGAGAATGGATAAGTAAGTCGTGGTGTATTCATACAATGGAATACTACCTAGCAATGGAAAAAAAAAAAATAGAGCTAACGATCCATGCCACAACACAGGCAGACCTCACAGACGTTCAGAATGCAAAAAGCCAGGCGTCAAAGAGCACCTATGTTCTGGTTCAATGCACGTGAAGTTTCAGAACAGGCAAAGCTCATCAATGGTGATAGAACTCGGGATAGAGGTTAAAGAGGTAGGGCAGTGTTGACTGAGAAGGGGCAAGAAGGAAACTTCTAGAATGCTGGAAATGTTTTGTATCTTGATCTGGGTGATGATTATACCAATCTATGCATACGTAAAAATGTATTGAGTTGTACCCTTAAGGTTAGTGTGCTTTGGGATATAGAAGTTAAGCTTTGAGTTAAATGTATAGAGAGAGAGATTTTAGGGCACATGGCCTCAGGTGATAATTTCTGATACCTGGGAACCCAGGTTTGCAAACATTTAATAAATAAGCAAAGATTTTTTTTTAATCTTCTTCTTGAATTGGCCAAGATAAAGAAATGGTTCTGGCCAAGACCCTGAGAGCCAGTGCACTAGGATTTGACCACTGCCACTAGCGTGGACCGAATGCTGACCCTGGCCCAAGACCCAGCCAACATCATACGAGCGCTCTCGCCTCAGAACAGACCTGAAAGGTGGGGACTCTTATTATCCCTATTTCACGGACAAGGACACTGAAATTCAGAGAATTTGAATAACAGCTGGGAAGGGACCCGGGCCCTGTTGTCACCAAGGCCAAGCACTGACCCTCCACCAAACTGAGTCTACAACAGGAGATGTCTTGTGTGTTTTATGGAAAGCAGTCCTTAAGAAGGGCTCTGAATCTTTTGGGGGCCATGGATGCCTTTGGCATCCATAGGCTGGTGAAGCCTGTGGACCTCTTCTCGGAATAATGCTTTAAATACATATAATGAGGGGCGCCTGGTTGGCTCAGTTGGTTAAGTGAACCACTCTTGATTTTGGCTCAGTTTATGATCTCAGGGTCATGAGATCGAGCCCTGTGTCGGGCTTCATGCTGAGTGTGGAGCCTGCTTAAGATTCTCTCTCTCCCTCTCCCTCTACCCCTCCCCCTTCTAAACAAATAGATAGATAGATAGATAGATAGATAGATAGATAGATAATAAATTTATATAATGAAATACCATGGAATTGCAAAGCAAGCCAATTATATTGAAATAAGTATCAAAATATTTGGCCATTTAGTCATACGGGTGCTTATTTAATGCATTCAAGATTTTATTTATTTTTTTATTTATTTGACAGTGAGAGAGAGATCGAGAGCACAAGCAGGGGGAGCGGAAGGCAGAGGGAGAAGCAGGCTTTCCACTGAGCAGAGAGCCAGACTCTGGGCTCCATCCCAGGACCCTAGGATCATGACCTGAGCCAAAGGCAGACGCCTAACCAACTGAGCCACCCAGGAGCCCCTATTTAATGCATTCAATAATGAGATAAGCTGGCTACCGTAATTTCAAATTAATGATGAGTATAAATGATATTTGGAACTACCTGCAATCGTTGCAATGTGACATGACGATCTCTGTGATTTCCGTTGGTGACAAAGTTAAGGCCATGGCCAATATCACTGTGGTTTCTTGCCTACATCCATTAAAGGAAATAATAGATTTCAGTTAGAAGTTACTGGAAAGAAAGAAGTCTTCCCCCCCCCCCATCCAAGTTCATGGACTTCCTGGCGTCTATCAGTTTAATAATCCTGCCTTCCAGGAAGCAGCCCGAGGTCCCAACAGGAGAGGGGGCAGCAGGGGGCCAGGCTCTATCAGGACCTCCCTGGGTGGCCTTCCAGAGCTCACCTCCTCCCTCTGGCTCTGGTGCCCTCATCTGTGGAAGACAAGAGGTCATTCTCAGGTATTCTTCACAATCCCTGGCTGTGTGTTGGTCCCCAGAAGCTCCACGTGGGGCCGCCTCCAGGGCTGTCTTCAACCAAGCCAGCGGTGTGCTAGGAGCCTGACACCCCTGCGGAGCCCCTTGTGCTTCCTAAATGCAACTGGGCCCCCCTTCCCACACCTGGGGGCCAGCGACAGGTCCCAAATGCATGACTTCCTTCCTGACCAGCTCCCCTCCAGAGAGCTCTTATCGCTGCCCACCTGGCATTCAAATGATCTATGGGCAGCTGTGTCCTCCCCCAGCTGACCTGGGAGGACCCGGAATGTCTTCCTCACCTCTCAACCCCCTTCATTCCAAAGTGGGGGAGGCTTGCCCACTGGAAATTTTTTGTTGTGTTGATTTGGGACCCGGGGTTAAGTGAGAGGAGCAAGTATCTAACCGGGGTTCGAGTCAAGGCAGTCAATGGGGGGGGGGGAGGTAAATAACAGTGCAAGGTCAGATCAGGCCCACGAAGGAGTGATTCATGACCAAACACCTGCTTCCAAAACCAGCTGAGCGGCGCCAGAGAGAGTTCGCGCTCCCAGCACGTGAGCAAGCCCTCAGGGAGATTGGACCCGGTGTCCAGAGGCTTTTTGCAAATGGAAGGGCTGGGAGGTGGGTCTGCAAAGCTGACCAGAGGTGAACTGGCCAAGGGGAGGGGGCCCAATGGCAAAGGTCAGTAGGTGAGGTTCCAGGGCGTCAACCGGTTCTACCGGTTCCACCGGTTGGGGGGGGGGAGGCCTCAGACCTCAGATGCAGCAGGATCACCTGGGGGGCTGTTTTAAAGGCAGCTGCCTGGGTCCCTTGTTCACAGATTAAGATTTAATTTGAATGAGGTGAGGCCCAGGCAGGGGGATTTTTTTTTTTCCAAGCTCCCCCAGGACTGGAGAGCAGGGCCAGGTCTGTGGACCAAGCTGGCAGTGAGGCAACTTTCCTCTTCCACTCACTTTCCACCCACCCACCCACCCTCCAGAAGAAGACACCCGCCAGGGAAGGCGGAGAGGAGGGCTCTGGGAGATGGGAAGCAAGTTCTAGAACTCCCTCAAGTCAGACTGCCCATCCTACTGCTTTCACGGGTATTGGCCAGTGTAGACACCTGCTTCTCTGTCTTTTTCCCTTTCACTCAACAACCACGTAGCAGAACCATCCGCAAGGGCCCGAGCCCCTGATGTAGGGCCTGTGGTGGTCATACAGGGTCTGCATACATCTGGCCTTACCTGCCAGTGCACAGAAGCAAAATCGCCTTCACTAAATGCTGTTGTCATCACTGCCCCCCACTCCCAGCTGAGTGCTAGTCAAAGGTCCCCGGCTTATTTCCCGAAACCCCAAACCCCACGAAGACCTCTGCTCTGCTCAGGGTCCCTCCAGCCATGGCCGGGAGGGAGGAGGCCTTCCTGACATCGGTGCTTACAGGACTTCCTGGGCCCCCAGGATGGCGAGACAAGGCCTTAGTCAGAGACAGAACGGGGGTTGGAGGGGAGGGGGTCAGGAGCCAGGGCGTGGAGAGAGAACGCCTCCCCCTCTAGCCCTGCTTTATAACCCAGGCGTGATTGCCGCATGTGCCCCAAGCCTCACACATCCAGGTGTTCAACAGACCCTGAGAACCTACCGTGGGCCAGGCACCGAACTAGATGCTAAAAATACCATGAGAAACAACACAGATTTTTTTTTTTAATCTCTGCTGTCGCAAAGGCTGTCATTCTATTAAGAGAGAAAGGCCAGAAATAAGGTAATGAGCCACCAATTCTATGGTGGGTGGGAAGAGAGAAGTGCCAAGGGGTACAAAAAACAGGGAGGGAGAAAAGGGTCTGCCTGCCATCCCTGGGAAGGAAATTCTCACTGGAAGCTGACATCTGCATAAAGACCTGAAGGGAGGGAGCGGTTGGCCTGCATTCCCTGGGGTGGGGAGAGCATTCCCGGCAGAGGGAAGAGGAAGTGCAAGGGCCCTGAGGCCACAGGCGACCTGGCCAGGGCTGTGCTCTGGGCTGTGGGGCGGGAGCAGAGCAATCAAAGAAGGAAGAGAGGATGAGGTCAAGCAGGTGACTGCTGGGTTGACACCACTAAGGGACAATAGAGTTGCCATTAGTGTTGCTTTCACTCTGAGTGAGCCGGGAAACTTTGGACAGCTTTGAGCAGCCGAGTGATGTGAGCTGACAGAGGCACGCTGGCTTTGTCACTGAAACTTGACTGCAGGCGGCAGGGGTGACACAGCCAGGAGTCACAGCAGAGAGTCAGGGCTGGGGGTGT
>NW_024423319.1:90519390-90532663 GCF_017311325.1 Ursus maritimus | reverse complement strand
GGGGGGGGGGGGGGAGGTAAATAACAGTGCAAGGTCAGATCAGGCCCACGAAGGAGTGATTCATGACCAAACACCTGCTTCCAAAACCAGCTGAGCGGCGCCAGAGAGAGTTCGCGCTCCCAGCACGTGAGCAAGCCCTCAGGGAGATTGGACCCGGTGTCCAGAGGCTTTTTGCAAATGGAAGGGCTGGGAGGTGGGTCTGCAAAGCTGACCAGAGGTGAACTGGCCAAGGGGAGGGGGCCCAATGGCAAAGGTCAGTAGGTGAGGTTCCAGGGCGTCAACCGGTTCTACCGGTTCCACCGGTTGGGGGGGGGGAGGCCTCAGACCTCAGATGCAGCAGGATCACCTGGGGGGCTGTTTTAAAGGCAGCTGCCTGGGTCCCTTGTTCACAGATTAAGATTTAATTTGAATGAGGTGAGGCCCAGGCAGGGGGATTTTTTTTTTTCCAAGCTCCCCCAGGACTGGAGAGCAGGGCCAGGTCTGTGGACCAAGCTGGCAGTGAGGCAACTTTCCTCTTCCACTCACTTTCCACCCACCCACCCACCCTCCAGAAGAAGACACCCGCCAGGGAAGGCGGAGAGGAGGGCTCTGGGAGATGGGAAGCAAGTTCTAGAACTCCCTCAAGTCAGACTGCCCATCCTACTGCTTTCACGGGTATTGGCCAGTGTAGACACCTGCTTCTCTGTCTTTTTCCCTTTCACTCAACAACCACGTAGCAGAACCATCCGCAAGGGCCCGAGCCCCTGATGTAGGGCCTGTGGTGGTCATACAGGGTCTGCATACATCTGGCCTTACCTGCCAGTGCACAGAAGCAAAATCGCCTTCACTAAATGCTGTTGTCATCACTGCCCCCCACTCCCAGCTGAGTGCTAGTCAAAGGTCCCCGGCTTATTTCCCGAAACCCCAAACCCCACGAAGACCTCTGCTCTGCTCAGGGTCCCTCCAGCCATGGCCGGGAGGGAGGAGGCCTTCCTGACATCGGTGCTTACAGGACTTCCTGGGCCCCCAGGATGGCGAGACAAGGCCTTAGTCAGAGACAGAACGGGGGTTGGAGGGGAGGGGGTCAGGAGCCAGGGCGTGGAGAGAGAACGCCTCCCCCTCTGGCCCTGCTTTATAACCCAGGCGTGATTGCCGCATGTGCCCCAAGCCTCACACATCCAGGTGTTCAACAGACCCTGAGAACCTACCGTGGGCCAGGCACCGAACTAGATGCTAAAAATACCATGAGAAACAACACAGATTTTTTTTTTTAATCTCTGCTGTCGCAAAGGCTGTCATTCTATTAAGAGAGAAAGGCCAGAAATAAGGTAATGAGCCACCAATTCTATGGTGGGTGGGAAGAGAGAAGTGCCAAGGGGTACAAAAAACAGGGAGGGAGAAAAGGGTCTGCCTGCCATCCCTGGGAAGGAAATTCTCACTGGAAGCTGACATCTGCATAAAGACCTGAAGGGAGGGAGCGGTTGGCCTGCATTCCCTGGGGTGGGGAGAGCATTCCCGGCAGAGGGAAGAGGAAGTGCAAGGGCCCTGAGGCCACAGGCGACCTGGCCAGGGCTGTGCTCTGGGCTGTGGGGCGGGAGCAGAGCAATCAAAGAAGGAAGAGAGGATGAGGTCAAGCAGGTGACTGCTGGGTTGACACCACTAAGGGACAATAGAGTTGCCATTAGTGTTGCTTTCACTCTGAGTGAGCCGGGAAACTTTGGACAGCTTTGAGCAGCCGAGTGATGTGAGCTGACAGAGGCACGCTGGCTTTGTCACTGAAACTTGACTGCAGGCGGCAGGGGTGACACAGCCAGGAGTCACAGCAGAGAGTCAGGGCTGGGGGTGTTTTGACGGGGAGGCCAACGGGGTTTACTAACCAAGCAGACACGGAGCAGGAAAGAAAAGGGAGAGACAGGGAGTTCCCAGGGGTTCGGGAGGAAGGGGTAGCTGTTTACGGAAATGACACGTGGGAGGGGCACTGCTGGGGACGGAAAGAGGAGGCATTGGGGAGGGGAGTGTCAGGCGACACTGGAGAAGCCTTTCTGGCGTCTCGCTGGTGACATCAAGGAAGTTGAGCAGGCTTCCAGGCCCTGTTTCTGAGCGTTGGACCCTAAATGCCTTCCCCTCCCTCCTGCCACCGCAGCCCACCATCACCCCGCCCGAGTCTTTTCCCCCTCCACCAATGAGAAACAAAGCCCCCGGGGCCCCCCTCAGCTCCTGGAAATGCCAGAGACCTTGTCACCTCAGGTCAGCCTACCCGAGGATAGTCCACTCAGAGTGAAACCACTTCAAATAGACACCAACGTTCTGGAGTAAATAGTGAGAGAAAAAAAAATGTTTATATGGGACTTGATCTCGAAAAATGACACTTGAATCATAAAAATAAGTTGTTTTATCTGTAACAAAATGGAGCTTCTAAATACTACAGGCACCAATTCTTAGCAGTAACAAAGTGCTAATAAGTTTGGTTGGAAGTTCAAAGCTTCCCTTCTCCCCCCCACCCCCCCGCCCCGGCTGCCCCCCCCTCCCCCCCGCTAAAACTTCTAGAGGCCCAGTGACCTCCCATTCAGCCTTGACTTTCACACACCATCTTAAAGAGGGGCATTTTAGCAAAAAGATTCAAGGCCTTCATCACGTATTCCAAGGGTCTCTCTTGCCTCTTTGTTCTTCAAAGGGCCCTCTTCTAGAAACTCCCATCCTGCCTCCTTCTTGGGGGCCCCCCTCTCCAGTGGAGAACGCGGCTCACGGGGCCAGGCCCTGATCAGTGGCTCCCGGGACCATGGGAGCGACTCTCCAGCGTCGTTGGCTCGGAATCCAATTGCACTCTGCCCTGCCTGAGGTTCCAGGGCAGGAAGGACGCAGCCGGTGAGCCAGGAGGGGTGTTCGGGTAGCGACAAACTTGGTGCGGTCAGTTCATTACTGAATATTTCTCCAACGTGACAACGTCCGCTTACCTACACAACCACAGAGCCTCGGCCACCCAGAGAGCAAATGCTTGAAGAATGAGGAGCCCTTGTATGTGGCCAAGGGCTAAAATACCTGAATGCCTACCCCAGCCGCCACCCCGTGAGGGCCACCGGCATCTAAGACGCCAAAAATGTGTAGAGGTTTCCCCATCCTGCAGCTCCCTTCTGCAACCCCAAAGTCTTTCTAAATCCCAGGCTCTCGCATTTTCTCCTTTGTTTGGCTGCTTTTTTGTTGTTGTTGTTCGTGGGCCCAACTCCCAAGGCAGGGTATTACCCCTGCAGACTCTGCCCTCACAAAGGTACGTTTATGTAATCATTCCAAAACTCACAACCCCTGAAAACTTTGAGGAATGTTATTAGGCCCTGTAGGCCAGAAGGGCCGTTTCCAGGGTAACAGCAGCTCCATGCTAAGGAAGCAAGGCCTTTCCTGTCCTACAGGCCTCTTGGAGTTCAGGCCGCTGAAGAGAAACACAAGCTTGGAGCCTGACGGACACTTCCAGGGGCCCTTCCCCAAGGGGCCTAACACCCACGGCCAGAACACACCTCCGGTCCCCGTGCGCTCGAGGGCCACAGCTCCTGCTTCAGATAGCCCATCCTGTGGTGTTGTCATAAATCCACGCATACGCATCCGTCCACACGTCCCAGTTTGTGGTCTGGAAAAGTGGGCATAGACGTGAGACACTCCTGCGCAGAGTCGGCTCTGCCATGGTGTAGCCCGAGGCCGGCCTGGCTTCTGTGTGGAGCAAGGTAGAAACGAAAACCGTGTCTCTACGGGAAACAACGCTCTTTCCAAGGGATCAGGCGACTCCAGGCCCAGCGAGCTTGATTGTGCCCCTTGGACCTTGGCCTGAAGGTAAAACACAAGCGTCCTTCTCGCCTGAGCAAGACACATGTCCTTCATCGGATAAGGAAGGTTGGAAATGAGGAGGGTGGCCCTCAGGGGAACATTCTGGAATCACTGTCCATGTGAGTCTTTCTCTCTCCCCTGTGTTTGTTGGCTTTCTACATTGCCTGATCCAGCCCGGCTCTGGCAGGAATGCTGAAAGGGAGCCTCATTCAGCCTGGTAAAAGACACCCCAACACCCCAACCCCCGCCACGGGGTTCATGACATCTTGCTAAAATCCAAATTGGGCTGTAGAGCTCACAGGGCCAAGGCCCGTCATGGCCCCTGGGTCATTCAACCCCTTCCTCCTTCCCAGTCTCTGTGTGCCCCACCCCCACCGCCCCCATCAAGAACAAACTTGGCCTTGGCCTTGAGTTTACTTATAAGTTTCTTAGGAAAACTCTAAGCTACCGCTGGAAAAAACAGATGTTTCTGTCAATGATACTGAACTTCCCCTGATTTGCGTGGAGTCAGACCTTCTGATACCTCCCGGGTGTAGAAGGGACGAAGAACAGGGAGCCCTTGGGATTGAGGGGCCCTTCCTTTGAGAATGAGAGAGCTCAAAGGAGAGAGAAAAGTAACACATGAGACAGAGTCAGGGGCGAGAGCAGAGCTGAGAGGCACTACTAATATTCAATAGCGGGCGCCTGGGGGGCTCAGTCGGTTAAGCATCTGCCTTCGGCTCAGGTCATGATCTTGGAGTCCTGGGATCTGTCCCTGGTCCCCGAGTCGGGCTCCTTGCTTAGCAGTGAGTCTGCGTCTCCCTCTCCCTCTGCTCCTCCCGCCCCCAAATAAATACATAAAATCTTCAAAAAAAATTCAATAGCAATTCACAGAAGGAAGCTTTTGGGGTAGGCCAACTTGAAGGTGGGGGGACAGTTGGGGGGATCTTGGCTAAAGGAGAAGATTTCCATTGAAGGGGACAGCCAGGCGGTGGGGGAGGGGACAGCAGAGCCAAAGCACGGAGATGGGAATGTCCCCAATCTGCGCAAGCAGAGAGAACAAACCCTAGAAAAAGGAGGTGTGCTTACTTCATTTGGACGCCTTTCTAATACAGATCGAGCCACCCAACATTTACCAGTCACCTGCTATAGGGCTCCTGCTGCAGGCCAGACACCATGTTGGGATCCGCAGGGGATCTGAGGCTCGTTCAGCAGCACCAGGATAGAGCAAACCAGGACAAAGGACCACAACAAACGAAGTAACACACTGTGTGAGTTTGGGTCCTCCAGAAGCCCGCGCTAAGACAGGATCCAAGTGCAGGTGGTTTACTGAGACGCAGTCCAGCTGGGGACATCCGAGAACCCGCACAGAACACTTACTCCAGAATGTTCTGCCATTGGGTGATGGAGCTGGGGTGTTCACCCACCAGCTTCCAGCAGTCAGCAGTTGAGGGCTGCTCCCAGGGAGAATTCGTCCCCAGGCACTTCCTGCCTGCCTGCTGGGTTGCCAGAGCCCGCCCCCAGGCATGGGGACGCAGGTGCTGGCAGCTGCGTGCACAGAAATGGGGACTCCACGGGCGTCTGGGTGAGGCATCCGTAGCATCTGCTGCCCATGTGGTTGAAAGAGGGGGAAGAGGACGGGGACTTGTGACCTCAGTAAAGACGCCAGGACTGAGATGGTTTCCCAAAACCAGCCTGGAAAGATCCTCGGTGTTCGATATGCCAAGCAGGGGGTGGGGGTGGGGTGGGGAAGTAGTACATTATCTCCCACAGGAACATCGTGAACAAAGGCAACCAAACAAGGGTTCTGTCTGAGGGGGACCGCAAGGTGGGGCTTGGCCGAGCAGAGCAGAGTGGGCCCTGGGGGAACCCCATGGAGAATGCAAGGCCTTCGCGCCAGGCCACAGCGTTACTCCTCATTTCCTGAGCCATGGGCAACCACGGAAGGCATCTGAGCAGGGGTGGCCACTGGGTAAAAAGTCCCTGCGCGAACCATGTACCGTCCAGGGCGCGGATCATTCGGCCAGGGGGAGAGAGGAAGGCGGCTCCCCGTGGCTCGGGCCCCAAGCGGGAGGCTCTGGTTAAAGAACCCTGTGGGAGTTGCTAAAAGGGGGACCAGCCCTTCGGCTGCCTGTCCTGATTGTTCCCCCCGGCAGAGATGGAGGCCCGCTCATTTCTCTCCTATTTTCTTTCTTCCGAAAAAAACGCTTTTGGCCTCTGCTTTCCGAAAGCTTTGCTCAGTGAGTTTAAACAGCATCTCACAGCATGGCCGAGCAGTAACAAATGGCGCCTGGTGGCTCGCCTGCTGGTGGCTTAAAAAACAATTGATGACTTTTAATCAGCTGAATGAGCATGGGACAAATGACAGCATGGCCTGAATGCGGCCCAGACGTCATCGGCTGACATCAGTGGGGAGGAGGGAGGTGCCCTTCTGGCGAGCTTCAGAACAAACAGGCGCGGTCCCTGGCTGCTCGGGGCTCCAGGAGGCAGCCCGGCCCACGCCCCAAAGCTGCAGCCTCCTTCCACACCTTCTGGGGAGACCAGGAGAATCAGCTGCTGGAGCAGCAAGGGTAACCTTCCAGAAGTTACAGAAACCTACACCTCACGCGTGAGACCTTAGAAGGCCAGGGCTCCGGGCCTCCGGCCGTCCCTGGTAACCTGGCCAAGTCGTTTTGGGTCCAGACCTCAGTTTTCCCCTCTGGCAAATGAGCGCAATGAAGGCGAGCTGGCTTCCTCTGTTAGGTGGCCCCACGCGGGGGATAGCTTTAGGAGAGGCTGAATCTCTAAAGGACTCCTCGAGGGAAGGGTCCCTTTATCTGTGTATTCTGCCCCCGCTCCGCACTGCCACCACCACTGGCCGCCCCCTGCCTCCCCCTCCCCACACACCAACCAGATGGATACTCCTCAGGCAGTTCAGACGGGGAAGCGCAAATTAGAGCCAATGACGCAAAAAGGGCTTGCCAATGAAGGTATCTGTGGGGGGCTTCCTAGGCGCCAGGCCCCGTGCTGAGCCACGCTTATGTGTGTCACCCCACCTTACAGACGAGGGAACAGGCTCCGCTCCCACACAGTGAGAGGGCTCCGAACCCAGGCCTCCTTGGCGGTACAGCTTTGCCCTTGCTCACTTGTCCAGCTCAACCTGGGCACAGCAGCAACGGAAAGAAGTTAAGAGGCTGGCGGGGGCGGGGGGCATGGGGTCCAGGGCAGAAACATATAAATTCTATTAAAGAAGGGCCAGAAGTCTGACTGGGCAGCTAAAAGCAACACTCAGAGGCCATGCCTCGGTCAGAACCATAGCAACATGAGACCTTTATGCCCCAATTCCTCGCCCATCATCACAAATGATAGACCAAGAATCTGCTTTCCAGGATTCTGCTTTGGCTTCGGACTATCTGGGCTGCAGACTCTCCCGATACCTTTGGTGCCCACAGGGCCCCTTCTCAATTCTCCTTAGACCGTCTGTAACCACCCTCTCCCGCCTCTGAACCTCCCGCGACGAAGTGGCCCCTCCCCGCTCCCGGCCCATCCCTGGGTCCGTGTCTCTGACCCGGTTCCCGGGCACGGAGGAAATGCAGACTCTTCAGCGCGCCCGCACTTAACACCTGCCTGCCCATCCCCCATGCGATCTGCAGGATCCGCACAAGGTTTCTCTCCCGGAGAAGGACTGGCCCTCCCTGCCTCGCAGGCTTCTGTTGGGTTGCCTGGGAGATGGGCACCCAGATAGAGAGCAGGCTGACTGGAGGGAACAGCTCCTGTGAGGGGGTGAGGGCAGCAGGACACGGAGCAGAGAAGTTGGGCTACAGTGCAGTGGCACCAACAGCCTCAATCAACCCCATGGAAAGTTCTGGAGTGAGGCTGGCCTTTCAGAGATGGCCCAGATTGAGGCAAGAGGGTGAACCCTCATATCCGCCCCCCCCCCCGTGGACCAGTCATTGAATACAAGGTGGCCCCCAGGGAGGGGGGGTTACCTTGGGTAAGGCAGCTCAGCATCCACGAGCTAAGGGCAACTCTGAGTGGCAGCCATGCCCCCTGCTCCTGCAGGGGGGATCTGGGTGGTGCACCACAGCCCCCACTACCCCATCCAACAAAGCTCCTGCTCACCCCTCGACTGGGAGCCCCAGCCTGACCCATCCTTGCCAGACTCCTAACCACTCCCGGAGCACCTGGGACTCCCCGCTATTTCAGCGCAGATGGCTCTGCTTCAGAAACGTCAGATAACACCTAAGCCTCCATCTCCAAGCAGCAAGAAGAAGGGATCACCTCCACCACCCGAGCCCAGAACACTGTTCCTGACATACAGAAGTCTCTCCCTAAGCGCTGAGTTAGATGGATGTTGCATGAGAGGTGCCGGCAGGCCCATGGGAATGTTCCAGCTTCCACGATTTCCACTCTGTCAGTGCCTCAAAGTGTCTACGTGGCTTATGCCGATGACAGGCAGGCACATAGAGAGCTTGCTTCTACAGCCAACCTGGCAACCTCTCTTGGTCTCGGGCCAACAAAGTCCTGTCCTTGTTCCCTTCCCTGTCCAGCGTTCTGCTGCAAGTCCAGTTCCTAGCTAGGAGGGCCAAGTGCATTTAGAAACCTCCGTGCCAGGGGAAGCCCAATGCCACCGCCAACAGCGCGATGCCGCCGTTCTTCTGAAGGAAATTACTATTGATCCCACAGCTCTCCTCCCCATGCTGTTTGCCGGGGACAGCCAAGGATTCCCGTGCCAGCTGGGCTCCCACACGGCTCGACTGTTCCCGCACCAGATGGCCAGACCAACACCCTCTGGCTGCCGCACGCCCCCGGGAGACTAGGCTCTGACGTCTATCCGCCTGGCTTTTTATGCGCGGAGGACGGCGGGGTCAGAGATTACAGGGCCAACCACATTACAATAAAAATCTCTGCGCAACGAAAAGATTTCCAAATCCCAGTCGTTATCAGTGTAACCAACGAGGCAGGAACCCTTTTTCTGTAGCCCTGACTTTCACTGCTCGTTCAGCAGTTGTCAGCCGAAACACCTACTTGGCCAGAGGGATGCAGTGGCAAACGAGACAGTCCCTACCCTCAAGGAAGTTATAGTCTAGCGGGGTGTTGGTAGGGCCGCTACATCACGGCTCGTTCAAGCCCAGGACGTGTTGGACAACATAAAAGCGTGGCTCGATAGTGAAGCCAGGCCATTGGGAACGAACCAGGACTTGTCCCAGGCCAACGGAGACACTTGGTCATCCCAGATATAGACACAACATGACCCAAACGGGGCGGGGGGGCGGGGAGTTCAGATCATGGGGGCGTGGTAGTGTTAGGTCGTGCCACAAGGTGGCGCAATTGAAATACTCGTAACCTTCCTTTGTTTTTGTTTTCTATCTTGATGAAAACTAATTTTTCTTTCCGTTTCCACAGAGCAAATAGAACCCTTCCATGGCGCGCCAGAGCCAGAGAGTGCTGGTTATGTGAGAGCCCATCCCTAAGTGTTCACGAGTGTAGCAAGCCAATTGTTAGAGACACCCATTAGTACAAATTAAATTAAAATAATGTCAACTTCATTTAAATTTAAATAATTAAAAACATAAAATTGAATAAAGCACATTAAAAACAAAGGTAATAAATACTCAAAACTCGCGCTTTCCTAATGACTTCTCTACAGTTCACAATTGCCTCGGTTTCTGAGGTTACGCTGTCGTATCAGTGTGGGAGAAACGCTTTTTAATTGTGTGCTACTGTACGCCTCTTCCCAGCTCCCAGGCTGGAGCCCTTGCATGAGACTGGCCTTGGTGAGTATTTACATCATGGAAATCAACAGATGCTACAAATCAGGGCTTTGGGAAAGGGGGGGAAGTGGGGGCTGGGCCAGCCAGTTGCTAAGCATTTACCAGCATACTGCTGAAACCCACACTTAAGCTTCATCATTTCTGTGGCCAATTTTCATGTACTTTGGGCAGTTCTATCGCATTTCCCCAAATTACAATGTCCTCCCTCCTCAAAAAAACAAAGTCGGGGAAGGGGGGGGTCCTGTTTCTCCCATAACCTCATCTGGACCCTCAGGAAGGGGGAGCCCGTAAAGATCAAGCAGTTCAGTGCTAAGTGCCAGGCCGGCGGTGAGTCAGGGGGTCCACAGCCAGGCTCTAGGCTGCTGTGGAAAGTGTACCCCCCCCACCCGGCCTCCTAATCCACACCTAACATTTGCATGTTCAAGTTGACCCAGCAGGCGGTGGCGGGGAACTCAAGATGTCTTGTCTGTGATTGGTGAGATGACTTCGGGACTGCCCAGGGCACCACCACTCCTGCTGTCTGAGTGAGTCAGAGCCACGCTCAACAAGAGGGTTAATTGGAAAGAGTTTAGCAAAGGGACTATTTACAGAGGTGTGGGCAGACGGCAGAAACCACAAGGGATAGGGAAGTGCCCTAGGACGAGCGACAGGGGCAAGCTGCTCCCAGGCCCTGGGCTGAAGGGGCAAGAGTGGGGGCTGTTCGCAGAAGAGAACACGCGGCCCCCGCCTCTGAACTGCAGCCCAGCCGGGGAAATTGATTCCCCTGCCTCTCGACTGCTCCTGCCAGACGGCCTGGTGCTGGTCTCATTGCCCAGACCCACCCAGAAGCCAGTGACCAAGGCTGCCCAAGTGATCCAGCCCCCAAGGGCCAGCCTCCTGGGACTCACAGGAAGCAGATCGGGGGGGAGGGGGGGCAAACAGATCTGCCCACCAAATACACAGCACTGGCCTCCCAAGTCTGCAGGTCCCAAAAACACAGGCCAAGGACCACTCACCTGCCTGAGGCCTGGCCCAGCAGAACAGACCGCAGGCTGGCTGCGGGCCCAGAGCAGACAGGCCGTGGCCTGGCAGAGCTATACCGAGGACAGCCGTCATCCAAAACCATCCCTTGGACCCACGCTTCACGTTGGAGGTCTCTTAGCTCCACAGATGCCCCTAATTAAGCCTTTGCACAAGTGTGGATTTTACCTTCATACTAACAAAGCTGGCGGGTCCAGGCCCGTTGCTTGCGCAGACCTTGTCCAAGGCCTTGGTAGGGCCCTGGCCGTTATAATTTGGACCTCTGCACCGTTTCTCTGAAAGAAGGCCCCAAAACTTATATATACATTTGAGGCCTCCAAACTGGGATCTGACCCCGCCAGTGTGACCAGAAAGAGATTGGGCTGGTTAGTCTGGTTTCCCCCCCCAGGGGAAAGCCCACTCCTGGGGTTCTGGGCAGACAGAAGTCAGGCCACAGGACAAGGACTCCATCACCTCCCCATCCTGTGGAGAAAGGGGTTTCTGGGGAGCTACCTAGAAAGCAGGACCTAGGAGAGAAAGCTGCCCCCCCCCACCAGCACCCCTTCCGCGTCTCTCAGAGAAGGATTTCCCAAAATCCCCTTCACCCAGTTCTGGAAGAGGGTTAACAGATACTGGGTAGGCAGAGGCCTTCTGTGGCCCGACACTCTGGAAAAGATTGGCACCCCCTCACACAGACAGGATTCACAACGTACATTAGCATAGTGAAGGCTCCGGGGCTCCGGAGACAGAAAACGTTTGGCTATGTTTACCGTGGGGGTTGCCGGAACTTCCTGGAGCTTAGGCTGAAAGTGAAAGGATGGGCTGAAGTGAGATAAGAGAGTTCCAGGCTGAGGGCGCGGCCCAAGCCAAGGCCCAGACTAGCCTGGAGAGCTGCCGGGAAGAGGCCTTGGTGGCAGAGCAGGGAAGGGTGGGCTGGGGGAGACCGCTCAAGCAGGCCCCCGATCCTCAGGGCACCCCCAACGGTGCACTCGGAGCCAGCACCCCCAATCCAAGGCAGCTCCCCCAGTGCCCCCACAGGCTTGGCTCTCTACCCCCTTGCCACCTTCCGTCTGTAAGCAATGTCTGGGGGGCGGCCAGGCGTGGAGTCAGACCTCGGGAGGAGCACGGCCTCATGGAGTCTCTCCTTGAGAGCGTCTGGCCCTCCTCCCCGCAGAACCAGGGAGAACCACAGTGCCCAGGGGCCCCCTGGCAGCAGACAGCCCTGCCAGCCCCTCCAAGGGGGTGTACTCTTGAGACTGGGTTTCCCAGGAACCGAGGAGGGTTTGGAGATACTCCTGACCCCCTTACGACCAAAGGCACTGTCCCCATGGGGCCGCAGCCTGCCGCCATCAAGGGAAATTTGGCTCCAGAAAAAAAAAAGAGAGAGCCTATCGGGGTGGCACTGGCTGTCTGGGGGGCTCTACAGCCCGGGGTCCGCTGGGAGCTGGCTGCTGTCCCCCGTGAGCCCTCACAGCTGCTGGAGACGGCAGAAGTGACAGTTCACAGACTTAGCTTCTTTACAAAGGTCGGGGGATGAACAGACGTGCGGTTGGAACAGCTGGCAGGACATCAGACCTTCGCGACGCGTCCCTCCCTGCCACGGTCCGTCCTCGCTGCTGAGGGCCTGTCCTCTCTCCCCAGCAAGGAGCATCCGCAGATCGTATCTCCCAGGCCAGAGTGCAGATGAGGGTTTGCTGTGCAGCCTCAAATTACCACCAGCCTTATGTCAAATATGACACACCCTCCAAGCTCACGACCTCTGCCCCCCCTTAATAAAACAACCCTCCACTTTCCTAGAGCCCGCACAGCCTCCAGCAGTCCCTTTGTTTTCCAATGAGATGCTTTTTCTCCCTGATTCCCCTCCTTTCAGTCTGATTTCTGTCTGTGTCTCCTCTCGCAGAGCAGGGCTTCCCCAGCCTCCTCGGTCACCTTGTGACCCCCGGGTGGAACCCAGTCTGGGGGAGGCTCTGATTCAATGTACACATTGTCGGCATTCGGCTTTCAGACTCACGTTCAGAGTGGCCATTCAGAAAGGGTTCTGGGTCAGAGCACGGTCTGGCCTTGGGACTGACTTTGCAAGAGCAGCCGGGCAAGCTGGTGGGTAGAGCCAGCCTTTCTGGCAGCAGGGGCCCCGGGCAGAGATGGGCCCGACTATAACCAGGAGCAACCGAACAATAAATACAAGTCACAAGCAGCAACTCGGCCAGAGTGTGGCAGCTGGCCACCCAGCCCTAGAGGGGTGCAGGAGAGCGTCTGGCACCTACAACCTTCTGGAATGGAGCAGAGGCGTGGCCGAGAGCTCCCGGCTTCCCCCTTGACTGTATATGGCCCTACACGCACGAAGGTCCTACCTAAAATGATGGAGAGCCCAGGAATTTGAGTGTGGTCGCTGTGGCGGCTCAAGTCCTCCAGGTAGCAGACGCCAACATGGAATTAGACGTTCAAGAGATTTATTGGGGGAAATGCCTGTGAAGGATAACGCGGAGGAGGGGCAGGAGTAGGAGGGGAGAGCCTTCAGACCACGATGCAAGTCTGACCCTTGAGAAAAGAGAGGGAAGGAAGGAGCCTCGGGTGGGAAGGGCCTCAGACACAGTGCAGCTCTGAGAAAGTCTCTGCCAGGCCGACGGGGAGCCCCAGAGGAAAGACGGCCCATCAGAGAAGTCCTACGCCAGGCAGAGTGGCCCAGATCTGGGATCCCCATCGTGCTCAGTCATTGAGTGGGAATGGCCTGGGCAAAATGGGGCCTCAGC
>NW_024423319.1:90506719-90519383 GCF_017311325.1 Ursus maritimus | reverse complement strand
GGAATGCTGCTGCAGATCCCAAAGGGAAGATGCAGCAGCTGGGGGCTGTCAGCTAACAGGCACTCCTTCCAGAACATTCCTCACTGACAGGAGGCCTGGGCGGTACCCTCCCATGACTGCCACCATCCTTTTGTGCCAAGGCAAGAGAATGTATCAGGGAGGGGTGCTGGCTCTAAGCCTGGTCTCATGACCTCAGATCAACTTTTTCCCCTTCTAGTTGCTTAGTATGCAGATGAAGAGAATGACCCATCACCTCACGAGTCCCAATCTCTATAAGGATGGTAAATACCTTGGATTCTAGTTATCTTAATCTTCGAGCTCCTTGAAGGCAGATACAGGATCGAAAATGATGCAAAGGATCCGGGGACCGAGGGGACTCCACCCCTAGAGATGAATACATTCAAGTAGGGTAGGAAAGGGAAGGGTCCACAGCCCTTTTGTATTTGCAAGTCCAGAAAGGAAGTGGGACGGGCCCAAGACCACGCAGATACCCAGTGACTGATTTTGATTATTCCACAAAAAGGTACTGAGAATCTACTCTGGACAAGTGACTGCTACGTGCCCATGGAAGGCCACGAGTCTCCCGCGAGTCTCCTGAGGACAAGAGGGGCTTGAGCAGGAAGACCCTGTTTGCCGCTCCCCCCAAGGGGCCTCCCCCCTGCCCCGCCCCTCAGGCTTCCTGTTTTCAAAGGAAAGGGGCAACATTCCAGATCAATCCCACTTGGTTCTAAGGGAGAGAGATGAGGGGGTTCAGAAGTTCCCTAAAAATGGAGAGTATAATCCCAATGCTCCCCCACACACTTCCGCCACACCACCAACTCACAGAAACATATGCGCGCGCACACACACACACACACACACACACACACACGGAGAGCTATCTCTGGCATCATTAATAATTTACCTTTGTAGAACCCTGTACAGTTTACAAATATTAAAGCATTATCTCATTGTTTTAATCACAACAACCGCTTTGGAGTAGCCCCGTTCCTCCTGATAATGAAGTTAGGCTCACAGATAAGGCCCCAAGTAGGGTCAAATGGCTGGCAGGGGGTTCTTGACCTTTGCGGCTAGCTCAGACGCCCGCCCGTGAAGAACCCTCCCCTCGGAAGAACGCATACCCACCTCAAAATTTTGCCCACACTTTCTCGCGGCTCTGCAGTTCCCTGCTCCAAGATCCTGCAGGGCTGCCTTGGGGGTTCACCCTCCTCCTCCCAGGCTCAAGCTTTGGCCTGGGGGTACTGAGGTAGCCAGAACGGGCAGTCCCCCAGGCTGAAATCAAGAAGATATTCTGCGATGCCACAGCAGGATTAAGAAATCTCCCTGGCCAGGACGGGCACAGAAGGGTTAAGGGGGTGTAGGGTTTTGTTTTTCCCCTCTGAGGACTCTGTTATGGGTCATTAAGAACACACAAGGCCCAGGGAGCATTCCATTCGCTGGGTCGTCGCCGCCGATGCTGCTCAGCTTCCCAACCTGATAAGTCCAGTGCAGGAAGACAATCCAGCTTCCCAGAAGGGCCGATGGGAAATCGCCCCAGATAAGGGCTGCTGCTCGCCCTGCGGGAGCCACACGAGGACTTTCTACTGCACGAATGGCACAACTGAGAGGCTGCATTTCTTGTGGGCTAAGGAGAGGGAGGCCCTTCCGAGGAGTCCCCTGCACACTGCTGTTCTGGGCCGCCCCGGAGGGATCCTCCCCGGGGTGGGGTGCGCGGCATGGTGCCAGGCAAAAGCCGGGCTGGGTCCCGGCGGTGGAGAGCGGTTTGGGGGTGGGGGTGGGCTCCAGCGAGGCCACGGCCACCCCCTGCCCGGCCCAGGTACAGCTTACCACCGACCACACACCAGGGCCTTCCTGCACCCCCGCCCCCCACCCACCACCCAGGTGGTACCTGCGCCCGTGCAGGTGAGGAGAAAGGCCTGTGGAAAACACCATTACTGATAAGTAACAGCCCCTTTCAGGTTTAATGACACGTTGCATCCATCCTAAAGCTCTAAAAAAAAAAAAAGGGGGGGGGGAAGCCCTCTCGAGGGACGGCGCCTCGCGCCTGTAAATAGGAACGACAGGCCGGGGCGCGCGGGGGAGGGAGCACGGCGCGGGTGTGTAAATTAACTGGGGGCAGCAGAGTAAATACATTACACACGGTATTTATTATGCGCGGACCTCGGAGGGGCTCCCGGGCTCCCGGACGCGGCCGATCTCGTCCGGAGCGCCGCAGGCCGCGCCGCCTAGGGGGCCGGGGGCGGCGGGGGGCGGCTGTCGGTCCCGCGCCCTGGAGCCCCCGGGGGGGCCCCTCCCCGCAGCCGGCGGTGGGGGCGCGGGCAGCGGGGAGACTTGGCCCCGGGCGCCGCGCGGGCGAGGGGCCGGCCGGGGAGGGCGGCGGGGCGGGAACGGGCGGCGCGCCCGGCCCCTTAGCATTCCGCCGGCGCGCCCGCCATCGCCGCGTGCGCCCCCGCGCCCCGCTGTAATTACCCCGATTACCAAATGAATCTCGCGCTTTTGTGCTCGCCGGGCGGTGGGTGCGGGGAGGCAGTTCTAATAGTTGTCATTAGGGCCGGGGGAGGCGGGGCGCGGTGGGCTGGGGGTGGGGAGCGCGGGGGTGGGGGGAGGCCCGCCGTTCCCTCGCTCGCTCGCTCGCAGGCGGTCCCGGGCGGCGCGCAGGCCGCTGCCGGCTGCTGAGTAATGATTTTTTTTCTAATTGGAGGCGAACAGCGGCCCTAATGGATGGAGCCGCTCTCGGCGCGCTCGCTGCGCCCGCCCCTCAATCAATACGGCGCGCTACGACCGCCGGGCGAGCTCCCCCGCCCTTTGTGGTCGGAGAAGCAGCGGGGGCCCCCGATCTCCCTGCAACACCGCGCCCCCCACGCCGCCTCGGCCCCGCCCCTTCTGTCCTCACACCACGCCCAGCCGCGCGGGCCGGGTGGCTTCTCAGTCCCGGCAGGTTTTGAGGGAGGCGCCGGAGCGCAGGGGGAGGACGGCCCCGGGACTGCCCCCTCACCCTCCCTCCGCGACCACGCTTCAGCCGAGCACCCCAGGACCGGAGCAGAAGCCGGCGCAGGCGGCCGCCTCTGAGGGTTCTCTCCGGCTGGTCCGGGAAGGGCTCGCTGAGTCCAGGTCGATCCCCACGTTCTCTCCTCCCTGGGCCCTCTCCAGCCCCAACCCGTTCCTCCTCGGCCCCGTCGGCTTTCTGTTGGAACAGAACCGTGGTGCATAGACACACACCCTGGGGTACTGCTCTCCCGGTCTGTTGAGCTTGGAAACTGGATAGGGACAAGAGTCCTTGGGGATCAGAGGTTAAACGTGCCCCCTGTTTTGCTGGCCCGGTTCCTGCATGGCTACTAACTAGCTGGTCATCTCGAGCAAAGACTCGCACCTGGGGGCCCTTTTTCTTGCACCCTGCAGAAGTTTATCCAGCCAAATAAGCTGGGTACCTGGGGTACAGCATTCAAAGGAACGGCCAAACCTTCCCACTCCTCTCTGCAGCTTGCCGATCCTCCCTCCTCCACCCTGGCGAGAAAAATCGGAAAAGCTGGGCTCCTAGAAGTGCCAAGCTGCTCCACCTTCTACCTTCCCTCCATTCCAGCGCTTTCTGTTGCTGATGGTCATTCATGTAGCATTTAACACCACCTGACCAAAAAAAAAAAAAGCACTTTTTTATTTGTTTACTGCCAGTCTTCCTCACTACCATGTAATCTCCATAAAAGCTGGGATTTTTGTCCTTGTGTATCCCCAGCACCTAAAACAGAGCTTGGAACATAGTAGGTGCTCGATACATACTCGTTATATGAATGAATTGAAGGAATTTGAACTTGGCCCAGCTTCTTCATGTCCCCTCCTGGGAACAGATAAGACCTTGACTTCTCACTCCTTGGG
The DNA here is from genome assembly GCF_017311325.1 of Ursus maritimus. Classification (NCBI taxonomy): domain Eukaryota; kingdom Metazoa; phylum Chordata; class Mammalia; order Carnivora; family Ursidae; genus Ursus; species Ursus maritimus. The sequence continues at coordinate 90,515,513 of NW_024423319.1, read as the reverse complement.
CTCTGCGGCACCGTCTGTTTTCCAGAAATGGCCACAGCAATACTTCTGGTCCCGCGTGGCCCTGGTCTTCCAGAACCTTGCTGCTGGCCCCCTCCCACCGGAGGAGTCTGTTCTTCCTTCACTTGAACCTGGCCCAGCCTTTGCGACTGCCTCCATGAGCAGACGGGGGCCAAGTGTTGCCGCTGACTTGCTAGCCTAGATCGTAAAAGGTGAGACGGCCTCCATCCGACTCCCTCTCTCTCCGTCACCCTGCGAAGCCAGCCACCATGTTATAAGGAAGCCCAGGCCACACGGAGACGCCAAGGTAGGCGTTCCAGCCAACAGCCCCAGTTACGGTCCCGGCAAACAGCCAGCACCAGCCACCAGCTAGGCCAGCGAATAAGCCTTCAAAGGTTTCCAACCCCCTGCCTTCGAGCCACCCTGGTCAATGCCAGGCGGCGTCCCTGGAAGCTGCACGGCTGACACCGAGTGGGGTAGACGAGCTGTCCCTGCCAAGCACCGCCCAGGCAGCAAATCTCAAGCAAAGTCAGTGTTGCTTCCCTAAGTCACTACCTCGTGCAAGTCCGCTGTCCAGCAGCCAAGACCTGGATGTCCCCCTCCAGTGCCTTCTCCTCGGCCCCCAACCTCCTGGGCACACCGTGGGCCTCCTCGTCACCAGACACAGAGCCACCCCTCCTCTAAGGCCCTCAGCTCAGGGCACCATCCCGCCAGCCGGCCACTTTTTGGAGGGTCCTCAGTCCCCCTACCCCAGTGCACAGCTGCCTCGATAATGTCAGTTCACGAGGAACCCAAGCTGGCCCTTCTCTGGGCCTGCTCCCGAGAGGCCCAGCTCAGCAGAAGGGAGTCCCTCTGCCTTGCTGATTGGTGCCCCCTCCGCCGTACCTGCTACTCTTCCCTGTTACCTCTTCCCTGTCAGCGGTCTCCCAGCCTACACCACCCCCTACAGCAACGCCCTGCTGCTCCGCTCAGCCCCCACATCCCCCTCCCCTCCTGCTGCACAGAGACCACAGGTGTCACAGACTAGAACCGCCACCCCAGCATGTCGCCACCACGCATCTGTCCACACCACCCTGTCCACCCGCCCTCCGGTTGTGATGGGAGAGCCTCTCTTTGCCCATCTCACAGCCACTCCCACCCTTGGACTCTTGGTCCCAGCTGCTCAAAGTCTAGGGCACACCATGCGGTAGATCTCTGTGGAACGATGGAGCTATTCTGTGTCTGTGCCTTCCTTGCCACTAGCCACGTGTGGCTCCCGAGCACTGAAAATGTGGCTAAGATGGCCAAAGAAATGAATTATTTTATTTTATGGCTTTATCTTATTTTATTTTATTTTAATTAACTGAAGGAGTTGAACGTGGCTCGTGGCTCCTGTATTATACAGTAAAACTCTGGAGATTAGGCCCTTCCTCCACCACGGCCCCAACCTCACCCTGCCCATCAGCAATTAACAGGTCCCTCTCTCTCTTATCGCCATCCAGCCCCCCACATCTGCCCCCTCCCCGTGCCCCAAGGTCTGCCGATGCCCCCGACTCCCTCCTTCTCAACTCCTCCCCGTCTAGTGTACTGTGCCCTCTTGGAAGCCTCAAATGGAAAGTCACTTCTTCCAGGAACCCTTACGTGGTACTCCCATCCCGAAATAGAGTGGGTGTCCCTGCTGCATGCTGCCGGGGTACCCAGCTCCCTGGGACCCTGCCCATCACCGTTTATCACAATTGTCTGTGTAATCGTCAGCCTTCCCTGCAGACTGGTTGCCCCATGAGGGTGGAGGACAAGGTCCCTCACTCCATCAACACCCCTGCGCCTGTACCACGCACATAATGGGTGCTCAGGAAATATTTGTTGAACGAATGCCCTGGGAAAAGGGGGACCAAAAATCACAACCAGCAGTGGGGGGGGGAGACAATAGATCAACAAGCACGTGACCCCTGCTTCCGCAGAGGCCCCAGTGGGTGGGTAGGAGCCCTGGGGAAGTAGTGCGGGGGTGGAGCTGGGGGTTGGCACAGGCTTCCCGAGAAGGTGGCCCCTCCAGTGGGATTGAAAGCGCAGAGAGCGTTTACCAAGTGGGTAGGTCAGGAAATTATTCCAGGGAGAGGAATGTCATGAGCAAAAAGCCAGGCAGAAAATGGCAAGGAACAGAAAGAAAGGGAGTGTGGGCATGAGGGGTCCGAGAAGGGAGGCTCTGGTTTGATGCCCCTCTCTGCCACAGCCTTACTTNTGTCCCGGGACTGCCGATCCAAGATGCCCAAGGAAAGGGGTTTTTTTTTTCCTCTGGCTTTCAGGGTGATCTGTGCCCTCGGCTCAAGAGCCTGAAAGATGGTGTTTGTAGCCAGGGGGTCAAAATACCTGAGAACGGCTTAGGTAAACATGCAGGGCAGGCTGCGTCTGGAGAAGAGCCCACCCAAGGCCTGCTTGAGCCTGCTCCTGGCCCTGCCCGGGCTCACAATGAAGGCCTCCTTGCTGGCTCATGCCCCTCACAGCCGCCCCGCGCGGGGGTCTCGCCAGTGGTGTGCTGCTGCGTGTTTGATAACCGGCCCTGGACTGGGGCAGACTTCATTTCCAGCATTTAACAATTTCCATAGGGTGGATCCTCCCCTCCCGTAGCCAGTTCGAAGCTCCCGACTTTGTCACCGAATGCAGGGTTGGGAAGAGCTACACACAAGGCTGATTTGGCTCCCGGGAGCCGGCCCCGGCCCCAGCACACCAGTGGGTCTAGCCCCGTGACTGAATGAGCCACAGCTCCAACTTTACGGCCAGGGACTCCTAAGTACAGAGGGCCAGGATGGGAAGCCTAGGAATCAACAGGAAGGGGTGGAGTGGGAGCCTCCACTGTGCAGGGGAGGGGGGGAACATTAGCTGGACTGGGGCCGTAGAGGCGGCGGCCCCAGATGCCAGATCCCAGCCCATGGCGTCACTGGATGATCTGGCCCAGCCTGTGTCCATGCCTTGGCTCTCGTTTTCTGGTGACTGTCTAGAACCCAGGCCATCCACGGGGCAGACACTTGCCACAGTTTTAACTTCGAAACATGGTCGAGTGCCAGTCTGGAACTTTCTCCCTCAGGTGTCCAGGGAGAGCGGCTCTAGAAGGCTGGCCACAGGCTTGGGAGAATTGTTCACGGAAGACGAGATTCCCAGGGCATCAGACGAGAGGCTCCTGAACCAAAAGTGGCTGGAGGGCTCCCTTTCTACAGAGGGACCCCTTGGAGCAGGCCTGCGGCCCTGGAAGCTAAAGGCCATCCCCCGCTGTGCCACCCTCAGACCACCTTCTCCCACTCTCATCCCCTCCCTGCCTCTGCCCCCACTGATCTGAGATCCCTTTTTATTTTTCCTTCCTTTTTTACAGAAAGGAGAGGGCAAGTCGCGCTCCAACCAGCAGCTCTCCAGGAATCGGTGAGAAGGAGGCTGGATGACACAGTGCGCGCAGCGGAGGACGGGCCAGTTCCCGAAGCCGCGTATGGTCCCTCTGATAACCGCGCTGGTGGCTCTTCTTCATGCTGGTGGCTCATTAGGGTTCCTGGGGCCAGGCCAAGAAATTGCCAAGGACAAGATAGGCAGCCTCCGCCTGGAAACTCCGCGGAGCCCACTCCCCTCTGAGGCCCTTCCTTCAGTGTGAGCGAGGGGATGAGTTCCGCTGAGCTAGAACCGCGCCTGACAAGTGACACTTTGACGAGAGACGCGTTGACGAGTCCCTGGGGAAGCTGTGGAGTCTGGTTCCTGCAGACAGTGTCTCCCCTGAGGCAGTCTCCGTGCTTGAGTGCTGAGTGTGTGTGTGTGTGTGTGTGTGTGTGTGTGTGTGTGTGCGCGCGCGCGCGTGCATCCTGCTTCTCTGAGGAAGATTCTCGGAGCTCCACATGCAAGCTCAACAGAGGCCCTCCTGCACTCTCGTGGGACGCACGGCTGTGGCGAACAGATGGGACAAACCGGCCACTGGCCGTGGCCTTGAGGAGATCCCCCCTGGGCTTGCCCTGTCCTCACCTGCCCGCTCTAAGCCGGTCCCCTCCGGAGCTGCAGATCCTACCCTCCTGTGGCAAGGGAGGGAAGATCCAGCCTCCAGGCAGGTAACAAAACAGAGAAAACACAGTCCCTCTCTTTAGAGACCTTGAAATCTAGGTGCTGTAGAAGATGGTAGGGGTCATGCGTTCCAAAGAAGCACGGTCACGTGAAAAGCTTTCTGAAAGAGGTGGCGTGTGAACTTGGAAAATGCCCAGGCCACCAGCAGCCCACAGAGACAGAGAGGGAAGGAGGGCTGGTTTTGTGTCCCAGCAGGGGCCTTCTGGGGGGAGCCGATGGAACGAACGTGTGAGAAGCAAAGAATCAAAGACGGCTCCAGAGGCGAGATAGTGTGCCAGCCATCTGGTCCCCCGGGTCCCCTTCCAGACACCGACAAGCAGCCTCAGCATTTCCTTGGTGTCTTGCAGGGTGTGTGCCAAGGTCACACGCGGTCCCCTGATCAGATGGCTCTCAGTGTCTCCGCACCCCCACCTATACAGAGCCAAGAGATGCGGCTGCCTTGCTCTTCTCCCTGGGGACCTGGAGGGCACATCTTACTCCTCTTCCACAGACAGCCTTGCAAATACTCGAAACAGCACTGTTTCGGTTTTCTACCACTGCCTGGGGAGCACCCCAACCTTCCTGGCTTAAAACAATTGACTTTTTCTCACAACGGATGGGCCAGCTTGCCTCTCCCGGTGCCTGGGGCAACAGCTGGGGCCACCCCTGCCCCTGCACCTGGCGGGGGTCTGGCGGGGTCGGGCACACCCCAGATGGCCTCAGCCACTTCTTTGACAGTTGGTGCTAGCCGTTGGCTGAGGTGAGGTGCCTCTGTTCTCTACCGGGCCCCTCGCCAGCAGGATAGCTCAGACATAGCTGGCATTCAGTTCGAGGGAGCAAAAGCAGGTGCTGCCAAGACCTCTTAAGGCCCCGGCTCCGAAGTCACGTGGCAACGCTTTTACGGCAGCCTTGTTGGCCGAAGCAAGTCACAAGGCCAGAGTCAAGGGGAGGGGACATAGACTCACTCTTTCTTCTTTTTGACAGGATGAGCGTCAGGCACACTCGGAGATGGGAGGAATGGCCAATTTTGTAGACAGGCTGCCAGGAACCGCCCTTGCCAGAAACAACAGAAGGCATTGAGGTACACCTCCTTCAGCCTACAGAGCCCACATGCTTCCAGAAGCTTCTGACAGGCCCAAAGTTCTTTCTTCAAAGCTGTCCCTCCCTGTCTGAGCCCACTCTGGGTTGGGCACCTCCCTTGTAGGGCGGCCCGAGAACCTCTTTCAGTGGGGGAGGGGGAGCTTCTGAGCAGCATGGAATATTGACGGCTTTTGGAGATAGGGGAGACGGGCTGGGACCCGAGCAAGCTCTAACCTCTAAGGCAGCCCCCAGATTGACTAGGGCCAGAGGATGGGGTGAGGGAGAAGGACCTCCTGACTGAGAATGTTTAGAGCTCCCCTCATCTGAAAGGCCCTTAGGAAAGAAAGCTTCCTGGCTGGTAGAGACTCCGGAAAACCTGTCACAGAGCAGAACAAAGTGTTCTTTAAAAACCCTAAAGACTCTCCATGTCCCAGCTGGTCCCTTGGAGCAAACACTGCTGGTTAGGAAACTCGGAGTGCTTAGTTGGCAATTAATCACTTAAAGCGCTGTGACATCCCACATATTGTCCCCAGTCGTTATTTAACTGCCAGGCGCTGGGGGGGGGGCCTCAAAGACAGACTGCAGACTGACCCAGAACACCTTCTTCCTGGCATTTTTCCCCTATAACAAGTATATTAGGCTTTCATACCGAGATAAAAATGGTATAAACACATTCAAGGAGCCCCTGATGAAGATGTTCATTGCAGTATTATTTACATTAACAGAAACATGAGACTAAGCATCAGTGTCCAGCCACAAGAAAATAGCTAAATAAATTATGACAAATTCAAATCATGACGGATTTGAATCATGACGAATTCCACGGGACGCAAATCCAGAAGCCACTCAAAATGACGCTGCGTAAGAGTTCTTTTGTGCTAGAGGAAGATGCTCATGATGAAACATGAGACGAGAAAGCACACAGCGTACGAAAATTTTAAAGGTTTCATCTCATTGAGATACATGGAAATCTGCTGGTAAGAGCTAGCATTTATTAAGCACTTACTATATGCCAGCACTTACAAGAGTCAGTTTACTCCATCCTGGTAACATCCTTACAAGGTAAGTACTGTTCATATCCCCATTTTTTTTAAAGATTTGTTTATTTATTTGACAGAGAGAAGAGACATCGAGAGAGGCAACACAAGCAGTGGGAGTGGGAGAGGGAGAAGCAGGCTTCCCGCCGAGCAGGGAGCCTGATGTGGGGCTCCATCCCAGGACCCTGGGATCACGACTTGAGCCAAAGGCAGACGCTTAACGACTGAGCCGCCCAGGTGACCCTACTCGTATCCCCATTTTATTTTTTTTTCAAGATTTTCTTTTTAAGGAATCTCTACACCCCACACGGGGCTCAAACTCACCACCCCAAGATCAAGAGCCACACGTCCCACCCACTGAGACAGCCAGGCGCTCCTCATATCCCCATTTTAAAGATGGGAGGGGCGCCTGAGTGGCGCAGTCGGTTAAGCGTCCGACTCTTGATTTTGGCCCAGGTCGTGATCTCAGGGTCGCGAGATCGAGCCCCACGTCAGGCTCCACGCCGAGTGCAGAGTCTGCTTGGGATTCTCTCTCTCCCTCTCCCTCTGCCCCTCCCCCCACCTGCTCACACTCTTTCTCCGTCTCCCTAAAATAAATAAATAAATAAAATATTTTTAAAAAATAATGACGAGAAAGCTGTGGCACAGAGAAGTTAAGTAACATATCTAAAATGCCGCAGCTCATGTTGAAGGGCACGGATTTGAACCCAGAGAGCAAGATTCCTCTCCAACTCTCTTAACCCCTGCGCTGTGCGCACACTTGTAACAGGCTGGAAGGAGATGTTTTAAAATGTTAACAGCGCTAATGTCTAGCTAGGGAATTACAGGTAGTTTTTACGGTCTTTGTTACACTTTTCTGTAGGTTCTAAATTTTCCACAATAGGGCATGATTTACTTTGATCACTGGGAAGAAATAATAATTATTTTAAAACAAGAATAAAAACAAATGGGATCCCTCGCCAGCCGAACTCTACCCATAGGACTTAAAGCTTGCAGCCTTCCTTTGATGTTCAGACCGGCCGTCCTGGCTCCCGCTGGTTCCCCGTCTTGGCTCTCTCCTCCTTGGGAAGCAGAGGCATAAGGCCCCCGCTCTGTTCTTGGCAACTCTTCCCCAGAATTTGACCGGACTCCTCAGGTCCTAAATGACCGCAGAGAGGCAGCTGCTTCCCCCACGCAGAGCGCACCCCCACCCCCACACGCGCACCCCCTGGTTTCGCGGCCCCGGCATCTGGCAGACACATGTGTCTTATCCCCACTCCTCCTGCTGCGGACCATGCCTTGCACACATCCTGCCGTCACCCACGGCAGTGGGCGGCTGAAAACGCATCCACCCACCGGCCGCCCGACACAGGGAAGCCCAGAAACCCTCGGACAGTGCGGACAGCTCTGGAGGTTATGGTGGGAGGGAGCCTCATGCCAGACCCAGACATCCTACAGGGGTGGGGAGGGGCGGGAATCCAGAAAAAAAACCGTACCTCTCAGAGGAGAGACACAGCATGGGCCAGTATGAAGCCATCGGGTTGGGGGGTGGGGAGGGGCAAGAAGGGGCGCCAGAAACTCTATTCCTGAGATAGAACCTAGAGGTGGGGTCTCACTATTCCTCACAGCCAGGAGGTCATCTTCAGATTCATTGACATTCAGCCCAAGCCCCAGTGGGATTCGCTTTGTCCCTGTGAATGTCAGCCTGTATTTATCAGTCAGTCAACAAATATTTATTGAGTCCAAGGCAGCAAGTTATAAGGTGCTTGGGTTCGTGGGGGGTGGGGAGGTATAGTGGGCTCCTCATCGGCCCCACTCACTCCCCACCACCCACAGACACCAGCCTGTGGGCGTCACACACACACACACACACACACACACACATTTTGTAACTACTGACGTAGGGACTTAGGGGATTGGTTTTGGTAGATTTCATACGGTTTCAACGGATGGTTTGCCGGCTGTTGGATAGAGCGATCTACGGATCATTGTTTCCCAATTCTTCTCCCCTCCCTGCATTAGAATGATCCCACCCGCTCCCCTAGACGTGTGATTTTGCCGTTTTTCTCACTAGAAGTGGAGTGTATTTCCCCACCCCTTGACTTTGGCTTGAGCAATGAGATGTTGGTAGACGGGGTACAAACGGAGGCTTGCATCGTGCTGGCAGAGGGGCCACCCTCCTGGTGCTTCTGCCAGCATCGTGAGAACAGCAGGGCCCAGCTACCAGGAGGGCCCAAGGAACCAACCCAGACCACCCTCCACGTCCCCCTGGGCATAGCACTAACACAGCTAAGACGCCAGGCTACCCACGTGAACATCCGCTGTTTCTCTCAACAGCTCCACGAGGCGGGGCCCTTTTTACAGACAAGGAAACTAAGGCACGGTGAAGTCACCTAACCAAGGTCACACAGCTAGGGAGCAGCAAGCGAGGATTTGAACTCAGCGGTCTGGCTCCAGAACCTTCCAGGTGAGTTACTACGTTGAAATATTCCTCTCCCCCGCTCCTGACTCCCTGGGAACTTCAGCAGCCGGTCAATTCTGAGCTCCTGGAACAAGTCCAGGCCAAAAAGAACATTCCTCACCTGTGGTGACCTGGTAGCTGTGTTTCATCTCAGCCTCTGGCTGACAAAGACTCTGGAGCATTCCCGCCC
>NW_024423319.1:90500531-90506709 GCF_017311325.1 Ursus maritimus | reverse complement strand
AGATACATGGAAATCTGCTGGTAAGAGCTAGCATTTATTAAGCACTTACTATATGCCAGCACTTACAAGAGTCAGTTTACTCCATCCTGGTAACATCCTTACAAGGTAAGTACTGTTCATATCCCCATTTTTTTTAAAGATTTGTTTATTTATTTGACAGAGAGAAGAGACATCGAGAGAGGCAACACAAGCAGTGGGAGTGGGAGAGGGAGAAGCAGGCTTCCCGCCGAGCAGGGAGCCTGATGTGGGGCTCCATCCCAGGACCCTGGGATCACGACTTGAGCCAAAGGCAGACGCTTAACGACTGAGCCGCCCAGGTGACCCTACTCGTATCCCCATTTTATTTTTTTTTCAAGATTTTCTTTTTAAGGAATCTCTACACCCCACACGGGGCTCAAACTCACCACCCCAAGATCAAGAGCCACACGTCCCACCCACTGAGACAGCCAGGCGCTCCTCATATCCCCATTTTAAAGATGGGAGGGGCGCCTGAGTGGCGCAGTCGGTTAAGCGTCCGACTCTTGATTTTGGCCCAGGTCGTGATCTCAGGGTCGCGAGATCGAGCCCCACGTCAGGCTCCACGCCGAGTGCAGAGTCTGCTTGGGATTCTCTCTCTCCCTCTCCCTCTGCCCCTCCCCCCACCTGCTCACACTCTTTCTCCGTCTCCCTAAAATAAATAAATAAATAAAATATTTTTAAAAAATAATGACGAGAAAGCTGTGGCACAGAGAAGTTAAGTAACATATCTAAAATGCCGCAGCTCATGTTGAAGGGCACGGATTTGAACCCAGAGAGCAAGATTCCTCTCCAACTCTCTTAACCCCTGCGCTGTGCGCACACTTGTAACAGGCTGGAAGGAGATGTTTTAAAATGTTAACAGCGCTAATGTCTAGCTAGGGAATTACAGGTAGTTTTTACGGTCTTTGTTACACTTTTCTGTAGGTTCTAAATTTTCCACAATAGGGCATGATTTACTTTGATCACTGGGAAGAAATAATAATTATTTTAAAACAAGAATAAAAACAAATGGGATCCCTCGCCAGCCGAACTCTACCCATAGGACTTAAAGCTTGCAGCCTTCCTTTGATGTTCAGACCGGCCGTCCTGGCTCCCGCTGGTTCCCCGTCTTGGCTCTCTCCTCCTTGGGAAGCAGAGGCATAAGGCCCCCGCTCTGTTCTTGGCAACTCTTCCCCAGAATTTGACCGGACTCCTCAGGTCCTAAATGACCGCAGAGAGGCAGCTGCTTCCCCCACGCAGAGCGCACCCCCACCCCCACACGCGCACCCCCTGGTTTCGCGGCCCCGGCATCTGGCAGACACATGTGTCTTATCCCCACTCCTCCTGCTGCGGACCATGCCTTGCACACATCCTGCCGTCACCCACGGCAGTGGGCGGCTGAAAACGCATCCACCCACCGGCCGCCCGACACAGGGAAGCCCAGAAACCCTCGGACAGTGCGGACAGCTCTGGAGGTTATGGTGGGAGGGAGCCTCATGCCAGACCCAGACATCCTACAGGGGTGGGGAGGGGCGGGAATCCAGAAAAAAAACCGTACCTCTCAGAGGAGAGACACAGCATGGGCCAGTATGAAGCCATCGGGTTGGGGGGTGGGGAGGGGCAAGAAGGGGCGCCAGAAACTCTATTCCTGAGATAGAACCTAGAGGTGGGGTCTCACTATTCCTCACAGCCAGGAGGTCATCTTCAGATTCATTGACATTCAGCCCAAGCCCCAGTGGGATTCGCTTTGTCCCTGTGAATGTCAGCCTGTATTTATCAGTCAGTCAACAAATATTTATTGAGTCCAAGGCAGCAAGTTATAAGGTGCTTGGGTTCGTGGGGGGTGGGGAGGTATAGTGGGCTCCTCATCGGCCCCACTCACTCCCCACCACCCACAGACACCAGCCTGTGGGCGTCACACACACACACACACACACACACACACATTTTGTAACTACTGACGTAGGGACTTAGGGGATTGGTTTTGGTAGATTTCATACGGTTTCAACGGATGGTTTGCCGGCTGTTGGATAGAGCGATCTACGGATCATTGTTTCCCAATTCTTCTCCCCTCCCTGCATTAGAATGATCCCACCCGCTCCCCTAGACGTGTGATTTTGCCGTTTTTCTCACTAGAAGTGGAGTGTATTTCCCCACCCCTTGACTTTGGCTTGAGCAATGAGATGTTGGTAGACGGGGTACAAACGGAGGCTTGCATCGTGCTGGCAGAGGGGCCACCCTCCTGGTGCTTCTGCCAGCATCGTGAGAACAGCAGGGCCCAGCTACCAGGAGGGCCCAAGGAACCAACCCAGACCACCCTCCACGTCCCCCTGGGCATAGCACTAACACAGCTAAGACGCCAGGCTACCCACGTGAACATCCGCTGTTTCTCTCAACAGCTCCACGAGGCGGGGCCCTTTTTACAGACAAGGAAACTAAGGCACGGTGAAGTCACCTAACCAAGGTCACACAGCTAGGGAGCAGCAAGCGAGGATTTGAACTCAGCGGTCTGGCTCCAGAACCTTCCAGGTGAGTTACTACGTTGAAATATTCCTCTCCCCCGCTCCTGACTCCCTGGGAACTTCAGCAGCCGGTCAATTCTGAGCTCCTGGAACAAGTCCAGGCCAAAAAGAACATTCCTCACCTGTGGTGACCTGGTAGCTGTGTTTCATCTCAGCCTCTGGCTGACAAAGACTCTGGAGCATTCCCGCCCACTACCACCACCACCACACTCACCTGTTTCAGAGGCCCAGGACACCCGACCTTCAGTCCTAAGCCGCCAGAACCAGCCTGTGGCACCATGACACCCAGGAGATGCTGGGGATCGGCCTCCTGGTGAGCCCTACCTTCTCACACACTGGAATGGGAAACTTCAGGCAAGGAATAAGACGACCACTTTCTTCAACCTCCCACCAGGGCCATGGGTTCCCTTGGTAACAGCCACCAGAGGCAGGCCCTGGACGCTTATCTCCAACCCCCAGGCCCATCACAAGACTGTTGGAACAAAGCTTCCACAGCCTGAGAACAGCACAGTGTCTTGGGTTTACACTAGGGGAGGTCCCTCTCCCCTCTATAGCCCTCGAAATGTCCCTATGGTTTTCTGACACGCCTGTGGGCGTGTAGCTAATATGTACAGACATCATCTTCATTTTGAGCTCCAGGTCTTGAAAGGAAGTCGGGTGGGGAGGTGATGGAAGTACTATCCATCACTATTAGAAAAGGAGATTTATTTTAGCCCAACACTAATGCATACCAAGTCCTGAAAACGGCTAAACAGTCCTTCACTTTTCTCGAGTCCCTTCAAGCCCGTGGGGAGCAGATCTCCATGAGTTAGCACAAGCATTGGCTCTGAGCGACAGAAGTCAAAAATAAGAATGCCTCAGATGAGTCAAAGGTGTTATTTCTCCTCAAATTCCAAGCTAGGCGGTTGGGGCTGGAATGGTGGCTCTGCTCCCGGAACCTCCTGGGCACTATGGCAAGTCCTATTTTCCAGACCTGGCCACAGGGGCATCTCTTAACCCTCATGTTCTTGTGCAAGGCAACCTTGACATTCCTCCCATGACTGGGACGGAGGGGGGGTCTAATCCTCCCCCCCCCAGTAGAGGGGAATGTTTTGGCCAAGAGAGTTGGCAGAAGTGATGCTAAGAGTTTTTTGAGAGTGCATCGTAAAAGGTCATACAGTTTCCCTCTTGTTCGCTGGAACATTCCTGCTTGGGGCTTATGGACAACATCCAACTATCCTGAGGCCGCCATGCTGTGAGGACGCCGAGCACATGGAGCAGCCATGCATAGGTGCTCTGGTTGGCAGTCCTAATCTTTAGTCATCCCCCAGCCCCCAGACATGCAAGCGAAGCTGTCTTGGGTCTTCCAGACCAGCCCTGCAGCCAGCTGAGTATCACTGAGTGACCTCAATCAACACCACCGAGAGCGAAAGAATTGCCCAGGCAAGCCCTGCCTGAATTCCTGACCCACATAATCTAAGAGCACAGTAAAATGGCTATTTTAAGCCACAAAATCTGGGATGGTTTGTTACACACCAAAAGTAATGGAACAGGAATTGGGGTTCCATCCAGCTCTGTGTTCTGCCCTCCTTGCATGCGGGGGGGGGCGGGGGGGGAACCTTGTCCTCATTGTTCAAAACATTGTCTAGTGCTCCAACCATCACATCTGCATTCCAGACAGTAGGATGTTGGGAGCGATGAAGAAGGGCAAAGGGCCTGACCCAGCTGTCTGTTGAGGAAGCTCCTGGAAGATGTCTCAGGACATGACGTCATACTGGCCAGTATTTGGTCACGTGGCCACACCTCACAGTAAGAGATGGTGGGAAACACTGTCTTTATTCTAGATGCCCCTGTGCATAACTAAAAACCAGAAGTTCTATTACCTAAGAAGATGAAGGAAATGAATATTACAGCAGTCTGACACCGCATCCAGAAATTCCTTCGGCCCTTCCTTCTTCCCCCCTTCCCCCACCCCCCGTTGTATATTCCCACACTTTCAGCCCACCCAGGGTCCTAACCCGAACACCAAGGCTGAAGAAAACTACAGATCTTCACAGAGAACATGCAAAAGACAAAAGAGTGTTTCTCTGGTGAGTCCTGACGGCCTCTCTCAAGGCGTAATTTTTGATACTAACGAAGTCCCTGGTCTCTTTTCTTTCTAAAGACCCCTTCCCACAAAGGATGAGGTAAGACTCAGATGGGGAGGAGGCGGGGCATCTGGTTCATTAACATCTGTAAGGATGTCCAGCACCGGCTCATCTAATCCTTGCCCTGAGACAGGCCACTGCTCTTATCTTCATTTAACAGATGAGAAAAACCCGAGGCCCAGAAAGCTTAAGTGACTCATTCAAAGTCACACAGCTAAGGAAGTGGCAAGGACAGAAGGGCAGCCGCAGCGGCTGTCACACAGCTCGTCACAGCTCATCCCCAAGCACGAGGTCAGGTGCCAGGCCCCAGGCGATGGCTCTGTAAACACCACATCCAGGCGTGTCCCTCCCCGGAGCTCGTCAGAGGTTCCACACGGCCTGCCGTGGAGCCGAAGCGTCTGTCCTTCCTGCAGGCTCCTTCCTGCTCCCGCAGGATCGCCAGTGAGCGTGCCCAAGGGCAGGAGGCCAGGGCTCTGTTTAATCGCCCCCCACCTCTGCCACAAGCAGCTGCCTTGACTCCTGCAAAGCGAGGGGCGGGCTCCGCAGTAGGACCGAGAGCTGGGGTGGGGGGGGATGGGGGATGGGCAGTGGCCGCAGCTGAGGCACTGGGAGGAGCTTCTCTTTCAGTCCGGGCTGGGCTGGGCGGCACTCCGGAGCTCCCCGTCCCAGCGTGAGCCTCCCCCTGGCTCCCATCAGAGGCAGGCTCCTCACTGCGAGACAGGCAGGCAGGTGGGGGCAAGCCCCACAACTTGGAAATCAGTGAGCTTCGCTATGTAAAGAACCACCACCATTGATGAAAAAGTTCTGGAGACACACGGGGGTGATGGTTACCCAACGATGTGAACGGACTTGATGCCACGCAACTGCACACTTAAAAACGGCAGAAGTGGCAAGTGTTACGTACTATATATTTTACCACCCGAAGAAAACACCCCAAAACTCAGTGGCTTAAAGCAGCCACCATTTATCAGCTCATGAGCCTAGAGCTTGGGCTGTGCTAGGCTGGCCGGTTCTGCTGGACTCATCTGGGCTCCCTCACGTAGCTGTGGTCAGCTGCCAGGTCTCCTGGCCCTGGCTGGTCTAGGAAGGCCTTACTCATGTCCCGTGGTTCGTGCTGGTCTTCAGCTGGCTGTCAGCTGTGCGGGCCCACCTACGTCCGCCTGCCTAATCCCGGCACGTGTTGTTGTAACCCGGGTGTATTCGCATGCTGACAGGCGCAAGGGTCTCCAGAGCACCGAAAAAGGGCAAGTCCCCAGTGCTCATTATCACTGCTAGTGCTCCGTGGCCAAGGCAAGTCACGCCGCCAAGCCCAGACTCCGTGTGGGAGGGGACTACAGCACAGGCTGAGTACGAGGACATGTGAGAAAACCGAGGGCCACCACTGCCACGCAGCTTGTCCGTGTCCGACGTATGTGTGTGATTGCATAGGCGCGCTCCTTTTCAAAACAGAAAAGAAAGCTGGTTGCCCAAAGCAGCAGCTACTTTAACCATGGAAGGCACGAGATGCCCCCAGGCAGACGTGCAGTTTCCAAA
>NW_024423319.1:90494952-90500521 GCF_017311325.1 Ursus maritimus | reverse complement strand
ATACTGGCCAGTATTTGGTCACGTGGCCACACCTCACAGTAAGAGATGGTGGGAAACACTGTCTTTATTCTAGATGCCCCTGTGCATAACTAAAAACCAGAAGTTCTATTACCTAAGAAGATGAAGGAAATGAATATTACAGCAGTCTGACACCGCATCCAGAAATTCCTTCGGCCCTTCCTTCTTCCCCCCTTCCCCCACCCCCCGTTGTATATTCCCACACTTTCAGCCCACCCAGGGTCCTAACCCGAACACCAAGGCTGAAGAAAACTACAGATCTTCACAGAGAACATGCAAAAGACAAAAGAGTGTTTCTCTGGTGAGTCCTGACGGCCTCTCTCAAGGCGTAATTTTTGATACTAACGAAGTCCCTGGTCTCTTTTCTTTCTAAAGACCCCTTCCCACAAAGGATGAGGTAAGACTCAGATGGGGAGGAGGCGGGGCATCTGGTTCATTAACATCTGTAAGGATGTCCAGCACCGGCTCATCTAATCCTTGCCCTGAGACAGGCCACTGCTCTTATCTTCATTTAACAGATGAGAAAAACCCGAGGCCCAGAAAGCTTAAGTGACTCATTCAAAGTCACACAGCTAAGGAAGTGGCAAGGACAGAAGGGCAGCCGCAGCGGCTGTCACACAGCTCGTCACAGCTCATCCCCAAGCACGAGGTCAGGTGCCAGGCCCCAGGCGATGGCTCTGTAAACACCACATCCAGGCGTGTCCCTCCCCGGAGCTCGTCAGAGGTTCCACACGGCCTGCCGTGGAGCCGAAGCGTCTGTCCTTCCTGCAGGCTCCTTCCTGCTCCCGCAGGATCGCCAGTGAGCGTGCCCAAGGGCAGGAGGCCAGGGCTCTGTTTAATCGCCCCCCACCTCTGCCACAAGCAGCTGCCTTGACTCCTGCAAAGCGAGGGGCGGGCTCCGCAGTAGGACCGAGAGCTGGGGTGGGGGGGGATGGGGGATGGGCAGTGGCCGCAGCTGAGGCACTGGGAGGAGCTTCTCTTTCAGTCCGGGCTGGGCTGGGCGGCACTCCGGAGCTCCCCGTCCCAGCGTGAGCCTCCCCCTGGCTCCCATCAGAGGCAGGCTCCTCACTGCGAGACAGGCAGGCAGGTGGGGGCAAGCCCCACAACTTGGAAATCAGTGAGCTTCGCTATGTAAAGAACCACCACCATTGATGAAAAAGTTCTGGAGACACACGGGGGTGATGGTTACCCAACGATGTGAACGGACTTGATGCCACGCAACTGCACACTTAAAAACGGCAGAAGTGGCAAGTGTTACGTACTATATATTTTACCACCCGAAGAAAACACCCCAAAACTCAGTGGCTTAAAGCAGCCACCATTTATCAGCTCATGAGCCTAGAGCTTGGGCTGTGCTAGGCTGGCCGGTTCTGCTGGACTCATCTGGGCTCCCTCACGTAGCTGTGGTCAGCTGCCAGGTCTCCTGGCCCTGGCTGGTCTAGGAAGGCCTTACTCATGTCCCGTGGTTCGTGCTGGTCTTCAGCTGGCTGTCAGCTGTGCGGGCCCACCTACGTCCGCCTGCCTAATCCCGGCACGTGTTGTTGTAACCCGGGTGTATTCGCATGCTGACAGGCGCAAGGGTCTCCAGAGCACCGAAAAAGGGCAAGTCCCCAGTGCTCATTATCACTGCTAGTGCTCCGTGGCCAAGGCAAGTCACGCCGCCAAGCCCAGACTCCGTGTGGGAGGGGACTACAGCACAGGCTGAGTACGAGGACATGTGAGAAAACCGAGGGCCACCACTGCCACGCAGCTTGTCCGTGTCCGACGTATGTGTGTGATTGCATAGGCGCGCTCCTTTTCAAAACAGAAAAGAAAGCTGGTTGCCCAAAGCAGCAGCTACTTTAACCATGGAAGGCACGAGATGCCCCCAGGCAGACGTGCAGTTTCCAAAACGGAAGAGCAGAGACAGTGAATGTTCTAGCGTGACATCTTCCCACAGAGACCTAGAACAGAGCCCATGTTCTCAGCTTGGGGGGGGGTTGAGGACAGGGTGGGTGGATGGCAGGCAAGCAGGGTGCCCCCAGCTCTTTCCCAGCCTGGTTTGTGGAAGTGCCAGCCTCTCCCAGCCCTTTCACCCCTTACGGGGCAATTGGGATTCCGGGGTCCTGCTCCCCTCGGCACTGATATGCTGCAAAGCAGGGTTTGAAGGAGGAGGGATGGGTGGTGAGAAGCAGGCAGGAAATGACTCCTTCCACGGTTTTCCTAGCTGCCCTGTCCCAGGAAAGAGCAGCCGGAGCAGAAAGTCTGACTGTGGTTCCCTTTTTCCCTTTTATGGGTGAACCAGCTCTCTTCTGGAAGGAAGCTGGGGTGGGGTGGGGGTGTCCAGCCCTAGTTACCTGTGGAGGACTGGCCACCACAGCTTCCTGGGCGACAGGAAAGCGGCCACACCCACAGCAACAGTCTACACAAGGATGTGGAGAGCCTGGGTCAGCCCACCAACCCCCACTGAGGGACCCTAGGCAAGGTTCTTAGTGTCATGCGGTCCTTCGGTCAGTTTCTTCATATAAGTAAAATGACTAGATGAAGCCCCCTGCGTGGCCATCCTGAGGCTCCTACGCCCTAACCCCCACATGCAACAGTCCAGAGCACAGAGAAGATGCTTAACAACCATGGCCGCTCTTTCAAAATGGCTCCTTTCCAAGCCGCAAGACAAGCTAGCTTCTGTGACCCGGGCCAAGGTAACAGGGTAGTGAGGTTGCCTTTAAAGCCGTGTCTGCATAGCACATCTAACAGCCCGCCCTCCCTCCGAGGGCCGTTATGGCAGCCGTGCTCCCAGCCTCCTGATTCCAGAGAGCCTCCCCCCTCTCCTCTGCCCGGGAGCCATTCCAGAGTCTCCACTGAACATTGTCTACGGCTGTCCCAACCTTCCCTCAGAACCTTACTTCCCACTTGCTGGGGCAGGGTAGGGGAGGTGGCCCTGACAGGAAGGAAGTATGGCCTCCGGGTTGGTGGGGGGGGAAGGGGTCGCAAGCTATGGTCACCTGCAGGTTCCAGGAAGCCGGCCTAGTGGCGCCCCAGCACTGCCTCTCCAGAGTGCGGGAACCATGCTGCGGAAAGAATTTGGATTTTTCTCTTCTCTGGACCTCCCCGCCCCCCAAAATGCCAGCCAGGAGGAAACAGAGACGAGAGCATTTTTAGTGACTTCCTGTAGAAGCGGTCCTGCAGGAAGGAATATCCTTTGGAAAAAAACGGAATTAAGATTCTCATAGACTGGAGAAAGAATATGAGGCCAGGAGATGATGTTCTCTCGTCCTACTCCATGGAGCAGACCAGCCCCCAAACCACATGCACGTGCGCACACGCGCACATACACACACACACACACACACACACACACACATCCATTCCACATTCCCTTGGCTTCACCGGATTTCACCACTCAGCAAGTTCAGTTGTTCTGGGATGACCTGCCTGACACCTCAGATCACCAGGGGGCTAGAACCCAGGCTCATTTGGCATGTTGACTTGGCAAACACTGCCCCCACCTGGTTTGGTTGGTTTATTGCAAGTTCATTGATCTCCCGGGACCACCCCCCCATCCTACTGGATTATTTCTTTCTGTATGTCGCTTACCTGATGCTTTCCTCTTTCGTGAGGTAACAAAAACGTCTCTGCGTCCCAATCTTTAGTTAGGGCTGAAGGAAGGGAGACAAGCCATGGCCACGCATCTGCACGTCACCCTGGCGCTGGGGGACCCTTGGAGGCTCCCTCGCTTGGACTCTCCTCCAGAGGCCGAAAAGGGTGGATGGCCCTCTTTTCCTTCTGGATGAGGCTGGGAAGGCTGGAGGCCTCCCGCTGTCCCCCGTGGGCTCCCTGACTCCTCAGGGCCAGGGCAATACGGCCATGGTGACACTGGGGAGGGAGCACATAGGCCTGGGGCGGGGAGGCACTCGGGGACCCTGATAAACCTGTCCTGGCTTTGAAGCTCTAAAGACGAGCTACCCTCAGGTTCAGAAACCTGGACAGATGCCCCCCCCCCCAGGGCCAATGCCCAGATCCGGATGGAGGGGGAGGAGAGAGCAGGCTGCAGGGTAGGGGGGTGGCAGCGCCTCTACCCCTGCCGCCGCTGCCCCCTGTGTATAAAACTCCCTTTGTATGCAGGTCGCCGGCTGCTCCCCATGCCAGGTGCAGCTGCCAGGATTCTCAATGCGGTTTGAACACAATTTGCCAGTGTTGGTTCAGCTCCGCTGGCTTCCAGTTGGGGGGCCATATGCTGCCTTTAATCTGCCTGTACGATTCTCCCCGATGTCAGTAGGCGCAGGCGGGTGGGTGGCTGAAATGGCCCGAAAGCCGGGGCCGGGGGATGCTCCCGCTGCTGCCAGGCGGCCCGGCTCGGCACCCCCCCCCAAGACCACCGGCGGGTGCTCGCAGGAGGGCCGCAGTGCGGGGTGGCGGGGCCAGGCGGGGCCAGCCGCTGGCAGCTGCCGCCGTGCTTGGCGGTGGCGCGTGGGAGCCTCTCCGGTAGGCCATCCCCAGAGCCGTCACCGGGCCTTCCCCTCCGCAGAGATGCCTGCCAAGGAAGCCGGCCGGGGAGGTGCCAGAGCTCAGTCCAGACTTCACATTTCCCTCATTCTTTCTTTAATTGGATTTTTGGTCCTGCTGGGCAAAATAAGCTTTCCACTGGCAAAGCACTCTTGCCTCTTCTGAACACGCGATGGTGCCTGGCGGCTCTGGGTGGCTCGAGGCAGAACGTCGCCTTCCTCCCCCGCCAAAACATTCATTCCTTCTCTCTGGGGATGCGGGAGCGGGGTGCGCGCACACGCATGCACACACACACACACACACACACACACACACCACCGGCACCATATGCACCCAAACACCGCCCCCACCGTATGCACACACACGCACACCACATGCGCGGGCACACGCCGCATGCACGCGTGTACACACCACCACCATACGGGCACACACATACCACACACCGCGGACACACAGCACCGCACGTGCCCTCTGCCGGGTCCAGGTGAACTTGGCCTCCCTCTGAAAACTTCACTTTGAGGCCTTCTTTGAACTAACCAGGTGAGGATCCTGGCTCAGAATGGCCCGAGCATCTGGCACCGTGGCCTGAGCTGGGGCCCAGGGGCTGGCTGCGCCCTCAGCAGCTGGCCTGCCCCCTCCCCGGTAGTTAGAGCCTTCTTCCCTGGAGCCCTGCAAGTCCCAGTTTAGTGACCCAGCCACAGATTAAAGTGCCAAGAAGCCATCTCCTTTCCTTCCTTGACAAGCAGGCAAGTAAGCTTAACTTAGTTTGGGGGGGTCGCTGAGGGAAAAGCGGGCAGGCGAGCTGGACTCTGCCTGAGCAGTAGGATTCTACTAGCAACACAGAAGACATTTGGATGCTCAGAGACATTGGACCGAGCATCAGGGAAGAAAGGCAGAGGAGGAAGAGAAAGAAGGGGGAGGAAGGGGAGAAGGAAGAGGAGGAGAAAAGGGAGAAGAGAATTAGAGGAGGGAAGGAGAGGGGAAGGGACAAGGGGAGGGGAGAGAGGAAGAAAAGAGGGGAGGAAGGGGAGAGGGAAGGCAGGGAGGGGAAGGAGAGGAGGGGAGGAAT
>NW_024423319.1:90494802-90494942 GCF_017311325.1 Ursus maritimus | reverse complement strand
AAAGGAGGGATGGAGGGGGAGGGAGAAGGGGGGAGGAAAGGAGGGATGGAGGGGGAGGGAGAAGGGGGGAGGAAAGGAGGGATGGAGGGGGAGGGAGAAGGGGGGAGGAAAGGAGGGATGGAGGGGGAGGGAGAAGGGGG
>NW_024423319.1:90484694-90494454 GCF_017311325.1 Ursus maritimus | reverse complement strand
GAGGGAGAAGGGGGGAGGAAAAGAGGGATGGAGGGGGAGGGAGAAGGGGGGAGGAAAGGAGGGATGGAGGGGGAGGGAGAAGGGGGGAGGAAAGGAGGGATGGAGGGGGAGGGAGAAGGGGGAAGGAAAGGAGGGATGGAGGGGGAGGGAGAAGGGAGAGGGAAGGAGGAGGGAGGGAGAGGAGGGATGGTGTGGGGGGAGAGAAGGGTCAGAGAAAGAAATGAGGGGAAGGGAAGAGAGGAGAGAGGAGGGGGAAAGGGAAGGAGGAAGAAAAGAGGTGGGGGAGGAAAAGGAAAATGAGCAGACAAAAGGAAGGAGGGAGGGGAAAAAGAGGGAAGGGAGGGAGGGAAGAGCCACCCCCCCACACCCCGCTCCCACCATCTTCAAAGGAGATCAGTGTTCCCTGGCAGCAGCTCTGAGGAGCAGCAGAGCTGAACCATAAGCTCCCCGGGGTTTAGCCTGGGGGAACCTCACTGGCACGCCCCCCCCACCCACCCAGCTGGGAGCCGTCACTGGCAGTCTTCAGTGTCTGCTCCCGAGGTCTAGGGCCCGCACCTCCCTGCAGCTGGGGCATGGGTTAGAGCCCTCCCAGGAAGTCCTGAGCCCCAACAGCAGGCGGAAAGCTGCTGATGGTCAAATACATCACAATATTTCAGAGTCCCTGTTAACAAGCACCCATTAAAATTTGACAACCAGATAGTGGCGCAGAAAGCACTCGTTTTGAAAAAAACCGGAGCGCTTTCTGCTGCTTCAGCAAGACAAAGCCGGTGTACCTGTCCCTCGCATTTTAAGCCCGGAGCTCGAGGCCTTAGCTCCTGGGCGCTGCCTGGTTAATGTTTACTTGCCGGGTCACATCTGAACCTGGCTTGTTCACCAGCCTGCCGTTGTAAGCGCAGTGCCAGTCAGCCTGCCTTTTTTTAATCAAAAGATAAAACAGTCGGTCATCAAGGATTAATGACTCTTACAGCATCCATATGAGGCTCGTATTTATCTTTTAAAAGAAAACGGAAGGAAGAAAAATGACCAGATTTTGTTTCAGTAAGCAGTTGAAAGCTCCTCTGGTACGTTGAATTCATTCATTCATTCGTTCAGTCACGTGTCTGGGAGAAGCCAGCAGGAGCCCCTTCCATCTTAAGAACCTCTGGCTGTGAGATAAACCCCCGAGTAACCAGATTAACTATGAAGTATGTCTCCGTCAGGTTTTAGGCATTAGTTCAAGTGTACTTTCTGGGCGTTCCGGCTTCTTGCAGCGAGCTGCCCGTTCTGGTATTCCAGGGAGCACTTGGTTCGGGCGGAGGAAGAGTCTCTGCTTCCCCGCTCCGGCTTCAAAACAGAGCTCGTGCGTGCAATGACATTACCGCGCAGTGTTGACTTAACTGAGCATATTAATATTTTAAATAGGTTCCCATATGATTCATAGACTTTTGCATAGCACCGGGTGTATAAATATCTCTCCGCATCTGAACACCCAGAGGCACACGTGCACGCTCACGCACACACGCACACAGACACATACAAGCGCCTGTGTCCCATACACATGGATGTGACCATGCAGAGTGTTTTGACTACGAAAATACTTCTTTGAGACTGTTTGGGGGCTCGCGACAGATAGTATGACACCGGGATCTTTTCTTCAGCCGCCCAACCTGCAGTTTGGCAAAAAAACAAAAACAAAAACAAAAACAAAAACAAAAACAATTGGCCTGCTCTCATCGAAAGTGGGCCCTACTGTTTTCTAAGTGGACTGTCTTCATGCCGGCCTCTTCCTTTATATTCCCTACCCTCTTTTCTAAGAGTGTCTTTGCGCTCCAGGGGATGAAAGCTATCACTGTTGCATGGGGATACTTGAAATCACAGCCAGAAATGTCAAGGTGCTCCCTCCCACACTGTCAGCAACGTGACACACTCAGGTTACCGTGCCGGCCATCCTGGAAATTAAATGCAGCCCATCATCGTGTGGCTTCAAAGAAAGGCAAATACGGGTTCTGGAGTGGGCTGGGGAGCACAGACAAATTCAAAGAACCCCGGTGGGGTCCCTCTATTAGAGATCAAGCTCTCTCCAGGTCTGTCCGGCTCCTCATCCGAACCACGGTGATATTCACACGTGATCTACCAGTCAGTGGGGGGGCCAGAATTAGGCGAGAGAATAGAACTGAAAGGAAATGCCTACAGGGGATTATTTGCAGGCGGGATAACTACCAGCTCAGTTCCCGTGGGAAGGGTGTCACCTGAAAGCCCTAGAAGCCCTGCTGGTTTGCAGCTCTGCTGTTCTGACCTCTGTTGGGGGTGGGAGTGTGGAGAAGGAATCCAGGTGGAAGTTTCCAAAAGCACTGTCGTCACTGATAAAACTGCGAAGTCTTGAAAAAGCCTCTGGTCAATCTCATCTAGAAAGAACTGGAAATGCAGACAAGGGGCCTTTTTGCCCACATGAGGCCAGCCGTTCCTCCTGGTGACCCAAACCCTCAAAATAGTAAAGGGCTTTGCCATAAGGTACCTATTAATTACAAAGGGAAGAATCATCACTTTAGACTGGAGAAAGCTGGCAGACATCTCTTTGTCCAAATGTCCAGGTCAGGGGGCACCTGGGTGGCTCAGTCGGTTAAGCATCCAACTTCGGCTCGGGTCGTGATCTCAGGGTCCTGGGATCGAGCCCCTCACTGGGGAGTCTGCTTGTCTCCCTCTCCCTCTGCCCCTCCTCCTCTCATGCTTTGTCTCTCTCTCTCTCTCAAATAAATAAATGAAATCTTTTTAAAAAAATTGTCAGGGTCAGGAAAGCCAACTAAAGACTGAGGAACTGTCCCAGATTAAAGCAAACTGGGCACCCATGGCAATGGAATGGAATGTGTGATTCTGAATTGGCTCTTGGAACAGAAGAAAAATTTTTTTTTCTTTTGCTATCAAGGGCAGTAGCGGGACAATTGAAGAAATGTGAATGTAGATTAGATAACTGTATTATAGCCATGTTAATTTCCTGATTTTGATAACTGCATTGTGGTTATATAACAGAATATCCTTGTTTCTTAAGACATCTACACCAAACTATCAGAGGTAAAGGGTCATCATGTCTGCAACTTATTCTCAAATAGTCCAGAAATCCCTATCTCTATGGCTAGCTGGCCAGCTAGCTACTTACTGTATATCTGTCGACAGAGAGAGAATAAAGGAAATTAGCAAAATGCCAACCTTTGGAGAATCTGGGTGAAGGGTAAGTCAGCATTCTTCGTACTATTTCTGAAACTTTCCTATGAGTCTGAAATTTAAGCTCAAGATGAATATATACATAAAGGAGTTCGGGTTTCTCTTTGGAGCAGCAAGGAACAAGGGAGATGAGGAATGGGCTGGAGCCAAACCTGGTCAACATGAGGGTCCCCCAAGGGTCAGCGGATAGGGTGGCCATGACCCAGCAGAGGGGAAATGGGACCGGGTCCCCCAGCACTAGTGCTGACCTCAGCAAAAAGTGGCTTCTAGAACTTTCCACAACATGTACCTACGCTGAAGCAGGCTAGGAAAATGTTCTTTATGGCCCAGTGCTCAGCATGGGGCTCACCACTGAGTAGGTGTTCAATTAGTATTGATGCTGAGTGAGTAAGGGAAGGAAGGAAGGAAGGAAGGAAGGAAGGAAGGAAGTGAGGGAGGGAGGGAGGAAGGAAGGAATATGTTCCTCCCTCCGCATCACACACGGCAGGGCAGCAGGCTCTCACAGGTCCGACCAGGGCGGGGCGCCTCTGTTTACTGGCCCTGTTGGATGAGAAGGCTTGAGCGACAGTGGGAGTCAGAGCTCCCTGCATTCATCCGAGAGCTTCTGTGAGATTCATTATTTAAGCGACAGCACATCCCCCAAATAAACACGTGCGGCTTCGCAGCCCGCAGCCCGGGAACACTATTAAATCCACAGCGGCAAAAGGCTCAGGCCTTCGCTGCTGCGTGCAATTTCCAGCCGGCTCACTATTCTTTTGTCACCGCCTTTTTATTGGTTTTCTCAAAGTGGTTACAACGCTGTTATTGTAAAACCCTCACACCAGAAGAGTGAGAGAGGCGGCTGTGCCCGAGAATAGAGCAATTTCTGCCGGGAGAGCCTGCACACCTGGTGGGGGAGGCTACCTCGCAAAACTGGGGGAGGGGGGAGACGGAGCCCTTCCTTTGCTCAGGCCCACTTGACCCACTTGTAAATCCACTGGGGGCCACGACAGCCCTTGAAGTCCCTGGAGGGTAAATGGCCTTGGTGCTTTCTGCCCCTGGGGGAGGGGTCCCCATCTGAAGAATCTCAGTGGCCCGCTCCCGCCAGCATCCCCACTCCTCACCTGCAGCAAAGACTTCTTTCACCCCACTGGGTTGTGGGTATCGAGGTGTGATTTGCTGGCCAGGGCACGGGCCCGCTTTGAGTGTTCATACACATTTCACACCACCCAGCTCAAGAAATAGAGCATCGCCGTCCAATACAACTTCCCGCGAGGTTGAATATGTTGTGTGTGCGTCACACGTGGCTACTGAGGCACTTGAAATGTGGCTAGCGGCTCCTGTATTAGACAGCACAGATAGAGAACATTTCCAGAAAGTTCCCTCGCGCCCCTCCCAGTCAACACTTCCCAAGAGGCGAGCGCTTTTCTGACCTGTATCACGGTAGACCGGGATTTCTCCACCTTGGCAAGATTCGTATCCGGAGCCAGATCACTGTGAGCTCGGAGCTGTGCACCAGAGAACATCCGCCACGACCCCCGGCCTCCACGTCCTAGAGGCCATAGCACCCACCCCCAACTGTGACCACCCAAAATGTCTCCAGACCCAGCCAAACGTCCCCCAGTGGCTGGTAGCGTGGAGATACACTGCTGGTTGAGAACTGCTGCCCGAGATTTGGTTCTGCCTCTTTTTACACTTCGAATAAATGGAATCATACAGTGGTATATACTGTGTGCAGCCTCTTCTGCGTATAGAGAAAGACAGACAGTAGGAATGTGCTGCTCGCACTTGGGGAGGCGGGAAGTCTGAGATCGGGGTGCCAGTGTGGTACGGCGAGGACCCTCTTCCGGGTGGCAGACGTCCCTCAGGGGCGGGCTGCAAGCAGCTGCTGTTGTTCAGCATGGTGACTGTGTGACTCGTCCAGACCGTCGCGGGTAGGGGGGGCTCATGACTTTGTGCAGCTGGGTAGCGTTCCACCGTGTGGCTGTACTGCAGCTTGCGTATCCGTTTGTCTGCTGCTAAACATCTGGGCTGTTTCTGGTTTGGGGCCAGCATGCGCGACGTGGCCGGGAATGTTCTGGAACGGAGCTCTGTGTGGACAAAGGCTGCCGCCTCTCCTGGGGGCATGCCCAAGCGTGGGAGTGCTGACTCAGCATCATCCGAAGCTCTTCCAAGTCTACGCTGGACCATTCCATATGCCCAACAGCAATGGATGAGCGTTCGGGTTCCTCCGCACCCTAGCCCGCCAGGCGACATCATCTGTCTTTGCCGTTTCAGCCTTTCGAGGGGGTGGCGGGGTGGCAGGGTGGCCCCCACAAAGCTGCCCAGAGGCAGCAGATTCAACGTGCAGCCAATAACAAAAGCGTGAGCACTGACATGGGCCTTGGAGCCAGCCCCCTCCCTGGCCTTGGTGAGCTCTGGCGGGGAGCTAAGTGTGCCTTCAGAGTCCCCACAGTGGGGGTGGGGCAGGTATCCCCCCCACCCCCATTGTCTTTCTGTTCCTCAGCTTGTAGGAAGGGAGAAGTCCCAGACAAGAAGACGGTTCCTGGAAAGCTGAGTTTGCCTCACAAATGAGAATAGCAGGTCAAATGTGTTCTGTGGGAAACCCTCAAGCCCTGCCCCCCCCCAGCCCCACCCCACTTTCAACACACACGTGCACACACAGCCCTCCCCTAGACGCACAGGACAGCAACTCATTCTCTGCAAGGGGAGGGTTGACGTCGACGAGGAGAGATGAGAAGACAAGAAGAGCTGCTGGGCCGCTACTTGGGGAGTTCAAAACAGGTTGGCTGAGGACTTGCCAACTTTGGGAGGCCACGGCCTGCAAAGATTGTAAATTAGACACTGGAAAATGGGCCACACATCAAAGAAATAAGCCCCAACACCCACCTCAGTGCGGCTGCTGGTCTAATTTTACACAGAAAATAAACAGTGCAACTCAGAAGTTGGAGATAATATAATCCCACCAGGACCTGGACACAGAGAGCTGCCTGCGTTGGGATTGACACAGTGTAACAGGTGAATCAAGACGGGGTTACGAGAGAAGTCAGAAATCTGCAGAAGAGGAGAGCCCGGGATTAACCACAAGACAGAGGAAGCACCCCACCATCCAAATAAGAGTATATGTCTTTTTTTTTTTAAGATTTTATTTATTTATTTAAAGAAAGAGAGAGAGAGACCCCTAGTGGGGGGAGGGACAGAGGGAGAGGGACAAGTAGACTCCCCACTGAGCAGGGAGCCGACATGGGGCTCGATCCCAGGACCCTGAGATCATGACCTGAGCCGAAGGCAACCGCTTAACCCACTGAGCCGCCCAGGAGTGCCAAGAATATGTGTTTTAACATGCTCTTTTGTTTGGTGCTGTCTCTGAGGGCCTCTTTAACTGCAGTGCTCCCCTAAAACTTTACCTTGAGGAAATGTTACTTCTCTGCCCCCCCCCAAAAAAATTACTCTGACATCCATTAGGAAACTGGGTAATGAAGCAATCTGTGCCTGCTACCATAGTATGTGGTCTCTCGTGGGCCCCGCAGGTCTCTGACAACATTATCCTGTAGTGGTCAAGGGGACAGGGCGTTGGGGGACAGGGGTAGGGGATCAGGGGCCCCTTGGAGATAGCATCACGCATTCTGCAAATGGCTCAGGAAAGAAATGGCTAGAATTGGGAAGTGGCTTTTCTGGCATTCAGAACGTGGACCTTAGTCAACCTAGACAGGGGACTCGGATCTAGCTCTCTTGTTCCTATATGTCTTGGGGCTGGAACATTCTTACCCCACCAGAAGCAGGACTTAAAGTTGGCATCTGCTTGGGTCGTCCAGACAAAGCTTGTACAGCAAATGCTCCAGGTCCATATTTCTCTTTGTATTTTCTCTTTGCCCGCCTTTAAAATATTAACTAAAATGTGAGCTCCGTGGGGGGGGCGGGGCGCAGGTCATCCGCATGAGCGGCTACAGATGGACCCGGGCCGCTGCTCACTGGATATTCATTGAACAGCCGAAGAGCGAAGCCCTAACTGAATGCCCAGGCCTGGGTTCAGCCGAGCTGCTCACCATTGCAAAGGCAGGGTGTTGGGCGCAGAGAAGGCCCACTCGGGATGCGACAGAGGAACACGAGGCCGTGAGCCTGGCGTGACAGGTTTGGGAGTGACCAAAGTGAGGAGCCCAAGCGGAAGGTGACTTCCCTGCATGTTCCGGGTCCAGCCACGTTCTCGGTGCCTCGGTGCTGATTTGACCTCCATTCCCAGCCTCCGGGGGCAGCAGGCCTGATGAGACTCAGCAGGGCCCTTCTGGCCCCAAACCTCAGGCCGTGATCGCAAGCAAGTTTCCAGGAAGGAAAAGCTCTAGGCAGACAGGGGTTGGCCGGACCCCCAAACTTCCCTCCCGGAACATCCCGTCCTCCTGCGGTTTGCACCTAGAAGCTGCGGGCCACCCCCAGGAAAAAAAAAACACTCTTTATGGCTGGGTCCCACGAAGGGCAGAGTCCTTTGCTCTGCTTTGCTTCAGCTGAGTCGAGACAGGCAGGCATTTCGAAAATCAGCTTTATTCTTGAAAGAGGAACAGAAACATTAGCAGCATAAGATCACACTCATTTCCCAAGTCCCGATTCCCGGAGGTGGGTACGGCTGGACACACAGGAGCTCCCTTGGGTCCGAACCCACGCGCTGGAGTCAGATAAGGGAGATGGAGAGCCAGCCAGCGGCCCCGGCTTTGCCAAGGTCCCCTTCCTCCCGGCCTGCGAGCCGCCAGAGGCAGACAGCACCTCTGTCCCAGGACCCGCGGGGAGTCGCTTCCCTGTCCTTCTGCCTCGGAGATGGCACCTCCCGGGGCCCCTTGGTCTCCTCTCCGTGGTGTGAGGGCGCAGCTTAGCCAGCGGATGATTTGCAGGGCAGCCGTGGTTGACAGGCAGCAAATAATAGAGCTCTCTGGGTCTCTGTTATCTAAGCCACCTACCTCCGGAGCTTCCCTTGGCAACTCACTCAGGAAGCGCCCCTCCCCCCACACCATCTGGAAGTGGTTTTTGAAAAATCTACTCATTATTGTTAAAAAGCAACACGTAGGCTTTTGCAAGATACAGTTACAACAGCAGCCCCTAAAGTGTAAGTTCCTAAATGTAGGGATGTGTGCTCTGTGCCCCACTATATAACCACGTGGCACGGGGAAGGAGTCCGGTAAATGGCGGTGGACCGGATGAAGAATTAATACATTTGCAATAAGGGTGCTCCTGTTATTTCTGCAAAACAAATAGTTCCAAAATGTAGCAGCTTAACAACCATTTTATTATGCTCTCGGTTTCCATGGGCTGGGAATTTAGACGGGACCCAGGCGTGATGCCTCGTGTCTCTGGCCCACGATGTCTGAGGTCTCAGTGGAAAAGATGTGAAGGTATGAGGGGCTGGAGGCATCATCCTTCACTCACAAGTCCGGCCCTTGGGTGGAAGTGACTCGAAGTCTCGGCTCGCAGAGACGGTCCTTCCGAGCACCGCCATGCTGCCTCTGCATGAGTCGTAGGACCCAGCCCTGTCATCCTTTTGTTTCAAGCTGTCACCAGCCCATCCGGATTCGAGGGGAGGAGAGATAGACCCCACCTCTCTTTAGAAGGAGTACAGAAAACTTCGGGGTCCTATTTTAAAACCACCCCTAAGGGGAAAGCCCTGGCTCCCTTAAGGATGTTCCATTTATTCCTGCCGCAGAATTTCTCTCGCACGTCTTGTGCACGACCTGTCAAGCCCCAGGCTCGGTCCTGGGTGAGGATTTTGCAGGTGAACACAATAGACATTGTCTCTGCCCTCGTGTAGCCCGCGCTCTAGTGCTCCTCGAGGAGACAGACGTCACACCAATAGCCCGGCAGACAAGCGCAGTTACAGATCATCATAAGGGAGGGGCAGGGAATGCCCTCCAGAAAGATCGGGAATGCTTGATTTAGATGGGAAATAGCTTGCTACTCTAGGAGCAAAACCTGATGCAAGGTTTGAAGCGCAAGCAGGGGGCTTCCGAGGGGCTTCCTGGGAGCACCAGGGGAGCAAGGAGCACCTGACAAAGGGCTGGGAGGGAAGCCAGAGGGTGGAGGATGGGTCAGTAAGTAGGCTCCCGCCTCGGGCAAATGGTGCTCGGTGCTGCGGGATGCTTCTGGCTGACGGTGCAGAACACACTTCGGATTGGCCCACCCGAAGGACAAGGAAGCTGGGACATCTACCCCCCAAAATCCTAACAGTCACGGTAGGGGGGGTACCGGTGCGGGCTGTCCTCCCCGTGGGCCCTGCCCACTCTGGTAGCCAGGGAGAAGCTCAGGCAAAGGGCCCTAAATGCTGGTGGAAGGAGCCCTTCTTTGGCTCTGGAGGTGCCTACCCCAGAACCTTCCCGCAGCGGTCAAGGGGGCCCTCCTTGGGCAAGCGGTCTTCTCAAAGGAGTTCAAGGGTCAAGAACATAGGATTTGTAGATGGTCCATCTATTTGCCCATGTGATACACGGACTGTCACCAAACACCACCCCGATGCCAGCAGGGGTGGGGGACAGTTAGATGGCAAATGCATTTCTGGTTTTCTGCTCCTGGGTTTGCGGTGACTGTCAGCACTGAACTCCCTGCCCCC
>NW_024423319.1:90482622-90484684 GCF_017311325.1 Ursus maritimus | reverse complement strand
TTTTGTTTCAAGCTGTCACCAGCCCATCCGGATTCGAGGGGAGGAGAGATAGACCCCACCTCTCTTTAGAAGGAGTACAGAAAACTTCGGGGTCCTATTTTAAAACCACCCCTAAGGGGAAAGCCCTGGCTCCCTTAAGGATGTTCCATTTATTCCTGCCGCAGAATTTCTCTCGCACGTCTTGTGCACGACCTGTCAAGCCCCAGGCTCGGTCCTGGGTGAGGATTTTGCAGGTGAACACAATAGACATTGTCTCTGCCCTCGTGTAGCCCGCGCTCTAGTGCTCCTCGAGGAGACAGACGTCACACCAATAGCCCGGCAGACAAGCGCAGTTACAGATCATCATAAGGGAGGGGCAGGGAATGCCCTCCAGAAAGATCGGGAATGCTTGATTTAGATGGGAAATAGCTTGCTACTCTAGGAGCAAAACCTGATGCAAGGTTTGAAGCGCAAGCAGGGGGCTTCCGAGGGGCTTCCTGGGAGCACCAGGGGAGCAAGGAGCACCTGACAAAGGGCTGGGAGGGAAGCCAGAGGGTGGAGGATGGGTCAGTAAGTAGGCTCCCGCCTCGGGCAAATGGTGCTCGGTGCTGCGGGATGCTTCTGGCTGACGGTGCAGAACACACTTCGGATTGGCCCACCCGAAGGACAAGGAAGCTGGGACATCTACCCCCCAAAATCCTAACAGTCACGGTAGGGGGGGTACCGGTGCGGGCTGTCCTCCCCGTGGGCCCTGCCCACTCTGGTAGCCAGGGAGAAGCTCAGGCAAAGGGCCCTAAATGCTGGTGGAAGGAGCCCTTCTTTGGCTCTGGAGGTGCCTACCCCAGAACCTTCCCGCAGCGGTCAAGGGGGCCCTCCTTGGGCAAGCGGTCTTCTCAAAGGAGTTCAAGGGTCAAGAAC
Source organism: Ursus maritimus (assembly GCF_017311325.1). NCBI lineage: Eukaryota > Metazoa > Chordata > Mammalia > Carnivora > Ursidae > Ursus > Ursus maritimus. The sequence continues at coordinate 90,483,787 of NW_024423319.1, read as the reverse complement.
ATAGGATTTGTAGATGGTCCATCTATTTGCCCATGTGATACACGGACTGTCACCAAACACCACCCCGATGCCAGCAGGGGTGGGGGACAGTTAGATGGCAAATGCATTTCTGGTTTTCTGCTCCTGGGTTTGCGGTGACTGTCAGCACTGAACTCCCTGCCCCCACCCCGCCCCTCCCCTTTGTGACTAATGGAAAACATTGACAAAATTGCCCATGGGCAGGCAAGGTGGGGCTGTGTGTGCCCAGGAGAGCATTTTCCCTTTGTGTGAGGTTAACTGCCGGGAATTGTGGGCACCACACCCCGCAGCTCTGACCTCAGTTGAGCTTCGTGGCAGAGAGGCTGGCCCACCCTAAATTACCAAGACACCACTCGTGGGGGGCTCGCTCTGCCTAGCCAGTTCCCCGGGAGGGAAGCGCTTACTTACAGGGACAACTGCGAAGTGGCACCCTCCCTGAATGATGGCTACATTCGCCTGAGACCACGCCCTTGACATGTGCTGGGTTGCTGTTAACCTGGCCATCGCTGTTACGGCTGGCAGGTGGCTCTCAGGCTCTGGACCCCTTAGTGAGATTCCAGGAAAACACACATGGCTCGTCTGCAAAGCTTTACCACTCCAGGCTCCACCGAATTGTGGGGCGGCAGCAAACTGGAGGTAATAAGCTAGAGCAACGGGAGGGAAAATAAGTGAGCAACTGAAAGAAAATGTAGTCTTATTTTTAAATAGCTAAATCGAATTTCTGTAGAATTTTCAAACAGCGTTTGTCTTAATGACCCTTTTCCAATTCCACTGTTAGCAAATATCAAGTCTATACCATGCCCTGAGTTAAGCGGTATTTTTAAGTAAAAAAAAAAAAAAAGGGTAATAATACTGATAATAATAATGACCACCACTGCAAAGAAAGTGCTTAGCAGGGTGGATAACTGAACCCAGGAATGATGATGCCCTGGGCCACCTGTCTCCCTGCTGTGTTCTCCCCCACCCCCCAGCCCCCCACACCCCGCCGCTGCTCACCTGCGGGCTCTCGAGTGCTCTCCCACACAGCGACCCATCCTTCCATCCTGCCAGGGTCACTGCTACCCCGAGGACAGCCAAGCTCTGTGTGTGTGTGTGTGTGTGTGTGTGTGTGTGTGTGAGAGAGAGAGAGAGAGAGAGAGAGAGAGAG
>NW_024423319.1:90481141-90482612 GCF_017311325.1 Ursus maritimus | reverse complement strand
GAGAGAGAGAGAGAGAGAGAGAGAGAGAGAGGGAGAGAGAGAGAAGGAGGGACAGACTGAGGGGAGGGATAGGAGAGGAGAAAAGGAGAGGAGGGGAGGGAGGAGGAAGGAAAGAGGGGAAGAGGAGAAAGAGAGGGCAGGGGAGGGGGGGAGGAGAAGGGAAGAGGAGGGAGAGAGGAAGGGAGAAGGAGAGAGGAAAGGGGGAGGGGAACCAGGGAAGGGGAGGAGAAGGGAGAAAAGTCCATTGGGATGGAAAAGCCAGGAAGTCAAATTCCTAACCCAGGGATAACTAGAATCCCAGCTGCACCAAGAACAGAGTGGTGGTAAAACCATTCAAACTCAGAACTGCTGACAGCGGAAAATAAACTCATCATTGCTGGTGAATGGAAACTTCAGGAAGATGGTGTCCTGGACCCCAGACCCCACATGCCCCTGTCCTGGGTATAGGGCGCAGAAGGTGTGGTGGGTTGAAAAGGAGGGAGAGAGGGCCCGGGGGCTGCAGGGTGAGGCACCTCTGAAAGCCTTCAGGCCAAGCCGCTACAAGTCCAGAGAGGCGGAGGGAAGAAGGCAGCAGGACGCGGGAAGGAAGCCGGAAGTGGGAGGACGGTGAAGGGAGCAGGGGGCCTGGGGCAGGGAGGGCATGAGCTGAGGCAGAACCCCAGGGGCGGGTGCGGTAGCCTGAGGCAGAGATCCTGCGCAGGAGACTCGGGAGGCGCTGGGGTCAGAGCCAGGGCATGCCCACTGTCTGGGGCCCCCAGAGCTTGGGCTTGGCCAAAAGCAGCAACCGTGCCTACGGGTGCCCAGGGAAAGGCCTGGGCGCCACGACTCCTCCCGACCCCAACCACCTTCCCCTTCCCTGACCCCAGTCCCGGGTGTGCCTGGGTGCTGAGCACCATTGGGAGGAGAGGGACAGACCCCTGGGGTCCCTTTTACTGAGGATGAGCGCCCCTCCCCCAGCTTTGGACAGCAGGCACCTGCGCAACTCTTTGGAGGCCCTCCCTGGAGCGGCTCACTGGCACTGAACCAGAAGTGTCCAGGCGTTTCTAGCCCTGCTCCCAGAGTAGCCCCGAGCTGCTGACCACGCCCAGCGAGGGAGCCTGACAGCACAGCTCCCTTGCCCAGGGGCAGGACAGCCTCTGAGGTAGGCACTCAGCCTCCATGAGCGGTGGCACTTGGTCTGAAATCGACACCCCCCCCCCGCCCCCACTCCCGCTTCTGGGTATCTCCGAGGAGCCCAGCCCTAAGAAATCACTTCCCTGGAAATCCTCATCTCAGGGTCTGCTTCTGGAGAAATGGAAGTCATGGGGCTGCGGGCTGGGCAAGAAGAACAGTTATTGTGGGTACGCCCGTTACAGACAGCTCTCAGCGGGTCCCCGGAGCGCAGGGCACGGGGGAGGAAGCGGAAGCCCGGCGGCGCTCAGAAGGGACTTGCCCAGGGTGTCAGAGCTGGGGAGCAGAGCAGCCTAGAAGC
>NW_024423319.1:90480352-90481131 GCF_017311325.1 Ursus maritimus | reverse complement strand
GAGAGAGAGAGAGAGAGAGAGAGAGAGAGAGGGAGAGAGAGAGAAGGAGGGACAGACTGAGGGGAGGGATAGGAGAGGAGAAAAGGAGAGGAGGGGAGGGAGGAGGAAGGAAAGAGGGGAAGAGGAGAAAGAGAGGGCAGGGGAGGGGGGGAGGAGAAGGGAAGAGGAGGGAGAGAGGAAGGGAGAAGGAGAGAGGAAAGGGGGAGGGGAACCAGGGAAGGGGAGGAGAAGGGAGAAAAGTCCATTGGGATGGAAAAGCCAGGAAGTCAAATTCCTAACCCAGGGATAACTAGAATCCCAGCTGCACCAAGAACAGAGTGGTGGTAAAACCATTCAAACTCAGAACTGCTGACAGCGGAAAATAAACTCATCATTGCTGGTGAATGGAAACTTCAGGAAGATGGTGTCCTGGACCCCAGACCCCACATGCCCCTGTCCTGGGTATAGGGCGCAGAAGGTGTGGTGGGTTGAAAAGGAGGGAGAGAGGGCCCGGGGGCTGCAGGGTGAGGCACCTCTGAAAGCCTTCAGGCCAAGCCGCTACAAGTCCAGAGAGGCGGAGGGAAGAAGGCAGCAGGACGCGGGAAGGAAGCCGGAAGTGGGAGGACGGTGAAGGGAGCAGGGGGCCTGGGGCAGGGAGGGCATGAGCTGAGGCAGAACCCCAGGGGCGGGTGCGGTAGCCTGAGGCAGAGATCCTGCGCAGGAGACTCGGGAGGCGCTGGGGTCAGAGCCAGGGCATGCCCACTGTCTGGGGCCCCCAGAGCTTGGGCTTGGCCAACTGC
>NW_024423319.1:90454907-90480327 GCF_017311325.1 Ursus maritimus | reverse complement strand
AAAAGCACTGTCTGCGCACTGATAAAACTGAGAAGTCTTGAAAGCCTTGTCAACTTCATCTAGAAAGAACTGGAAAGCATGCAGAAAGGGCCTTTTGCCCACATGAGGCCAGCCGTTCTTCTCCTGGTGCCCAAAAACCTCAAATAGTAGCTGGCTTGTATTACAATGGCGCTATACAATAGCAAAGGGAAAGGAATCATCACTTAGACTGTAGAAAGCTTGGCAACACTTTGTCCAAATGTCCAGGTCGGGGCACCTGGGGCTCGGTTCGGTTAACATTCCAATTTCGTAGCCGTGGCTCGTGATCTCGGTGTCCTAGATTCTAGCCTCACGGGAGTCTCAGCTTGTCTCCCTCTCCCTCTGCCCCTCCCTCCTCTCATGCTTTTCATCTCTCTCTCTCTCAAATATGAATAAACAGACCTTTTAAAAATGTCAGTAGGAAAAGCCAATTAAAGATAGTAGAACTGTCCCAGATTTAAAGCAAAAACTGGCAATCACAATGGAATGGAATGATGTGATTCTTAGAATTGGCCTGGAAACAGAAGAAAAATTTTTTTTTTTTTTGCTATCACAAAGGTGCGTGGACAATTGAAGAAAGTGAATGTAGATTAGATAACTGTATTATAGCCATGTTAATTTCCTGATTTTGATAACTGCATTGTGGTTATATAACAGAATATCCTTGTTTTCTTAAGACATCTACACCAAACTATCAGAGGTAAAGGGTCATCATGTCTCGCAACTTATTCTCAAATGTAGTCTCAGAAATCCCTTATTCTCTATGGCTAGCTGGCAGAATAGTTACTTACTGTATATCGTCTGACAGAGAGAGAATAAAGGAAATTAGCAAATGCCAACCTTGGAGAATCTGGGTGAAGGGTAAGTCAGCATTCTTCGCATATTATTTCTGAAACTTTCCTGCTATAGTCTGAAATTTAGCTCAAGATGACCTATATACATAAAGGAGTTCGGGTTTCTCTTTGAGCAGCAAGGAACAAGGAGATGAGGAACTGGGCTGAGCCAACCTGGTCAACATGCAGGGTCCCCCAAGGGTCAGCGGATAGGGGTGGCTCATGACCCAGCAGAGGAGAATGGGACCGGGTCCCCAGCACTAGTGCTGACCTCAGCAAAAAGTGGCTCTAGAACTTTCCACAACATGTACCTACGCTGAAGCAGGCTAGGAAAAGTGTTCTTTGAGGCCCAGTGCTCCATGGGGCTCACCACTGAGTAGGTGTTCAATTAGTATTGATGCTGAGTGAGTAAGGGAAGGAAGGAAGGAAGGAAGGAAGGAAGGAGAAGAAGGAAGTGAGGGATGGGAGGGAGGAAGAGAAGGAATATGTTCCTCCCTCCGCATCACACACGCAGGGCAGGGTCTCACAGGTCCGACTCAGGGCGTGGGCGCCCTGTTTACTGGCCCTGTCTGGATGAGAAGGCTTGTACTGACAGGTGGGAGTTTCAGAGCTCCCTGCATTCATCCGGAGAGTCTTCTGTGAGATTCATTATTTAAGCGGGCAGCACATCCCCAAATAAACACGCAAACTTCCAGCGCTAGCCTGGAACAACTGGCTAAAATCCACATGCGGCAAAAGGAAGCTAGGTTCCGCTGCTGCGCAATCCAAAGTCAAGCCACTATTCTTTTGCCACGCCTTTACTATGGTTTCTCCAAAGTAGTTACACGTCTGTTTTGTAAACCCTCACACCAGAAGAGTGAGAGAGGCGGCTGTGCCCGAGAATAGCATCTCTGCCGGAGAGCCTGCACACCTGGTGGGGGAGGCTACCGCAAAACTGGGGGAGGGGGAGACGTGAGCCCTTCCTTTGCTCAGATCACTTGACCCACTTGTAGGTCCACTGGGGGCCACGACAGCCCTTGAAGTCCCTGAGGGTAAATGGCCTGGTGCTTTCTGCCCCTGGGGGAGGGGTCCCCATCTGAAGAATCTCAGTCGGCTCCGCTCCCGCCAGCATCCTACTCCTCACCTGCAGCAAAAGATTCTTTCACCCCTACTGGTTGTGGGTATCGAGGTGATTTGCTGGCCAGGGCACGGGCCCGCGAGTGTTAAACCATACACATTTCACACCACTCCAGCGCTCAAGAAATAGAGCATCGCCGGCCCAATACAACTTCCCGCGAGGTTGAATATGTTGTGTGTGCGTCACACGTGGGTACTGAGGCACTTGAAATGTGGCTAGCGGCTCCTGTATTAGGACAGCACAGATGAGAGAACATTTCCAGAAAGTTCCTCCGCCTCCCAGTCAACACTTCCCAAGAGGCGAGCGCTTTTCTGACCTGTATCACGGTAGACCGGGATTTCTCCACCTTGGCAAGACTTCGTATCCGGAGCCAGATCACTGTGAGCTCGGAGCTGTGCAAATCGAGAGAACATCCGCCACGACCCCCGGCCTCCACGCCCTAGAGGCCATAGCACTCCCCCCCAACTGTGACCACCAAAAATGTCTCCAGACCCAGCCAAACGCTCCCAGTGGCGTGGTAGCGTGGAGATACACTGCTGGTTGAGAACTGCTGCCCGAGATTTGTTCCTGGCCTCTTACACTTCGAATAAATGGAATCATACAGTGGTATATACTGTGTGCAGCCTCTTCTGCGTATAGAGAAAGACAGACAGTAGGAATGTGCTGCTCGCACTTGGGGAGGCGGGAAGCCTGGAGATCGGGGTGCCAGTGTGGTACGGCCAGGACCCTCTTCCGGGTGGCAGACGCTCCTCGAGGGGCGGGCTGAGGCAGCTGCTGTTGTTCAGCATGGTGACTGTGTGACTCGCCCAGACCGGTCGCGGTGTAGGGGGGCTCATGACTTTGTGCAGCTGGGTAGCGTGCTCAATGCCGTGGCTGTACTTCGCAGCTTGCGATCCGCTTGTCTGCTGCTAAACATCTGGCTGTTTCTGGTTTGGGGCCAGCATGCGCCGACGTGGCCGGGAATGTTCTGGAACGGAGCTTCGTGGACAAAAGGCTGCCGCTCTCCTGGGGGCATGCCCAAGCTGGGAGTGCTGATCAGCATCATCCGAGCTCTTCCAAGTCTACGCTGACCATTCCATATGCCACAACAGCAATGGATGAGCGTCGGGTTCCTCCCGCACCCTAGCCCGCGCCAGGCGACATCATCTGTCTTTGCCAAGCTTTCAGCCTTTCGAGGGGGTGGCGGGTGGCAGGGTGGCCTCCACAAAAAGCTGCCCAGAGGCAGCAGATTCAACGTGCAGCCAATAACAAAAAGCGGAGCACTGACATGGGCCTTGGAGCCAGCCCCCCCCTGGCCTTGTGTGAGCTCTGGCGGGGAGCAAGTGTGCTCAGAGTTCTCACAGTGGGGGTGGGGCAGGTATCCCCCCCACCCATTGTCTCTCTTCTGTTCTCAGCTTGTAGGAAGGGAGAAGTCCCAGACAAGAAGAATTTCCGGTTCCTGAAAGCTGAGTTTGCCTCACAAAATGAGAATAGCAGGTCAAATGTTGTTCTGTGGGAAACCCTCAAGCCCTCTCCTCCCCAGCCCCACCCCACTTTCAACACATGTGCACACACAGCCCTCCCTAGACGCACAGGACAGCAACCTACTCTCTGCAAGGGGAGGGTGACGTCGACGAGGAGAGATGAGAAGACAAGAAGAGCTGCTGGGCCGCTACTTGGGAGTTCAAACAGGTTGGTCTGAGGACTTGCCAACTTTGGGAGGCCACGGCCTGCAAAGATTGTAAATTAGACACTGGAAAATGGGCCACAAATCGAAGAAATAAGCCCCCAACACCCACCCTGCAGCGGCTGCTGGTCTAATTTTTACACAGAAAATAAACAGTGCAACTCAGAAGTTGGAGATAATATAATCCCACCAGGACCTGGACACAGAGAGCTGCCTGCGTTGGGATTGACACAGTAACAGGTGAATCAAGACGGGTTAAGAGAGAAGTCAGAAATCTGCAGAAGAGGAGAGCCCCGGATTAACCTATAAAGACAGAGGAAGCACCCCACCATCCAAATAAGAGTATATGTCTTTTTTTTTTTTAAGATTTTATTTATTTATTTAAAGAAAGAGAGAGAGAGACCCCCTAGTGGGGAGGACGAGGGAGAGGGACAAGTAGACTCCCACGAGCAGGAGCCGACATGGGGCTCGATCCCAGGACCCTGAGATCATGACCTGGAGCCGAAGGCAACCGCTTAACCCACTGAGCCGCCCAGGATGTGCCAAGAATAGTGCTTAACATGCTCTTTGTTTGGTGCTGCTCTGAGGGCCTCTTTAACTGCAGTGCTCCCCTAAAACTTTACCTTGGAGGAAATGTTACTTCTCTGCCTCCCAAAAAAAAAATTACTACTATCCTATTTAGGAAACTGGGTACGAAGAATCTGTGCCTGCTACCATAGTATGTGGCTCTCGTGGGCCCGCGTCTCTGACAACATTATCCTGTAGTGGTCAAGTAGGGACAGGGGCGTTGGGGGACAGGGTAGGGGATCAGGGGCCCCTTGAGATAGCATCACGCATTTGCAAATGGCTCAGGAAAGAAATGGCTAGGAATTGGGAAGTGGCTTTTCTGGCATTCAGAACGTGGACCTTAGTCAACCAGACAGGACTCGGATTCAGCTCTCTCTTGTTCCTATATGTCTTGGGGCTGGACACATTTTACCCCACCAGAAGTTCAGATTCTAAAGTTGGCATCTGCTTGGGTCGTCCAGACAAAGCTTTACAGCAAATGCTCCAGGTCCATATTCCTTTTATTTTCTCTTTGCCCGCCTTTAAAAATCATTAATCTAAAATGTGAGCTCCGGTGGGGGGCGGGGCGCAGGTCATCCGCATGAGCGGCTACAGATGGACCCGGCCGCTGCTCACTGGATATTCTATTGAACAGCCGAAGAGCGAAGCTCCTAACTGAATGCCCAGGTCACTGGTTCAGCCGTAGCTGCTCACCATTGCAAAGGCAGGGTGTTGGGCAGAGAAGGCCCACTCGGATGCGACAGAGGAACACGAGGCCGGAGCCTGGCGTGACAGGTCTTGGGAGTGACCACAAAGTGAGGAGCCTGCCGGAAGGTGACTTCCTCGAGGTTCCGTTGTCCAGCTCACTGTCTCGGTGCCTCGGTGCTGATTTGACCTCCATTCCCAGCCTCCGGGGCAGCAGGCCTGATGAGACCAGCAGGCCCTTCTTGGCCCCAAACCTCAGCCGTGATCAAGCAAGTTTCCAGGAAGGAAAAGCTCTAGGCAGACAGGGGTTGGCCGGACCCCAAACTTCCCTCCCGGAACATCCCGTCCCTCCTGCGGTTTGCACCTAGTAGCTCGCGGGCCACCCCAGGAAAAAAACACTCTTTATGGTGTCCCACGAAGGGTGAGTCCTTTGCTCTGCTTTGCTTCAGCTGAGTCGAGACAGGCAGGCATTTCGAAAATCAGCTTTATTCTTGAAAGAGGAACAGAAACATTAGCAGCATAAGATCACACTCATTTCCCAAGTCCCGATTCCCGGAGGTGGGTACGGTTGCACACAGGAGCTCCCTTTGGGTCCGAACCCAAGGCTGGAGTCAGATAAGGGAGATGGAGAGCCAGCCAGCGGCCCCGTGCTTTGCCAAGGTCTTCCCTCCTCCCGGCCTCGCGAGCCGCCAGAGGCAGACAGCACCTCTGTCCCAGGACCGCGGGGAGTCGCTTCCCTGTCCTTTTCTGCCTCGGAGATGGCACCTTCCGGGCCCCTTGGTCTCCTCTCCGTGGGTGAGGGCGCAGCTTAGCCAGCGGATGATTTGCAGGGCAGCCGGTTGACAGGCAGCAAATAATAGAGCTCTCTGGTCTCTGTTATCTAAGCCACCTACCTCCGGAGAGCTTCCCTTGGCAACTCACTCAGAAGCGCCCCTCCCCCACACCATCTGGAAGTGGTTTTGAAAAATCTACTCATTATTGTTAAGCAACACGTAGGCTTTTGCAAGAACAGTTACAACAGCAGCCCCTAAAGTGTAAGTTCCTAAATGTAGGGATGTGTGCTCTGTGCCCCACTATATAACCACGTGGCACGGGGAAGGAGTCCGGTAAATGGCGGTGGACCGGATGAAGAATTAATACATTTGCAATAAGGGTGCTCCTGTTATTTCTGCAAAACAAATAGTTCCAAAATGTAGCAGCTTAACAACCATTTTATTATGCTCTCGGTTTCCATGGGCTGGGAATTGACGGTGACCCAGGCGTGATGCCTCGTGTCTCTGGCCCACGATGTCTGGAGGTCTCAGTGGAAAAGATGTGAAGGTATGAGGGGCTGGAGGCATCATCCTTCACTCACAAGTCCGGCCCTTGGGTGGAAGTGACTCAAGGTCTCGGCTCGCAGAGACGGTCCTTCCGAGCACCGCCATGCTGCCTCTGCATGAGTCGAGGGACCCAGCCCTGTCATCCTTGTTTCAAGCTGTCACCAGCCCATCCGGATTCGAGGAGGAGATAGACCCCACCTCTCTTTAGAAGGAGTACAGAAAACTTCGGGTCCTATTTAAAACCACCCCTAAGGGGAAAAAAGCCCCTGGTCCTCTTTAAGGATGTTCCATTTATTCCTGCCGCAGAATTTCTCTCAGCACGCTCTTGTGCACATTTACCTGTCAAGCCCCAGGCTCGGGTCCTGGGTGAGGATTTTGCAGGTGAACACAATGGGAATTGTCTCTGCCCTTTCGTGTAGCCCGCGCTAGTGCCTCGAGGAGACAGACGTCACACCAATAGCCCGGCAGACAAGCAGCAGTTACAGATCATCATATGGGGGAGGTGGGGCAGGAATGCCTCCCAGAAAGATCGGGAATGCTTGATTTAGATGGGAAATAGCTTGCTACTCTAGGAGCAAAACCTGATGCAAGGTTTGAAGCTGCTAGCAGTGGGGCTTCCGAGGGGCTTCTGGGAGCACCAGGGGAGCAAGGAGCACCTGACAAGGCTGGGAGGGAAGCCAGAGGGTGGAGGATGGGTCAGTAAGCAGGCTCCCCGCCCGGGCAAATGGTGCTCGGTGCCGCGGATGCTTTGGCTGACGGTGCAGAACACACTTCGGATTGGCCCACCCAGGACAAGGGAAGCTGGGACATCTACCCCCCAAAATCCTAAAGTCACGGTAGGGGGTACCGGTGCGGCTGCCTCCCCGTGGCCCTAGGCCCACTCTGGTAGCCAGGGAGAAGCTCAGGCAAAGGGCCCTAAATGCTGGTGGAAGGAGCCTTCTTTGGCTCTGGAGGTGTCTACTCCCAGAACCTTCCCGCAGCGGTCAAGGGCCCTCCTTGGGCAAGCGGTCTTCTCAAAGGAGTTCAAGGTCAAGAACATAGGATTTGTAGATGGTCCATCTATTTGCCCATGTGATACACGTTGAAACACCAAACACCACCCCGATGCCAGCAGGGGTGGGGGGACAGTTAGATGGCAAATGCATTTCTGGTTTTCTGCTCCTGGGTTTGCGGTGACTGTCAGCACTGAACTCCCTGCCCCCACCCCGCCCCTCCCCTTTGTGACTAATGGAAAACATTGACAAAATTGCCCATGGGCAGGCAAGGTGGGGCTGTGTGTGCCCAGGAGAGCATTTTTCCCTTTGTGTGAGGTTAACTGCCGGGAATTGTGGGCACCACACCCCGCAGCTCTGACCTCAGTTGAGCTCGGGCAGAGAGGCTGGCCCACCCTAAATTACCAAGACACCACTGTGGGGCTGCTCTGCTTCCAGCCAGTCTCCCCCGGGAGGGAAGCGCTTACTTACAGGGACAACTGCGGCGTGGCACCCTCCCTGAATGATGGCTACATCTCGCCTGAGACCACGCCCCTTGACATGTGCTGGGTTGCTGTTAACCTGGCCATCGCTTGTTACGGCTGGCAGGTGGCTCTCAGGCTCTGGACCCCTTTAGTGAGATCCCAGGAAAACACACATGGCTCGTCTGCGTAAAGCTTTACTCACTCCAGGCTCCACCGAATTGTGGGGCGGCAGCAAACTGGAGGTAATAAGCTAGAGCAACGGGAGGGAAAATAAGTGAGCAACTGAAAAGAAAATGTAGTCTTATTTTTAAATAGCTAAATCGAATTTCTGTAGAATTTTCAAACAGCGTTTGTCTTAATGACCCTTTTCCAATTCCACTGTTAGCAATATCAAGTCTATACCATGCCCTGAGTTAAGCGGTATTTTTAAGCAAAAAAAAAAAAAAAGGGTAATAATACTGATAATAATAATGACCACCACTGCAAAGAAAGTGCTTAGCAGGGTGGATAACTGAACCCAGGAATGATGATGCCCCTGGGCCACCTGTCTCCCTGCTGTGTACTCTCCCCACCCCCAGCCCTTCCCCCACACCTCGCCGCTGCTCACCTGCGGGTCTCGAGTGCTCTCCCACACAGCGAATTCATCCTTCCATCCTGCCAGGGTCACTGCTACCCCGAGGACAGCCAAGCTCTGTGTGTGTGTGTGTGTGTGTGTGTGTGTGTGTGAGAGAGAGAGAGAGAGAGAGAGAGAGAGAGAGGGAGAGAGAGAGAAGGAGGGACAGACTGAGGGGAGGGATAGGAGAGGAGAAAAGGAGAGGAGGGGAGGGAGGAGGAAGGAAAGAGGGGAAGAGGAGAAAGAGAGGGCAGGGGAGGGGGAGGGAGAAGGGAAGAGGAGGGAGAGAGGAAGGGGAGAAGGGAGAGAGGAAAGGGGAGGGGAACCAGGGAAGGGAGGAGAAGGGAGAAAAGTCCATTGGGATGGAAAAGCCAGGAAGTCAAATTCCTAACCCAGGGATAACTAGAATCCCAGCTGCACCAAGAACAGAGGGTAGGTAAAACCATTCAAACTCAGAACTGCTGACAGCGGAAAATAAACTCATCATTGCTGGTGAATGGAAACTTCAGGAAGATGGTGTCCTGGACCCCAGACCACATGCCCCCTGTCCTGGGTATAGGGCGCAGAAGGTGTGGTGGGTTGAAAAGGAGGGAGAGAGGGCCCGGGGCTGCAGGGTGAGGCACCTCTGAAAGCCTTCAGGCGCCGCTACAAGTCCAGAGAGGCGGAGGGAAGAAGGCAGCAGGACGGGAAGGAAGCCGGAAGTGGGAGGACGGTGAAGGGAGCAGGGGCCTGGGGGGGAGGGCATGAGCTGAGGCAGAACCCCAGGGGCGGGTGCGTAGCCTGAGGCAGAGATCCTGCGCAGGAGACTCGGGAGGCGCTGGGGTCAGAGCACGCCCACTGTCTGGGGCCCCCAGAGCTTGGGCTTGGCCAAAAGCAGCAACCGATGCCTACGGGTGCCCAGGAAAGGCCTGGGCGCCACGACTCCCGACCCCAACCACCTTCCTTCCCTGACCCCAGTCCTGGTGTGCCTGGGTGCTGAGCACCATTGGGAGGAGAGGGACAGACCCCTGGGGTCCCTTTACTGAGGATGAGCGCCCCTCCCCCAGCTTTGGACAGCAGGCACTGCGCAACTCTTTGAGGCCCTCCCGGGAGGCTCTACGGCACTGAACCAGAAGTGTCCAGGCGTTTCTAGCCCTGCTCCCAGAGTAGCCCCGAGCTGCTGACCACGCCCAGCGAGGGAGCCTGACAGCACAGCTCCCTTGCCCAGGGGCAGGACAGCCTCTGAGGTAGGCACTCAGCCTCCATGAGCGGTGGCACTTGGTCTGAAATCGACACCCCCCCCCGCCCCCACTCCCGCTTCTGGGTATCTCCGAGGAGCCCAGCCCTAAGAAATCACTTCCCTGGAAATCCTCATCTCAGGGTCTGCTTCTGGAGAAATGGAAGTCATGGGGCTGCGGGCTGGGCAAGAAGAACAGTTATTGTGGGTACGCCCGTTACAGACAGCTCTCAGCGGGTCCCCGGAGCGCAGGGCACGGGGGAGGAAGCGGAAGCCCGGCGGCGCTCAGAAGGGACTTGCCCAGGGTGTCAGAGCTGGGGAGCAGAGCAGCCTAGAAGCAACCCAGCTGTCACTAGCTTCCAAGACGACAACACTTAGTCCCTGACCTGAGGTGAGGGGCTGCAGGCCCTCCTGGGGGGAGCCCTGCTGCTTCCCGAAGGAGTCGGCATCTCCGGGGCTTCGCCACCAGGAGCCATCTGGGGCCACCTGCGTCCCTAGCACGATGATCAAGGAGAGAGCAAAAGCTCCATTTAAAGCCTCAGTTTAGCAGATGACGCCTCTGTGCTCCCGGGCCCACGGGGAACCCCCCCCCAAACCCTGCTGCATTTGCCAAGCACCCAGAGGCCTTCAGCTGGGGGGCCCACTGGTTCTTCAAACTCCCCGATCTTCCTGTGGTTTTTTTTCAGACAACCCCCAAGAGCCCACACTTACTAGGAGGAGCTCACAAGCTGCCAAAAACACCCCGTGAATACATGTTCAGGGTTCCATCAGGAGACGCCCACAGTGACTGATGAGTCATCAGATGACCAGCTGTCAGCACGGCGCACTATATATAGAAGGGGAAGGCCGGAGGGGTGCCTGGGACCTCATGCAAGGACGGGGAGCATGCACCGAGGAGGTGAGGCCCCAGCTGGCAGGGGGCAGGCCGAGAGCACCTGAAGACTGCGCCCTCAGCTCCCGCAAATAATGGAACGTGGGTCAGGGATCCCCCAGCACGGAGTGCTGCTCGTGTCGGAAGCTGAGCCAGCACGGTGGCAACGATGAGGGCTAGTGAAGGTCACGGAAGAAAAATTGTTTCAAGAACTTCCCGCGCACTGCTTCTGTTCTTCCCCCTTGTGCCTACCATCCCGGGGGTTCAGGCAGCCCAAAGCGAGGTTCCGGAGTCCCAGCTTGGTGAGGCTGGGCCCACACCGCCCAAGCAGGTAGCCACCACCACGAGCGGCTCTTGAGCCCCTGAAATGTAGCCAGCCCCCCCCCCCCGAGATGTGCCGTAAGCATGCCATGGAAAGGCACACTGAATTTCAAAGACGTAGGTTCCCAAATATCTCATTAATAATTTTTTTTTCTCGGTTACATGTTGAAATGATAATATTTTTGGATGAACCGGGTAAAATGGGATAGATTGTTAAGATAAATTTCACCTGCTCCTTTTTACCCTTTTTAATGTGGCTACTAGAACATTCCACATGACATATGTGGCTCACATTTGTGGCTTGCATTCTATTTCTATTGGACAGCACTGGGTTACAGGCTAGAGGCCAGAACCTTCAGGAAATCCTGGCTATGCCCTCTCCTGACAAATAAAGCCTGCTTCCTGGTTCAAGGCTGAGAGAGGCCAAGGCTGTTCTCCAGACAATGCCAGTGGCCAGCCACAGCTCCACATACGGGCCGCAGACGGCCCAGGTGACACACAAAAGCCCCCGGGTGTCTGTGAGCCTCAAACTTGCCCGGCATATCTTCTGAAAATTCACAGCCTTCTAGAGGAAGAAAGACGAATTCAGTCGGCCCGTCTCGGCCTCTTTTACCCCCAAGAGTGTTCAGTGCTGCACAAAGGCGAAAAAGGGGGGGGAGGAATAGGCCACTTGACAAGTGAAGCAGACTTTTCCCTCACATATGCAAACAGCAGAGTCTATCAAAGGAAAGAAGGGCAACGAGAAACAGAGAAATGCAGATGAGACAACTCACACCAAGAGGGAGGAACTGCATCCCAGAGACAGACACACGGATGTCACACGCTCTGCCCACTGGGGCCCCCGGGGGCGGGGGGGGGAGGAGGAGGGGGGACGTGCGCTTGTGGGCACATGCATGCACCTTAGGGGTGCACATGTTGAACAAGAGAGCACCCTAGAGAAAGGTTCGAGAACAAGGTTCGAGAATGAGATAGAAACACAAGGAAGAGACATACAGGAGGCCAAACCAAACGGAGGTACAGGAGGCGGGTATGTGTGGAGGGGGGCAGCCTCCCTCGAGTGGCAAGGGCTGCCCTTTCTTTCTGTGTCAGTTTAAATTATTCATGTCCGGGACAATGGAAAGAATATAGCAAAATAAAGAATGCATCGGGGCCAGGCGTACCCTGGACCCATGGGTGGTGGAAACAGCCCTGGGAGGAAGGAGGGCTGCCGGCCCTGTGCCCAGGAGTGGGCTGGGCTTCGGGTGGCTTGGAGTGGGGGGGTCCGGTACTTCCAGTGCTGACAGAGGCAGGGCTGCACTGCGCACCCCCAGGGGCCAGGCCAGGAGATGTAGGGAGCTGCGTGAGGACCCAGGTTCTCCAGTCCGGCGAGGCCTGGTGGGTACCGGCCGCCCACAACCCCCTGCCACCCGCTGCCTCCTCCCTCCCACCTCCAGACTGGCTGTCGCCTCCTGTCTTACCCCGAGCTGACCCCTCACTGGCAAGGGCAGTGTCCCCAGGTGGCCGCCCGTTAATCCAATCAAAGCAGCTCTATGTGCTACCAGGACAGGCTGGGGACAAGCGGCTGCCCCCACTCCGGGACTCCCGCCCCCCCCAGGTAATTACATGCGGGCAGAGGCCTTCTGGGAGCCTGCACTCACCTCCGGAACATCAGCGGAAGAAGGCTGTCCTAAAGCGGGAGAGGACAAGTGTGTCGCTCTGACTCTGCGCAGGCCACCATAACAAAACGCCGCACGCTATCTAAGACTGGGGGGCTTGAGCAAAAAGGTACGTCCTCACACGGCCTTTCCTCTGCGGGCGAGCATCCCTGGGGTCTCTCCGTGTGCCCACATTTCCTCTTCATACCAGGACATCAGTCAGAGGAGACGAGGGGGCCTCATTTGACCTTCCTCACCCCCTTTCACGGCCCTGTCTCCAAAGTCAGTCACGTTCTGTGGTACTAGGAGTTGAGACTTCAAGATAGGAGTTCTGGGGAACACAATTCAACCGGTAAGAACAAAAAACAGAGAAAGATAAGGCCAAGCCCATACAAGGACCTGGCAGGGGGGCAGGTCAGGGTGGACGAGGTTCTCAGCGCCTGACAAACCCTTCTGTCTCCCTGCTTCGGGCTGCCTCCAAGAATATTTAGACAAACTGAGGACCACAGTTCTTTGGGACAAAGGTTTTGGGGGAATCTTCTCCTGGTGGTTGAGAGCTGCTGCCTTCCCGGGGCCAGGGACATTGTAATCCCATTTCCAGTGCAATACCTGGTTGCCAGCAGGGAAACTATGCGGGAAGCAGAACAGAGGCCTTGGGGAGAGCCTCTGGGTCCCAACTCATTCAACATCTTGTACCAACGGAAGTGACTCCAGAATGAATTTGGGCTTCATTCACAGAGACCCTGTCAAGGTAAAAGGAAGGAAGGAAGGAAGGAAGGAAGGAAGGAAGGAAGGAAGGAAGAAAGAAAGAAAGAAAGAAAGAAAGAAAGAAAGAAAGAAAGAAAGAAAGAAAGAAATTAAAGCTAGAAAAAAAAGTACTGTGGCAGATTGTATTTTCCAAGCTGGCCACAACATGGCCCACGCCACATGCCCTTCTTAAAATACGATGTCGCTCTTCCCACCAAGACCTGGAGTCTTCGGCCCCTTCCCTTGAATCTGGATGGCTTTGTGACAGCGGCTTGTCATGATGTGACTTCCAAGGCTTGCTCTCTCAGGATCCTTACTCTTAGACATGGGCCACCATGCTGTGGGGAAGCCCAGACTACACAGAGAGACCTCGTGGAATGTTCCGTCTGAGAGCCTCAGCTGAGATCCCAGCTAACAGCATCAATGGCCAGACCATGAGAGTAAGAAAGGAATCCTTCCACATGACCTCAGCCCCAGGCATTGTCTGATGGCAATGGCAGGAGAGAGAGAGAGAGAGTGTGTGTTGCCTAGCTGAGGGCAGTCAACTCCCAGAACAGCAGGAGATAATAATAAAATAAGGGCTGTTATTTTTTTTTAATAACTCTTACGTTTTTAAAAGAGTTTATGTATTTATTTGACAGAGAGAAAGCACAAGCAGGAGGAGCAGCAGGCAGAGGGAGAAGCAGGCTCCCCACTGAGCAGGGACACCCCCCCACGCAGGACTCGATCCCAGGACCCTGGGCTCATGACCTGAGCCGAAGGCAGACGCTTCACCGACTGAGCCACCCAGGCTCCCCCCCGCAGAGCTGTTATTTTTAAGTCACTACGTATTGGAGTGATTCGTTATGCAGCAATAGATAACCGGAACACAGGCCGCCACCACACACGCACACACACGCACACACACACACGTGCGTGCACACGCACACGCACACATGCACGGAGTCCCACTTCACAGGGTCCATTCAGGGGCTGCAGGCTGCAGGGATGGGTGCTCACTCCGCAGGCTCCGGGCCCGGCTGCTGGGATTCAAACCCCTTCACCAGCACCTCTTAGCCATACGACCTGGAGGAGTACCTTCATACCCCCGTCTCGGGCACCTCCTCTGAACACGGACCCGTACTCGAGTTCGCGCCACGGGCTGGTTTTGAGGATGCACCGTGATAACCCACATCAAGTGCTCAGAACTGAGCTGGGCATGCAGTCGGTGCTCAATAACTGCTTGCCGTGCTCTTAGTCAACGTCTCCCCTTCGGCTTCCTAACAGGTGGGCTGAGAAACATGCCGTTTCTGGCAGACACGCTGCTGACCGTCTTTTTCCATCACACTGAGGTCACCAGCTCTGCCCCACACTTATTTGTTTTGTCAAAATGTCAGCAGCTGGGTCCCAGGCCCCTCCCCCAGCCCTTGCGGGGGAGCCGGCCCCCCTCCCCCTGCGGTCTTTGAGCTCTGTTCCCTGCCACCGTCATCTGGCTCCTTTGCCTTGCAAACCATCGATTAGCAGAAGACAAAACGCTGGCTGAGAGCTGACCTCAATACCTGGGGTTGTTTTTTTTTAAGTCCCCCTGTCTGGTCTAGACCCCTCCCCCAGCTGTGGGGCATGGGATGAGCAGACAGTGGGTTCGCTGGGCTTGCAGGACCCTCTTGCCTCTCCTCTTGTGGGGTGTCTGAGTGTCAAAGCCCTGGGGCACCCGGTTCCTCCTACACCCGCCTCAGTCAGGTGGCTCCCACAGCCTGCAGCCGAGCAGAACGGGCCAGGGTGGGCTCAGCTGTAGCAGGCTCTCCTTACTCCCCTGGGGCCCCTGTGGGTGCCGGCAGAGGCAGAGGCCAGGCCTCTCCCCTTAAGACTTGGAGAAGTGGGGGACAGGGGACAGGGCACATAAAGGCAGCAATAGGGACCCTCTCTGTCCAGCTAAGGCCTGCCTGGCCTCTCAGAGGGTCCCCTCTGCCTTTTTCTCCACTGGATTCTGCCCCACCCTAAATCTCCTGCCTGGGGTACCCCTGCTTCTCTGACCGTCCAGGTGTCTCATTCTGGGAGAGGAGGAGAGCTAACCTCACAGGGAACCACCTGCCGTACTTCTTTCCCCCTCTCCATTGATGGGAACTGGCTCCCCTACCCAGCAACACCCCCACGAGGTCCTCCCTCCAAGTGGCCACTGCTGGACCTCAGTGGATCCTTGGGCGTCTCCTCCCCCAGCCTCCTGGGGCGGCGGGCGTGAAGACAGGCTTTGGGTGAGTTTGCCGCCTCTCTTACTCGGAAGAGTCGCTGCCCCAATCCTTGGATCGCCTTGAAAAATGATCCTTTGTCTCTAATGAACCAAAGCGTTCTTCAGAAAGGACACCTAGAACTTTCTTTGCAGCTACTAGCTTTGGCAATGGGAGCACTGCTGGTATCTGGGCCTGGACAAGTCTCCATGGAATGGGACAGTCGTCCCCGTTGTAGGATATTAAGTGTCCTTGGCCCCCTGCCCCGTAAATGCCAGTAGCCACTGTGACAACTAAAAATGTACCTCCATTTCCAAATCCCCCCAAAGGGAGTGGGGAAGGGATGATCCCTGAATAGGGAAGCACTGTTCATCTCTGGCCAGGATTCTTTCTATTCCAAGACAATCTCTGAGCAGTATCTCCCCAAAGGGTCCATTATGCACACTTGACTGGCCCAATCCGTTGCCTCCACAGCACATGTACTGCTTGCCCTGTTGGGCACTCACAAGCACAGCCTGGGAGCAGGGCTCCAAACTGGGGGCGGAGGAGCTGGGTCCCTAACTCTATTGCTCGTTACTAAGGCTTGGGTGTGGGCTGCTCCTGATAGATCATTCGCTGCAAAGCACTTACCAACAAATCATTTGCATGATTCCGCCCCTCCCCTTCCATTGCTGGCATTACCTTAACACAATAAAAATGAAAAAGCAGCCATGGTGGGCAGAGTTCCCCTGGTGCTGTTTGTTCTCTTCAAGGCCTCTGGAGTCAAAATTCCCAGCTTCCCCTGAATGCTCAGTTCCTCTGTCTCTACTGTGAGATTGGTGTCTGTACTTTAAAAAGGGCGGGGAAATATAGTCTTTTGAAGAAAGAGGAACAGGGGCGCCTGGGTGGCTCAGTCGGCTGAGCGCCCAACTCTTGATTTCGGCTCAGGTCATGTTCTCAGAGTCGTGAGCTCAAGCCCCTCGTGGGGCTCTGTGCTCAGCGTGGAGTCTGCTTGAGATTCTCTCTCCCCCTCTGCCCCTCCCCCACTCTCTAAAATAAATAAATCTTAAAAAAAAAGGAATAAAATAATCATCCCTCTACAGTGTCTACCGGATACATCCGTTTTTCCATATAATATCGGAGTGTTAGAACCTTCCACCTGACCCTCGAGCTACCTCTTTGTCAAAACGAAGTGCCAACACCTGGATCGCCCAGGAGAGGAACCATCCAACCGGACAAGGACATAGCTTTGACACACCCGTCTACACAGTGGCTTTCGGCTGAAGTAGGTCAAGATACCTTGGGCGGTGTTCCTTCTTGGGACAACAGTTCTTTTTTTTTTTCTTTTTTTAAAGATTTTATTTATTTATTTGACAGAGAGACAGCCAGTGAGAGAGGGAACACAAGCAGGGGGAGTGGGAGAGGAAGAAGCAGGCTCCCAGTGGAGGAGCCTGATGTGGGGCTCGATCCCACAAAGCTGGGATCACGCCCTGAGCCGAAGGCAGACGCTTAACGACTGCGCTACCCAGGTGCCCCTTGGGACAACAGTTCTTAACACTAGCAGCTTCTTGCTAAAGTCTTAGAATCCCAATCTCATGGTGACAGTGTAGGCCTAAAAGTTGAGGGGGTTTTAGTCTTTGCGGGGGGGGGGTTCCCTTTTGTGGAGCTGATGAAACCCATAGCCTCTCTTCCCAGAACAAGACGTGCGTGCATGCATGTAAGGGGCGCCCACACCCACACATCCACTCACGCAGAATTTTACTGACAACCATTAAGCCTCCTGGAGCCCGTCCGCAGGTCATGGATTGGGAGCCCAGCCCTGGTTTATCCCAAGAAGGAATGTGACGTAAAAACACTTCTGGTGGCCCACCTAGCTATGACTCGGTTCTAGCTGGTAAGGAGACCAACTGTCCAGCACGTCTTCCTGAAATGAGCCCAGAGCCTCGTAAAGACAACGGCCACCATAGCCAGCTCCCCTTGTTTGCAAAGACAGCTAGACATAGTGAGGGAAAGCTTCCGGAGCCCACTGTCCCAGGAAGGCAGAGCCAGTATGATTGCCCCCAACTGGAGATCACAACAAAAAAGGGGGTTCACACAGCTGAAGTGGTGCCCGAAAAGGCAGGTCAGTTGGTGGTGGTAGGGCTAGGAGAACTGGGGGGTCAGCCGACCCCCAAGTCCCACATTTTTAGGAATCAGAGGGGGGCGTGACACCACCATGGGGGAATCAACTAGCAAGAAGTGTAATCAGCACAATCTGATTTGGTAACCAGATCCCTGAAGTTCTGCCCCCTGCCCCCCACTGCTTCAGCAGCCCAGTTGGGTCATGAAAGGAATTAGCTCTAAAGATTCTTTTCTGGAACTGATGCTCGGGAGCCTGGGATTTACACTTGTTCCTCTGCCTCCAAATATTTCCGCATCTCTTCCCTCTTTCAAACGGGAGATACAGGGTGCAGGAGTTAGGGGAGCCAGAAAAAGGAAAGAAAGGAAGAGAAGACAAAGAAAAACCGTAGAAGGGAGCCACGTACTGGTGCTGGTAAGAAAGCGATGGAATGGGGGCGCCTGGGGGGCTCAGTCGGTGAAGCATCTGCTCAGGTCATGATCCCTGGGGGGCATCGGGGCTCCCTGCTCAGCGGAAGCCTACTTCTCCCCCTGCCCTTCCCCCACTCGTGCATGTGCACTCTCTCTCTCTCAAATAAATAAAATTGAATGAAAGAAAGAAAGAAAGAAAGAAAGAGAAAGAAGAAAGAAAGAAAGAAAGAAAGAAAGAAAGAAAGAAAGAAAGAAGGAAAGAAAGAAAGATGGAATCTGTGAGCAGAAGACAGGGTTGGAGGGGCTGTGCCATGTGCCCTCCAGGCCAACGCTGACACTGGCACGACCCAGTGCCAGTTTTATCAAGTGTTTAGCCCCTGCCTAACATGGGTCACTGTCTTTCCGTCCTCCAGGCACCTGCCATCCAACCCTAAGCGAGGACTGTGTAGTTTAGGTTTCTTGTTATGGCTGAACCCCCCTCTTCTGGTACCAAATTCTTTATAGGCTAGGTTATCCTAGCAATCCCCAAAAATCTCACTGCCCAGTCCCCTGAATCTAGATCATTCTTTCCATGCAGTCTTTTCTTTTCAATGCCCAAGGAATTAGCACATGGTGCTTGCATCGTGCTTGTCAATGTCCTATTGGCCAAAGCAAGTTATGTGCCTAAACCCAAAGTCAATGTGGCTAAACCCGTGCCATGTGGCTAAACCCAAGAGTCCCAAAGAGGCGACCACGGACCGATGTGGCTACTGTGAGGTATGACCCACGGGGGGCCACGTCTGTAACAATCCACCGCACCCGGGAGCGAGATCTCTCCCCACCCACATGATGCCTGAAAGGCCATCGTTTGCCTTTTAGACTTTGGCCTAAGCATGGCCCTCTCTCGGCTTACACTTTTCAAAACCAGCCGTGGTTTTATTACATATCCTGTGAGCCAGCGATTTCATTTCGAGGTAACAGACAACCAGGAGAAACGAGTGCTTCTGTTCAACAGCCACGTGCACGAAGACACGTAGCAGTTTTCTTCGTGAGAGCCCCACCCTGGAAACAGCCGAAATGCCCACCGAGGGAAGAACAGATCACTGGCCATGATGTATTCAGGCAAAGGGAGGCTCTGGAGCTTTGGCAAGAAAGCAAAATGACCGTCAGGCAGTGCCGAGCGAAAGGCGTTAGACGCGCCGGAATGCTTGTTGCACGATTCTATTCGTGGAGGTCCGCAACCAGACAAAGCAAGTCCAAACGGTCAGAAGAAGGGTTATCTTTTGGCCCAATGTCAGTTGAGAGGGGGAGGGGGATAACGAGCCTCGGGGACGGGTGCTGGCAATGGCCCAGGTCCTGATTCAGGTGATCGTGGATCTCTACTTGCTTAAAAAGCCAGACACCTATACGCTTAAGATGGGTGGACTTTCCTGCATGTGTGTGACATCGTCGTTGTCTTCACGGTACGAGATCAGAAGTAAGAATGGGTAGAATGGGTTTCCCAGTTCGGCTGCTCTGGAAAGGGCGGCAGGCACAGGAGGGGCCCGGTGAGGGGGGCCGGGAGCTCCATCTCTGAAGGCGGCAGGGAGAGGGCTTGCTGAACCCCGAGAGGGTCCCCATCTCCAGTCCCGGGAGGGGTACTTGGGGCTGGGCCCCGGGGGTGGCGGTGGTCTTGTGGGCTCCTCCACGGGGAGGGGAGTGCTTTGACAAGCCTTTGTTCCGGGAGTTGATCAAGGAAACGAGCTGCTAATGAACAGCAGAAATAACAATAATTAATAATGGGCAGAATAAAAATGGATTTTAAATCCTGCAGCTAATTTGCCAGGAGACTTATTTCTGCAGCAGGCAGCCGCTCTCCCGCTCTCCCGTCCTCAGGCGGCTAAGTAAACCAGGAAGGGGCAAGACCCAGCCAGCCTGCTGGGGGGGTGGCGAGGGGGGTGGGGATCAGACGCAGGGAGGCATACTAACCCAGGGAGTGGGAGTGGGCACAGACTCGGTTACTGGGCTCGGTCATGGGTCCTGCACCCCACCAGGAAGGGTAGGAGGCCCCAAACCTCAACGCCGTGCAGCCTCCACTGCCCCCAAGATGGCTGCCAAGCCCAGGGAGCCAGCCCCAGGGTGGTCCCTCGGACTCCCGGACCCTCGGTCCCTTGGCATATATCCCCCACCAATACCGTCCCCTTCCCGGGAGCCCAGGTTGCGTGGGGAGGGCGGCAAGACCACACAATGGAAGGAAAAGCCTTGTCAGAGGAGGAAGATTCTAATTGGAGGCCTAAATGCTCCAGAAAGATTATCTTTCCGGTTCCCCTTGCACAGAGAACAACTAACAATAGCACCCCCCCATAAAGCCTCACCTCCCTCTTCCTCCCCCACCTCCCCACCCTGCCCCAAACAAGCCGACTTGTACAGCTTTTATCGCTCCATTGAAAAATGAGTGCTCAGGGATCCTTCCAGCTTCTTCCAGGAGTGGGGCAAAGGGCGGCGTGGGCATCCTGCGTCGGCTTTCCGTGCAAGATCTCTGGGGGGAGAGGGTCAGGGCTTGTAAGCTCAGGTCTATTAAGACCTGCTCACACCACTGTCTCAACGACCTGGACGTGGCCAGTGAGAAAACACTCCCTTCCCATCATGCCCTTCCCTGGTGTCCCAGTTCCCCTCCAGCTGTCCCTGGCTTCTCAGAAGGGCCAAGGCTCCAAGCCCACTGTTCGCCAATACCGCCTGCCCTCGCCAACCCCATCCCCTACTTTGTTCCTCGACGTACTCCTCAGGTGTGTGGGCAAAGCCAAAACCTACGTGTACGTCTCTGTCGTCCACCGTGAGTCTGTTGGAGGCACGAGGCCTTAACCCCGAGGCTGGTGAGCAAGCGTTGGGGGAGCTCCTTAGTTCCCCCCACTTGAGTGGCTGCCTGCATTGACAAATGGATTCCTCTCCCTTTTCAACGTGAGCAAAGTGGATTCTTCTTGCTAAAGGCTAAGTACTCGCTGAGTTGCAAGTTTTAGAAAATGAGGCCATCGTGAGGCTATTTCTGAGGGAACGAAAGGCTGGCCATGCCCGCGCCAGCCCCGTCCACCTCCCACAAGAATTGGGCACCATTATTTTCACTTGGGGGAAAATTCCATCTCCTATTTCAAAAACAGCTGAATCTGGCTTCGTGTTCAGCAAAAGGATACGCCGCGGGGAGAGGCCGAGGGTTGCACTCTTGAAGACAGTTGAGAACAAGCGACCAGAAGGCAGGTAAGGACGAAGAGGACTTGGCAGCGTCTAGGAGGGCATTCTGGTGAAGCCCCTGCACTTCGGGAATCAGCTCCGGGGTGAAGGGGGGTAAGGGAGAGTCCCCGGGACGGCATCGCAGCCGGGAGCGCCGCCAGGCTCCGAGCAGGGGAGCCAGCCCCGCCCCGGGGAAGGGGCAAGGAGAGGTGGGGTTCCTGCTGGTTTTGAAACTGGTTGTCTCAGTTTGCCAGGACAAAGAACCACACACTGAGGGGCTGAAACAACAGAGCTTTGTGGCCTCACACTTCTGGAGGCTGGAAGTCTCCAGGGTTGGCTTCTCCGGAGGCCTCGCTGTGTGGCTTGCAGCTGGCTGCCTTCCCACTGTGGTCCCGCGTGGTCTTCCCTCTGGGTGGGTCCGTGTCCTCACCTGCCCTCCTTAGAAGGGCACCCGTCAGATTGGAGGAGGACCCACCATGGGCCCTCCTTTTAACCTAATTTCCCATTTTAAGACCCCTACGCTCCAAATCCAGTCACATTCTGAGGTCCTGGGGCGAGGGGCGGGGTCAGGGCTTCAACATATGAATTTTGGGGGAAGACACAATTTACCCGTAAGGCCAGCACACGGTCTCTCTTTCACCTCCGCAATCACACCAGCTCCAACTCCGGGCAATGTAGCTCCCAGACTCCGAGAAGCTGCCAGGCTGTGGCCCCTACATAAGAGGGGCCTTGTCCACCTTTCCTCCCAGGCTCCTTCCAGGGCAAATTCTCCTCGGTTTCCCAGTCCCGCCTCTTCCAAGAAGCCCTCCCTGATGGCTGAGCTCACGCAAAGCTTTCTATTGCTGAAGTCTGCTGCACTACAGAAAGAATCATTGGCGTCCAGCTCTCTGCATCCTGAGTATAAATCTGCTTTCTGAGTGAGGTCTTTGAGGATAAGCACACACACACACACACACACACACACACACACACACACAGAGCCAGTATCTGTTCCCTTCTTTTCCCAGCTACACAGTTTGGGGAGTTTGGGTTGGCTAACCCGCCCCCACCCCCAGCTCCAGCTCCAGGGATCAGCCTGATGGGCTTAATGAGACAACACACATGACTGAATTGCTTCAGTCAAAGCGAACATCAGGACTTGTGCTGGGATGGCTGGGACACAGTCTTCCTTCTGGGCTGGGTTTGATCGTGGGAGAATGCAAGGCTTAGAGTATAAGGCAGGTGGGGGGCAGGGTGCTGGAAGTCCCAGGGACGGGGGAGGCAGGGAACAACCACTGTGTGCAGCCACTAAAGCCCATTCAGAGGAAACAAATCAAATAATGGGTGCCGGTGTCATATTTAGGTCCTAGATCAAGCCCTACCTGAAGTAGGTGCTCCCTGGACCATTCAGTAACATAAACCAACAGATTCCTCCTTTTGCTAACATCAGTTGGGGCTGGGTTTACAATGGAAAGATCACTAACTGATACAATTTCCTTGAGATCCTCCAAACAGCCTAGCCCCTGGAAACAAGGGCACTCAATAAATACTACAGAACACAAAGTCACAACCTGTGATGGCTTTGTAGATGAGGAAACTGGGACCAGGGGTAAAGAGATTTGCCAAGTCTCGTGGCCAATTAGTAGCAGAGCCTGGACGAAAGCCCAGGTCTGCAGTCTAGTGCCATCCCCACTGTCCCAGAAGGGCCGTTGTTCCTCCCATCCTGCCCCCCCAAACCATGTCCTTGGGGGTAGGGGGGGCAGAGAAAGCCAGTGAGAAGCCACAGAGCCCTCAGCCCCCCAAACAGGAAGACTTGGTTGCAAGCCAGGAGGCCAGAGGGGAGGTAAGGCAGGAAATTGAGCGGCTCCGTGTCAACCGCATGCACCAAGTCATCTGGGGACTATGAGCAAGAAGCTAGTGCAGAGATGGGGAGCAGCTGCCAACCCAGGCAGGAGGCATGTCAGTGTCCCCAGGACCTCAGAGGGCCCTAGCACATGTTCCAAAGAGCACTCTGTCCTCAGGAAGGCTGTCCCCAAGTGGAATGGCAGGCTTGGCAGGCTTTAGAAGGGGCAGAAATATGCGACCCGTGGAACAGAAGAGTCAGGCATTGGTCACAGACAAGTGCTGACGGCCACCTGCATGGCAGTCAGATGCCTCGGATTTTCCAGACCGGTTGGCATGTCAGTTCTCTGTGCTGCTGTCCCCAGACGGGGCAAATGAACTTCAAGGTCCAGAAGCCACCCTGGGCGATGAAGTGACTTTGGGAACGGTTGCTGAATCAGTCATCCACTGCTGTGGAACAAATCACCCCAAAACTTAGTGGCTTAAAGCAACAGCATGTGAAAATTTGTTTTCTTGTGGTCCTGGGGCTTGCCTGGGCTCAGCCCAGTGGTTCTTGCTCTTTTGTGCGTGGACAGACAGTGGCTGGGGCTGGAATCATCTGAAGGCTTCCTTAGTTGAAGGTCTGGTGCCCGGGCTGGGAAGACTCCAACGTTGGGGATGGGGGAGGGGATTCCAGAACACCGGGGATACCCCAAGGATCACTCTCCAGCATGGCAGCTTCAGGGCAGCCAACCTTCTTACATGGCGGCTCGAAGCTCCAAACACCTGTGGAGGGGGAGAGAGAGAGAGAGAGAACCAGACAGAAGCCACGTGTGACCGAGCCTCAGAAGTCACAGTGTCACCTCTGCCTCATTCAATTGGTTGGAAGAGTCTGGCCCATCTTTAAGGAGAAGGGACTTAGACTCCCCCTGGTTGGAAAGGCCATCGAAGAACGTTCGAAAGTGATTTTAACCCACCATAGCAGCCGTACTTGGCAGAGCACCAAAGTCAAGCAGCCCAGGTCTCTGACCCTGAGCAAGGCCAGAGCTGCCCAAGACCACCCAACTCTGGATCTCCTAAACATGAGAGAGAAATTGAATTCTGTTGTCGACATGCCACTGTCATTTGGGGTTTTTTGGTTACTCTCAGCCCAACCTAATCCTAATGAACACAGAGACCTTGAACTGCCATGTCCTGTTCCTGGCACAGAGCAAGTTCTCAAACCAAGACTTGCTAAAGAAGAGTGGATGGGCTGAGGGAGGGAGGGAGGTAATGGGGTGTGAGGCAGGGGTAAGCCAGACTTCAGAACTTAAGTGTTCTACTCCGTTGTCCCGTAAGTTCACGTATGTGTGTTAGGCTGTGTCCCAATATTTACTTGTTAAAATGAGGAAACATGCAAAGGCAACGTAAGTACAAGGAAGTGAAGTAAAAATAGTAAGTACCCATCAATGGAATCAATGAAGAGTAAGTACTGGGCATAAACAGACAAGAGAAGCTCCCCAAAGCGCAGGCTCTCAGACATGGCCAAGGCTTGCAGCATGGCTCTAGGCCATGTCTTGAAAAAGTCCTTTGTCTTAGGATCCTTCTCTTTTCCTCTCATCCTCCTTCATGCCCACTGCCCCCTCCCCCCGCCGTCTTCTTTCTCCTTCCACAGACACCTGACACATAACCTTAGCACCCTCCCCAAGGAAACCAGGAATTTTCGGATGCTCTGGACAGAGGAAAGCGAGTATCAATCCATCCCTACTGCTTGGTAGGCCTGGCAGATATGGTACCCGTGGTCCATCCACCCTTCTCCCCACCCCCCCGACTTCAACCCCTGCTCCCATCACCTCACCAGATTCTTGCTCCCTCCCTGACTTCACTCATATGTTCCTTCTGCATAGATAGCCTTCTCCAGTCCGTTCCCGTTCCGGTCAACTCCTACTGGTCACTTACCACCCAGTTTAGATAGCACTTCCTCTAGGAAATGCCCCTATCCAAGCCTACACAGCAAGCCCAATGGGAAAGGTGCCCTTTCCATGTGCTTCCAGAAACCCATACTTACCTTTGTCCGAACACTCACCCTACTGGATTGGAACACTCTGCCTTGGTCTCTACTGAGAGATACGGAGTTGCAGGGATGGCATGCTATCAGTCATTGCAGAACCACTGAGAGCAGGCCTTCCAGAACATCTGTGACAGTGGCACTAATGGCTTAGTCTTCCCTGGATTACAGCAAAGACCAACCCGGAAGAGGCTATCTCCTCTGTTGCAATACCTGGGGTCTCTTCCTAGCATCTCTCGGATCAAGGCGGGTGGGCAGCTCCTATATTGTGTTTGGGGCTCAAGGAGCCTTGGGTGTTCCTTAGGCTGGGTCCCTGGATTTTGAGTTTTTTACATATTCGACCAGTGCGTTTTCCACTTTTTCTCCGGACACTTCTGTTATGATAGATCATAGTTTTCAAGTATGGCCACAGCAATATTTGCAGTCCCATAGGCTCTTTCAGAATCTTCCCACTCCCATCACAAGGTGCTGTCTTTTCTCTCTTCCCTTGAACCTCGATGGGTTAGTGACTGTTCTGATCGATAGAATATGGCGGAAGTGATCCGATGTGACTCGATGCTAGGTCATAAAATGCAAACAGCTTCCACCTGGCTCTCTCTCTCTCTCTCTCTCTCTC
>NW_024423319.1:90425655-90454897 GCF_017311325.1 Ursus maritimus | reverse complement strand
CTCTCTCTCTCTCTCTCTCTCTCTCACTCTTTTGGGACACTCGCCCTGGGAACCTGGCCACCATGCCATGAAGAAGCCCAAACCCATAGAGAGGCCACACGTAGGTGTTTGGCCAACGGCCCCAGCGAAGGGCTCCGCTGACAGCCAGCATCAAGGGCCAGACATCTGAGCGAGTGAGCCTCCTTTCCTGACGAGCAGCAGTGGAGAAGCCCTGAGAAGAAAACCAAAGGCACAGACACACGGCTCGCACTTGGGGTGAGAGGCTGTCGGCGCGAGTTGTTGGAGACGCTCTCAGCAAACTGTCTGCCACAGCCACAGCTGGAAGTGGGGGTCGGGCTGCAGGGACCTGAGCCAAGGCGCCAGAGGCAGCAAATGGTCCAGAGAGTTCTTCAACTCCTCTGTCTCAGTCTCCGCGTATGTTACAACGGAGATCGTAACAAGGCAGTTGTGAGGAATTCATGCAGTAGCCCACGCAAAGTGCAGGCCACGTTAGAAGCACGCGATAAATGTTGGTCTACTGGGAGCGAAGACGTTTTCAAAGTCCCGAGGAGACTCTCATGAATCTATAGCAGGATGACTGCCCTTGAGAGCCATGACGTCCAGATGCAAGCACCAGGTGCTGGAGACCAACAGGGCCTTCTGGAATTCTGAAAACTTGGCTTTTTAGATGCCTGAGACTTGGAACGTTGATTCTATACCACAGTATGTAGGACGGGGAAGAATGAGGGCAGTTTTCCTGCCACACGGATAGGGAATAAAGGTTCCCCCCGTTTGAGAGGTTGGCTGACCAGGAGAAGGGTGTCCATGCCAGTGAGGGCCCCAGACAGGCCTGAGGCTCTTATGGTACAGGGAAGGGAGAGGCACGAAACTGCAGAGAGGTTTATAGGACGGAGAAGAGAGGGGCTGGGGGCCTTGCTCCGTAGCAGCTAGCAGGGGACATCCACATGTCCTAGAGAGAAGCCCGCATTTAGCACGGAGCCGCAGAGGTAAAGTAGCCATGGGTAAGTAAGGGGCCTCGGCAGCGTTCCCAAGAGTAGCCCAGATCCTGCACACCCCAGCACAACGGAGAGAGCGGCCAAGAGCACCGACACCTCCACCCCCACCCAGAAGCGCTGATGGAAGAGCCCTACCGGGGGCATACAGGGCCTCCGGGCTCAAGGTCGCGGCCATCTGGGACAGTTCGAGTCCAGAAGGGACGAGCACAATTCATCCAAGGCCAGTGAGCCCAGTGGGTGGGGCCAGGACGTGGGGCAGCATGAGGACCCATGTCCCTTGCTCAGTGCCAGGACGGCATAGGGTTCCCTCCTGCCCACCCCGGCAAGCCAGGGCCTCAGCTCACGCTGGGGCAGAAAGGGCAAGAGAAAATTCTGGAGAGACAGCATCGGCTTCCCAGTGACCATGATTTCAGTCTGAAGTGACTGTTACCTTGACTTGGCAAGTTCAAGTTGTCTACCATCAGCACAAGTGGGAGCTCGAGAGCCCAGTTAAGACTCCAGTCGGGGAGAAATAAAGGAGAGCTACGTCTTAGCACACCTGAGTGTCGGGAGCTTAGGACCTCAGCCTGCTCGCAAGACTTCACCCAAGCCTTGGGAGGAAAGGAGGGTGTGAAGCCGTGGCGTACACACCAGTACTCCTGCTGATAAGCTATGATGTTCTCTCCAGGGTCCGCCTCCCCGCAGGAGGGGGCGGTGGGGGGGGAGCAGGATGTCAGGAGGCTGTCCAAAGGAAGACAATACGTGTGAGTCTGCTTTTTGGGTCCTGCTGCCTCTCGCAGCAGCTCTTAATTACCAGCAATCAGCTCTTAATTACCTACAACAAGAGAGACGAGGGAAAACACAGATAAATGAAATCCATAGATAATCCCCAAACCCCAATTTGGTCGATAACATCATCCAGCTTCCCCGAGTAACCTCTTGCCAGGACTCCTGATCGCCCGTGTCGCAGAATACAAACATTCCCGATTCCCAGTCGTTTCCTTGTCCCTGCCCTTGCCACCCCCCTCCCCTCCTTTGATGCAGGGGGAGATGCCAGTGGGCCCTAAATAATGCCCAACTGGATACTCTTTCCTCATCCCTGGGAGACGGCTGCCAGGCTCTAAACCTCCTGGCGCTGGACCGTTCACTGTTTGCCCAACAAACAGGAGTGTAGGCTGCAAATTCAAGCCACCTTGGAGGACAGGAAGAGAGGACGAGAGGTTCCAGGGTGAGGGCCTCCGGGACCACAAGGGGCCAAGGGCTGCTGTGGGCCACTGTGTGTCCACAAATCCAAGGGCCTCTCTGTCCACAGCTGAGGCAAGGATGAACACCTGGCATAGGGGACTTCTTGAAGTAAGGCAGGTTAGAGACTGCGGAGTGAGCAGAAATGGAGGAAACCTGGAGCATCGAGGCTGGGGAGGGGCAGGGGGAGGCTCCCGGTTTCCCAACTTCTCCACAATCAAGGATTCTTTTTTTTTTTTTAAGATTTATTTATTTATTTGAAAGAGAGAGAGCACACAAGCAGGGGGGAGAGGGAGGAGACAGAATCTTAAACAGATTCCACACTGAGCGTGGAGCCCAGCGCAGGGCTGGATCCCACGACCTGATATGATGACCTGAGCCGAAACCAAGAGTCGGGCCCCTAACTGACTGCGCCACCCAGGCGTCCCCACAATCAAGGATTCCTAAGTGTTCTTTCGTCTTGAGTGGGTAGGCAGGGCACACACCTCAGGCCCTAGGCCTGGGCCAGCAGGATCTGGGAAAGCTGCCTGTTCAGCTACAAAAGAATGTCTTGTGGTCACTGCTTTGGGGAAAATGTCCTATTGTGACCCAAAATTGTGCCCAGTATTCATTAAAAAGGAAAAAGGATGGAGCTCGGGAAGTTGCAGAGAATTAGCAACACCCCCCCACACCCCTCCATCCCCTCTCCTCCTCTGCCCCACTCCCACTCCCCAAGGCCAAGGCAGTTGTTGGGGGGGGGAGGGGAGGGTCCTTTCTAGTCGCCAGGAGTAATGAAAGTTGAACCCAAACCTGAACATGGCTCTCTCTTTTCTGACTTTTCTTTCTTCCTCCAGTCCAGTTAGCACGGTGGGCAAGCCAATCCTCATTCCCGCAGGCCTCGTTAATGAACCTGCAGTAGCAAATGTGCCTTGTTATTGCTGGAAACCTGGAAGCAGCACGCTCCCCACCAACGTGCAAATACCACACAGAAAGGTCCCTCTGCCCGCTCCCTCCCTTGTCTCCCTCCAAGCTCTCCGCTCCCTCCTCTCCCGCCTCTCCTGCCTCTCCCGCCTCTCCCAGGGCTGTCCGCTGCTAATGCCTGCAGCCCAAGCTTCCTGGGCTCTGGAGTCCTGCTGGGCAGGCTGTCCAGAGCACACCGCATTCCCCTCCATCTCCCCCTCAAGTCAGCTTTCTCCAGGGCCGACTCAACCCCCAAGGGGAAGGCTGCTAGGGATGAAATGCTAGCACCCACCTGGCCCCCCCACCTGCTCCCACGCCTGCGAAATGCGGCACCTTGAAGAGGGGCCACGGGGGTGGGGGAGGTTGAAGAGGAGATGAAGAAGAGGAGATGAAGAAGAGGAGATGAAGAAGGAATGCTGAGAGCTGTTCAGGCCAAAGTGTGGGGGGTGCTGCCCCAGCCTCAGGCCCCACCCCCACCTCACCCCTGCTCGGTGCTGGCCCCTTGGGCCCTGTAAGTGGGCGCTAATGCGACCAGAGCTAATTCGATTTCCTCACAGGGAGACAGGAATGATTTTTCTCCAGTCCTGGGCTTCTGCTGCATCTATCTGCTGGGATGGGGACGGTTGGTTCTGCCTCATAAGGTCAGATTTTCAGGCTTTTTGGCCTTTTCTTATTCGCTTAACGACAACTTGAGTAACGGAGAGGCCAGGAGAGAGAGTTGGAGAAAAACACGGGCTCCAGGCACAAAGTGGTTTCGTACGGGCCGAACGCAACACGTTTCCGGGGGTGTCCTGATGCCTGTCTCCCGTCGCCTGGTCACCTAGCATGCGCAAAGGCCCCGGAACCCATCAGGGGAGCTACGCCAGCAGCCCTCCTCGCCCAGCTGATGGGAAATCAAATGATGCAGGCAAGTTTTCAGAAGGGAAAAGAAGAAAGAGAGCAAGAAAGACAACATTCGATATCCCCCCCGCTGCGGCGGCTGNCATCACTGTCTGCCAAGCAGAAATTGCCTGCCTTTCTCCAAGCCAGCATTCTGGAGCTGTTTTCTGATTATTTCAATCAGCTTAATAACGTGTACGTTTGAGACAGCTGCCTTGGCGGTGTGGAGACTTCGAGCTTTCTGCTGGCTCTTGCGGAGGCATAATCGTTGCTCCCCAAAGTTCACACGCACCAGGGAAAAGGGGTTTTTTGGATGGATTTCCCAACCCCAAAATATAACCGTCCCGGAATTTGGTTCTAGGTCCAACTGTCTTTTCACATCATCTGGGTGGAGCCGCAGCCCCCACTGCTGGGTGGAGCTGGGGCGCTGGGATGCTCGGCCAGTGTCCTTGCTGACAATAGCAACAGGCTCGCCTGGGTTCTGGTCATTCCTTGTTGGCGGTCCGCAGGCCTCGGGGTGGCAGGCTTCCCCTCGAGGCTTGTTATGTCATGCCAGGCACGTGCGGAGCGGTTGCCAGCAAGGCCATGAACATCTATGAGAGCAGAGAGAAGACAGAGTTTGTTCGACGCTATCCATCGTGGGCAATGGAGCCCAGAAAAATGGGCACAATTCACTGGATTGTGCTTAACTCAAGGTAGCTCTCGAGGTAGCCAAGGTTACAATAAGGCTCCTATCGGGCTAGAAAAAAACATTCAGAATGGCATCGGAGAAAGTTAACCAACGTATTATATAGAAGTACATTTATTAGAATAATAACTCTCCAATTCTGAGGGCCTGTTAGGAGCGGGAGCTCTGCCAGGTGCTTTTGCATACATTACCTCCGCTAATCCTCACAACAAGTAATGCAGATATTACAATCACCAGCTTCATTTCAGAGATCTGGAAAACCTTTCGGTGAGTTAATTTTTTTCTGCAATTGCAAAGGCTCCCTTCTCTGGGCGTATGTGTTTCTAAAACACAGGCAATCCTAAAAAAAACCCTAATATTTTGGTCACGATCTTCAGAAAACAGTGCAAGAAGAGGTCCGTCTTCCCGAATGCCTAACTGATGGGAAGGGGTGGACTAGATGGGAGGCTGCCTTCTGGCTGCAGGGGCATGTGAGCTCTGGCAGAGAGCTGTCCCCCAGGGGCCCCTCACAGCTGTCAGCACTCACCTCCTCACTGGTCAGAGAAGCACTGTCTTTTCTTTCTTTTTTTCTTTCTTTCTTTCTTTTTTTTTTTTTTTTTTTNGGCTATTCTGTCCCCGATTGGAAGTTTCTTCCTAACTCCAATGCACACATGCGCAAGTTGGTTCGTATCTTTCTTCTTGGTTGCAAAACACTATCAGCAACCGAACTGTCCCGAATATTTCCTCGTGCTCATCATCCTGCAGGTTTGCAGAAAATGGGGAGGAGGTTGTCACAGAGCCTGGAGAAGCTGATGCCCACTGCCCACTGCAGGGGGCAGAACGGCAATCAAGCAAGGCATTCATTGAACATCTCTGCGCCGGACCCCACAGAACCCACAAAACCTACCACCCCAGCAGGCAACCATGTGCCGTCCTCACTGAGCGGAGCAGAGCCTTTTTTTCTTTGAGGCGGGGGGGAGGGGTAGAGGGAGACAGAATCCCAAGCAGACTCCTCACTGCGCATGGAGCCTGATGCGGGGCTCGATCCCATGACCCTGAGATCACGACCCGAGCCGAAACCAGGTGCCTAACTGACTGCGCCACCCAGGCGCCCCAGAGCAGAGCCTTTCTAGGGGAAGTCACTAAATGCACAGGGTTACAGAGCTAGGAGACTGATCAGTCCCCTAACCAATACCCAAAGGTGTCTCATCTCCCTCACTGTTGATATCTTATGAGGCCACAAACTTACTTCGATGAAGCAGTCATCACTCAAAACCTCGAGAAACTCCACTTTTAAAGCCACTGCCAGAGGTAATAAACAGATCCCTGAAGAACTACATTTCATTGCCTTAAACTTAGTCTCATGCTTGCCCCCTCCCTTAAAGTATTAGTCCCAGAGTACAGGCAATGTGTCTGGGAGGTGATCCCAGAAAATGCAGTGGAGACAGTGGAGAAAGCGAGAGAAGAAGAGGGGAAGATGGGGGTGGAGGGGCTCCTGGGTGGCTCAGTTGTTTAAGTGTCCAACTCTTAGTTTCAGCTCAGGTCGGGATCTCGGGGTCGTGGGATCGAGAACCCATGTCGGGATCCACACTCAGCACAGAGTCTGCTTGTCCCCCCCTCCCTCTTCCCATCCCCTGCTCACACTCTAAATAAATAAATAAATGAAATCTGAAGAAGAAGAGGAGGAGGAGGAGGAGGAGGGGGAGGGGGAGGAGGAAAAGATGAAAAGAATGCCTTAACGGGGCACCTGGGTGGCACAGCGGTTGAGCGTCTGCCTTTGGCTCAGGGCGTGATCCTGGCATTGTGGGATCGAGCCCCGCATCAGGCTCCTCTGCTATGAGTCTGCTTCTTCCTCTCCCACTCCCCCTGCTTGTGTTCCCTCTCTCGCTGGCTGTCTCTATCTCTGTCAAATAAATAAATAAAATCTTTAAAAAAAAAAAAAGAAAAGAAAAGAATGCCTTAACAAGCTGATTCCTGCTGTGGGCAACTGACCCATTTGGGACCCTCCCAGAGACTGTGCAGAATGCATCTCCGAACTGCCCCACCAAGTAGCAATGAAACAGAGACATTGATCCACTGCCTCCCTTGCCTGGGAGGGCACGCATTCCCCAGCACTCGTGCTGCTGTTATCCCGCCTGCAAGCCACATGGAAGGGCCTTCATCCCTTCCAAGGCCAGACAGCCCCTTCTGGCCGAGACATGCAGGAAGCCATCTGCAGGGACAAGAACTGTCAGCAGGGGCCTCTGGGGTGGGCACCTGCTACAGATCAGAATGACTTTGAACCGTCAGCAAGAGATCAAATCCACCTTCAGAAGGTGAAGATTGCTATCAGCAGAGATCTTTGGGGGAGTAATACTGAAGGTGAAAGTTTATTCGGTGCCCGTCGCGTGCCAGCTGCTGTCCTAAGCACTCTCCAGGCACCGACCCTTGTCTTTCTCACACATCTGTATAAAATAGGCACCATTATTATCTCGCTTGACAGATAAGGAAATAGACTGCCACAAACTTCAAGGCAATTCCACAGACATCTTGGAGCAGTGAACCCATCATTGGAATAAACAGGTGATAGTCTGAAAGAGATAAGGTACATTAATATGTATGTATATAAATAGATGTATATGCAAATGCATTCGGGTGTGTTCGTTCAAAGCAAAAATAGTCTCATCACGTCTACATGAATCAGTGAATACCCAACTGAATTTTGACCACCCTAAAGGCCCTGGGATTTTAGAAGCAGGAGAAGCATGTACCGGAAATACTGAGGAAGGCTTTATGGAAAACTTGGGCCCAGAGCTGCGGATGAAAGGAGAGGAGCCAGCACAAAATAAGTCCTAGGGCAGGATGGAGTAGGGCATGGAGGGACCAGTTCATCTGGCGTATTGGTTAAGATGGCCAAGTACTTCCAACTCTCTGCTCCCCCAACATATGGTAGAATTATATCATCTTGCCCTCCTTTGAAGTTAGGTGTGGCTATTTGACTTGATTTGACCGACGAGATGTTAGCAGAAGTTACTTGTGTCTCTTCTGAGTGGAAGGTTTCAGAACAGGGCGTGATTCACCAGGTTCTCCCTTCCCTTGGAGGTGATCACGAAGCACAAATTATGACGGCCTCTCTGTCCCCTTGGATACCTGGATCACTATGACAAGAAGAGCCTGTCTCCCTGCCGACCTACAGAAAACACGAAGCGTGAGCAAGAAACAACCCTGTGTTGTACCGGGAAGCACTGAGAATTTAGCACTGTTACTACAGCCTATCCTGACCAACATGCCAGGTTATGCTGCCGTAACAAACAGCCCCCAGATCTCCATGGCTCGACAAATATATTTCACGTCCTTGTGAGGTTCACCACAAGGCAATGGATGAAGGAGGAGAGGTGCTCTGCTCCATATGGTCACTCAGGGACTCAGGCTAATGGAGCTTCCACCATCTGGAACATCACCATTGCTCACTGAGCAAGGATTGAGAGAAGCTAGCAGGTCCTACAGGGCCTTCCCGTTGCCTCAATGTAAAAGTATCACACATCACTTCCACATTTATTTTATTCCCCAGTACTGGTGGCCAGCTCTGCCTAACTGCAAAGGGACTGGGAAGTGTGATCTCCCCCACGTCCAGGAAGAGAAGAATTGGCTATTGGCAAACACTAATAATGTCCTCCACACCTGGTTCCAGAATACTGACAAGCAGGGGGCAGTTGGAGGTATGGAGAGTATGAGGGGCACAGGTGAGAAAGGCTTTGGAGAGCCAGAACATGACCCATGAAGTATCAGAGAGCCACTGTAACCATATGAGCCAGGCAGGACATGAAAAAGGTTGACTTAAGTGTCATTAGACCAGCAGTCCAATGCTGGACACGGGTATGAAGGAGCAACTGGAGGTGGGGTGGGGACTGTATGCCTACATTCAAGGAGGTTTGCTGGAAGATTGTTGTATTAATCTAGGCTCATGGTGATAAGGGCTTGGCACCCACTGCTGTCAGAAGAAGAGAGATGAGGAGCAAATCCTGTGACATCTTAAGGAAGAGAAAGCATGGCATATTGGGAGCCCATGCTTTGACATCAGACAGACCAGAATTCAAACCCCACCTCTGACACCTACTAGCTTTTTGAACATGGGCAAAATACATAACTTCTTAGAGCCCCAGTGTTCTTATGTGCAAAATGGGGATAATAACATCACTTACCTTATATAGCTATTGTAAAGATTGGAAGACTAATGATTATGTTTGTAGTTGACAGGAGGTGGTGATGATGGCAGAGATGGTAGGGGGGTAGTGGTGCTGGTGAACCATAAAGGGACTGAGATGAAAGCTGTGGGGAATAAAATGTCTGGAATTAGGGGGCAAGAGAAAGAAGAGGTTCCCACTATGTAAAATGTAGAAGTCATACTCAGAGAACAATGAAATCCAGGATCCTAGAAACCAAAACAAAAAAGAGTATCAGTAAGAAGGCTTTAGCTCAAAGTGGACACAGGAGATATGAACACCCATTAGATTTTACAAGATTAAAATGACTACAGCCTGGTCGTAGTAGGAGCAAGTTAATGGCAAGAGATTAAGAGGGACGAGGCATCTGAGAGGTGGGGCCCCAACAAGTGCAGACCTCCCTTATAAAGAGTTTGGCCACAGTAGGGCCCCCCGCTGGCTCAGTTCGTAGAGCATGTGACACTTGATCTCAGAGTCGTGAGTTTGAGCCCCATGTTGGGCATAGAGTTCACTTTAAAAAAGGAACAAAAGAGGTTGGCCATGGAAGGAAGGAAGAGAAAAGGACCTGTGTCAGTCAGAAATGCTTTTGGCTGCAAGTAACAAGACTTTTTTTTTTTTAAATCAAAGATGTAAGAAAAGAAGTCCATAGAGAGAGAGGAGAAACATTTGTAAAAATGCTTTGCATTCAGAGTTGAAAAGATTAGCCATAGAGAGGCCAAAACACTCAAAAGCTAAAATTAAAAATAAGGCTCTATTTAAAATAGCTCCTTTCTTTTCCTAACAGATCTTTAGAGTGTTTACATTGAAGCACATGCCAATATTTGATGAGGTTGAGCCATTTTTCACAGAGTCCATACAAGCTAAACCCAGCCACCCAGGAGAAAGACTCCATTTCTCAGCGAGGTGTGGTCATGTGACTAAGTTCTGACCAAGGAGACATAAATGGAAGCATGACGTATAGCTTCCAGGAATTTTCCTTAAAAGACCACTGATCTGTGCCTTTTCATCCCTTTCTTTTTAGTCATTCTCTATCCTATCCTTAAACATGGGCGTCATGGCTGCCATCTTGGACCATGGGGCTAAAGGCCCCATTCTTCAGAGGGCAGAGCATGGAGCTTGAAGGATCCCAGGTCCCCAAGGATTTCATGGAGCACAGCAGTCATTCCAGCTCTGGACCACAACCAAAGCACATCTTCCCAGACACAGTCCCCAGAGAGGAGACGACTGGCCTGGATACCCCCCAGTGCATGCTCTGAGACCTACTTAGAGAGACCAGCCTTATCTCTGGGGGTAGCGGTCTCACGGAGGGCCATCTCCAGTCCTCCTGGGCACCACTTTATAGGAGGGGGAAAGTGAGGTCCACACGGCCCTCCGCCTCCTCCTCGGGCTGGAGAAGCCTTAGAAGGAAGGTGCCCGAGCAGCCCTTCAGAGCAGCCTGTGAGACACTTGGCCACGGTATTGGCTGGCCGGCTGGCAGGAGGACAGATTCTGATCTCAGTTGTGCATAGCTAACAAGCAGTGACTTCACATTGGCGAGGCGCGCTGATATGAGTGCTTTCAAGGACAACATGCGTCCTGCTATCTGGAGGTGAAAATCGGAACCAAGAGGAACCACCTCACCGTTTCTAGAGGCAAAGGAAAATCTTTTAGAGGCTGATCCCGTCCCTGTTCTGAAATGGTCTCTCCTCAGCCACACACCAGCCTCGCACCCCATACGAGCTTCTACACCGTTTCCCCTTATGATTCATTCAGCACATCACACCTCCTGCCTGCTTCTGTGGTCATCTTCTGGAGAGGTGTCCTGTCTCCCCCAGGTTCCCCCATAACCCCATTATGAACCCCAGAAGAGCGGAAACCCTGACTTACTCACCTTTGTAAGCTCTTGACATAGCACCATGCCTGGCGGGCAGCATGCGCCCAAAAAAAGGTTTCTGATGAATCGTGACTGCGTAGGATGCAGGGCTCTTTGCTTGCAGATGAGAGGAGGGAGGTCCAAAGAAATCATCTGTGCCAATCCCGTCCTGCCGGGCCAGCCTAACGAAGCCGCCTCTAGTCCACTTCGAAGACCTGCCCTCTTGTCGCCCCCAAAGTTTCAGAGAGGACTTCCGCCAAGCCCTCCTTGGTAAAAAGTGGTGATATGGATTTTTCGGTGACTAGCCTAAATTTCTCCTGTCGCAGTTTGTAACCGCTCCATCTGCTCATACCGTCAGTGTGACAACCCAGGTGCTCACTGCCACCTCCAACCTGGACAGGCATTCAGATGAAATGTACGGCTACAGCAGCTGTACCACCTGTTAAAATATTGAGATGCTTCTGTACCATATAGTAAATAGCCACTGCTCCTGGCCCCCTGCAGGTCCCCGCCCGCCACCCTGCCCACCCTCGGCCACTCGCCTGGAACTCCCGGAGCACAGAGAGCCTCCAGAAGCCCAGATCTCAGAGACAGTGCTGGACGGTGGGTGCCCAGTCGCGGCCCCCCACCCTTCTCTTCCCCGAGCTGCAGAACAGTGACACCAGCGGCCTGTCCGTCCCCTCGGGCATCGATGTGGATCCAAGGGCAGCAGCCCTCAGCCGATGTGATTGGGGATGGGTGCTATG
Organism: Ursus maritimus; assembly: GCF_017311325.1. Lineage (NCBI taxonomy): Eukaryota > Metazoa > Chordata > Mammalia > Carnivora > Ursidae > Ursus > Ursus maritimus. The sequence goes on along the minus strand of NW_024423319.1, from coordinate 90,443,396 downwards.
AGCTGTCCACAATGAGAGGAGACGTGAAGTTACTCACCGGGGACAGTTGGGGACCAAATGCCCAGAGAGGGGACATGAGGCCACAGCCTGGTCTGCGAAGCCACCGAAAGCCAGGATGGGGCTGGACTGGATTCAGCTGGACCCAGACCTGAGCAGGACACCGGGGAGAGACCAGGTCCTAGGCTAAGTGTGAGACCAAGGCCAGCCAGGCAAGAGGCAGGCCTCTCTGGGCCACTGGCTCCCTCTCCCAAGCCTGGAAATGCCCAAGGAATGAGAGGGTGGCGTATATTCCAGAAGGCAACCAAAAAGCGATGAGAAACCCCAGGGGAAACCAAAGGTGCCCTTGAAGTGTCTGTCAGGATGGTGGGTGGCCGGAAGCAGAAATGAAAGAAAAAGAAAGAGAGAAGCTTTCGAAATGTAGCTCTCGCGTCCGCCCATCCCCCCAGGCCCTGGGGTTATCACGTCCTGCCCCTCTGTGGCCGAAATCAGTGGCACTGGCCCATGTTCCGGGGTTGTGGGGTACAGTCGGGCAACCAGACCACGAAGCAGACTTCGGAATCAGCTGCGGCGGGAGCAGAAGACACGAGCGCTCAGACTGAGCACAGGGAACATACTGAAAAAGAGAACAGATGATGGGAGTGAACTTAAACCAGAACATGGGGTCATAGGATCAAATTAGGGGGGGAAGGGAGAGGTGAAAGAAGGAGCCCACTTGTTGGCATAAATGTTAGGACACAGGCACAACTAGAGACCAAATGAGTGTGCCTGTTCTGACGCCAGCCGTGGGCCCCCCATATCCCTCCAATCCCTTAGTCATGTTCGCGCATGTCCAGAAGCCAACACGGGGTCCAGCAGCCGGGGGACTGTCCTCAGGCTGCCCGACTCACTTTGCCCTCGCACACAGTTAGAAGTGCCTGGCAATTGGAATTGAGCCCTTAACTGATCATTGGAGCTCTGGGGAGGTAGTAAACATTATGGCCCCCTTGTCCCAGACAAGGGTCAGCTCTGAGAGGTGATCTGCCCAGTCTCCCAGAGGCCCCTGCAGGACTGAGCTCACATACCCTCCTTGGGACTTGGTGTGGTAACACACCCTGGCTCGGGCCCCTTCCCTCTTCATCCCATTTCCCCATGTCCCTGTGTGGTTTCCCTGAAAGCAGGTCCTAACAAATCACTTTCAAATACATCCCGGACCCAGGGTCTTGCCTCTGGGATATCCAACCTAAGACCCAGGGCAACCCTTCTCAGTGAACAAGCCCGCCATCTCTCCCAATGCCCACGCCGGAAACTTTGGAAAGAAGCCACCTAGATCTGGACCCCATTCTCTCTCTCATCCCTACATTCAATCTACCAAATTCCCCTCTCTGAAGCCCCTTCGTGTTTCTGGAATCTTCTCTCTCTCTCTCTCATAGGCACGTCCTCCATAGACTACTGAAACAGCGCCTACCAAGGCTCATCCCTTCCTGTCTTGGCCTCTCCGATCCTTTCAATCCTTTCTCTAGGACAGCCTGAGGGTCCCACTACAGTGGGCGGCGGGAGGCAGGGAGGGGGTGCTCCCTGCCTCCTTAGGCTGAAATCTAGTCTTACACGTGCTTGCAGGACCGCTCCTACCCTGACTCATCACAGCCTTCCAGACCTGAACACCGGACCAAATAGAGCCAGTGAGACCGTTCTCCAGAATGTTTGGACCTAGAATGGAGAAATACGAATCTCTGACTTGGTGGCCGGAGCTGTGAGCTAGAGTTCCCCAAAGCATCAGGCATTATATTCTCTGTCACATGAAGGAACTAGTCTGCGTGAGAGAGAAGAGAGACACTAACGAGCAGAAAGGGGATGGAGAGAAGACGTTCCCAAGTTCCTAGTGTCCCAGACACATCGCTGCGTTGAGTTCTAGAAGACGTCTGTTTCCACGTATATGACGGCAGAACTTCAACTCCGTTTTCCTTTAAGATAGTTTGTATTGAGTTTTGTCCCTTGCAACAAAAGAGACTTGCTTAACCACTAAGCAAACGTCAGAGCTTATCATAAGCACCTGTTTGGTTGGCCCCCTTCAAGTTGACAAGCTCCTGCCCCTATCTTCTCTCCAGTGGAATCAGGGCATCCGAGGCAGTGCTTGGCACGTGTCGGCGCTCGGTGTGTGGGGGGCAGTGGTAGTGGTGCTGGCCGTGGCAGTGAGCGTGACGGCTCCTTGCTGACTGGGCATTTCATCTCTCCAGGGGCTGCCTGATGCAACAGCTCCAGCATCCCATCTAGCGCTCCAGAGGCAGGCAGAGGGGGATGGCGGGGCACGCGCACTGTGACTCGGTCCAGTTTGGTGCCTTAGGAGCCCGAAGGGGGCATCTGACAGCTTGAGCAACATTCCCAGGCAGCTCTGGGGCCTGGTGCAGGGACATGTCGAGTTATGCCCCAGCTGGGGTCTGGCTGAGCCTCACTAGAGGCTCAGGAGTGGGTCTGCTTGCTGTTCAGGGGCTTTTTCATTTCCAGAGCCTGAGGATGAGGGCGTAGCATGAGGGAAAGCCATTACCACGTGGCTCTGGGCGCTTACAGAGAAATGGGCTCCTACTCCCGCAGACCCGCACAGTGACATTTGAAGAGCCACGGACTCCATCCCCAGCTCAACTCAACCCACAAATGTGTCTGGAAAAATGCACATGGCATCTCTTAGAAATGTCAGCTCCTGGTCATAAGCAAGGGTGGGGAATGTGCTGTCACTCCTCGGGGACAGCACAGCCCAGGCGTAGAAACGACAGCCTTTGGACCACGGGTGTTTCCCAAAAGGGATCCGCAAAGGGCAAAGCAGGTTGAGGTACCAAGGTCTGATTTAGATCCACAAAGCCTTCTGTCTCGGCTTCTAGAAGCCAAGCAGACCTGTGACTTTCCCTGTCTTTGTTTATTTTCCTCTCATTTTTTTATACTACTATTACACGTGTGCGGATATTTTATGTTAATTTTTTGAATCTGTATTATCATATCGGCATGGGACTTATTTTTATTTATACAATGCAGCATCTCCACCCAGCTCTGTCCCCTGTCTACCTAGTGCTCCCCCACCCCCACACTATTCATTTCTTGTTTCTCTTCCTGGAGTTAATGTATGCAAATGCAAGCAAATACAAATATGTATATGCTTATTTCTCTCCCCTTTTTACAGAAAAAGGAAACCTACTAGCCACACTGGGCTGCACCTGGCTTTTTTCACTTGATCTACCTTCAGGATTTTTTCCACCCGTACCCAGGGGGATTCTTCCTCCTTTGTTCAGCTCCAGATTATTCCAGCACGCGAATGCCATAGTTTATTTAGCCCGTCCCCTCCTGATGGCCATTTCGGTTGTCTCTATCACAAGCAATGCTATAGTAAGTGGCCATGCACAAATGTCATCGCACACGTGTGGAAGATTGATTGCACTGATAGCACCAAGCCTTTACCTCTTCTCATATCCCTGCCCTTTGACCCTTGACTTTGCTGCTTCTCTCGCTAAAGAGGCACAGTGCATATCCTTGGCCCTTAAACCTGGACTTCACCACCTAACTTGCTTAGCAGACTTGATGCAAACAGAAACTTGAAAAACACAGTAGAGATTTTCACTTCCTCTTTTGTTTCTCTGCAATTGTCGTGCAACATGCCCAGGCCAGCCTGAGAGCAAGCTCGGGCTAGCCTGCTACAGGGTGAAAGCCCGCACGGAGCAGGGCCACGTGGCCCAGCCGAGGCTGTCCTAGACAAGCCAGTCCCCGGCCAATTCGCAGATACTTGAGTGAACTTAGCCAAGATGAGCTGAGTCTAACTCAAATCAGCAGAACCACCCAGCCAACCAAGTAGTGAGAAAAAATAAAGAACTGTGTGGTTCCAAGGCCCTAACATTTGGGATGGTTTGTTACACAGTGTTAGCTAACTGATACAATATCTCTGCATGAATGTTGGACTAACTTATCCTCCCACAAGCCACGTAGGAGAGAACTTGTTTGTACGCAGCTCTACCATCAGAGTATGTTACCACTTTTTTGGATTTTTATCCATCCGCTGGGTGAAAAAGAATATCTCGGTGTAGTTTTCTTTGTGTTTTCCTGTTATGAGTGACAGTGAGCAACACATCATGTGTGTAAAAGCCACATGTACCCCCTTTTCAGTAGTGTTGATATCTTTTGCCTCTATTTCCTATTGGATCACTGTTATTTTTCTTATTGACTTCTAAGAACTTTTTATATACTGGTGAGATTAGCCTGCTGCCTGTGATCACCCTTCCTTGAAACCATATACTCCAGATGAGAAGCCTAATGACAGGCAAAGGAGGGAAACACAGACAGCAGAGACTGAGCACAAGATAACTTTCCCTCAAACGACCAGCAGCTGTCTTGAGCACTTTCTTGGTTCAGGGCTCTAGGTTAGGCATCCCATCGTATTCAGAAAAAAAAAAAACATGACATGGTGCTCAAGGAATGTTCTAGAAATGACTATGGTTAAATCTCCACATTTTTCTACCCATCATCTCTGCCTAAGGGGTGGATTAGGGGAGCAGATATATTCTTCACGGCCCAACCTCCCCAGTCACTGCTCTGATTGGACAGAGCATTCTGCCTGATCAAGGGTTGACCCAATCCATAACCTGGGCTGAACCAGTTAGGTCCTCTTTTGAGACCTTGAACTCGGAGACATAAAATCAGTCAGAGAACAGTGGACCCTGGAGTTATCACACCACTTTGCAGAGCTGGTGTTGCCATTTTGGGCCACCACACGGAACCACGTACAATTAGACAAACCAACCAAGGAAGAACCAGGGTACAGAGACAGAACACAGCAGTCCCCCCGAGACCTTCAGGGAGGAGCAGCCATGGACCCCAACTGAGGGAGAGCCAGACCACAGCCCCGTTTCCAGGTCTCCAGTGCTCTGCTCCAGTCCCCACGGCCCCCAACAGTTTTTCCAGAATTGGGTTCCGTAAGAGACCTTTATATCCTGTTACCAAACCTCCTGTTTCCTGGAACTAAGTTAAGCAGTGTTCTTATTCGTGGGATTACAAGTGTCCTAAGACAAGCAATTTTCCTATCAGCTGAAAAAAAAGAAGAAAGCAGCTTCATGTCACACGGCCTATTTTTGCTTTAAAGCGTTTCATGGTTACCATTGCTTCTCATTTTATGGCTAGAGAAAGTCGAACTGGACAACCCAGGGGCTTGGCCAAGTTTGCCCTGATCACGAAGGACAGAGGCCAGCCATGAGCAAGAGGCGTCTACTGCCAAATGGGCTCCCCTCCCCCGCGCCCCGCCACCACCTTGCTGGCTCTGGGTTGAAGCATTATATAAACACATGCTGAACCTTGGGGCTAACAGCTGAACAGCTGCGTGCTGAACAGCTCCCGGGAAAGGGTGATCCCTACAGGCTAGCGTGGCCAGGCCCTAGACGACCTCTTCGGCTCCCTCCCCACTCCCCCTGCCCAACATTTGGGGATACTTCCCACGGTCACCCATGCTTATTTATGTATACTGGTGCCCTTCCTGGGAGGAGAGCGGGATCACTAAAGGCAAATCAGAGTACTGGTTCCCTAAAGACAGATGCTTGGCCGGCAGGGCCTCTCACCTGGTCCCTATGGAGGACAGGCCACCTCTGCTGGGACGCATGTGACCGTGCATTGCACTCAGGGATCCTTCTACTCACCTACCCTCATCCCTGACCATATTTCTCATTACAAGTGGGGAAAGTGGGATGCTGAGCTAAGTGGCTGGCCACTGCCCTCTCCCACCTGTACCCTCCTTCTCCCAGGAATCAGCAGAGGGGCCCAAAGGTCTCAAGAAGTTTCCCTCCCAGGTAGGACCCTGACCTTGGGCGGGGGCTAAGCTAGGGCTTACAGGGAGAGGCCACAGGGAGGCTGGAACAGCCTCCTTCAAGTAGGACTCCCCACCCCCACCCCACCCTCAAGAACTTGCAGACCTCCCCTGTGGGGGCAAATGGGTGCCCTGAAAGGAATCCACTGTGTCCCTCTGTCCACAGCCACATGGAGGAAAAGAATGAGCTTGCCTAATCCTTCCTAAGCGCCCACCATGCACAAGACGTCCTGTAGGGCACCCGCACCAGTTCTGGAGGCTTCTGGGTGCATTCTCTAAGGGAGGGAGGGGACAGGGCTGGGGCCCAGGGGAGAGGGAGCAGGAAATTACCCTCCTGCCAAGTAGGACGGAAATTGAATTTCTTCCCCTCCCCCGTCTCCTGCCTGCCGCACAGCCCCTCCCAGACGACTCACTTTTTCTCTCTCTCCAATTACAGTTTTAAACATTTAGGGTGTTGCTGTTTTAGTTTTTAAAATTTGTTAGGCTCAATTTATGCCACTTAGTAAAACCTCTTTTCCAAATGAAGCCGAATTAGAACTAAAACACTGCAAGCAATAAAATGTGGGCATTGCATTTGGGTTGGGTTGGCTTTTCGGATTGTTTGTGTAAATGAAGCCGAGGAGAGGCTGCGGGAGCCTGTGTCAGGCCTGGGTGAGGGGAGCGAGTCCCTTGGGTCCCCCCAGGGGTAAGCAGCTGGCCCGGCCACGCCTGCCCTTGCCCTCGGGTCTGCCGGAGCAGGGTCTCGTGCCACTGGGGAAGGGCGAGCCTCAAAACGAGTCGCGCTCTCTCCCTTGGCAATGCCCTCCCCTCCCCGACTCCTTGGGGGAGGGGGGCTGTAGGAGCCACTTCCTGTGCGACAACAGCACCCTGGCAGGCCCCGGGCCTGCCAGCACCAGCGACCCGCTACCACCATGCGGTGTACAATAAATAGCTTGTGAATTGAATTGAACCGGCTGGCACCAAGGGCCCAGTCTGGAAACATCTCCTCCCACCCCCTTGCCCTGCAATGCCTGCACATACGCGCCTAATGTCAATGAGCATCCATCAGGGTAAAGGTGGGGCCCCGAGGCCGAGGCTGAGGAGGGGGAGAGGAGTGGAGGGAGGACAGGAGAAGCTGGAGGAGGAGGAGGAGATCCTGAGTTACTAATCAGGCATCTGGTGTTAGGGGAGGTGGCTGCCAACAGGTCAGAGAAGTTTCTGGCTGATGAGCCAAGGATCTGAGCCTCAAGCTGGGCCTCCCTGGGGCCCTCAGGAGGTCACATCCGGGGCTTCGAAGCTGGCCTCCTCCCTGCCAGCAGGAGAAAGCAGCAAATACCATGAGGACTGAGAGCCCAAGAGGGGACACCGAGGCAGCAACGACGGCCACAATGATGAGACAGTGACTAAGGGCCGGCGTGTGGCTTGCCAAGCGATTTGGGTTGTCCCCATGCCAACAGTAAAGGCCTGGTGTCTGGCAGGAGATGGGGTTCTTGCGTGCACAGGGACACCTTCCGAACGACCCTGGCAGACAGCCGCCATCATCAGGAACGAGCTCGGGAGGAGAGCAGACCTGAGGGGGCACAGGGGCTGGACTCAGGGTTGGGAGTATCTGGGGACGGAGGGCAGAGGGCCCGATAAAGTAGAGTAGAATAAAATTCATGCTGAGGGCCAGGGTGGAAGGGGTGGGTCGCCCCCAATGAAGAAGTCTATTACGTTTGGGATAATCTCTCCACGCAAGTGGAAATAAAGTACAATCAGTGGAGGAAACTTCGGGAACAATTTAAAGGAAAGTGGACAAAACCCCCAGAGACAATAATAAAATGGCATGTGGAGTCCTGCCGGTCCCTGGGATGGAATCCACGACCCAAAGGTGTAGGTTACCCTCTGTGGCAGGCAGGGTTCCCTGAAAATGCTCTGAGATGGAGTTTCAGGGGCAGGATGTTTGGGAGAGATCGATCCCTCAGAGGAAGGAGGGGAAAGCAGGACTGGGCAGGTTGGGGGGGGGTGGCAGTTGAAATGCAGTCCTGGCAGGGTTTCAACTAACCTGACGGACAGAGCTCCGGAGGAAGCGGTGTCCAGCACAGTGGCCTGCCAGGAGCCAAAGCGGCCGGGCCTGCGTCAGGACGGGGCCCCGCCAGATAGGGGCTGCCCAGGAAAGCATGGCCTGGGGTAAGGTGCCTCAGCAGCTGAGGCCGACCCTGAAGGGGCTGACAGCGGGAGGCCGTCCGGGGACTGCTGAGCCCACAGCGGGGGACTGTGAGGTCTTCCTCGAAGGGACATCTGGGGGCCACATCTCCCTGTGTCTGCCACATCCTCTCCCCTCCCTTCGTGTCTAAGCTCCTGGCACATCTGGACACATAAATAAATCTCTTTCTTTTCCTCTGGGCCTCGTCGCCCCCCTCACAGCTCCCCCAGAGGCTGATGCCTGTCTGGAAGCCGGTCTGACTCTAGCCCAGCTTGGTGTTTTTGATTTACTCACTTCTCCCTGGCCTATGGATGAGAATTCTGGACTGATTCCTTCGCCGTGATTTCCTGCTACGTTCCGGCCCGGCCTCCTGGTAACCAGCGGCCATCCCAGCTGGCGACGGCAGGGAACCCTAATACCGCAGCTCGTTTGGGCTTTAGCGTTGGTTCTCCAGGGCTGGTCCTTAGGCTCCCCTGTGCTGCCCGCCAGGGCACTGGGCGGCCCAGGACAAGCCTCGGATGAAGTCAACCTCAGTTACGTACGACAAGAACCAATCAGGCCCACAAGACTCCCACTGCTCGGTGTATCAGCTGTGGCAAAGGTGGTCCTCCCCGGCCTCGAGCTCTGTCCGCTTCCTTCCCCAGCTCGCCAGTAACCAGCTGTCACTCAGTCATATAGCTTCGCCTCCCAAGAACCCAGAGCTCTGGCTCCACGTCTGAGTCTCGTTATTGGAGTGACTGACATAGTCTCCAGATACCTGCCTGCTTCCTGACTGGCCTAGGCTGTTCCGAAGCACCATTTCTCTCTCTGGACGAACGCTAAGGGCCTGGAAGAGGACAAGAACTGGTCTGGGGACAGGTGGGGATGAGCTAAACCTTCTGGGCAAACCCCAGCCCCGATTTCCCTTCCTGACCTCTGTCCTCCCTTCCCTGTTTGCAGGTCTGGCGCCCAGCCAGGGTGACACAATGATCACAGAGGAGGAGGTGAACTGGGGACGGACGAGCGAAGCCAGGGGCAGCTTCCAGCTTCCCAGGAAGTGGGAAGAAAGGCCTGCTCTAATAGAAACTGGGGGAACAGAATGGGAGGGTGTGGCGGCCAGAAGCACATCCGAGCACATAAAAGCAACCAGCCAACCCCGGCTCTACCCCCGTGGTCTCACGCTCCTGCCGGGGGCGTGGTCTTGGTTGGAAATGCCCAGTCTCCCCTTGCTTGTAACTTGGGTCAGCAAGAAGCAGGGGGCTTCTGGGGGTGGAATCCTGGAAGAGGCCTCCTACAGACCCACTTAACCCCCATTACATTCATTCCCTAATATACTTTTCACCTTCAGCAAACAGTGCAAATTTGAATTTTTTAGTCACTGATCAAATATTTACCCTGTGAGCTGCCAGTCTGCTGAGCTTGACTTCTACAATTCTCCACAATTTTTTTTTTAATTCTCCACGTTTGTATTAGATGAATTAGCATTTTATGGTTGGGCCACTGGTTTAGGACTCAAAGGTGAGAGGCGGAAGACCAGAGGTAGCAGCCCAAGCATTCTCTGCAAAGAATGGGTTCGGTTCCGTCTGTGTGTTCGTGTAAGTGACAGATCTCCCAAACAACTCTTACGATCTTTTTAAAAACCTTGTTTTGGAAAATACAGAAGCTAATTGCTTCTCAAGAACAACTTTCTGTACTTCTCCTCCGTACGACATACATCTTCAAAATCTGTTACCTGGGAAAGAGGATTCAAGGTTCATCCCATTTGTTTGTTTGTTTGTTTGTTTTTTAAAAAATTTTATTTATTTATTCGACAGAGATAGAGACAGCCAGCAAGAGAAGGAACACAAGCAGGGGGAGTGAGAGGAAGAAGCAGGCTCATAGCAGAAGAGCCTGATGTGGGGCTCGATCCCATAACGTCAGGATCACACCCTGAGCCGAAGGCAGACGCTTAACCGCTGTGCCACCCAGGTGCCCCTGTTTGTTTGTTTTTAATTCCCTTGTTTAAAGCAATCTCTACCCCCAAGGTAGGACTCGAACTCATGACCCCGAGATCAAGAGTCACAGGCTCCACGCACTGAGCCAGCCGGGTGCCCCTCATTTCATTGTTTGCCATACAAACTTGGGCAGATCGGGTCATCTCTCCAAGCCTCAGTTTCCTTATCAGCACAATGGGTAGGACAACATTGCCCCCATCGGAAGGTGTTTGCAAAAGTCAAAAGAAATGTTGGCCGTGACCACACTGTAAAGTGCAAGGCCCTAAATGGAGAGCTGCATACGAGCAGATACTAATCTGTTGTGAAGTGTAGCCCCCAAATCCTCTGATACTTTTCCCACCAAGAATCGGGGTCTAAAAAAAAAAAAAAAAGAATTGGGGTCTATGTCCCTTCCCATTGAATCGGAGTGGGCTTGTGACTACTTCGATCGATAGAGTACGGCACGTGTGACACTGGGTGACCTCCGAGGCTGGGTCAGAAAAAGCTGTGGAGCTCCCACCTGGCTATCTTGAGGTACTCACTGCAGGGGAAGCCGGTTACCACATAGGACATCCAGCTACCGGAGACTGCCCTGCTGGGGGTCACACATAGATGCTCCGGGCCATGGCCCATGGCCTCCAAGGTGCCAAACACGTGAGAGAAGCATCTAGACTCAGCCCATCCGTCCCCGGATGCCATGAGGAGTAAAAGAGTCGCCCAGCGGAGCCCAGCCTAAATTCGGAGCCGCAGATCTGCAGGCATAATGAAATGCTTGTTTTTTACGACACTAAGTTTGGGTCCTGTGTTACACAGCAGTAGTACCTGGAATAAAACCTGCCTTTAGTAAGTTCCCCCAAGAGATCACACCCTTCCCATCTCTTGTTTTGTTTCCTTGTCCCTATTTGACTCGAACAGACAGGGTGCGGTGGGAGGGTGTGGAACGACAACCTGCCCAAGCATCCATGGAGGAATGGAAGGCTTGAACCCGGAGTCCTGCTGCTCAGACCCCCGCTCCTCCCACAGGACCGAGCTGCCAGGATGTCAAGGAGAAAGGCTATCCTCATGGGTTCTGACCTCCTGTAAAAGAATTACTAGAAAACTCCGAATTACCACGCAATAAAGTAAATGGGTGTCGCGGAAAACCACAAACAGCCCGTCATCTACGATTCATTTTTTTCTTGATTTGGGAGTGCTGGGGCTTTTGTCCTTCCCACTTGAAGTGTGGGCTTCTCCTACAATGCAAAAAAAAAAAAAAAAAAAAAAAAAAAGACAAGCAAGTGAGAGGAAGGAGGAGGAGGTGGGGAAGGAGGAGAAGGAGAACAGGCTAGCCTTCCTCCAACCTAAGCGAGCCAGCAGTGACCTGCCAGGGATCTTAAAAATACCCTGCTTCAGAGGATCCGGAAAGTGAGCACCCCGCACCTGGAAAACAGGTTGCTGGCTACACAGAGGTTTCCAAGCCTGGATCCCGTTTACACTTGCCGAAGCGCAGGCTTCTAATTCCAGCCGCTCATGAAAAGGCACGTAGGTCCTCTGTGACGTCAAATCGCTCTTTCAACTGAGCATAATTTCTTTCAATGATGGGCTTGGAGGGGTTTCAGCGACGGTGGGTTTTTTTTTTTTTAATGAATCATAAACATGCAGATCAGATTTAGTGTTATGACTGGGGTGCGCAGAGCGTCCCTGTTAATTCTTGCTAAGCGCTGACAGCAGGATCAACCCCCAAACAGCACAGGCAAATACACCATCCCAGCCCCGGGGGCTTAGAGACTGCATAATTACAGACGACGCGAGGTAGTCATTATCATCACCGGAACATTTCAGCCCAGGCACAGCACCCCCCGATCCAGAGAGCCCCCTGGTGTGCCCGCCAGCTTGGGTCCCAGCTGGGGGGGAGCTCACTCCCCATCCCTAGACCAGAGCGCGGGTAGAGGTCACCCAGAGCCCAGGGTCCCCGCTCCCCCAGCCCCGCAGGCTTGCACTCCGTGGCAGTGGAAGCTTGCGGGGAAATGGTGCTGAGTCTGAGCTGGAAGGGAAGGGGTGCAGGGCTGTGCAGAATGCATGCCAGATTTTGCTAAATGCCGAACAGCTGAACAAGTCCCCAGGGCTGAGGAAAGAGCGTTCTCCTTCCCTGCGAGCCACTCCACTCACTCGCTTCGTGTCTCTCATCAAAGGCTGGGGGGCGGGCGGTGTGGGGTGGCTGGAAGTCAAGAGCATTCGGCTGGGATGCCCTGTCACCGTGCGTGCCCTGGGATGGCCCCGGGCGGGCAGCGGGAGTCACCCCCGCTCGGCTGTTTTCACAGCACTCAATAAGGGCATCGTAAAACCCGCATCTGGATTTTCTTCTCCATCTTTCCTCCAAAAGGTTTAAAGGGAAAACCAGACTCCTGGGGTCTGTCGAACTCTACCGGGCTCTCCTTGCAGGTTCTCTGCCAACCTGCCAATAGTTCGTGAACCACAACCGCATGCAAGAGATGGAGTTGGAGCTAAGGAGGATAGCAAACAGCCCGCCTCAAGACCCGGAGGACGGGAAGGTGATTTAAGATCTTTCCATGGGCTGTTTTCTGGCATAGGAATGCCAAGAATCACCCGTGGTTACCCAGTGTTCCAGAGCACCTGCTCTGTGCCGGGAGCTGCACAGACACCGGGAGCTGGGCGTGCCCTCCGCCCACTCTGCAGATATGGAAACTGAGACCCTGGCCCTCCGCTCAAAGGCACACAACTCATGAGGCTCCAAGAGTGAATGGAGTCCTGTTCTTTCTGACGCTGAAGCCGGACCCTTTAGATCGGCGGTCCTTACCCTGGGCTGCTCCCCAGAATCCCCGGAGAGCTTCCAGAAACCCTCATGCCCATGCCACGCTCCGGACCAAACAAGTCTGAATTCCTGGGGCTGCGACGGAGGCATCAGTCCTCCCTAAAGCCCCCAAGGTGATTCCAATGTGCAGTAAGTCGGGGTGGAGAGCCAGGGCTTTGGACCGCTATGGTAACCTTTCTTTCTCTTACTTTCCTTCATTCCAACAAATACGCATCGAGTCCCATGAAATGCCAGGCAGAGCACTAGGTGTTCATTAAAGGAGCTACCTTCCCTCTAAAGCAGTGGTCTCAAGTGTGTGTGTGTGTGTGTGTGTGTGTGTCCCACAGATAATCACCCAGAGAAGAAAGGTGCGTAGCAATGGAAGCCTAGCTCAGCCCCAAGCCTAACCAAGGAGGGAGCTCTTGCGCTGGTCCTGCTGCACCCTTCGAGCCACGGTGCGGGCTCCGCCAGCCCAAGGGTCCCCCTCTCCTTTGTGAGGGACAGAGAGAGGGTGGGAGCACCCTGCTTCCTACTGTTCAGTCCTCCCTCCTGGAAGCCAGGCAACAGGGCTACAAATCAATTGTTTTCAAACTCAGGGGTGCTTTGATGGGCACGTGCTTCTTGCATTTTGCATTCAAAGGAACGCCAAGCTTCTATGTCAAGTGAGATACCCTGAATTTTCTGGGGCAGCCAGCAGAATTTATTTTTTTAATCTTTGAGATGTAACTCGTAGGGCAAACGCCAAGCCCGCCCTTAAGGAACACCAGGGAAGAATGGGTTGTTTCAAAGACAGGAACGCGCAGGCTAAGCTCACCCCCTGGAAACTCGAAGATTTAAAAACAAACGTGCACCTGTTTTTAAGCAAACCATGTCTAAAGTGCATTACACATTTCCCTGTTTCCTTGGAGGGCGCTGACACAGTTGAAGTTGTCTTGGGGGCCCAATCACTCGGGACATGGACAACTGTGTCATGCTGAAAGACAAGGCAGCCTTCTGCGCCAACGTGCCCCTTCGCTAGATGGCCCCACCCTGCTGTCCCCCTTGAGCTCTTGTTTCTGGTTTGTTCCCGTCTCATCTTTTGCTCAGATGTGGACAATAAATCCTTCCTCCTGCTTGCGATACCCCAGAGGCGTCTCAGTCTATGTCCCCAAGGAAACTCACTACCTTTCCCTCCAGCTTGCCCCTTCTCCTCTTGTGTTTCTGACCCAGGTGAATGGCCCCCCAAGCTCACCCAGCCATCGATGTCAAAACAAAAACAAAAACAAAAGCAGGAGTTGCAAGGAATTCCGGAGTCATCGAGGTTGTTAAAATAGTTTGTGAAATAAGAGTAAACAGGCTCCCATGAAAAAAGGATCGGAACACTTCCCTGGTGTACCATCAGTGGACTTTAGAGCAGGGAATTCCTAACGTATTTTGGCTCTTCCAGATTGTTCCAGATACCTGAGATTGCTAAATCAAGTAACTTCTAGATAAGCAAGGTGTCACGGTTCGCAGTTTTTGTTTGTTCGTTTCCTTTTGTGCAAGGCCTCAATGTTGTATCATTCCAGAAATAGGCTATCCTTCAGACGCTTGATGGGAGCTCTTGACTTCTCTCCTCTTCTCCGTTCCCCTATTACACATTCCCCCAAAGGGCCAAAACTCCAAGTGGGAAAGAGCAGCTGCTGGACCAGGAGTGACGTGAAATGAGGACCAGGCCTCCTTCTGTCCCCTTCTCTTTTTCTTTTCCTCCTCTCTGAGACTACCCCTCCACCCCTACCCCACCCACAGCCCCACCTGCCTCGTGCACCAGTCAAAACCAAGGCGGGGGAGGAGGGGCGCCTGGGTTTCTCAGTCGGTTAAGCGCTGAGCATCCAACTCTTGGTTTCAGCTCAGGTTGTGATCTCAGGGTCCTGGGATCGAGACCCACATCAGGCTCGATGCTGGGCGGGGAGTCTGCTTGAGGAATCTTTTCCTTTCCCTCTGCCCCTCACCCCTCTCTCTCTGAATTACGTGAATAAATCTTAAAAAAATAAAATAAAATGAAATGCAAAAAAAAAAACAAACAAGGCAGGGGGAGTGCTGCCCTGAAATAAGAGTTCGGCCTCGCAAATGAGACTTAACTACAGTTCCAGAAGGGGGTGAAACTCTCAGACGGGGGCAGAGGAGGGCACCCTGGCAGACGGCATTTGGGGACTGCCTCAGAAACAGAATTTGGTCAGTGTACCTGGAGCAGACCAGGGGCAGCCAGGCCAAACTCAGAAAAATCGATGCATAAGTCAGATGCCAACACAGTCATTGGCAACGGGCGTATTCCTTTCCCCAGGGACAGGAAAGCCCACGTTCGCCTCTGAGCTATCCTCTTTGAGGCTCCTGGGAATCAGAGGCAGGGTGCTGCAGGTGTATCGTGGAAAGGAGAACTGGAGGTCACGGTCAGTGTCTCAGCCTGGGCTGCACTGGAGAATTCCCGCTGGCGGTGGTGTTAGACCTCCGGACTCCATGCAGACCACTCCCTGCCGTTTACGCAATCTACCAGACCGGGCACAATATGACAGCTACGCAAGACCTTCCCTTGTGTCCCCAGGACAACAGCTGGACATCACAGGAGGGCCGGGCTGTCCCAGCTGTCGGCGGGCCTGCTCTTTGGCGAGCATGAAGGGAAAGGGCTTGGGACAGTGAGGAGGGGGACCCCGGCCTGCAGAGGAGTTCTCATTCGCCCAAGCTCTGTGGTTCTGCAGTTCCTCACCAAAGGCCCCAGTAAACTGACTCCAAGCGTTGCTTGTAAAGTAAGTCCCTCCGGCCTTCCCACCAGCTTCCAGGAGCCGATCTGAGATTCTGGGTTCTTGGGACAAGCCTGGAAGGAGACGGTGTGGTGTTCTCCACCAGACACCGGCCCCGCTTCTCCAGAGCGCCAGCTCTGCCCCACTGCTCACGGCTGTCCTGCCACATCCCTGGCCGGGGGAGCCCTCCTTGACCTTGTGGGAACCACCCGGGGGACCGGCCTGGCAGAACGGCTCCCCCATAGCCTCCTAGCCACCCTCCCGGGCAGCTTGGCCGAGCTGTCTCTTTGGCTAACACGGGAGCTTTGGAATGAGACAGGGAGAGAAAGACATGAGCGGTGGGGGTGGGGACCTTTCTCGGAGCTTATTAAAAATCTTTTGTGTGCCATAGAATGAGTCCAGTCTTGTCGGCCCTGCTCCCCCAGCACTTAACTTTTTCAGGCCTGATGAGCACAAACGCTTCAGCTAGTCCAGGAAACCAAAGGCCCTCCTCGGCCTTCCACTGTGTGTGCATTCCCTTTATGTGGCCTTCATAATTAGGCAGTGGCCCGACCCCATGGCCCGAGGTGTCTGCTCCGGCTCTCCACAGCCCTGTCGCGTCTCAGGGGGCCCACGTGCCGTGCCAGCCTGGAAGGACAGTCTGGAAGGAAAGCCCGTTGTCAAACAAATCATCCTTCTGGGAACACAAAGCTGCGGGGACCCTCGGGCTGCTGCTGACACTCGGGCCAGAGGCATCAGAGAGTCGCGTTCCTGTGTGGCGCTGAAGCCCCAAGTTCGGAGACAGAAAGCTGGCTGGTGGCCAGCGGCAGCGGGCACCTTATCTAAACCAAGGGAGAGGACGCCGAGCGCAACGTTGTCGCGGGCGCACAACAGGCTTAGCCCGGGAAAGGGCTGCGTGGACGCTGCGTGGGTGGTTTCGTGTTGCGATTGCCATGCTGTTGGGTTGTTGTTTTCCCCCTTCGGGGGCTGTTGTTTTTCTTTTTTATCTATTCAGTTTTGTCTTGTTCAACAGCCGGGTGCTTGGCAGGGCCCAGCGGCAATACCCAGCCGGCCCTTTGCAGAGCAAGCGGCCCCGTCCACTTGACCACCCGGCACGCAAATGCCCGGCTCGTCTCTGATGGCCCACACCAGGTTATTTCCTTACCCTGCCTGTCTGGCCTCACATCTTTCCCATGCACGTTCCCCCCTCCCCAACCCCCCCAGGTGCTTTTGACTTCCCTCCTGCCCTTAAAATGCCAGTAAACGCCCTGTCCAACCCAGAGCTGGGAGGAGCTCAGCGTGCACGTTTTCAGGACCTTTGCTCTGGGGGATGTCCTTCCCCCCACCCCACCACCCCCCACCCCCCGTTCAGCTTTTGACCCGAAGGAAGGGGACGACCTCTCCACTGTGAGAATCACTCTCTTTCGCTGGAAGCCGTAGTTACCAATGATAGCCTCACCGGGCGCGCCCTCAAAGGGTCCGCTGTATACCCCCCCCATGCTCCCGCCCACAAGGGTCGGGCACACACGACTCAGAGGGGACACAGCTGGCCCGGGTCAGCGAGTGGAGGCCACAGCCTGGGCCACCCCTGCAGGCTCATCCGTGTCCCGGAACCCTGCTCATGTTCTGGAACTGGGCCTTTCATTCTTTCTTAATCCTTTACGCAGTTTGTGTGTGTGTGTGTGTGTGCGCGCGCGCTTGCGCTTGTGTGTGTATATATGGGTGTGTGTGCGCGTCTCTTTGAAATCATCGGAAAAATAAAAAAATAAAATAAAAGGGCTTTCACGGTTAAGCCTGACCCAGTGCAACGCAGAATATATTATTTCTTTCAGAGCGTGGACAGCAGCTCCACACGTGAAACACAGATCAAACACGGCCCACAGAAACAATGGGAGGAAGCATACCCGGAGTGAATCGATTCCTTGATCCTGCCATACCAAAAAATTAAAGAGGGGCACTCCTGGGGTTTGTAGCCCAGATCCGCCTCCAGCCACAGCCGACTCGCCCTGTGCTGCAATCTCTTGCGCTACCTCCCTTTTTCTGGGTCTGAAACGTAGAACAGAGTAGGCGGTGCTGAGTTCTGCAGGCCCAGCTGGCTTTTAAAGGAAAATTCAGTACCTCCGTCCCTTCGCCCTCGACACACGTTCATGTTCTCTTTTCCCCAGAACTAAACAGTAAACAGGACAGACTCCGCCGCCGCAACAGGACAAGAGAAGGGAAAGGCAGAAAAGACCCTGTCAGGCATCAGGAAACATTCTTAAAGCAAAAAAAAAAAAAAAAAAAAAAAAAA
>NW_024423319.1:90423836-90425645 GCF_017311325.1 Ursus maritimus | reverse complement strand
AAAAAAAAAATAAAAAAAAAAAAAAAAAAAAAAAAAAAAAAAAAAAGGTCCTAATCCCCAGCCTGAGGCCCATCTTGTCTCTCCATGCCCAAGTGACGACATGGCCCCTTGGCTCTCAAAGATCTGTTTAAATATGTAGGTGGTCTTGCTCAACTTGGCTGGTTTTCATGTCGGCATTGACCCGGGGCTGACCCCAGCCCTGAAGATCCGGATTGCCCTGCCCTGCCGGCTCAGGGCTCTTGCTCAACTTGGCTGGTTTTCATGTCGGCATTGACCCGGGGCTGACCCCAGCCCTGAAGATCCGGATTGCCCTGCCCTGCCGGCTCAGGGCTGGAGGGTGGAGCTGGCAGCCCACCCCCATTCTTCGGACGACTGGCCACCAAGGCCACCCGGTCGGGCAGGTCAGCCGCAGCCAGCATCCTCCCCTACTTCTGCTCTAATCCCGAGGCTGCCCTTTATTTAGACACCATAGTCCAGCCTGCTCCCCGAGTCCCCGTTCCACCGGCTGGAGACAAGCCGGGGTGGCCTCAGGCCAGCTCCAGATGGCTCCCCAGAGGAGGCCTCGGGAAGGCAGGCCCAGCTCAGGCAGCTGGTGGGTGAGATGCAGCAGAGCTCTCGGGTTTGAGTCTCCAAAGCCTGGGTTCAAACGGCGGCCCTGTCCCTGGCTGTGACCTCGGGTTGCTGTGTAACTTGCCTGATCCTGGCCTACGCATCCAAGGAAGGGGGGGGGCGTGTGAGGGCGAAGCCCACCGAGATTTGCAGCTGCTGTCCTTCAAGTTTGGAATGATGTGGCCCCGGGCCGAGGAAGGCCGGTGGCCACCACAAGCTGGAAGAGGCAAAGAACTGATTCTCCCCTCAATTCTCCAGAGGGAGCAGGGCCCTCCCGACACCTCCGTTTCGGCCCAATGAGGCCAATTGCAGGCCTCTGGCCCCCGGAACCGCAAGAGAACAAACTTCTGCTGTTCTACGCCCCGGAGTCTGTGGTCGTTTGTTCCAGCAGCAACACTAGGCTACAGGCCTTACCTAGGGCCACCGAGAGGCTTCTGAGAGACTGTGTGAGATGCTGTGACCGGGCCGTCTGACCTGGACGGGCCCTCACAACAAACTGGTCAAGTGCTGGGGAAGACAGGCATTATCCCTGTTACCGTCTAGGAATTGGAGGCACCCAGAAATTCAATATCGTGCTCCAGGTCATATGAGGTTTGGTGGCAGAGCTGAGACTAGAACACGGGTCCCCCAGAGTCCGGTGCTGCTCCCTCCCACCAGCTACCAGGCCCTGTGCCCACCCTCTCCCCTCTGACCAATTCTGAGCAGGTAGAAAGAAGGGCTCGGCCCCCAGCAGGAGCTGGGCAGGGCCCCTGAGGGCTGGAGGCCAAGGGCACCACTGTCCCACCCCCTTCGTGGCCCTGCTGGTTTTGCGTCTGGACAAGAGCTGTGGAGGAAGACACCGTGGTGGGGTGGACGCCACACCCCTCAGCGCATCTCTCTTCCCGGAGGAAAGGGAATCCGGGCAGGGGAATTCTCCCTCAGTGACTCACCTGGGAGCCCTGTCAAGTCTCCCGGGCCTCAGATTCCTCTGCGGTGACATGGAGACACTAACAAGGCCGCCCCCTCCTCGAGGAGCTGTGGGATTAGAGAATGCACGTCTGTACAGAGATGCCGGCGAGAGGTGGTTACCAGGCCCCACTCTCCCCCTTGGGGCTCCTCGGGAAGCTTGTCAGGGGCACGGCACATGCAGCCTGCCGGGGAGGCCCTCCTCAGTCCCTCACCCCTGTGGGCCTGGGCCACGACTCCTGGCTCTGCCCAGAG
>NW_024423319.1:90418193-90423826 GCF_017311325.1 Ursus maritimus | reverse complement strand
AAAAAAAAAAAAAAAAAAAAAAAAAAAAAAAAAGGTCCTAATCCCCAGCCTGAGGCCCATCTTGTCTCTCCATGCCCAAGTGACGACATGGCCCCTTGGCTCTCAAAGATCTGTTTAAATATGTAGGTGGTCTTGCTCAACTTGGCTGGTTTTCATGTCGGCATTGACCCGGGGCTGACCCCAGCCCTGAAGATCCGGATTGCCCTGCCCTGCCGGCTCAGGGCTGGAGGGTGGAGCTGGCAGCCCACCCCCATTCTTCGGACGACTGGCCACCAAGGCCACCCGGTCGGGCAGGTCAGCCGCAGCCAGCATCCTCCCCTACTTCTGCTCTAATCCCGAGGCTGCCCTTTATTTAGACACCATAGTCCAGCCTGCTCCCCGAGTCCCCGTTCCACCGGCTGGAGACAAGCCGGGGTGGCCTCAGGCCAGCTCCAGATGGCTCCCCAGAGGAGGCCTCGGGAAGGCAGGCCCAGCTCAGGCAGCTGGTGGGTGAGATGCAGCAGAGCTCTCGGGTTTGAGTCTCCAAAGCCTGGGTTCAAACGGCGGCCCTGTCCCTGGCTGTGACCTCGGGTTGCTGTGTAACTTGCCTGATCCTGGCCTACGCATCCAAGGAAGGGGGGGGGCGTGTGAGGGCGAAGCCCACCGAGATTTGCAGCTGCTGTCCTTCAAGTTTGGAATGATGTGGCCCCGGGCCGAGGAAGGCCGGTGGCCACCACAAGCTGGAAGAGGCAAAGAACTGATTCTCCCCTCAATTCTCCAGAGGGAGCAGGGCCCTCCCGACACCTCCGTTTCGGCCCAATGAGGCCAATTGCAGGCCTCTGGCCCCCGGAACCGCAAGAGAACAAACTTCTGCTGTTCTACGCCCCGGAGTCTGTGGTCGTTTGTTCCAGCAGCAACACTAGGCTACAGGCCTTACCTAGGGCCACCGAGAGGCTTCTGAGAGACTGTGTGAGATGCTGTGACCGGGCCGTCTGACCTGGACGGGCCCTCACAACAAACTGGTCAAGTGCTGGGGAAGACAGGCATTATCCCTGTTACCGTCTAGGAATTGGAGGCACCCAGAAATTCAATATCGTGCTCCAGGTCATATGAGGTTTGGTGGCAGAGCTGAGACTAGAACACGGGTCCCCCAGAGTCCGGTGCTGCTCCCTCCCACCAGCTACCAGGCCCTGTGCCCACCCTCTCCCCTCTGACCAATTCTGAGCAGGTAGAAAGAAGGGCTCGGCCCCCAGCAGGAGCTGGGCAGGGCCCCTGAGGGCTGGAGGCCAAGGGCACCACTGTCCCACCCCCTTCGTGGCCCTGCTGGTTTTGCGTCTGGACAAGAGCTGTGGAGGAAGACACCGTGGTGGGGTGGACGCCACACCCCTCAGCGCATCTCTCTTCCCGGAGGAAAGGGAATCCGGGCAGGGGAATTCTCCCTCAGTGACTCACCTGGGAGCCCTGTCAAGTCTCCCGGGCCTCAGATTCCTCTGCGGTGACATGGAGACACTAACAAGGCCGCCCCCTCCTCGAGGAGCTGTGGGATTAGAGAATGCACGTCTGTACAGAGATGCCGGCGAGAGGTGGTTACCAGGCCCCACTCTCCCCCTTGGGGCTCCTCGGGAAGCTTGTCAGGGGCACGGCACATGCAGCCTGCCGGGGAGGCCCTCCTCAGTCCCTCACCCCTGTGGGCCTGGGCCACGACTCCTGGCTCTGCCCAGAGAGCCCGGGACAGCCGGGGACCCCGGGACCTCGAGGCTTAGGTCATGCTAGTTAGCACAAGCCGCCCTGCTCTCCAGTGAGCCCTCGCTCTCTCTCTCTCCCTCTCCCCCCCACTTTGCTCTTTCCCACCCTCTCCCCCCCAAGTCCTCTCTCTGTCCTCCCCCTACTCTCTCACTCGTTCATTCATCTTGCTCCCTCTTTTCTTTCGAGATCTCACTTTCTGACTCTCTCGCACTCTCTGCCACAACTGACACTGGGAGCTCCCCTCCCGGATGAGGCTGGGGCCACACTCCCCCTGAAACCACATCCTTGCCTACCCCCTCCTCTGCTGTTCCTGCTTCCTCACACCCTCACTGGTCTCTCCTGAGAGCACACTCGCCATAAATCACATGCACGTGACTCCCCGTGCTTCTAGAGAAATCTTATCTAAGATACCACGTTAGGTTCTAGGGAAATGAAATCAACAAAGACGTGCCCCCTGCCCTCCAGGAGCTTCTGGCCTGGTGAGAGAAGCAGTGCGATGGAGAATCCAGGGCAGTCCCCGGTGTTCTAGATGCCATGATGGAGGGCCACTTAGCCCGCCACGGAACATGAGGAAGCAGGGCATCTGTTGAGTACGTGGAGGGGTAATCAGGGAAGGCTTCATAGAGGAGGAGGCCCCCGGTGAATAAGGATGCAGGGGAGAGAAGGGAGATGAAAAGGGAGCTGGAGGGAAAAGATAGGGCCACAGTCTAGCCCACCAGGGAGCTGGCAGGTGCTGCAGGTGGCTGGAACATGGGGTGATGGGGGGGCGGGGAGGGCACAGGATGAGGCTGGAGAAGTTGCAGGGCCTCGTCATAGCAAGCTTCTGGGAGCCCAGCTAAGGAGCTCAGACTTTCTCCCGAGGGCAGTATGGAGCCATTGAAAGTTTTAGAGAGATCCAGGTTTGGTTTTGAGAGCTTAACCTTGGCCGCAGAGGGCAAAATGAGATTTGAGCAAAGCAACTGGAGGCAGGGGTTTAGACAGCATGACCTCTCAGGTTCCTTTCAATCTGGAAGTTCTAGAAGTCTCCAGGAAAGACAGGGAGAGCTGTGGGCCATGGAGGGGAAAGTAGGGCAGGAGCTGGCTGGTCAACTCCCTTTGACGGAACTGTCAGGAGAGACAGCAAACAGTAAGCAGCAGACACAGGGCCTGCCTGTGTGCCGAGCTCGGCCATACCTTGCCAACCCTGACCTGGAGCCATTTCCACTTGGGCCCATCCCATGGCCAGGCCCTGAGACGCCTGGGGCTGGCAGACGGGGCAAGAGGACAGAGCAGGACAGTGAAGACAGCAGGGTGCTCATGGGCTGGGGAGAAGCCACGTGAGGCCCTGGGACGGAGCCAGGTGGGCGCAGGACCCCTGATGCTTGGGCCCTCCTCCACCCCTGCGCGTGGCTCAGCCCCGCCTGCCTCTCCTCCCCTGGCAGGGCCGGCCGGAGGGGAGTGTCCTGAGAGGCCCTGGCAGGCCTCAGACCACCCCTCAGAGAGAGGCCCAGTTTCTGCAAGTCTGAGGAGGAGCAGAGCCCAAGAGCAGACAGCAAATGGCCAGGGGTGGGGAGGGGCGCCGAGGGACGCCGCCTCGTTAGAATGCAGCACCCTGCCGCGAGCCTCCCTCCGGTGCCCGGGCCCCTCTTGCCAAACGCTGTGTGCAGAGCTGTGGGGAACAGGACAGGACAAGGAGCCCAGAACCAGGAGTCCCGGGAAGACAAGGAGACACTTGTCGGGGTTCTGGGAACCGGTGGAGGCCGCAGGGCCCAGGGCAGGCCCAGGCTGCCTGCGGAGGGGAGGCAAGGAGCCCTGGCTCCCAGGGACAGACACTGTGTCCCCTCGCATCCCACCCACTGTCCTTTCTCTTCCCTGGTTTTCAAAGACCCCTTGGCTGAAGGAGCCAGCCTGAATTCCTTTCCGTGTCATTCTGCACACAGAGAACTCCTCCCAAAGGGGGCGGAGTGGAGGGCGTGAGTCCCCACCTGCTCCTGGAAGGAGATCCTAGAGAAACAGGCAGGCCAAGCTCCTCGGGACCACCCACGGTGCCACCAGCCCTGACGGACAAATGGCAGCTACACTCAGTAACCGGGCAGAGGCGCGGGGAGGGAGACCCTGGCCCATAGGCCCAGCTCCCGCTGTAGCACACCCCTCCCCGCCTCAGCTCCCCCCTCCCCGCCTCAGCTCCCAGGCAGGTGCCACTCCTCGCTCCTGCTCCCGTCTTACAGGTGAGGCGGCCAGGCCCAGAGCCACTGAGCAACTTGCCCGAGGTCACACGTGTAAGAGCGTGATTTGTCCCTCGTGGCCTGGCTCTGGAGTCTGCATCCTGGAACACCAGGCCAGACGAGGGGAATAACGGCATCTCGCCGGTCTTTGCAAAAATATTGGGGGTGGTGGAGAGCGCGAAGCCTGGAGTCGCCTAGACCTGTGTCACTCTGAGTGACCTTGGGCTCCCTAAGCCAGGGTTTCCTTACCACTAAATTGGGGACAGTCAACCCCTTCCGGAGGGAAGTAAATGAGAGATGGGTGTGGGGCCCTTAGCAGGAGCAGAATGCTGGATTCGCATGGGCCTTTAAGGACCTCCAGGCCCTTTCATGTTAATTCATTCAACTTGACTTTGATTGACAGAAGCCAGGTGAGAGCTGTGGGGGCCTGACATCCGGCCCAGAAGGGTGAGGGCTTTAGGAATGGCTTATGCTTGCCTCGGCCAGGTAGAGTAGCCAGGTCCCCAGAGTGGCTCCCCAAAAGCCAGCTACCCCGGCTTCATCTCCCCCTCCCGGACTCCCGAGCCATCAGGCAAAGGCAGGGGTCACCCTCCTACGTGAGGTGGGGGGCCAAGATCGGCAGCCCCCAGCATTCAAGGACTAGGGGTCCCAAGTCAGACGCCATCCAGATGACAGACCCGAATCTGAAGGACAGGCTGGCGGGGGAGGGGAGGGAGGCGCTCCACCCCCACCCGGCCCCCCTGAGGAGCTCCAGAGCCTGCCTGGGATTAGCTCCCCTCAGGAAAGCTGCCCTCGGGCCACCACCCCCTGCACGGGGATTTGCAGATGGCTCCCTGATGGGATCTAAGGCCCTCCCTGGCTGGCATCCTCCAGCCTCGGATGCAATTAGGGGAAAATAATGCGTAACCAGAGCTGGAACCTGGACGGCAGGGGCCGGGCGCAAGCGTGCCCTCCCAGGCTTCAGCCCTGGGCTGCCACCCACCTCTGTGACCCTGTGGCTCTGTGACTCGGCGGTGCCGTGACCTGGCTCCTCTGTGATCTCGTGGCTCTGTGACCTTGCACTTCTGCGACCCAGCAGCTCTGTGACCTGCAACTCTGACCCGGCAGCTCTGTGACCAGGCAGCTCTGTGACCTGGCAGCTCTGTGACCTGGCGGGGCCGTGACCTCGCACTGGCTCTTCTTTTGCCCAGCACAGTCCTCTCCTCCCCATTGTGTCTGCCTGGAAATATCCATTTCCAGCCCCATCTCCGCCACACACACACACACACACACACACACACACGGACACACATGGGTTAAAGTTTCTCTTCCTTCCTCGCGCCCAGTGGTGACATATATATACCCTCATTGAAGAGAGTACCATCCAGTGTTACATTTTCTTCTCCCACCTGTCTTGCCCCCAGTTCCAGTTATCTATAGCTTCGTAACAAATTACCCACAACTTAATGGTTTAAAACAGCGACATTTATTCTGCTCATCAATCTGTGGTTTCAGCAGGCACAGTGCAGACAGCTCATCTCTGCTCCGTCCCGTGTCGGCCAGCACAGCTGAAGGCCCCCCTCATGTCTGGGGGTTCACACGGGCCATTGGCTGGGGCCGGGGTCGTAGCCCCTACACGTGGCTTCTACATGTGGCTACGGGGCTCCTTCCCAGCACAGTGGCAGGTTCAGAGAGGGAGCACTCCAAGCTGGGGGGGGGGGGGGG
>NW_024423319.1:90416627-90418183 GCF_017311325.1 Ursus maritimus | reverse complement strand
GGGGGGGGGGGGTGGCTGGTGCCTTTTATGACTTCACAGTATCACAGGCCCTCTGATGCCCTGGGAGGGAATGCAGACACTTCAGGAGAGAAGTGTCAGTGGCTAACTGGGAGATGGGTACGTGGGATGGCGTATGTCCACACAGCCATCTTGGGAAGGACAATTTTCCACGTCCTGCTACTAGACTGTAGGGCCCATGAGGACAGGCAGCAATGGTGGTGTTAGAAAACAAAACAAAGGCTTGCAGAGGAAGGGAAGGTGGGAGGGAGGGAGGGAGGGAGAGAGGGTGGGAGGGATTTTATAACAAAAGTGCAGACTCTTTAGAGCTGGGAGTTAATGGGGGGATCACCTAGTCTAACTCACCCATTTTACAGATAACATAACTGAGGTTCGGAGGTTTACACACCTGCCCAAGGGCACAGAGCCCATTCAGTAAGATCCAGTCTCTGAGCCCCTCTTCTCCCCATGGTGGCGGAGGGAGGCCCCTTGATAGCTACCTGAGGCCTTGGGCCTCCCCTGTCCCCCCAGCCAGTGCCATCACGGTATTGGGGGCACATCAGCCCCATCCTTGCACTCAGTCTCCCCAGATTCTGTTTCTCAGGCCTGGTCTTTGCTGCATCTGTGCCCCAGTCCCTGCCTGCCTCCCCACATGTGGGCCAGGCTGGGGCCAGGGGCCAGGGCCCACCTCCACCAGCCCTGGCCTGCCTGGAGCTGGGGCCTGCCCTCTGGCCTGTGCTCAACCTTCCTCGACCTCTCTGTGTCAGCCCATCCGGGGCTGCTTGGCGGTCACACTCCTCTCCCCACCCTCCTCCCAACCTGCCCCACACCACGTGGGGTCAGGGACAGAACACTGGCTGGGGAGTCTGATAAGTGTCAGTCCCAACACAGGCTCAGGTTGGTGTGACCCAGGAAATGAGGCCTCCTGGCAGACAAACAGGGTGGATCGAATGGAATCTCTGACCCTGGGGGACTCGCCAGCTCACTGGAGGTGTTTGAAAGTAGCAATTCCTCTGGGCGCCTGCGTGGCTCAGTCAGCTGAGCGTCTGACTCGCGGTTTCAGCTCAGGTCACGATCTCAGGGTCCGGAGATCGAGCCCCGCGTCGGGCTCTGTGCTCAGCAGGGAGTCGGCTTGAAGATTCTCTCCCTGTCCCTCCCCTCCGCCCTCAAGGAAATAAATACATCTTTAAAACAAAAAACTAGCAGTTCCTCTTCTCCCCCTTTCCCCGATCTTCTGTGGCCTCAGAAGTGGCAGCAGCCCCCAGCCCAGGGCTTTCCTGGATTCCAGAAAATGGGCCATGGGAGGGAAGAGGATGCCTGCCGTCTCAGCCTTGGCCAGAGAAGGTGACAGAATCCAGCCTGCTCAGCGTGTGGAGGGGAGAATGACGCCCCCCCCCCAGCCTGGCAAGAACATCCCTCAACATCACTGAACCCCCTTCCCACTACACCACCTCGAGAGTCATCAAATAGTCCTCTGTCTCTCACTGCGTAACAAATGACCCCAAAACTTAGCGGCATGAAACAACCATTTTATCTTCTCTTGTGGTGGGGGTGGGGGG
>NW_024423319.1:90369696-90416617 GCF_017311325.1 Ursus maritimus | reverse complement strand
GGGGGGTCAGGAACGCAGTCAGGGCTCAGCTGGACAATTCTTCAGCCAGCCCCGGCCCTGATTGGGGTCACTTGGTGGCATTCATGTGGTGGCTATGCTGTCTGGAGGACCCAAGATGGCTTCATTGCTGTGCCTGGTCCCTTGACAGAGGGAGGCAGGAGGCCAGCTCAGCGGGGCCTGTCCCCCTGGCCATGGGGCAACATGACCTCTCCACAGGGTGTCCCCAGCAGCATGGTCCAACTTCTGACATGGTCGCTCAGGGCCCCGAGAGACAAGGCAGAAGGTGCCGGTGCTCATAAAGGCTTAGTCGGCATCACTCTGCCATCCTTCAGCCGTCCTTCAGCCGGAGCCCAGCTCACACTCGGAAGGGGTGATAGACCCTGCCTTTCAGCAGGAGAAGCGTCCAAGCATTCATGAGCCAAGTGACCTTCGGACCCAAGGCCTGGGGCTCCTGGGGAGTTCTGTCTGCCCACCAGGCAGCTCTGTGCCCAGGGTCCGTCCCATGACTCACACCGGATTGAGCTGGTTAAGGGCTGAATTGTGTCCCCCACCGCACCCCCAGATTCATACGCTGAAGTCCTAATGCCCAGGACCTCAGAATGTGAGTCTTTGGAGAGGGGCCTTGAAAGAGGTGATTAAGTGAAAATGAGCCCTTAGGGTGGGCTTAATCCAATCTGACCGGTATCCTTCTAAGAAGAGAACACGGGGACACACAGAGAGCCCCCAGGGGAGCGTACACACACAGAGGGAAGGCCACATGGGGACACAGGGAGAAGTGACCATCTGCAAACCAAGGAGAGAGGCCTCAGGGGAAACCAACCCTGATAACACCTTGACCTTGGACTTCAGCCTCCAGAACGGTGGGAAGACAAACGCCTGTGGTTTAAGGCCCCGGGGCGGTGGCATTTTGTTCTGGTCGCCTGATACAAACCTTCTCCAGGTCATGAAGACATTGGCATTTTGGTGTCCATCACTCTCTAGTGAATGTGGGGAAGAGTCTATTACTCAGCTGCTTTGACACTTTGACTAACGTGACAAAAGTTCACAGAATGGGCAGTGTAATGGGGATCTAGTGGGGATCCTGCAAAGGTGAGGCTTGGGGAGCCCCGCCAGGAGCAGCTGAGGGGGGTGGCAGCCTAGAGCGGGCAGCCGATCAGCGCCCACCTGGGCCCACCGTGCCCACCACGCCAGGGTCCAGTGAGGAGCAATCGGCCTCAGCCAGGTCTCGGCCGAGCCCCCACGAGCCTGTCGGAGAGACACTGAGAGGACAGAGAAAGGACGCAGGTCTGAGGTTCGGCATTCAGTGTCTCGGCATGGGAAGGGATGACAGATGTTTGTCACCAGGACCACAGCGGTCTCCTCCACGGCTTGTGACCCCTTGGCCCCTTCCACAGCCTCCCACACAGCTCCGTGCCACAGGCGGTCCCCTCTCCACGTGGACTGGTGCCATCCGGCCCCAAGAGACAGCCACCCAGATGTAGTGTCCACAGAGACCTGACTTCCACGGAGCAGGAGGTGAGCACCTGGGTGGCGACGATCGCTACTGCTGTCATTTCCAGCAGTGGCATCTCTGTGAGGCATCCGTGCCTGGGCTGCCTCCCAGTCAACGCGCCCCACTGGTGTCCTCTGGGTTTGGGTCCCTTGGTGAAAGTTTTCCATACCCAGAAAAACAAACAGGGCACCAAGAAAAAGGTGACGGCCCTGCTAGGAGCCCTGCCTCTGAGCCACCAGCCTGGACGTTATGCCTCCACCAGAAGCCGCCTACACACTCACCCAGGGTGGCCTGGGCTCCCAGGCTAGGGGAAGAGGGGCACTCGGACGGCGTCACACAGGGCAATCTCTTCCTGCGGCTGGGGGAGCGGGGGAGACGGGGAAGTTGGGCAGGTGGACGTCTAGCAGAAGAGGACGCTTCAGCTCCCCCTTTCCAGAAGCATGACTGGCCTACAGCGGGGAGAAGCAGAGGAAAGACAAGCACGGGAGCTCACAGCAGAGGTCCGTGGTTCCTAAGCTCTGGCCGGGAGCTCAGCCCTGGCAGACGGCCTGGAGGGCAGAATCCGGTTTCCTCCTCGGCAGCTTCCATAAAGGACCCCTTATTTTAGCTTCATTGTATAAGGTCCAGCTGAGGCTCAGAGAGGGGAGGTGAGAGATTGGTGGTCACACAGCTGGTAAGAAACAGAGCTCAGGTTCAAAGCCAAGCCTGTCCGATGCTGTTTCTGTGCCCTTAAATTCTCCCCAGTGCGAGCTGCCGGAGTAAGGAGCCACATAGTTGCCTGCATGTGTTTGTGCCTGAGCCCACGTGTGTGTGCGCGTGCACGCATGTGTGTGTGTGTGTGTGTGTGTGAGAAAGAGAGAGAGAGAGACTTTGGAGTCCTAGAAATAGATTTCAGCACAATACGAGGAACAAATGACACTTGCACTATTTTAAAAATTCATCAGCAGTTCCTGGCATTAGGGAATTTCTCCCTGGCCCCGATCCACGGCCATGTTCGCAGGCTTCTCTCCTTTGGTCCCTCTTGTCTCCCTGCCCCTTTCCTCCCCCACTGACAGACCGCCCCCTGGACAGTTTTTCCTAATTTATTAAGCAGAGCAATTAAGTCCTCATTTAGCCTCACCGCCCCCCCCTCGCCCTGACCCACCGACTGGGGAAATGCCCAAGAAACCTCACCAAAGTGTTGGCGATAGTTTTATGCCAGCCAGAGAGAAAGATCTGGTCTCTGCCCATCCCACCCTCTGCTGCCTTCCTTACTCTCGACAATTTGAGACTTTTTAGCTGGAGAAAGGCCAACATCACCTAGAGCAACGGTCTCACTTTCCATATGAGGAGACACCGAGGCCCAGATTGGCGACATGGTTTGCCCAATGCCGAGGAGCACGTTTCTGGAAATTTGGGGCTAGATCCCAGGGACAGAGATGCCTAGATGTTACGTAGGACAGTAGTTCTTAATATTCTGTGGGTCATATCTGCAGAATGGTCTTTGTCTGTTCCAAGGACAGGAAGCCTGTATTCATTATCTATTGCTTGGTAACAAATTGCTCCAAACTTAGCAGCTTAGAACAGCAAACATTTATTATCCCACACGGTTTCTGAGGGTCAGGAATCCAGGAGCAGCCTGGCTAGGGGGTTCTGGCTCCGGCTACAGTCAAGCTCTTGTCTGGGGCTGCAGTCTCTCAGGACTTCCCTGCGGCAAGACGATCGGCTTCCAAGCACACTCGTGGGGCTGCTGGAGGACGCCTCTGCTTCTTGCTACACGGGCCTCTTCGTGGGGGTGTCCGAGTCAGTGATCCATGAGAGAGAGAGCGACAACCTACGTCAGAAGCAACAGTCTTTTTATAACCAAATCTCAGAAGTGACACGCTGTCAAACCAACCCTGGACCAATGCGGGAGGCAGGATCATTGAAGTCTATCTTAGCAGCTGCCTACCACAAAACCCAAGAGTAGTGGCTTCCACAGGAGAAAAATGTGTTTCTCTCTCTCCCAGATAAAGTCTGTGGAAGCAGTCCCAAGTTGGTATAACGTTCCATGTTCGTGAGGGATCCAGACCTCTTTCATCTTGTTTCTTTGCCGCCTCCTAGTCCAAGATGGCTGCTCACACTCCAGCCAGCACATCCTCACTCCAGCCAGCCAAGAAAAAGAGTTCCTTTCAATAGAGGGAACATACCTCAATATCATAAAAGCCATCTTCGAAAAGCCCACAGCAAATATCATTCTCAGTGGGGAAACACTGACAGCTTTTCCCTAAGGTCAGAAACACGCAGGGATGCCGACTGTCACCACTGTTGTTCAACATAGTACTAGAAGTCCTAGCCTCAGCAATCAGACAACAAAAGGAAATAAAAGGCATTCAAGTGGGCAAAGAAGAAGTCAAATTCTCACTCTTCACAGATGACATGATACTTTAAGTGGAAAACCCAAAAGACTCCACCCCAAAATTGCTAGAACTCATACAGCGACTCAGCAACGTGGCAGGATATGAAATCAATGCACAGAAATCAGTTGCATTCCTATAGACTAACAACGAGACAGTAGAGAGGGAAATTAAGGAATTGAGCCCATTTACAATTGCACCAAAAACCATAAGATACCTTGGAATAAACGTAACCAAAGAGGTAAAGGATCTGCACTCTAAGAGCTACAGAACACTTATGAAAGAAATTGAGGAAGACACTAAGAAATGGAAAAACATTCCATGCTCATGTATCAAAAGAATAAATATTGTTAAAATGTCTATGCTACCCAGAGCAATCTACGCATTCAATGTAATCCCTATCAAAAATTTTCATAGAGCTGGAACAGATAATCCTAAAATTTGTATGGAACCAGAAAAGACCCCGAATAGCCAGGGGGGATATTGAGAAAGAAAACCAAAGATGGTGGCATCACAATGCCAGACTTCAAGCTCTATGACAAAGCTGTGATCAAGACAGTATGGTACTGGCACAAAAACAGACACATAGGTCAATGGAACAGAATAGAGAGCCCAGAAATGGACCTGCAACTCTATGGTCAACTAATCTTTGACAAAGCAGGAAAGAATATCTGACGGAAAAAAGACAGTGTCTTCAATAAATGGTGCTGGGAAAATTGGACAGCCACATGCAGAAGAAAGAAACTGGACCTTTTTCTTACACTATACACAAAGATAAACTCAAAATGGATGAAAGACCTAAATGTGAGGCCGGAATCCATCAAAATCCTTGAGGAGAACACAGGCAGCAACCTCTTCGACCTCGGCCACACGACTTCTGGCAAGACATGTCTCCAAAGACAAGGGAAACAAAAGCAAAAATGAACTATTGGGACCTCATCAAGATAAAAAGCTTTTGCACAGCAAAGAAAACAGTCAACAAAACTAAAAGGCAGCCTACGGAATGGGAGAAGATATTTGCAAATGACATATCAGATAAACGGCTAGAATCCGAGATCTGTAAAGAACTTATCAAACTCAACACCCAAAAGACAAAGAATCCAGTCAAGAAATGGGCAGAAGACATGAACAGACACTTCTCCAAAGAAGACATACAAATGGCCAACAGACACATGAAAGAGTGCTCAACATCACTTGGCATCAGGGAAAAACAAATCAAAACCATAGTGAGATACCACCTTACACCAGTCAGCATGGCTAAAATTAATAGGTCAGGAAATGACAGATGTTGGCGAGGATGCGGAGAAAAGAGAACCCTCCTACATTGTTGGTGGGAATGCAAACTGGTGCAGCCACTCTGGAAAACAGTATGGAGGTTCCTCAAAAAGTTAAAAATAGAGCTACCCTACGACCCAGAAATTGCACTACTAGGTATTTACCCCAAAGATACAGATGTAGTGATCCGAAGGGGCACCTGCAGCCCAATGTTCATAGCAGCAATGTCCACCATAACCAAACTGTGGAAAGAGCCGAGATGCCCATCAACAGATGAATGGATAAAGAAGATGTGGTCCATATATACAATGGACTATTATTCGGCCATCAGAAAGGATGAATACGTACCATTTACATCAACATGGATGGAACTGGAGGGGATTATGCTGAGCGAAATAAGTCAAACAGAGAAAGACAATTATCATATGGTTTCACTCATATGTGGAACATAAGAAACAGCACAGAGGATCATAGGGGGAGAGATGGGAAAACTGAATGGGAAGTAATCTGAGAGAGAGACAAATCATGAGAGACTCATAACTATAGGAAACAAACTGAGGGTTGCTGGAGGGGAGGTGGGTGGGGGGATGGGGTAATTGGGTGATGGGCAATAAGGAGGGCACGTGATGTGAGGAGCACTGACTGTTACACGCAAATGATAAATTATTGAACACTACATGTGAAACTAATGATGTTGGCTAATTCAATTTAATAAACAATTAAAAAGGAAAAAAAAGTCCATTTCCCTTTAGGATCACCTCCTGGAACTTGCACATGACATGTCTACTTACATGCTCTTGGCCAACAATCAGTCACAGGTCACCTCTAGCTAGCAAAGGAGGCTGGGAAATGTAGTCCTTATTTCACATGGCCAATGTGCCCAGATAGAATTCAGGGGCTCCATTACCTGGAAAAAAAAATAAATGTTGGAGGTCAACTAGCAATCTCTGTCTTTGATAACCCAATGAAGGCTATGAACCCTTTCACAGAAAAAAAGAAATCATGTACAAGCAAAATGGTGCATACAACGTCAGAGGGCTTGCAGACGCTTGTGACGTCAGTTCATGGACCTCGTGCGCAGCTCTGGCCAGGACCTCCCCTTATTCCCATGTGTGAACAGTTATCGACTCAGACTTTTTGGTCAGGATCCCCTGAGAGGGCAAGGAGCGCCCCAAGACAGCTCCAGCGCATTTCCTCGACGGTGTGTGAGCAACCCCATCGTCCCCAGCAGGATGTTCGACACACCCCCCCCGGGGGGCGGGGCTGCACCACCTCCTGGCAGAGAGCAGACTTCACTCTCCCTCAGTGCAAAACAAGCGTGGTAAGGAGCGGACAGAAACGGATTGGTGTCGTGTATTTCATCAAGAGCCACCCGCTTGGTGTTTACAAGGATCAGCCAATAGTGTTCATTGAAATTCCGAATCAGCCTTTCTCTGTTGATATTTCAAATGCCAGGTTACAATCACACAGGCATGGAGCCATTCTCAACACTACTCGAATTAATCATACTTTCCCTGGAACCGAGAAACGGTCCAAGGTTAAAACCACCATGAGGAAAGGCTGCGCATCGCCTGGGATGGTTACAGTGAACACAATTGACAACTCCAAGTGCTGGCAGGGGTGAGACGCAGCTGGAGCTATCAGACACCGCGGATGGGTGTGTAAAATGGTACAGCCGCTTTGGAAAGCAGTTGGGCCATTTCCTCTAACATTATGCACGCAGTTGCCGTAAGACCCAGCCATCTCACTCCTGAGTACCCACGCGAGAGAGAGGAAGGCATTTGTCCACAGAAAGATTTGAATGTGAGTGTTCATAGTGACATCACTCACAGCAGCCCAGACTGGAAATGACCCCGAAGGTCCACCAACAGGTTAATCAATACACAAACGATGGTACACCCTTCCAGCGGAAAGTAGTCAACAATCAAGAGAAGCCAACTCTTGCTAAATACAACAACTTGGGTGATCTCAGATGCATTCTGCTCCCTGAAAAGAGCCAAGCGTGAAAACGGAGACACTGTATGATTCCGTTTCTGTGAAATTCAAGAACAAGCAAAATTAAACTATGGTAATGAAAGTCGGAAAAAGGAAGGAGCGTGAGAGAGTGCTCTGGGGATGATGGAAATGAGCTATGTCTTCATAGGAAGACAGGTTATGCAAGGGTAGACTTTTGCCAGAACTCCTCGAACCCTAGCACTGAAGATGGTGCATTTCCCTGTATGTAAGTTACACCTGAACTTAAAGGGGAAAAAAATGGTGGGGTGAAAATGCAGGAGGCGGCACCCCACGGACCAAACCACAGCTGGCTGCCTGCCCTCCGTGCAGGACCAGACTCTGCGCCGGGTCAGCCGTGGCAGGGCAAATCAGAAGCTATCGAGGACCGCCAGGAAAGGGGGATCACCACGGGCCTCTCCAAGACCACCCCGGCCGGTCCACACGCAAGTAGGAATAATAGTAACAGAGCAGCCTGGGATCCAGCCTGCCCCACCTCTGCTGACTGTCGTCCCTCTGCCTGGAGCAAGGGGCTTGCCAAAATGTAGGGGGTTTCAGCCTGGGACCACTGCCCTGGCGTGTCCTTTCCATCTCCTTCAGCCTCGAAAAGACCACCAGCATGACCGGGATGGAGCGAGTGTAGACACTGCCAATGTCGGCTCCCTGAGGATCTCCCTGTCAGCTGCCTTCTTACAGAGGAGGGAAACCAGACCCGAAGGGGCAGGGCCTTGCCAAGCTGGTGTCCTGGGAGCCTCAGAAACCCTCTTGCCTTCCCGAAAGGCAGGCACCCCTAAAGCTGGGCAGTCCATACTACAAGGGACTAAAATGCTTCACGGAAAGGACCTTTTCCCCAGACTGGAGTGGCAAAATGACATTTGCGTGTCCAAGCATCTTGGAACTCTCTCCTCCCCACCCCTCCCCTTCTGTAGCTGCACCCGCCTCTCTCCTACACACATGATCTAGAAGCCTCGCCCTGCTCCCTCTCCCTCTCCCTATGACTCTCTGGATTTAATACGACGAATACCAGAGCAGCTGCTGTTCATTGAGCACCTACTGTGTGCACGGTGCTGCAATAGTTAGCTAGAATGCTTGCAAACAACAGAAACAGAGTCTGACTCACTTGGGCAAAAGGAAATTTACTGGGGCGCCTGGGTGACTCCGTCGGTTAGGCATCTGCCTTTGGCCTAGATCATGACCTCGGAGTCTGTGGATCGAGCCCCGCATCAGGCTCCCTGCTCAGCAGGGACTCTGCTTCTCCCTCTGCCCCTCACCCCGCTCATGCTCTCTCTCTCTCAAATAAATAAATAACATCTTTTTTAAAAAAGGGAATTTACTGGAAGATGATCGGAGGTTGGCATCGTAGATTGAAAGTCTGGATAAGAACGTCTGGCATTGGGGCGCCTGGGTGGCACAGCGGTTAAGCGGCTGCCTTCGGCTCAGGGCGTGATCCCGGCATTCCGGGATCGAGCCCCACATCAGGCTCCTCCGCTATGAGCCTGCTTCTTCCTCTCCCACTCCCCCTGCTTGTGTTCCCTCTCTCGCTGGCTGTCTCTATCTCTGTCAAATAAATAAATAAAATCTTTAAAAAAAAAAAAAAAGAACGTCTGGCATTGGCGAGGGCCAAGGCAGACCCAGAGACAGACTACCTCCACCCTTCTGCTCAAAGATTCAAACGCCAGCCAGGAGTGTAAAGCGGCAGGGCCCTTCGGACAATAGTCTGGCAGCTTCTCACAAGGTTAAACGTACCACTGCCCTAGAATTTGACAATTCCACTCCTAGGTATTTACCCAAGAGAAATAAGAGCGTATGTTCAGAAAAAACAGTTGCACGGGAATGCTTGTAGAAACTTTATTCGTAAAAGCTCCGAATTGGAGTCGACTCAAATATCCATCAACTGGCGAGTGGATAAACGAGTTGTGGTGTAACCGTGTAACGGAATGGTACTCGGCGATACAAGGGAATGTGCTCGCAGTACTCACAACAATGTGAATGAATCTCGCAGATGTTATGCTGAGCAAAAGAAGCCAAACACAAGAGATCACATGCTGTATGAGCCATTTATATCAAATCCAAGGAGAGACAAAAACGAACCCAGGGTGACAGAAATCAGAACAGGGCCAACCGATGCCACTGACTGCTAAGGGGGCCGGGGAGCTTTTCAGGGTGATGGAAATGTTCTCTACCCTGTGCTGGTGGTTCCGCAGATGTATACATTTGCCCCAGTGCATCACGGTGGACACCTTCTGTGCATTTCAATGCATGCAAATTCGGCTTTAATTAAAAAATTAAAAAGAAGCTCAGGCAGGGCTTGTGCCAGGAGCAGGAGATATGATAGCGAACAGGGCAGGCAGAGTCCTGTCCAGAGGGAGCTTCTGTCTGGCCCCAGAGCTAATAAGTGACAGAGCTAGAGGCGACCTGACATCCTCCTGGCCCCCAAGTCACTACGAGCCTTCCTTGGCGTTGCCCGGGACAGCACACCGCAGAGCATGATGGGAGCTCCCAGGAGGCGGCGGGCAGCTGCCCCAGAGACCAGAGGCTGCTCCTCCCAAGGGCGCCAGGCTGCCCAGTGCCCTCCGGCCCGCAGGCTCAGAGCCCCCCAGTCCTACCCCACATGGGGCTGCCAGCACCCCCCCTCCTGAGGACTTCTGGCCCCCAGGACCTCACACAAAAGGGAAACTTGAATTTTTTTAAGATTTTATTTATTTATTGGAGAAAGAAAGTGAGCAAGGGAGAGAGCACAGGAGCAGGGGCAGAGGGAGAAGGAGAAGCAGGCTCCCTGCTGAGCGAGGAGCTGCACGCGGGACTCGATCCCAGGACCCTGAGATCATGACCTGAGCCAAAGGCAGACGCTTCCCCTTCACGAAGGCATCCTGGGAAACTTCAAATTTTTTATTTTTGACCAAAGGAAATACAAAATATCAGGACCAGAAACAAAAATACCATTTGGAAAGTACCAGACTGTTAAAGGTGTTTTCTCATCCATTCTGGCCAGTCAAGAGGTGAGCGGAGAGAGGTCTAAATCAGAGACGGGGAGAGCCAAGGACACTGGAAAGAATGGGGACGGTGAGGCCTTGGCTCCGAGGGGGCGTGGTCCTCCAGTCGCCGTCTGCCATCTCCTTGGACTAAGGTCCTCACAATAGCCCCTGGCGGCAGTCACTTACTTAATGACTGTTCAGGCTTTTGTCACTCTGGCTTTTAAGCCCTGAGAGGCTGGAGAGGCCAGGGTAGCCCACCACAGTAGAAGTGGTCACCCACATAAGCCCCAGGTCCCCCAGTCCTGGATGGGTCGCAGCACACCAGGGAATGTTCTCGAGACCACCAATGTAATTCCTTCCACCTTAGAGCATTTTGCAGCTCATGTCACTCAACTAGCCCCACTTTTGTGAGCTTGGCACTGATGTCCCTATATGATAGATGGAGAAACCAACTCTGGGAGACTTCTGTCTCTGCTCTAAGAGACACAGACAGGAAAGAGAGTCAGGGCAAGAACCAAGCTCTTGCAAGTCTCACGTTTGAAGCTCTTCTCTCCAACACTTGTTTGTAATGACGGCAACTTTCTCAGGCCCAGGAACCTTCTAGAATGCTGGAGGTGATCGAGGCCTGACAGCTTCTAAGATGGCCTCTGATGATCCCCACCTCCTGGTATTCACACCCCCTGCAGGTAGGCTGGACCGAAGGACAGAAGTGATAGGCTGACACTTTGCAGATTAGGTTACAAAAAGACTGTGACTTCAGTCCCCGGCTCTCTCTGGCGCACTCCCTCTCTGTCCCTCAGGTCACCAGCTGACATGTCATGAGGACACTCTGGCAGCCTATGGAAGACCCACGTGGGGGAAAACAAAGGCCTGACAGCAACCACGTGAGCGAGCTTGGAAACGGACCTCCTGAAGCGTCCTGTCAACAGCCACATGTCTGAGCCATTCTGGAAGTGGGTCCTCGGGGCCTGGTCAAGCCTTGAGCTGACTGCAGCCCCATGACAGACCCTGAGCCTGAACCACCCAGCGAAGGCCCTCTGGGGTCCTGATCCGAGGAAACTGTGTTTTGTTTTTAAGTTGTTTGGGGGGGGGCGGGATTAGTTTTTCAGCAACAGATAAACAATTCAGCTCCTAACAAAAAGCGTAATAATACACACTAATAAACTAATACTCCCTCAGCCCCGAGATTGCTCAGGGCAGAGCACATGGCTCTGAGTTTCCTGGCCTGCGACACACACGCACGCACACACACACACACACACACACACACAACCTGTTCTGATATCTTTGCATTATTTGACTTCATTTCCTTTTCCTATTCTTCCCTCTTCCCTTTTCCCTGAAAAGCATGTCAAAGTTGGTCCTCCTCCACGGAGAACATTCGAAATCGCAGGTATGTCATCCCGGGAGAACACGAGCCTGGAGGAACCACACACCATCCCCGTTACCTCGGCCGCCCGCACTATGTCCCCTGCGCCTTTTGCGTGACTGCCTTTGTTTCCAGCACACCCTAAATTGCCACTGTGCCAAATGCTGAATGTGACCAGAAATGACACAGGATGAATAATGTGGCATATAATTATCACCACATTTCAGATGAGGGCAATATGCATTTTTCTCGGAGCCGAAGGGATGCAATTTTATTTTGTAACACAAAACGCTCCATTTGGCGGTCAGTTTTCAAGCAGCCCTTCATTCTGAAGCAATTTCACGTGAATAAAAGCATTTGTATTCACGCACTGCGTCCTGCACATTATCCCGGGCCCGACTCCTGGCGTACGCTTCTCCACATGATTCCAGCTCTTTCCAGTGAACCGGCCCCGAATTTGAATATGAGAAGGTGACTATGAAGACGTTTTTGACTTCTTCCAGGTCTCTAGATCTTTGTCTCCTTCTCTGCCCCGAGGGGGGTGAGCCGGCATCATTACAAACTGCTCTCAGACCCCACCGTGGAGACGGGTGGCCGCCTGGATGTGGCACTGACCTTCTGTCCCTGGATGATGATGGCCTAAATCTCCTTCCCCACCCCCACCCCCGAAAAATCAGACTCTGAACCGAAGACGTGGATGCAGGTAGTTGATGTGTCTGCTGCGGCCGCCATGACAGAATCCCATAGGCGAGGTAGCTTCCAGAAGGGAGATTTATGTCTCACAGTGCTGGAGGCTGGAAGTTCAAGATCAGGGTGCCGGCTGGGTGGGATTCCTCTGAGGCTTCTGTCCTTAGCTTGCAGACCTCTTGCTTCCTCTTCACATGGTCCTCGAGAGAGTGTGTAGAGAACACCGCAGAATGGTCCCACCAAAGCATGAGGGAGCCAGGGCCCCTGCGGGACCGGTGCGTCCCAGTGGTGTCAGCTAGGAGTTCGCTCCTGGAGGCATTTGCTCCCTGGCATTCCCAGGCCGCGCGCTCCCCTGGGAAGTGGAGAATCCCCTTAGGGAGACCCACTATACCGGAGTGCTCTCCGGAGGAGACCCCAGAAATTCAGAATAATGGGCAGCCACCTGGAAAAAAGGAGGGACCATCAACAGGATTTTTATTTCCGGGTTGGAAGTGATTGTCATCGAAAAGTCACAAGAATAAAATGACCCCAGCTCAGAACCGGACCGGTCTACTTTTTAAGCCCCTTGGGCTACAGACAGGCAGCTGTGGCCCCGCAAGGCGATCTGACAAGCCCAAAGTCAACCAACTAGAAGAACGGAATGAGGACACCATAATCCCAGACTCCCCGGGCCGGCACCCTCCCCGCGCCAACAGGCTGCTTCCTTGTGTGACTTTCGTGCTGAGCAAGCGCAGGCTCAGAGCTGAGAGTCCCTTTGCGGGCTAATAAACTCTCAGCGCGCCGGAAAACGCAAAGGCACGACACAGAACATCGAAGGAAGGTCAGCGGTTGTTCCCTTTCCGACTCACACCGTTCCCATCCGGACAGAGAGGCCGGGCCACGCTCTAGTCACAGAAAACTGCACACAGAGCCGTACCCAAGCCCCATATGCGAGCAGCAGAGGCTTTGCGAGCTGCAGGACCTTGCCAGAAGGGACCAAATTCTTTTAGGGCCCACAGAGGTCCCCCATCATGCAGAGCAGCGGGCTTGCCCCAGAAAGTCTGCCCCACCGGTAACAATAAACCAAACACTTTTATAGATTTCCTCATTTATTCCTCACACGACAACCAGGCCAGGTCAGTATCGCTGGCCCCATTTTATGGAGGGGCAAACTGAATACCCTGGCCCGGTGAACGTCATCTAAGACCACGCCTCCAGGTGAATTAAGCACTTCACCTTGAAATTGGAAGGCTCACTCGGCGACGCAAGTCTCTTCCTCTAAGGCAGCCTGCGAGAGCTGAAGGGAAAGTGAGGGTCTCTCCTTTCCATCTGTAAGGTGCACCAAGGGCTGCTGGCACCCACAGTGAAGTTAAAGCTCATGCGTCTCTTGCCGGGGCCCGTGAGGTTTCTTGAAGGTTCCGAGAGCAAAAGCCCCGCAGGAAGTCATGCAGAACCGTGGCCAATGAGGAGCTACGGCAGAGCAAGGAGAAAGCCATGAACAGTCACTTGCATCTCAGGAGAAGACGGTGGATGAGCACTCCACAGTCCGCGTCAGGAAAATCTGGAGTCGGCTGAGGGGGAAGAAGTCGAATTCCAGGACTGATGACATGGAGTTGTTGGAGTCCCTGCACTCCCAGACCTAGGAATGGGAGGCAAGGGTCCCACCAGGGGCCAACCAGCATCCTTGGTCTTCAGACATTGCCCACGAGACAGAAGTCAGTGGAACATTTACCCAACTGCCACTCCATCCATCCATTCATCCATCATCCAACAGATATTAAATCAGTGCCGATGTGGTGCCAGGCAGTGCTCTGGGCACTAAGGATACTAAACAAACACAATCTCTGCTCTAACAGAGGCTTACAGTCCCACAGGGGAGGAATAGACAATAATCTAGATCCGTAAGAACAATGCAGGGCTCCTGGGTGGCTCAGTCAGTGAGGCGTCTGCCTCCGGCTCAGGTCATGATCTCAGGGTCCTGGGATCGAGCCCCGTGTTGGGCTCCCTGCTCTGCAGGAAGTCTGCTTCTCCCTCTCCCTCTGCTCCCCCCCAACCCCTCGTTCAATAAATAAATAAATAAATAAATAAATAAATAAATAAATAAAATCTTTTTAAAAGAAAGTGCATAATCTCTTAAGTGGTAAGTGCTAGGGAGGAAAAAAAAGGCAGGGAGGGGGTAAGGGAATGCTGGGGAAAGGAGTTCAGTTCTCCAAAGGGAGGTGGGAAACGCTTTCCCCCATGGGCCAAAGCATGGGTGGGAAGGTGTCACTGATCGGGAAATGGGAAGAAAAGGAGAGGACTGGGGAAGGAGCGTTCCAGATAGAGGGAACGGCAAGTGCAAAGGGCCTGGGGCCAGATTTGTCCAGGGAGTGAGAGGGATCGCAAGGAGGCCGCTTAACCGGAGTGGAGTAAGTAGGGGAGGGGGATGAGAGGTGATGAGGTCAGAGAGGTGACAGGGACCATTGTGTAGATGGTCCATAGGCCATGGGGTGATCTTGGAGCCACCCAGAGCCTTGATGGAAAGCCCCCAGAGAGTTCTGAGCAAGGATTGCCAGGGATCTGAGTTCGGTTTAACAAGACAGCCTGGCTATTATGTGGAGAGTAGGATGAAGAGGTGCCGAAAGGGGAAGCAGGGAGACCAGTGGGGTGGGGGTCCCACAGTCATCTGGGTGAGAGAGAGCAGAGGCTGCACAGGGAGCAGGAGAGGAGGACCCGTACAAGGGCTGGAGAGAGGCCCGCTGTGAGCCACACTGTAGCCAGTGACCGCAGGATTTGAGAAACTGGCAGTCTGAGATGTCTCGGCCTCACTCAAGGAACCACAGGCCCCAGAAGCGGATGGACCTCAAAGTCTAGGACACCGACCCTGAAAGGAGAGACAATAAGTCAGAGAGCGGCTCTGCGAATTTCCTCCGTCAGCACTTCTGGGCAACAAGGCAAACAGAAGGCCTTAGGCCCGAGGGGCAGAGGAGCGAGGAATCCATCGATGTGCACACAGCAGGGTTGTGAGGGATGAGCGGGGCCCCTGGCGCAAAGGACCCCTTTCTGGGTTCGCGACTGGCTGGCTTCGGGTGTGGCACGAGCTCTAGGACAGGCTGCTCGAGGCCGATGCAGAGTGGTAATGGCCAGTTACATAGGTCTCGATCGACTGAAAAAGAATAAAATGAATGAATTCATGGCTTAACGATTTACAGACAGACTCAGAAGGGGACACCGGATCTGCCTCCTGACAGTAGGATAGGGGCAATCCAGAAAGGGCTGGAGAGAATTCTTCTAGAAGGAGGGAGAGCGAAGTCCTGTGGGCAGCCCCTCGGTGCAGGCCGGGTGCAGAGTAGCTCGGGGCCGCGGAGATGTGGGTTTAGCTTTGCAGGCTGAGGGCTGGAAGCTGGAGAGGTAGGGCCGAGAGGGGCAATAAACCACCAAAAAGAACTTGGCCTCGGTCTCCAGGCACTGGAAACCGCACAAAGCATTTTCAGGAGGGAATACCAGAGTCCAATGTGCATTTTAAAGAGATCATTCAGGCAGTTCTGCAGAGAACAGGTTTGCAAAGCATGGGCCAGGCAGCCTAGAGGCCTGCGGGTGGGGGTAGGGGTGGAGGTGGGATCCTCTGACCCAATCAGCGGCTTCTCCCCGCCCTACCCCACCCCTCCCCGCGGAATCCAATGGGTCAGGAATCTCTCACCTTCCCCACAGAGCCACTGTCAACCTGGGAGCCCCAGGAGAGATATCACAAAAGGAGCTCTGAGGGGAGAAGGGGCGGGAACCTTCTGTGGGGTAGCCTCATCCGTCAGCCCTCCCGGCAGTTGCTGACAGCGGGCCTCTTGGGAATGCTGGTGACAAGGGGTCTCCAGGCTGGGCAGAAGGCTGAAAGGCGAGGCGGGAAGGTGCCCTGCTTCTCAAGTCTGCCTCTGGCCAGCGCGGGAAACGATCATGGCGGCCGAGGGCAAGGAGGATTAGTTAGCGGCAGGAACGCATCCCTGGGGAGAGAGCGCGCCTTGATTCCACACTGGCTCCTTGGTCTCCCGAAGGGGAGAAGGGCTGTCCAGAGCAGCCCCCAGGTGAGCACCCCCTCACCCCACCTCGCCTCCTGGTTCTGTGTGCTTTGAAGATGGATACTACTGATCCATCTTCGTACTGAGGCCTACTGGGTAAGAGAAGGCAAACCAGGTCAACGGAGGCCTAGCCACCCCAACTGAAGTCAATGCCGAGAATTTCCATCTAGACCCTGGCCCTCAGCAGAACCACCCCCTCCCACCAGGCACACCCCCTCCTCAGGGCCCCCTCAGTCCT
Source organism: Ursus maritimus (assembly GCF_017311325.1). Lineage (NCBI taxonomy): Eukaryota > Metazoa > Chordata > Mammalia > Carnivora > Ursidae > Ursus > Ursus maritimus. The sequence goes on along the minus strand of NW_024423319.1, from coordinate 90,400,186 downwards.
TTCTCACAATTACTCTTTGTTCCCCACTAGGATCCCTCATCCCGGTTCAGGGAAGCCCTCGGTGCTTGCTGGTGTTAGCTCGGGTCTACACTGCAGGCTTGGGAGATTAACGACCTTTCCCCAAATCCCCCAGCAAAGCAGAGCAATGCTAGGGTAGCCACGATTCCCAGGCAGGGAGCACAGAGCAAATCCCATCCGGGCACCAGGGAACCCTCTCTCAGGTCTCGAAAGGCCTCGGAAAGCCACGGGCTGGCCAGCTCAAGACTTCATTAAAACCGCTCGGTGGCCTGGGTTTGCTGCAAACCCATTAAACAGCCGACATAATCCATTCATACATAAAAATAAGGGAAGGGGAAGGAGCGCAGTCCCACAGGATGTGTGTCTGGGAGAAACAGTTTCCATAAAAATCCAAACAGAAACGAAGTTCACGGGGAGGTTTTGGCTGCAATCACTTTTTGGCTTCTGGAAATTCTAGCCAGGGAAAGATTCCCTTGGTGGCCCATTTGGAAGTGTTCTGACTCGGATTCGCAGAAACAAAGGAGGGGAGACAGGCTCCCCGTGTCTCTGCTGACCACCCTGCAGCTGAGGAATTGTTCTAGAAACCTGGGGTACTTGTTCAAGGTGGTCAGCTGGGGTTCCAGTGGCAGCCTCGGGGGCTGGGTTAATGACAGTGCAAATCACAGGTTACCACGGGCCGACCTCGGCCACCCCCAAGCCAGGCCGCTGGACTGAATGTCCGCAACAGCTGGGGCCGTGCAGACACTCCCAGAGCTTTGGAAAAGGGAAGAAGACGGCAAGATTTAAATAACTCAGGCAGCAGAATCCCTGTTCCTTCCCATGGGAAACTAGCCCACAGGCCAAGAAACTCCACCAGCGGGACCCCTCTCTACGGCCTTCGCCTGCAGGCCCGCAGTGCGTATGCGTGCACAAGCACACATCGGCTTGCTTTCGCCCGCAGGCCCGCAGTGCGTATGCGTGCACAAGCACACATCGGCTTGCCGAAGAGGCGGTTACGAGTCATTGGATTATTTTTTTAATAAGCTGGTAAGCCAGTATTTTTATTCTCTGTCATCTTTAAGAGAAAAAAAAAACCCCAGAAGAATGCAGCTAGTTTCTTAAATTAGAGATCTGTTGTGTAATTAGCCCATTTTATCTTCTGCGAGTTGTTGCTGTTTTCTTTCCGTGGTTTCCAGAAATGTCATTGGCTAGGCTTAAAAGTAGGATTTTTTTTTTTTTACTTCCAGAGAAAAATTCTATAAATATTTTCTCCCTTTTAGCATGTTTTAAATTTGAACGACATATTGTAAAGATAGCAAGAGTTAGGAAAGTCTCTCTTGGCCGCCAATGAAATGCAGTGGGAAAACTGATTAGAGAGGGAACTTCTGTCCACAGAAAACACCACTGGGCCACTAACCCCCCCTCCCAAGGGTTCAAGAGCCAGGGTACCCCAGCCATCTCTGCTCAGCCGGCACTCAGGCTTGGGAGCTGGAGAGAGGGGAGAGCCACTCCCAGGGTGAGCAGGCAGCCTCTGCTCAGGCAAATGGTGTCGCTTGCTGATGGTCAGAATTCCACGCTTAGTGATTCATTTCTTTGGATGAGATTTTAGGCCTGGATCTTACATAGTTAAGTATGCTTAATGGTTTTTCATTTTAAACTGCATACCTTTTTAATCCAGCAAAAGTATACCAGATATACCACATGTGAGTAAAAGCCTATGTAAAGGGATATCCGCAGCCAGGTTATTTGGAGCTGTAAAGGACCAGAAACAAGCTGAATGAATATCCATTAATGGGAGACCGGTTAAATACAGCCTGGCACAGCTTCATAATAGAATGTTATGTTGCCATTAAAAAGAAGGGCAATAGAGCTCTAGGTATTGCGGCAGAGAGCTCTGTGAGCCGTAGTGGTAAGTGAAAAAACAGGATGTATGGAACTTTATCATATGTTTATAGTATGCCATCATTTGTCTTTGTTAAAAGGGTATATATGTATCACCTTGTATTAGATGTTGGCAGCAGGGGTGGCCTTCAGGAAGGGGAAGGGAGTCAGAGGCTGACTCGCTTTTATATATAAATATACATGATATAGATGTCCTGTTGCATTGCTGGCTTATGGTGTGCTCTCCTTTGCGGTTTTTGCAAAGGATACATTTATATACCATCACATACGGATATCCTCCTATATCCCTGGAAGGATACAGAAGAAGTTGGGGGGAGGGTGGCACAAGGGAACATCTCTTGATTCCAATGAACGCCCCTGAAGTCATTTCACGTTGTAAAGAGGCTGTTCGCCCAGGCTGGAGGGCGGCCTCAGAAGGTGGGAGAATACACTTGATGCCGCCCTGTGTGGCTTCGGGTCCATAAGGGGAAGCATTCACAGGAGTTTATGCTCCCAAATGCCCCGCGTGCCCCTCGCTGGGCCCGCCATACCCCGTGCCTGCTGCCATTCCAGAATGCTGGTGACCTGTCTTCTCTGCCTGTCGCCACTGCGGGACGGGGTGGTCCTTGCAGCTGAGGATGAAATGTATTCCTCTCTGCGGCCGCAGGACCTAGCACAGTGCCGGCACCTTCAAAGTAGGTATTAGAGCCTGCGGAGCCAGGGCCCGGCTGTGGGGCCTTGGGCAGGTGACCTAACCCCCCGGAACCTCTTTCCTCATCTGTAAAATGGGAACGAGGCTAATACTGTCTTCATAATACTGGTGCCAAGTTAGATTAATGTGCCCGGCACCTGGGGGGCGCACAGCGACAACGCTGATGAGAGTAGAGGACAGTACGGCCATAAATGTTTCTTGAACAAAGAAAGGCACGGCCAGAGACTGAGATAAGCCAAAATGCCAGCGCTCCTGATGCGAACGCTTTCAGGCCCTGTCGCCAGGCAAGAGCTAGTTACTCCGCTGACTTCCCATCAAGGCCCCTCTGGCTGCCTGAGAACACCGAGTACCCAAGACAGAGGGCGGGCACTCGAGGACAGGGGGTGCTTGCCCCCAAGGCCAGAAGAGAGGACTCTGTTATTGCCCCCAGTTTCCAGACCAGAAAGCTAGGGATCAGGGAAGGAAAATAACTCACTTGAGTTCTCATCACGGAGCCGGGATTTGAACCTGGTCCCATCCGACTCCCAGACGCGTCGGCCATCGGCCAGCCCACCAGACCGCCTGCCTGTCCCACCCCAGAGCACCGGTTCACCGAGCACCAGGGCCATCTTCACGCCAACGGAGCCTGAAAACCTCTCAGTCACAGACAAACAAATCTCTGCTCTGGGCCTGTGTGGTTGGCGGCAGCCAGGCCCTGGGGAGCGCTCCTCCTTGGAGCCATCACCTGGAAGGCCGGCAGCCTCTTGGCAGCTCGCTTCCTCTCCCTCTCCCCCTCAGCCGCCTGGAGGCTGCTGACCATTTGGAAATCACTGAGCTCTGATAGGAAATCAATCTTGGAGCATGAGGAGTGTGCGGGGGCGGGAGGAAGGGAATCCAGGCTCTGTTTCCTTTCCCCCTCTAGCCTGGCTCGAGAACATTCCAGAAGTCCTAGAAGAAAACTCATAACTCCCCGAGGATGAATGGACTAAACTGCCAGGTGTTTGGCAACTTGTCCTCAGCCAGGCCCGCCCAAGAAGGACCCATAGCCAGGCAATCCTCTGTCCCGCACCCCCGTATCATGTTACCTTGGTTTCCCTTGATGTAGACTTGGGGTGAAGAGAGCAGCAGGCTAAGGCGGGGAAAGGAGACGCCCTGTCAGCACACACACACACACACACACACACACACACACACACACACGGTGGACTTCGTTGGGCCCGCAGGAGTTCGCAGATACTCTGTGGAGGGGCCCACACAGCCAGGAGCCGGTGGCCCAGCACTGGCAGGGGACTCTTCCCCACAGAAGGCTCAGGCTGCCAAAATGGCACTGGCAGAAGGGAAGGAAAGGGCATCCGAATCTTAGACAATATCTGGAATTGGGCTGGTTTTGCCTTTCCCTCAAGCTCAAATTGCAAAATTTCCAGCACCTAAGCCCCTACGGGAAAGAGAGATATCTCTGTTTGGTGCCTGCCTTTGGAGGGAGGGCTGGGACACACAGGAGTCAACTGGTGGGGGCAGGGGGTGGGACGGCCAACCATGTCCGGGAGAACCATCTGCCTGTTCACTCTTACGCCCAACAAATGGCCAAACAAAGATGAGCTTCTGAGTGACCCCAACAGCTGAGAACAGCCAAGGCCAAAGTCCATGGTGGGAAGCCAAAACTCTGACACCCAGTAGCTTACAGGTCAACATTATGCTCTCCCTCTCACTCTCTCTCTCTGCACAGTCAGCAAATGACCTGGAAGCCAAGGAGCCCGATGGGGTTAGTCCGGAAGTCAAACTTTCGGGAAGAAAAACTCTGTCCTCAAGCTGCATGTGCAGATGGCTCCACAGCAAAAGATCCAGAGGCCACAGTGGACCCCAGACTTCACAGATTTTAGAAGCAGTCTGCTGTTGGAAAGTTGTCTAGGCTCATTCTGGAGGGCTTCTGGGGGCCTGGCTGCCCTGTCCCAAGTGCAGTACCACTGGGTCTGCCCCTCAGCAAATTCAACCCTTCAGCACTGAAGCAGGCTGGGGTTCCTTGGTTCTGAAGATAGGCTCACATCTCAGTTCTTCCAGCTACTAGCTGTAGTTTTGGGGTAAGTTATTGGAGCTCTCTGAGCATGACTTTCTTCTTCTGCAAAATGAAGCTAATAATAATACTGATGTCAGGGAGGCGTCATGAAATTTAAAGAGTGTTAAGAAAATGTTCAGAATTTAGCCCAGGGCCTGGCACAGAGTAGGCCCTCAAGAAACAGAACCTCCAGCTCCCCCGAATCCTAGCCAGGGACACCTCGGGGGCATGCTTGCTAAAGCTCAAAGCTGTGACGCGGCTGCCAAAGTGAATGCTACTCGCTGGCTGATTTTCCAGAAGGCTCTCTAAATCTATGCATCCTACACTCTGTCCCGAAGAGGAAGCCAGACCCCCCCACTCACCGCCTCATCACCCTGCTCCTTCCTTATCACAGCACATTTTCGGTCTTGCTGGCACATCTTCCCACTGCCTTTCAGTTCAGGGGAGCGGAGGGGGCGAGGGGGCTGTCCCCGGGCATCCGGCGGAGGGTGAACCCCTCCACCGGGTGCAGAGGAGCTGGGCTTCTGTGCCCACACAGGTGATGCTCCGAAGGGGCTGCATTCAGACGCATCTTGAGGGAAAACTGCAAGACAGGCGTTGCTCCCTTCCAGCCAACCTGTGCCCAGGGCCCCCCCGGCCGCCACCCGCCCTGTGTGACTCCCCACTCAGGGGCCAGAGCCAACTGCTCACTTACAAGCAAGATGAGTTCGACTGAGTTTATTTTTTCTCCTTTTTCACTGATCTCAATGGCCTTTGTTCCTGAACAATGAGCAGTGTGCGGCTGCGGAAGGTGAAAGGGGCCAAGGGCCGGGGGTGGGGGGGTGGGGCTAAGGACCGGGGCCCAGATGCTCTGCGCACCTCGGACCAGCGCTTGGCTGAAGGCTGACTCGCGGCCAGCCCTCCCCAAAGCTGCGTTCTGTAGCCGGCACATCGTCTCCTGCACTGTCCGCAGCCCTTTTAGAAAATTGGTTACAGAGTTCGACTCAGCCTAACCCGATGCAGGCCCGGATCCTTCCTTTGGGAAGCCAGGGTGGAGTCTTTGGCCATATCAACCTCTGAGTCCTGCAGCCTGCCAACCTGCTGGGTCCCCACGTGCAGAGCCAGTGTCCCCTCTGAGGGTCCCTCCCCTCCAAGGACACTGCCACCAGGTGGTCTTCCTGATTTGCTCTTCTTCAGCAGGAAAGACCAGGCACGAAGAGACCTCTTTTCCTCGAGAACCTTTTCATGACCTGAACAGTGGAAACCAGTTGTGTCCTGGAAAACCCTCAAAAAGAAGAGAAAAAGGGGCGCCTGGGTGGCTCGGTCATTAAGCGTCTGCCTTCGGCTCAGGGCATGATCCCAGCATTCTGGGATCGAGCCCCACATCAGGCTCCTCCGCTGGGAGCCTGCTTCTTCCTCTCCCACTCCCCCTGCTTGTGTTCCCTCTCTCGCTGGCTGTCTCTCTCTCTGTCAAATAAATAAATAAAATCTTTTAAAAATAAATAAATAAATCCCCACCAACAGCCTAGGAGAGTGCCTGTTCCTTTCCACCCTCTCCAATTCCCTTCCCAATTATACCACACATAAGCATCTTCTCCTATGTTGTTGGTTATTTGTGCTGGGAGGCCCTCCGACCCCTCGATTGTTGAGCGGTGCACTGCGAGATTTCATCGCGGATTTTCATGGTTTGGGGAAATGTTGGGATTTTTAACCCACCTGGTATTTGTCTTCGTGGAGGGGGTGAGATTGGGTCCTAACTTTACTCTAGTGTTGCTTAAAATAATTTTTTAAAGAAGAAGCGATTTAAGAAGAAAGGCCCTGCAGCGCCTGGGGGGCTCAGTCGCTTGAATGCCCGACTCTTGATTTTGGCTCAGGTTGTGATCTCAGGGTCATGAGATCGAGCCCCACATGGGGCTCCGCTCTCAGCGGGGAGTCTGCTGGAGATTCTCTGCCTCTGCCTCTGCCCCTCCCCCTGCTCGTGCTCTCTAAATAAATAAATAAATAAATCTTAAAAAAAAAAGAAGAAAGTCCCTGCTCGTGGACACGCACGCACACGCATGCATGCACGCACCAGCTATGTGTGTGAGGCAGACAACCACGAGGCTTCTACAGCCCCAGCAAGCAGGTGTCAGCTAGAAAAGGGGGCTCTGGCCATCTTTCCAGCCTAGGCTCCCTCCTCCCGCCCTACAGGGCAGGCCGTGTCTTCTGACCTGCTGGATTCGGGAAATCAAGAACACAGTTCTTGACTCTTCACCCTGCCCCCAGCGCGCTGCCAGCGGACCCCACAACTAGACCCTGGCTTGGCAGGAGGACCTGTCCACAGACCAGCATTCCAGGGCACAGACTGAGAAGGAAGGTAAACCCAGACACCAGGAATGCAGTCTGCCCCTGCAAAATAATGCTGCTGGCTGCCCAGATCCCCATCATAAAAGTTTAATGTAATTACGCAGGAATGAGGAACTTCCGGTCAGAGGCAGGCTGAAGAAGGCATCCTGAGAAGGCTGGGCCCGTGGAGGCAGGAGAGGCAGCGCATACGGAGAAGCAACTTGCCTTCTGCCCCCCAGCTAGCCCACCCAGAGCCTGCTGGGGGCTCAGGGCTGACGTCCAAAACCAAGGTCCCACCCAGCCCAAAGAGGAGGGGCTTGGGACAGCCTGAGGGCCAGCGTGCAGTGTGGCCGATTACCCACCATTTATGGGGCCCCACGGGCCTGGGCCTTGTCTTCCAGAAGCCCTCAGGCTGCCAGGGAGGAGAGGAGTGGTGAACAAGGACACCGATGATAAGAGAGAAGTATGCTCCCTGATGAGGACGTGCAGGAAGGGTTTGGGAAGGGAGGAGTGGGGCGGCCTCATGCAGCCTCAGAAGTCAGGGAAGGTTCTGGAGTTTGCTAGTCGGGGGGAGTGAGGAGGGCATGCCTAGCAGGAGATCGGATAACTGCAAAGTCATGGTGTGCCGGAGATGCCAGAGTAGCCGAGTCTGATAGAGCGTGCCGTGAGGCTGGGGAGCTGGACGGGGCGGGGGGCAGGGCAGGCAGCTGGTGTGGGTGTGCCCACCCCCAAGAGAGGGACCAGAACCCACACAGAAATTGCCTCTCGTAGCCATCCCCTTCTTGGCCCACCTCGCCCACCACCACCCCTCAAAAACACTCCACCTCCTTGAGATAGACCGCTGTTGACCCATCCTCATAGCCGTTGTTGGCCTGGAGACAGCTCTTCTCTGAAACTGGCTAGAGACCTCTAAAGCTCCTTTGAAGGCCTGTCCAAGTTCTGCTCTGGAGACACGACCACAAGCCAAGCAGTCTCCTTGGTGCCCCCCACTCATGGAGCTTCCCTTCCAAGTGGGGGAGACGCAAGCTAAACATCTCGACAAACCCAAGTGCCTATAATTAAAAGCTGCAGGAAGGATGATGCAGGCCAGCAGCGGAAACCAGGAAAGAATATAATAGGGACCTGTTTCAGATTGGGGGCGGCAGTGACACGTAAGTAAGCCTCGAGCTGGAGTGAGCCAGAGGAAGCAAAGAGAGAGCAGCGTGTACAAGTGAGCTGAGGAGGGAAAGAGTTTGGAGCTTTTAAGGAACTTAAAAAAAAAAAAAGAAAAGAAAAAGAAAATAATGTGCCAAGGCCCAGGGAACAACGAAAGGAGGGCCACACAGCAGACAGCGTTTTCCAAAGCATGGAGACATGGGGGTCTATGTCCCCTTGCCTTGAACCTGGGTGGGCTTCTGCCTGGCCCGCAACCAGCGGAATGTGGTGGAAGTGACACCCGTGACTTCGGAGGCTGGGTCAGAGAAGGGGAATCAGCTGGCACCTTGGTGATCAGAACAGTGGGTCCCCGGGCGGCAACATGGGAGATGTGACCAGCCCGAAGCTGCCAGGCTGTGACGAAGCCTGAGCCACCGGGAGGGGCCGGGGCAGGTGCTCCATCAGCCGTCGTCGCCCATGCCACAGGGTGGGGTGGCAACAGGTGCAAGCACAAGCCTTCAGCCGGTCCCACCCCTTGGCCTTCTAGGCTTCCAGCTGCGTCCCCAGACACCGTGGAGCAGCGATAAGCCGTCTCTACTGCGCCTTCCTCAAATTCCTAACCCGTAGACTCTGTGAGCACAGTAAATGGTGGTTGTTTTTGCCTGCAAGGGTGGGGTGGTTTGCTCTGCTGCTATAGCAACGGGAACAAGGCTGCAGACGACATTGAAGAGGCAGAAAGAAACAGAGCGGCTAGGTTATGGGCTACATCGAGGGTTGGGAGTGTTGTGTGCGTGCACGCGGGAGCCATTGAAGGGCTGCGGGCGAGAGAGTGGACGATCAGATTTCTCGGTTTGCTGTGTGGAGAAGGGTCCGGAGGGATGGATGTGGGAGAGCAGGTAGAAGGCATCCCAGCGGTCCAGGAGAGAGGAGGGCGAGTAGATGAGGGGGCCGCGGCTGTGGATGGCGAGTGGATGGACTCGGGGGTCATGCTGGGGGTAAGATGGTCAGGGCCAGGAGCCGAGTTGGATATGAGGCATAAGGTACCAAGGATGGCTCCCAGGTTTCTGGAAGGAGCCACTGGAGGGCGGGGGAGGGGGGCATGGACTAAGGTGGGAAATGCCGAAGGAGCAGCAGGTTTGAGCTGGGGTTGGCGGGGACAGGAATCTGGTGTCCTGCTTTGGACACATTAGGTTTGAGATACCAGTGACCCTGCCACGTGGGATGCCAGTGGGCAGGGGGCTGTGGACATCTGGAGCTCTGAGAAGGGGTCTTGTCTCAAGTGCTCAGCACATGGGTGGCAATTTAAAAAGCCATGGAAGGAAACAAGGTCTTCGGGGGGCAGGGAAATGTGGAGGGCCCAGGGACTGACCCTTAGAGGGCAGGCCGAGGAGGAGGCCCGGGGCGGGGCGGCGGGGGGGAGAGAGAGAGGGAGCCCCGGAGGGCCCAAGGAAATTCCAGACGCCGTGGTGTCCCAGAAGCCAAGCCAAAAGACAATTTCAAAATGGAGAAGGTGGTCAACTAGGCCATACGCATCCTCCTGACATCCAGCTCACAGGACCTTTCCCTCCAAATACACAGTATCACTTGACTTACTAGGGACTACTCTTTGCAAAGGGCTGTCCTGGGTCCTAAACGGCACTGCTCTAGGTTTAAAGTCAACAGCAAAACAAAGAATGCCATTTTCTATTAGGGCCCCCGTGGCAAGAGCCTTTCTTGGAAACCGAGTGCCCACCTTCTAGAAGCTTGTAGGCTAAATGAATGAACAAGTCACATAATAGAGCCATACAGTTAGAATGGTAATTATCACCCCGGGCAGGGACTTCTTGCCACCTTCCCCGATCTGTCCTCCCCTCTTCCCCAGCAATGAAAGTCCCAGATTTTTTCTACACACGTGACTGCCTAGAACAAAGACTACATTTCCCATCCCCCCTTGCAGGTAGGTACGGCCATGTGCCTAAATTCTGGCCAATGGGTTGTGAGGGGGGAGGGCCTACAAAGACCTGGAAGGGAAGAGCACAAAAACAGAGGACTTATGAGCCCAGATGCTGAAATGAGACTGCCTGACTTCAAATCTTGATTCAGTCACTTCCTAGCTGTGTGACCTTGTGCAAGTTACTTAACCACTCTGTGTCTCCATTTCTTCATTTGTGAAATGGGGCAAATAATAGTATGGTGTTGTTTTTGGAACAGGGGTTGGCACTTGGGAAATGATGCGTAAGTGTCTGCTGCTATAATTATTACTATTACCAACCTTAAAAGAAGATGGCATGCCCTTTTCCTTGCCTTTCCTCCTTACTGACTGGAATGCAGTCGTGATGGCTGGAGCTGAAGCAGGCATCTTGGTCCATGAAGTGACCCTGGGAACCAAGCCTCTCCGTGGTGGACTGGGCTAGCTGGGAACCTCCCTGGGGAGAGGAAGAGAAAAGAGTGTCTCCTAAGATCCATAGGCCAGGAGGAACCGAGAGAGAAGTAGGTCACACCAGCTAGTAGGACCCCAGCTGCTCAAAAAGGGAAGCAGCATTTGCCTAAGAGGAATACTGACTTGATGAGGCAGCAGGGAGCCACTGAAGGTTTGTGAACAGAGGAGTAGCAGGATAAGCACAGGCCCTGGGAGCTCGGCTGCCCTCAGTGAGCTGGTGAACCGGAGGAGGGAAGACCATACACAGGGCTGCTGATCAGGGGCCACCACAGGAATCCCGAAAGGAGAGGAGAGGGCTGTGCTGGGCTGAAAGTCAGCAGACCTCAGTGACATTGCTCTTCTGCTACCCTCTGCATGTTTGCAAATCACAGCTTAGTATTTCTTTTCTTTTTTTTTTCCTCTCTTTTTTTTTTTTTTTTTTGTTTGCAACCTAGTATTTCTGAGCCCCACCCCATACCTGAGGCTGCTCCAGTCCCCTCGGGCATCCCATAGAGCCAGTGAGGTTTCCAACCTGAGGTTACCGGCCCAGCAGCCCGGAATCATCAGGGAACCTGATACCTGAGGCTGCCTTGGCCTCCCGAGCCGGCTCGGGCAGAATCGGCCATCAGCATCCCACCGCCGAGAGGGAAGGCTCCCACAGGGAATGGCATCACCAGGACAGCGGATGGGGCCCAAACTGGAACTGGAGCTCCTGGCTTTACACCCCTGCCGGGTCGGAACTTGCAGTACCCTCCCTGGTGAGGAATCGAATAAAACCAACCACCAACGAAAAGAGGAGGGTGACCATTTCCACGCAAGCTCATAGACAGAATGCGAGTCAAAAGAAGGCAGACACAGAAGGGGACAATGCCTGCGTGTGACCGGTTCCGTCGGTAGAGCTTGCGACTGATGATCTCCGGCTTGTGGGTTCAAGTAAAATAAAATCTTTTAAAATTAAAAAAAAGAAGAAGGGGACAATGCTGGATGATTCCATCTTGCAGTTAAAAAGCAGGCAATCCATCTCTGGGGTCGTCTCTGGGGGTGGGGAGTGCTAACTGGGGCACATTGGCATTACAGGACCTTCTGGAGCAATGGGGAAGTTCCATATCTTGACCTGGAATGGTGGTGGCACGTAGACGTATGTAAAACTCCATCAAGGTGCCCGCTTAGTGTGCTGGACGCTCTTTACTCTATCCATCGCGTACTCTATCCATCGCGTACTTCAAGGAAAAAGACAAAATACAAAAAGAAGAGGGTATCCCCCTCTGAGGGGAAGGGGGAGTCAGTAGCCCAAGCGAACCTTTTTATTTCCCTCTTTATCCAAGCCCCGTGCAGAAGCTGCCGCCCCAGGCCGAGCTCTGCCAGGCCGCTCTCCTGCGCTCTTTTAGCGTGGCTCTCCTCGGCTGCAATGCAATTAGGGGAAAACAATGTCTGCGGCCCAGATGCCACTGCGGAAGTGACCAGGAGGAAGGGGGGGGCACGGGAGCAGCGACAGCAGACGCCAGGCAGAGCCAGAGCCTCACCCGCCAAACCTCCCCAGGCCAGGCCGGCGGCCCAGGGAAAGCGATCCCCGGAGCAGAGGAGCCCCAGCCTTGCAGGGGAGGGCGAGCTGGGAACCCCGCTGTGGTCCACTCTCCTGCCACTCCGCAGCGACACAGGACAAGACGTGTTTAAACATAAATAAACGGGAGCAGCAAAAGGAAAGAGAGAGAACAAAGGCGAGGGAGGTGGGGGAGGAAGGCAAACAAGACCAGCGGCTGGAAAGCAAGCCGGTCTCTGGCTGTCATCTAGAGGGCTCCCGGTCTGTCTGTCCAGACACACCTCGAGGCTGTGGGTGCAGGGGAGAAGGCAGGCACCCCACAAAGTGCCAGACTGAGGCAACCCCCAATTGCTTAAATGCTCCAACCCTCATCTGTCCCCTCAACTGTTATTTCAAGATATCCCCGACCCCTGTCCTGCCCCGCCCCATGGAGCCTTGGGGACAGTCCTCACATGTCCGATATGGGGACTGTTTCACCCACAAAATTGCTAAGGCTGGGAACCTTGCCGTTGCAGGCTTCCCAATGATAAGTATCTCCAGATTGGTCAACTTCAAAAAAAAAAAAAATCCATGTATCGATGGGCTAGTTTTAGATTTTTCCCCCCAAAGCAGACCCGGGGACAAGGGTTTGGGTTACAGGTAGCTTATCTGGGAGGTGATCCCAGGAATCACAAGTGAGAGTGGGAAAAGAGAAGGGGGAAGGGGGAAGGGGGAGGAGCCAGTGAAGGGTGGTGCAGTCCTGCTGGGGACCCCCAGGGAGGCTGTGTAGAAGACACCTCTAGATTGTCCTCTCGAAGGGCAAGGGAGCCAGAATACGTAACCATCCACCTCCCCCCTCATTGGAAGAGAGTCACTCCTGAGTTATTAATTCCCTGCCATTTTAGAACAGCGTCCCCCTTCCGACCCATACATACATGGGCACGCATGGGCACACACACAGTCCACACATGGTCCTAAAGCTAGAGGACACCTCAGGCAGAAAGACACAGGAAGCCACTGGCCTGTAAGGAAACAGTCTGCCATGACCTCCAGCATGGGCCAGCAGGGCACCATCAGCACCTGCTACATTTGGTCACCGTATAGAGGAGCTATGCTCTGCTGCTCTGACATGCCAGAAGCAACTCCCAGGTTTGCCCATTACACTGCAAACAACGCAAACCCATGTCAAATCAGCTGAAACAAACAAACAAATGGGAATATACTGACATAACCGGGGAGTCTAGAGAGAGGGATGGCTTCAGGCATGGCTGGATCCAGGGGCTCCGGTGGATCCACAGCTCTGCCTCCCTTCATGGCTTGCCTTGACCTCACTCTGTAGACAGGCAGGCCCACTAATCCCACAGCACCAGACCCACAGCCTCCTGGCTTAGCAAGCCCAGCAGAGAGAAAGAGCGGCCCTCCCCAGCGGCTCTGGCAGAGATGTCCTGAGGGAGCTTTTGATCGGCCTGGCTCGAATCACTTGCCCATTTCTTACCTAATCACCATGGTCAGGGTAATAAGACATTCTGATAGGCCAGGCCAAGGACACGTGTTCCATGCCTGTTGCCACAGGAGAGTGGGCCACCATGACTGACAGCCCCTTATGCTACAAGGAATGGGACATGGGCCATTTCACAAAGAAAAAAGGCCCCCACAGAAGAGTGACTTGCCAAGGGCTATGCAATTCATCAGATGCAAGGCCAGGACCTTGACCTAGCTGCTTTATTCCCAAGCAAAGGCAGCCTGTTACTGATGAAGAGACACAGAGTGGGTGTCCCAACAAACAAGCTTCTTGGGTCATCTTGACCAAAGGTCTTAGCCTCTCTGAGCCTCGGTGTTCTCACCTATAAAATGAGACGAATAACCCTTGTCCACAGAATGGTCGAGATGATTCGACGGCATATGGAAAACACTCAGCCCGTATGCCTGCCGTATTACTGCCCCACTCCAAAACCACATGTCTTTGTTTTCCAGCTTCTGACATTCTTAAAAGCCAGGAGGTAAAAAGAAAGGCGGCAATGAAGTCTTGGCAGCTTTCAAAAGACATTTTGAAGGACAAGGAGAGGTGTCTGTATCTATTGCTACGTCGTAACGAATGACCTTGACAGGCAGTGGCTTAAAAGCCCGCACGTCTATTATCTCAGAGTTTCAGTGGACAGGAGGCTTCGGCCCTCACCACGTGGCAGCTGGCCACCCTCTCGAGGGGAAGGGTGTCAAAGAACGTGCGGACTTATCTATCAAAGCACCACAGTGTCCAATCGAGGGTGGAGTTTCCACCAGCTGTCTCCTCCCCTCCGCACGCCTGGCCAGCTGGGCCCCCGCCCCCTCTCCCCCCACCCGCCCCGACCCAGCATGGGTCACGTTCTCCATGAAAGCAAGTTTCAGAAGCAGACGTGCCTTGTTTCAGAAGTGACCACATAGGTCATGTGGAAGGAGTGAGAAGAGCCAAGTGCCTCAGGGCGGTGGCAACGAAAGCACGTCTGACTGCATTTTGCACCGCACGTCGGGGCTCCTCCCTGCTTTCAGTGCCCGCAGTTGTGCTCTCACAGGACAGAGGCCACTGCACTGCCTGGTGGCCGCGGTGGCCCCTGCCAGCGGCTGGGCTCAGACTGGAGTGTTTCTAGGCAAGGGCAACCCCACAAGAATGTCCACTCAAAGTGGGGGCGCGCAAGTCCCCGAGGCTCCCCAGAGTAGGCAGGCCTGGTCCCATAAGGAGGGAGCTGGTATCCGTCTCATTTTATAGAGGAAAGAGCCAAGACTCAGAGAGGGTAAACAACTCGCCCCAAATCACACCGGGAGTAAGGAGCAGAGCCAGGCCTTGAACCCCCGCCACGTCCCTTGCACTAAAGCGTTTCTGCATTGCATTTAGCAAACGATGATATGCTATGCTGAAGTATGGCTTCTTGGTTTTTTTAAGACTTTTTACTTATTTACTTGAGAGAGAGAGAGGGTGTGAGCTGGGGGGAGGGGCAGAGGGAGAGGGAGAAGCAGGCTCCCCGCTGAGCAGGGAGCCCGATGTGGGGCTCAATCCCAGGACCCTGAGATCATGACCTAATCAGAAGGCAGATGCTTCCCCCACTGAGCCACCCAGGCGCCCCTTAATGTACGGCTTCTTAAACTTTGTCACCAAAGTGGCCCTAATAGCCTCCCGAGGGTCTCAAGTGAGAGCTCCAAGTGGCACCTCAGCGAGCCGGGCATTTCTCTGGTGTTCCACGTTTAGCATTGACATTCACGTCCATCTGCATTCTGTTCCAGCAGACAGCCCTGGGCTTGTTTTCATATAAACGCAACATTGACAGTGACTTCAAATCAAATACAATTGATTTGTATTCCTCCAGGAAGCACTGCCACCTTGACCCCTCCTGTCCCGAGGGTTCTGGCACCCCTGCAGAGACAGCAGCGTGCACGGACCCCCAAAATAAAATCACGGATGAAGGCCCCCAAGGGGTAGCTATTCCTCCTGCTCCCGTGACCTGAGCCCTGCCCAGTCCCTGAGGGGGTGGGGCGGTCCCCCTGGGCTCTACACTGAGTCAGGAAGGGGGAGGCTAGGGTGGGGATGGGAACTTGTCCCACCTTGCTGCTGCGTTCACATGTCCCACTCCACGCCCCCCACCCCAGCCCCACATCAGCCCGGAACAGAACTCTGCACCTTCGGGAACTGAGTGCCGGCAGCTGCCACCGACGCCCGAGAGGAAGGGGTTAAAAACATCTTTCATCTCTCAGCAGCGCCTTTATATAGTCTACGTGTGACTCTGAATGCTTATGGCTTTATATAGAGCGAGCTCTGTGCAGAGGGAGAAACCGCCATGGTTAAGGGAACAAAGACGGTCCTAGTCTAACGACCTGCTTTTATTTGTAGGGACCACATCTCCGAGGGCGGCCTTCAGGTGACATCTGCCACATCGAATGTGCGCCTGAAGAATTACACCAGTAAACACTGGAGATGCAAATATAAGAGGGATAAGGACGGACACAAATAAACCCAAGCCACTCCTGTTTATTGTCTCCGGGGGGGAAAAAAAAGGAGAAATCACACGTTTCCTTTTGGATGTTTTCACACATAGCCGAACCCTCAAATGTCAACTTTCGCAGAGTGTTTGACCTAAAAATAGTATAATTTCTGTGTCATTTGAAAAGCTGTTTAAAATGACAGACTTAAGCCTGATTTTTCAAACATACATCTAGGAGGAGAAACCGAAGTTGCATGATTTAGGGCAGAGTCTCTGAAAAAAGCAGCCAGGCCTTCATTTTGCTAGAGTGTGCCTGTCCCTGTGGTTTCTCATTGGTAAAATTGGCTTGGGAGGGTTTTGTGTGTGTTTTTTTTTTGTTTTTTTGTTTTTTTGGCCGCTGGGTCTCCTCTTTGTGCCTTGGTGATTAAGAGAAGGGTGGGGTGGGGGAGGCGGAGGGAGTGGCAATCATGCCCTGGGCCCCCCCCCCACCTTTGCCCCGTAGAGTAGCAGCAGCTTCCACCGCTCACGGTGGGGAACGGAAGGGCACAGACCTGCCTTCATACTAGGGAGATGCCAAAATGAGCAAAGCCAGGAGTCCCAACCCAACCCACCTTGCCGGACCAAAGGATGTCACAAGCACCCTGGCGGGCCGGCTGCCAGAAGCTCGTGGTTTGTTTAGACAGCGCAGGTCATTCCTGTCCACACCCCAAGCTGACGCGGCTTTGTAAACACAGAGCACAGAATGCAGTCTGCAAAGTAACCGGGTCAGAGCTACACGCTGTGGATGGGGCAGGACACAGCGCTGTGGACAGGTTCGGGTGTGAGGGGTCTAACCTGTTCTGCTCAGAGACAGACACGTTTCTCCACCCGCTGCAAGGACCCCCGGCTCGATGCCAAGTGCGCCAGGCACAGCCGTCCCTCCCCAGGGCCACGGTAAGCTGGGAGAGGCAGTCACCGCTCCTGAAAACCACTCCAAATGGGACCCTTAGTCCCAACATCTCGAGGCAGGGGCAGTCTGGACTCCTCTTGGCCGCCCCACAATCCTTGGGAGCCCTGGACTGGGAGGCAGGAGACCCAGGTGAAAATCTGACACTGCTGGAGACTGGCTGTGTGACTTTGAGCAAGTCACTTAACCTTTCTGGACCTCCATCGTCCAGATACGGGGATTAGGCTAGCTTCAAAAGTCGGATCATTCTGGTAGCTGCTCAGTTCACATTCATGAAATGTATGAATGAACAACCAAATTCATGTATAAGTGGCCTACAACGGAGACCCCAAAACCGAGCCACCTCTGCCCCGCGCTTCGGCTTCATACCCCCATCCCTTCTCACTGCCTGCAACTCCCTGAGAGCCTCTCATTGCAGAAAAGGTAAGCACTTGAAAAATGCTTCCTACCAACCTGAATTCACAGACACATTCTCAATGCTCCAGCGCCCAAGCCTCTCCCCTCCCAACCCCCAACCTGGAGCGTTTACCCAAGGCCACGCTCGCCTGGGGTTTCTCCAGCCCACTCGGGCAGCCCCCCCTCTGCTTCCCGCGCTGGAGCCCCAGGGAGCCCCAGGGAGCCCCAGGGAGCCCCGGCCCACGAGCTGCTGCACCAACCACTAAAGAAACAAACCTGCCGCCCTCTCTCTCCTTGCGCTTCACCAGTGGGTTCGTTTCAAAGCCTGTGGGTGGATTTCAATGAGAACAACATGAAAACATGGGCGGATTCTTTTCTCTCTAAAAGAAAAAACCTGGAACAATAAGCTGAAGTAATAACAAGGCAGAATGTGGACATCTGCTCCCCGCCCTGCACGACTCCCAGCTCACTTCTCCCCAGCCTTGTCACCCCCCCCACCAGGCACAGATTGCCAAAAAGTCCAAATTAATTCACCTGTGTCAACTAGGCATTGCTACCTGCTGATGTGTTGCTTGCTACTTACTTGTTCATTTATTAAACTAGAATGCGGTACGCCCTCCCTAGGTGCAGGGTGCTGCGTGTTGGGGGGCTGTGGAGGCTTCATTTTGAACAAGGCTTTAAGGAAGCCTGCAGTCTAATGGAGGAGCTTAGACAAGCCCATTAATAACTATGATACAGGGAGAAGCGAGGCGAGGCATGAATGCAGGAAGTGCTGGGGAAGAAAAAAAACAACATTGGTTTGTGTGTGTTTGGAGCTGGAAGTGATGGGCAGGAAGGCTTCACGGAGGTGGTGGCACTTCACCTGGGCATTAAAGTCTGGGTGAAGTTGCACAAGCATGGCTGGAAGGGCAAGCCTTCTGGACAGAGGCTCCTGAGTGAGGAAGGGGACAGAAGGGGCAGATGCTAGCGGCAGGGGTCCCAATATCATCCGCATTCAGTGTAAGCCTGCGGGGGCCATGGCAGATAAGGCCAGAAAAGTGGGCAGAAGAGGACCCAAAGCACGTAGAAAGACTCAGGAGTTCGGGGTTTATTCGGTAGGGAGATGGGAACTACAGAAGGCTTCTTTACCAGGGAGTGTGGAGAGTCATTCCTCTCTCTCCTTTCACATGCATTCCCTGCCCTTCTCTTGGTCCGCTCAGTATGGCAGGGAACTACATTTCCCAGGCTGCTTTGCACCTGGCCTCTAGCTCAGTTCAGCCAATGGGAGATACCAGTGGGAGATTAGGCGGGCAGGAAGAGGGAGAAACCAGGGTATTTCTCCCCACTCAATGCCAGCGACGGTTGCTTCTCCAGCATCTTCTCTGTGGTTCCAGCTCCTGTTAGCTGACTCCGGCTTCTAGATTCCTGCCACATTCCCTCTCCCTTTGTCCCTCCAGCCCTAGGGATGCCAGCAGCTTCCTGCTGTTACTAATGTCTGGGCTGCTAACCTCTGCGTTACCTTACTGTGCCCTGTTTGGCTTTTCGGCTCCTCCAGTGTCTGTGAAGCCAGTTGCCTGGATTAAATGCCCTATGTTTAAATACCTAGAGTGGTTTCTGTTTTCTTGGCTGGACCCTCACTAACACAGGGTAATTGGATTCAATTTGGCTTGAGAAGACACGTCGGCTGCAGAGGACCCCATTTAACAGCTTTTGCAATCTCCTAGGGGAAGGATGAGGAAGGCCTGAAGCAGGGCAGCAGCAGGAGAATAGACAAGGGAAAAGATGTTCCGAGAGCCCCAGAAGAGGTGATGCAGCCAGACCTCCCAGAGGCATGTGATGGGGGCACCGAAGGCAATGCTGACCCTCTGCTTGGGCATCCAGGGGAATGGCCAGGCTACCCACAGAGATGGGAGGGGTGGAGGAGAAGCTGGACTGGAAAGAAGCTGATGAGCTGGACTTTTCTTTATTCTTTGTCTCCTTTTTTATTGCTTTTTTTTCTTTAACTAATCCTTGCACTTGGCTCTTGGGCTTTTCCTCATTGATTTTGGATTGAGAAGATTGATGGAGTAGACCTCTAACGGAGGGAGCCCCCGGAGACAGGAGCAGGAGACAGAGGACACCTTGGGGCCAGGAGGAGGGCTGAGGCCTAGGAGGGGACACACAGGAGAATGGAGAGGCCCATGGTGGGTGGAGGGCCTGAGTGCTGGGCAGGGGCCAGAAGGATGCAGTGCGGAGAGCAGCAGGACTGGCCCACGGGCCGTCGGGGCCTGCAGGAAGCGGAATCAGGAGCACACTGGAGGTCACAACGTGGGGACAGTGAGCACAGAAGGGTCGGTGACAAGCAGTCTGGCAGAGAGAGGAAAGGGAAGGCAGGGGAAATCTTGCTGGAGAGCCCGAGGCAGATTTGAGCCTGTGGGAAAGGACCCAGTGAACAGCAAGGACCCCAAGGTGCCAGAGGGAGTGTGTGCATTCATTCCCTGAACAACTGTTGACCACGTGCCTGAACATGCCGGGCACCAAGCACCGTGTGGAGCTCTGGGATGGAGCAGTGAATGAAAGAGCTGAAAAGTCCCCGCCTCCTCAGAGCTTCCATGTGAATGAGGGGAAATAGACAATACACAAAATCATTTCAGCAATGTCGCCCTGCAGGTGATCGTAGAGGCTACAGAGTTGGGGGGGGAGTGCAGGAAACAGGACCAGGGGAAGGGCTCCTGTCATTTCAACAGCATGTTAGGGAAGGGGTCGCTGGGAAGGAGACGGAAGGAGGTAAGGAAACAAGCCAGGAAAATAGCTGGAGGAAGAGCACGCCAGGCAGAGGGAACAGTCAGTGCAAGGGTCCTGAGGTAGGAGTGTGCCTGGTGTGTTTCAGGAAGGACGAGGAAGTCAACGGGGCTGAAGTGGGGGGAGAGGGAGGGGTGCGCTAACAGGATATGAGGTCAGGGAGGTAGGGAGAAGGGGCCAGATCAGGGAGGCCTGGTCAACCAGAGCAAGAACTGGAGCTTTTATCTGAGCGAAATGCGAAGTCGCGGTGTGATGAGCATTGAGCTGGAGTGTGATGCGGTCAGACTGAGCGTATTGACTGAGGAAGGGAGGTGAGCAATCTGAAGACTGGGAAGCTACGGTGGGAGCTGCCTTCCTGCGGGAACCACTGCCCCTGAGGCCAAGCTGGGGCATGCGTCCTGGGAGAGGGATGGCTTCCCTGCGGCCAGGTAAGACAAGGACAGGGCCCAGGAGTATCTCGGGCCTTTGCCATGACTGGGGCCAGGGTATGCCAGTGCATGGGATTTGACAGCACACAACAGAAGCTCCCCGCCCCACGAACGGTCCTTGAGTCCCATGCTTACAAGCCCACAGTACAAAGTATTTACGAAGCGCTTAAAGACCTCCCCCTTTCCCAGAAGCCTTGAGCAGCTCTTTACTGTCCATCCTCAGTGTCCCCTGGACAGGGTGGGAACCAGGAGCCTCCAGCCCTCTAGACTCCTCTGCTCCCAGAACTCCCTGCACTGAGGTGAGGCCTGCCCCCACAACCACCCCTAGGTCTCCAGGCTCACTGCTGACCCATCAGAGAGGCCATCTACTGACCAGGGCATTCTTGCACTACCCATCCACCGGTGTTTGTGGTGGGCCTCAGTGGAAAAACCTGTCACCCCTCACTTCTAAGATGGCCTGCCTCTGGGAAGGCCCTGACTGTGCCTTCTACAAACCTCTGGCCAGCAATGGAAGCCACAGAGCCAAGGCAGTCAAGCGTGTGGCCTTGACTGGCTGTGTTTCCCTCCAGAGCTTCAGCCTAACTTCCCCCTGTCTCTTCGGGCAGCCACAAGAGTGCATATCTCTGTGCCCGTGCACACAGACCTACTAGACCCCTTCTTTAGAAGAGCGGCTCCTCACAGCCTGAGACAGCAATTTCCCCTCAGAACTCTGAGAACAACAGCAGTCCCTGGTAGGTACTCAATAGCACAAATCAGCAGCCATGGTGGAACTGGCAGCCATGACGGAACTGGCGGCCCTATTGGAAAGGGTACATCTGAAAACAGACACTGAGATCTCCACCTTGGACCTGAAGCTCTTTGTAGAAATGGGGCTGCCGGGACGCCTGGGTGCTTCGGTCTGGTGCGTATCTGCCTTCGGCTCAGGTCATGATCCCGGGGTCCTGGGATGGAGTCCCGCATCGGGCTCCTTGCTCAACGGGAAGCCTGCTTCTCCTCCGCGTGCTGCTCAAAGTGCTTGCGTTCTCTCTCTCTCTGACAAATAAATAAAACCTAGAAAGAAAGAAAGAAAGAAAGAAAGAAAGAAAGAAAGAAAGAAAAAGAAAAAATGGGGCTACCGCTCTCTGTCTTCACAACCCCAAACTCTCAGTCTCAGGGACCCCGGGTGTACTTGGCTGGGTATGAAAGGCGCCGCCTTTGGCTTTAGAATCTGTTGCTAAATCCTCCAAAACAATAAAGTTTAGTCCCCCTGCTTGCCTTATGAACGTTGACGCTTCTGTACTCAACATAAAGTTGAGCATTAAAAATAATAGCTTTTGTGTTGGAGCACACACTTTCAATATGCATTTTCCACACTTCAGGATAAAATATATGACCATTAAGTCACTACAGTAAGTTGAAAAACAAGATTACTGCTTTCACATCCTATGTGAGTTGCTAATAATCTTGCTGTTATCCTGACATTATGGTCAGAAGCTATCGTTTTTAAAGGTATTGGAACAGAATGTGCCCACCATGATAGTTTTCTGAAAGGGAAGATGGAGAAGGGGAGACTATGATTTTATTGGGGTGGCTGTGATGTCTTTTTAGCCTTTTTATTATGGAGAATTCCAAACATACGCAAAAATCGAGAGAATCCTATAACGAACTGTCGAGAACCATTATTAGCCTCCACGGCCTGCAGCCCCGGGCCAGTCCTGTCCCACTCTGTGTCATCTCAGCCCCCCGACACCACAGACTTCACCCGCCCGGTCCTGGGTTTTGTTAATAGTGTAGCCTCAGATTATTGTCAAGGGATAAGACCCCTGTCCATAGCCGTCCCTCTTCACTGCAGTGAAACCGAGAGATGAACTTCAGCCCAACCAATCCCCAGGAGGCCTGGGACAACCGTCAGTTTCCAGACCCGGGCCACCTGGACCTTGATGCAGCCTGAACAGAAGGTGCGTCTGCGGCGTAATGAGGGCCCGAGAGGGGAGCAGGGATGGAGGGCTGCATGCAAGGCCTCACTCAAGTGCCCGCCTCGATCCCTGCTGCCCGTGGGAAAAACACTCCATCTGTAAGACATGACCTTTGGAAAAGAGCTCATCTGATCCCATCATTTAATATCAGCTTAAAATTATTCATGGGGCTTTCTGCGGCCCTCAGGAGCAAGGCCAGACAAGACTTGCGTGCTCGGGCTCTGACGGTCTGCCCCCCACACCACCCCTCCACCCTCACCACAAGAACACACTGAAAGGGGAACACACAAATCCCTTCCCAACGGCGCTACACCTCCTGGTCCTTGAAAGGTCAGCCTTTGTCACCTCCTCCAGGCAACCTTGACGGGACTCTAACAAAAGCCAGCCTCTGTGCTCCCAGAGAACCCTATCTTGCTTATCGCTGAATCATTTCCTTTCAACAGTTATGAACAGAGCCACTGTGTCTTAGGCACGGTGCTGGCCCCTCATGATATCAGAGTGGAAGGAAAAAATATAAATAAGTATGTCACCTCCCTCGAATCCGGGCAGGCTTGCGACTGCTTCAACCAATAGAATACAGCAGAAGTGACACCAACAGAATTCCAAGGTGGGTGACAAAAGGCCACGGAGCTTCTGCTTGGTTCCCACAAACGCTCATGTCGGAGCGGAGCACCGAGCCGCCATGTGAGGAGTCTGACTAGCCCGAGGCCGCCATGCTGTGAGGAAGCCCAAACAGCGAGAGAAGTCGCTTGTAGTGCGCTGGCCAGCTGTCCCAGATGAACTGAGGGTTTGAGTCATCCCAGCACAGGTACCAGAAGCCTCCTGAAAAGTCCAGGGCCCAGCAGCTGGTCACTCCCAGACTTTATGTCTTCTCAGCTGAGACTCCAGTCACGGTGGAACGGAAGCAAGGTTTTTGTGTCCTGTCTGCACTCCTAACTCCTAGAGCCTGTGGGCATAAAAAAATGCTTGTTTCAGACCCTTAACTTTTGGAGCAGTTTGTCATGCAGCAGGGGTAACAGAAACACACTGAGTTGTGAATGACGAGAGGAGGCAGACCTGCAAAGAGCTGGGTGTGAAGAGCCCAGCACAGGCCAATGTCCTGAGGTAAGACCAAGCTTGGCCTCTTGGGAAATAGGTAGCACCTCATCCCAGGCCGTGTAAAGAGTCAGGATCTCATTCTAAGTGTTACAGGAAGCCATTGGGGGGTTTTGAGCAGGACGGAAACATGCCCTGATTTATGCTTTTAAAAGATCCTACAATCATACCAAGTGCTGACAATGCATGGAGCAACTGGAACAATGGGAGCCTAAATTTCCTGAGAAAGAAATGCTATTTTGGGGTCAGGTAAATAGTCCAGTGTTGCTTCTCTCACATGGTCTCCAGAAGACCCTGGCTGGGAGGGGCAGGCTACCATCCCCCGTTACTCCCTCAGCTCTGTTGTAATGCTCATGGCGCCTCTCCCGCTCCCCTCAGAAACTCCAAATGCCCCCTCCAGCCCATCAGTGGGGCCAAGTGGTCTGCCTTTTCCTCATCTTCCCGCCTTCCCTCACTCCTTCTCCCCTTCCTCTTTCCTCACCGGTAGCCCAGGTGAGTAGCTTCTTCCTTCACCTTACTGCTTCGTTGCTCACCTCCATCCTTACCCATTCTGCCATTCTCCATACAACGGCTTGGGGGAGTTCTGTAAATAAACTTGTATTTGAAGCAAAATGTTCACAAAAAAAGTACACATGTCAAAAGAGGCATCTCACAAAATGATCTTATACTCATGTCACCAAAGTCCCAATCAAGAAGCCAAGGAGCATGACCGGCAATCCAAAAGCCCCCTGTGGCCCCTTCCAGTGACCACCCAGCATCCTCAAGGATCACCATTGTCCTGGCTTCCAACAGCATAAATTAGTTCTGCCGGGATTTGAACTATCTATTGCTGAAATCTACAGCATGTGTCCTCTTGTCCCTGGCTTCTTTTGCTCAACATTATGTTTCTGAATGCTTCCACGCTGTTGCATGGGGAAGTTGCCTCATCTTCACTACTGTCTACTATTCTATTGTGTGAATGTGTCACAATTTACTGATCCATTCTACTGCTAATAGGGACTTGTGTAGTTTTTGAGTTATTTTGTTTGTTTGTCTGTGTTATAAGTAGTGCTGTAATCGTATATTGACCCTGAGAGAAGTTTTCCTGAGGCACAAGGTGACACACAGCAGAAAAGAGCCAAGAGATTGGCAGATAAATGGGGTTGGAGCCCTGATCACACCACACCTGAAGCTCATCCAACCGTCAAATTTGTCAGTTTCTTAAGCCGTTATATACCTTGACTGTTTAAGCCAGGTTGAGCTGGATTTTCTATCACATGCAGTTGAAAGCATTCTAATTGGTACAGAAGGCTAGGAAGGAAATGGCCTTGAGGAGGTAGAAGCAATGCCACAAAAGCATATATAGGATGGGAAGATGTGAGGAGCCTTCGATCAAGGCAAATAGGAAAAAGGATGTGTGGGTTCATTTCAAGGCCAGAACACCTCTAGGGTGCACCTAGGAAGGGTGAAAATTTATAGTTTAGTAAATATTCACCCCCTTCCCTCCCCCTCTGTGGTTTAGAGTATACTCTGCTTCTCCCCAGCTGATGGTTTGCTGCACCACGTGATCTTGTTTGGCCAATGAGATGTTAGCAGACTCTAATGTGAGAAAGGGCTTCAGATGTGCTGGTGTGGCCAAGCTTGGCCTCTTACGCTTCTGCCATCACCATGGGAAAAAGATGTTCCGGGTAGCCCAGGGGTCCAATGAGGCTAAGAGACACACCGCGCAGATCTGCATCCAACCTAAATGCTGCGGATCTGGGAAGCCGTTTGTTACCCAGCAGGATTACAATAGCTGTCTGATACATAAGGCAAGAGGAAGGATCGGGAAGAACAGGAGAAATTCACTAGGAGGGTAGATTAGTCGGTTGGGCTGCTGGAACAAAGTCCCACACACTGTGTGGCTTAAACAACAGAAATCTCTTTGTCTCACAGTTCTGGAAGTTGGAAGCTCAAGATCACGGTGTCGGCAGGGTTGGTTCTTTCTGAGGGCTGTGAGGGAACCTGTTCCAGGCCTCTCTCCTTGGCTTGTAGATGGCCGTCTTCTCCCCGTATGTTCATGTGCTCTTCCCTCTGTGTGTGGCTGTCTCTACCCACATTTCCCCTCTCTCTAAGGACAACAGTCATATTGGATTAGGACCCACCCTAATGACCTCATTTTAACTTGATAACCTCTATAAAGACCCTATTTCCAAATAAGACCACATTCTTATTAAAATGTGGGTACTAGGGCTTAGGACTTCAACATATGAATTTTGAGGGGACACAGTTCAACCCATAACAGACAGCGTGTTTGTGCTCATGGCAAATGCACCAATCGATAATACGGAAAATTCAAAAATAATAATAATAATAGGGAAAATTCTCTCTGTTACTCATGAACCTCATATGAAACACCTGTCATACCCTAGGTGGGTTTTCAACATTAGGCTGATGCGGCCATTTCTCTACTGTGTGGGAGGAGATGGTATAGAAAGAGCAGAGAAAGGGTTTGGAGTCATGGGGTGCCTGGGTGGCTCAATCAGTTAGTTAGGCGTCTGCCTTTGGCTCAGGTTGTGATCTCGGGGTCCTAGGATAGGACCCCACGTCGGGCTCCCTGCTTATCGGGGAGTCTGCATCTCCCCCTGCCTCTGCCCGTCCCCCCAATCATGAGCTTGCACTCTAAATAAATAAATAAAGTCTTTAAAAAAAAAGGTTTAGAGTCAAACACTCCTCCATTCAAACCCTAAATCTGTAACTAACTAGCTGTCTGGCCTTGATTATTTGAACTCACTGAGCCTCAGCGTCCTCATCTGAAAACAAAAGATATCAGTTCTGTGCCACTGAGTCGTTCTGAGGATAAAATTATGTGTGGCATTTGGATTTGAATTTGGTAAGTTATGGAAAACCCAACGAACCATGGCTTAAACAAGTAAGAGATTGGTTTGTTTCATACAGAAAGAAATGAAGCGGATGGCTCTCCAGGACCAGCATGGCAACCCGACAACATCCTTGAAGGCCAGTTTCTTCTGTCTTCTTCTCTAGTATCTTTAGTATGTGGCTCTTGTCCTCATGATCACAAAACAGCTGCTGCACCTCCAGGCATGAGCCTGAATTCCATACAGGAAGATGGCTCCGGGGGAGGGGAGGAGGTGGACAAAGGGCCCAAGGGACATGCCAGCTAAGATGGCCCTTCACCGAAAACTTCCGCCTACATCCAGTTGGCTGGATCTGAGTCACATGGGCACCACCGGCTGCAAGGGAGCCTGGGAGATCACAGAATTGTGCTTTCCAGCTCTATGATGGAGAAAGGCTACACAGGACAGCCTAGGAGGTGAGCAGAAGCCAGATGCCACGGAATGCCAGGAGCTGAGGGAGAGAGAGAAGGCCCGTAGGGCTGTGGCAGAGAGAGACAGACCCACTCTCAGAGAGAAGCCAGGTCCTGTCGGGAGGCGGCGGGGAGGGGTCGTGCTGGTAGGAGAAAATGTCCTCCGAAAGCCCTCTCGGGAGAAGGGCAAGATTGCACTTAATATGTCAAAAAAGGTCAGAGGCCACATCATGAGGCTGTGGCAGGCTGCATTTTGTAGCCGCTGGATTAATGAACATCCCCTTCTCAACCAGGTTCTGCCCTCACCCCCCCCCCACCCCTGTGCCTTCACCTTTTCCAGATCCGTGGGGGTGGCGGGGTCAAGTGCAGCTGGGTCTCAGGACTCCTGTGCTTCCCTCCACCTCCTCCCCCCACCCTGGTCCAGGCCTCCCCATGTTTTCTGTCTTCCTTTTCTAGATTGTTCCGCTGCAGTTGTCTTTAAATGTGCAATGTGTCACCTCCCCTTCTTGCTTTAATCTTTTCGGTGGCATCCTGCTGATAAAGCCCTAAACTGAAAAGGACCCTGAGACCCCCTCAGGATAGGCTGCACCCCCTCCTGTGTCTTTCTCCAGGCCTCTCCATCCAGCCTCAGGGCCTTCATATCAGCCCTCCAGCCTGGAAAGCCCTTTCCCTCGCGGTCATCTAGTTAACCCCTTATGACTCTTCCAGTCTCCATGCAAACGTGCTCTCTGCAGGACAGACTTCTCAGATGCCTCAGACCAAGTCAGGGCCCTTATAACCTGTCGGACACCTGGACGTCACGGCCGAATGGCAGATGGCAAATGTATGCCGTCGGAGGTCACCTGGTGACTGTGTCTCCGTTAGGATGTTAGTTCCTGGAGCCCAGGCACAGGGTCTCTGGATATGCCCATACATATTTACCGAGGGAATAAAGCTCGAAATAAAAATACATTCATTTGGCTGTGACTTTTCCCTAATTTTATAAAGTAATACATTTCCTTTAGAAAATATAAAAACAGGGGCGCCTGGGTGGCACAGCGGTTGAGCGTCTGCCTTCGGCTCAGGGCGTGATCCCGGCGTTATGGGATCGAGCCCCACATCAGGCTCCTCCGCTATGAGCCTGCTTCTTCCTCTCCCACTCCCCCTGCTTGTGTTCCCTCTCTCGCTGGCTGTCTCTCATAAATAAATAAATAAATAAAATCTTTTTTAAAAATAGAAAATATAAAAACAAATCAAGAAAATTAGATCAACCGTATTTCCAGACATAAGCACTGGTAACAATTTTATGTCTTTCCTAGCCACATTTTATACTTTTTTTTTAACTAAATTGAGATTCTATTGAATATACAGTACAAAGCATTATACAGCAATCAGTTCTCCAAAAACGTGATGGTACCATTCTATTTTTTTCTAATTTTTTTTTCTAATTTAACAATACCACGTAACCACTGTAGAAAATTTGGAAACTACCAAAAAAGCGCAAAGAAAGAAATGGAAATGACCTCTAATTGCAAGCCGAGGATTTTCCACCCGTAGCAAAGCCCCATGTTCCCTTTCAGTATTGTTTCTATGCACACGTTTCACAGCAGCAATGATTTCTGATAAAATCACCCCACCACACTTCCAGGGGCTCTCCACCCAGAAAGGGGAAAGTGGTGTTTCTGGCAGCACCTCACCACCACCCCCCACCCTCTAAGCTGCTGAAAGCGAAGGGAAGGGTGGCCTGGGGGGCTGAGCGGGCTCTGTGGGTGCCTAGCTGGAACTGGCTGGCTGGCCTCAGGCCCCACCCCCACCCCCACCTGCCCCAGGCCCTTTGTGAGCCCCAGGCCTCCCGCTAAGCCACAGAGGCCTGGTGTGCTTTTGTAATCTGAGCACCTTCATCCCTGTGTCCCTGCAGGTTCCCTTAACAAGGCCAAATTTATGTCCCCCAAAGGGAACCCGAGCTGTCCTCCTCCCCTGCCCGGAGCCCACCCACCACCACCGCCACCACCCCCCACCACCACCGCCAAAGCCACAGGGCATTCACCAGGGGGTCGGGTGGGCTTTGATAAGCCCGAAGCAGTCCCTGGTGTCTGGTGGGAAACTCCACCTCTCTTGGAGTTCTGGGGACACAAGACAGGGAGTCATAAACAGGAAGCATTTCCACCGCGCCTAGTGGGAGGCAGGCGGGGCTGCTAGATGGATTCAAGTCTGCAGACTGAATGCTCAGGGCCACCTCAGTGGGTGGGTCGTGGTGCTGTCACCCTGCAGGGGTGGGGGGGGCTTCAGGTGGTCATCTCCACCTGGACACGGTGAGGTCAGGCTGAAGGCAGGGGGTGTGCCGCTCAGCTCTGCCCCCCAACCAGGGGAGACAGGTGGGCAGTGCAGGCATCCAGATATAACCCCAACCCCGAGAGCCCAGGATGAATCCTTGAGGGCAGGAAACTGGCCCCCAGCCTGGAGCCCCGGGGAAGAGCTAGCTGCAGGGACGAAGGCCGTCCCAAACTCCAGCCTCCGGGAAATGCCTTCCTGGAGTCGCAGAACACAGGAAAAATGAATTTCCCGGCCTGCCCTACGGTTCATAGAACTACGCCTCTCAGGGAGCGATGCTTCCGGAAGGGTTCTGTTCATCCCCCAACAAGGGTTGGGCAAAAAGTCTGGTGGTGACAGGAGGTGAAGCAGAGGGGCATCCCGGGAACAGCCTGCAGGGAACCCTCCTGAAGGAGACTTCCCGGATGGAGTGTGGTGCGAGCAGACACCCCCCACTCCCACCCCCCACCCTCCTCCAGCCACGCCTCTGGTCAAATCACATCCAACCGGCTCGATCCGGCTTTGCCACCAGCTCCTTCCTGAAGCCACTCAGAGCATGGAATCCGGGTATCAGAGCCACGGCAGATTTTAAGCATTGCTAGTCAAGGGTCTCCCCAAGTGTGTGTTGTGAGAGCCAGTCAGATGTACAGAGGAGTTCCTTGGCCGGGTGACTTTGGGAAAGATTGTGTGGTAGAACGCCATGGTGACCCCAATTCTTTGCCCCTCCCGGAATCCATGCCCTTTGCCAGGAAGCTTTGCAGTGCCCTCCCAATGTAGGTGGGGCGACCTGCCCAGCCCTTGGCCAGTAGGCCAGGATCACGCTCGCGGGCCTGAGGGAAGGAAGCTGGCATCGAGCTGGGACGTTGAAGCTTGCTCTCTTCAGCCACCACGAGAACGTGGCCAGGGAGCCCGCGGGAGGAGGAGATACAGGTGGGGCAGATCAGACCTGCCAGAGTCATCCCAAGCAAGACCAGCTTAGATGGCCCTCCAGCCAGCCACCTGCAGACACGGGAGCGTGCCTGGCCAACCCCCAGGTGATTCTAGACCTGTGAGCCATAAATATGGAATGTGGCGGGGCGCTGAGGGTTGGGAGCGTTGTCGAAGCAAAAGACAACTGATACAACATTGCATACTAGAACTTTCCAGAGGCAAGTCACAAGGCGTATTAGTACAGTAAAGGCCCTGGGACGTTCTGTAGTAGAGAAACCTGTTGACTTTTGCTGAATCCAACATTCCCCAAACTCGTTTGTCATGGGACACTTGTGTCCAAAGAAACACCTTAAGGAAGCAATGCTCTGAGATGGGCAGCCAGAAACACGAATGAAGGGCCACCCTTCATCTTATACATGAGGAAACCAGACCCAGAAAGGGCTCTGTCCTGGCTTCTGGGTCACGATCTTTTCTCCTC
>NW_024423319.1:90363769-90369686 GCF_017311325.1 Ursus maritimus | reverse complement strand
GGGGGTCGGGTGGGCTTTGATAAGCCCGAAGCAGTCCCTGGTGTCTGGTGGGAAACTCCACCTCTCTTGGAGTTCTGGGGACACAAGACAGGGAGTCATAAACAGGAAGCATTTCCACCGCGCCTAGTGGGAGGCAGGCGGGGCTGCTAGATGGATTCAAGTCTGCAGACTGAATGCTCAGGGCCACCTCAGTGGGTGGGTCGTGGTGCTGTCACCCTGCAGGGGTGGGGGGGGCTTCAGGTGGTCATCTCCACCTGGACACGGTGAGGTCAGGCTGAAGGCAGGGGGTGTGCCGCTCAGCTCTGCCCCCCAACCAGGGGAGACAGGTGGGCAGTGCAGGCATCCAGATATAACCCCAACCCCGAGAGCCCAGGATGAATCCTTGAGGGCAGGAAACTGGCCCCCAGCCTGGAGCCCCGGGGAAGAGCTAGCTGCAGGGACGAAGGCCGTCCCAAACTCCAGCCTCCGGGAAATGCCTTCCTGGAGTCGCAGAACACAGGAAAAATGAATTTCCCGGCCTGCCCTACGGTTCATAGAACTACGCCTCTCAGGGAGCGATGCTTCCGGAAGGGTTCTGTTCATCCCCCAACAAGGGTTGGGCAAAAAGTCTGGTGGTGACAGGAGGTGAAGCAGAGGGGCATCCCGGGAACAGCCTGCAGGGAACCCTCCTGAAGGAGACTTCCCGGATGGAGTGTGGTGCGAGCAGACACCCCCCACTCCCACCCCCCACCCTCCTCCAGCCACGCCTCTGGTCAAATCACATCCAACCGGCTCGATCCGGCTTTGCCACCAGCTCCTTCCTGAAGCCACTCAGAGCATGGAATCCGGGTATCAGAGCCACGGCAGATTTTAAGCATTGCTAGTCAAGGGTCTCCCCAAGTGTGTGTTGTGAGAGCCAGTCAGATGTACAGAGGAGTTCCTTGGCCGGGTGACTTTGGGAAAGATTGTGTGGTAGAACGCCATGGTGACCCCAATTCTTTGCCCCTCCCGGAATCCATGCCCTTTGCCAGGAAGCTTTGCAGTGCCCTCCCAATGTAGGTGGGGCGACCTGCCCAGCCCTTGGCCAGTAGGCCAGGATCACGCTCGCGGGCCTGAGGGAAGGAAGCTGGCATCGAGCTGGGACGTTGAAGCTTGCTCTCTTCAGCCACCACGAGAACGTGGCCAGGGAGCCCGCGGGAGGAGGAGATACAGGTGGGGCAGATCAGACCTGCCAGAGTCATCCCAAGCAAGACCAGCTTAGATGGCCCTCCAGCCAGCCACCTGCAGACACGGGAGCGTGCCTGGCCAACCCCCAGGTGATTCTAGACCTGTGAGCCATAAATATGGAATGTGGCGGGGCGCTGAGGGTTGGGAGCGTTGTCGAAGCAAAAGACAACTGATACAACATTGCATACTAGAACTTTCCAGAGGCAAGTCACAAGGCGTATTAGTACAGTAAAGGCCCTGGGACGTTCTGTAGTAGAGAAACCTGTTGACTTTTGCTGAATCCAACATTCCCCAAACTCGTTTGTCATGGGACACTTGTGTCCAAAGAAACACCTTAAGGAAGCAATGCTCTGAGATGGGCAGCCAGAAACACGAATGAAGGGCCACCCTTCATCTTATACATGAGGAAACCAGACCCAGAAAGGGCTCTGTCCTGGCTTCTGGGTCACGATCTTTTCTCCTCAAGGCGGCTGCCACTTGCTCTAAGCAATGGTGACCTCTCCTTTTTACTGAACTGAGGTCTGAACCACACATGTGAGCATTTGCCGTATGTTGTTTTCTGATTCAATAAGAAAGTTTTATTGAGGACCTACTATGTGCAAACTACATAGGACCGTGTTTTCTGGGTGAAAGCCAAGCCTAGCACCAGGATCACCAAGAAAAGACAGAGTCCTTATTATCTTTAAGCAGTTCGCGATCTAGTAGAGGAGGAAGGCTCAGAAGAAGATGCTGATAATCCAGCCAATGGGAGAAGTGCTGTGGGGGTGCCTGGGGGGCTCAGTCGGTGAAGCGTCTGCCTTCGGCTCGGGTCATGATCCCAGGGTCCTGAGATCGAGTCCCACATTGGGCTCCCTGCTCAGCGGGGAGCCTATTTCTCCCTCTGCCCCTTCCCCTGCTTGTGCGCACTCTCTCTCTCTCCCCCCACCGACAAATAAATAAATAAAACCTTTTTAAAATTTTTTTTTAAATAAAAATAAATTTAAAAGGAGAGGTGATGTGAAGGGAAGCATTGGGATGGGGAGGTGACATACATATCAGGGAAAGCTTCCTGGAAAGCTTCCTGGAGGAGGTGACACGTGCACTGAGTCTTGAGGAATGAATAGGAGTTACCAACATAAGGAAGATGACCTTGAGGGGACAGGATGGGGTGGAGGCATGGGGAAGGACCCAGAGGCAGCGGGAGTGGCAAGCATGACTGAGCGGAGCAATGTCGGTCAGGGGTCAGCACAGAGACTAAAATCCACTCCAGGTAGTTTAAACAGAAAGGGATCCTTGTAGGGCATTAAGAGGCTTGCAAGATTATTTGGAGGACTGAACCGACCCACCCAATGCTGAGCTTCCAGAAGAGTCCCCCAAAGCCACAAGGACGGAACTGAGCTGTCACGATCAGGGAGCCATAATGTAATCAGAAGCCACCAGGACCAGCTCGAGAACCATGTGGCCTCAGCCACTATCCGCGAAAGCAAAATGCACGCTTCTCTCCCTCTTCACCTGAGATCTGAAGTCAAGGTTTACACAAGAGCATCTGATCGGCTGACCCTCATCGTACCTGGAGCCCTAGCTGATGGGAGTCTGAGACGTGTGTGGCGTAGCCGTCTAACGCAGGGTGAAATGGACGCCCAACGTCAATCCACTGTGGCCTTCCCAAAATGCACTCAAGGAAAGCAAAGCCAGCATGTAGTTAGGGCTGATCTTCCCAGAAATATTCTTAGCTCTTATGCCTTCTTTTTTTCTGTCTCCCTCACGGCACCTCTCCCCACTACTGAGCATGCCATAGGCGTTCATTAAAGACCTCCAAAAAGCCAGCCTCCTCACTGCTTGATCTCTGGGGTGGGCAGGTCTCAAGATGAATAAAGGCAACTTTTTTTCCTTTTTTTTTTTTTTTTTAGTCTTGCCTGGAATAAATTGCTACTTTCTTGAACACAGAGAAGGATGTATTATTATGAAGGTGTTCTGTATTATTACCGAGAACAATTATTCAGAAGCCAGAAGCCTCGAGCTGACGAGGTTATATTCTCTGAGGAGAAATTCCAGAAACCATTACTCATTAACTTTTTTGCCCGTGAAAATAACCTTTTCCTTCCCCTGTGTGGCTTTCTACCCAAGGAAGGACTCAGCCCTCCCTGTTGGCACCGCACCGGTGAGTCAATGACCAGGAAAGCAGTAGTCTCCATTCTGATGCCACAGCCAGCAGGCCGTCACTGGCTGGGGCCTAGTTGTAGGACTCCGCAGTGGAGGCCTCTGAGAATGGCGCCTGGGCTTGGGAATACCGAACCCCTGTGTTTCCAGAAAACTCCCACGATCACCCCTAAGAGTGACTCCCCATCTGCCCAGGGGTTCCTGGCGGTGACAGGTCAGGTGGCATGGTGCTCTCCTCACTGTCCGAACAAACCCCTCACGCTCTGGCCTGATACCGGGAAGACGGGGCTTCTGGAATGAGACATCTGTCCAAACCCCACAGGAAGCGCGGCGGGCCTAATTAATTAATGTCTGTGGAACACCTGTACAGCCTCAAATGAGAGGTGCGAGGCGACCACAAGCCCAATTAATTAGCACCATTGACGGAGGCTTCCGGCCCCCCTCTTCTTTCATGCCAGCCGCCTTGCCCTATCTCAGGGCCAAGTCAGGCAGGCGCTGACAGGGCCACTGAGAGGCCAGAAGAGGACCCCGGTCTGGGCCTGGGCTCCCCACACCACAGGGCCCCAGGCCCCCGGCGTCCCCAGAGGTTTTCTGGATAGCACCTTTTTCCTCAGAGAAAATGGCTGTCTTCCTCAGAGCATCTGAGCTTCTTCCTCAGATTCAATTCCTTTTCCCTCAGAGGGAGGTGGTAAGGCCAAGCTGACCTCGACCTCCGGCCCCTGCTTGAAGTGGCCTGGGTCTCCCGAAAATGTCTGCAGAGGCCGAGCCCTTCAAGGGCCACATTTGCACTCACAGAGGGTAAATGCCAGTTCCGACACCTACCGATTTCTCTGCTCCTGTCCTTCTATTTTTCTCCTCCAGTCTCGGCCATCACCACTCAAGGGGAGGGCTGGAAGGGAAAGGAGAAAATGTACATGGGGCGGGGGGTCATTTTCTTAAAGCAAAGTGAATATGCCACCGTCCCTCAATGGAGTGCGGAAAATCAGATGGAGGCTATTTCATATCCGATTCCTTGTACCTTTTATTACGTCGGAGATCCCTGGGTGTCTGATTTTCCAGCTCCGAGCACTGACCTCAGCCAGCCCAGCTCCCTGCGTGTAAGTTCAAGGCTGCCCCGGCGTTCCCGGGGCCACAGGTCGCAAGAGCTCGGTAGGCCGGGCGGCTGGCACGGCTGAGACCTGGGGCATCGGGGAAGCTGGGGGTGGCCACGCAAGGCAAGGGGCAGCAAGGTCAGGGCCTGTGTGGCCCGGGTCTGCGTGGCACTGACGTTGCCACCCCCCTAACCAGTCTGAGGCCTCCTGGCCCAGAAGAGGGGGTGCCGTTCAGCTCATAAGAAAGCCATAAGGCCCCAGGAGCGGGGGCCAAGCTGAGGAGGTGTTGGGTCATGTGTGAGCACTCCTCAGGGCGACACATTCACCCACGAGGACCCCTAGTCCCCCTTCTCTTTCGGCCAGAGGCCTCTCTCCACCTCCAGCATCCCCCCCAACCTGGGGCCCGGGAGGCAGGCCCCACCCCACCCCCTGCCCCGGCACCCACCTCCTGTTTTTCCCTCCGCCACCAGCTGCTTTCCTGTCGCCAGGGAGGATGAGGACAAGCCTGGAGCTGTGCGCAGTGGCCCAGGCAGGCACTCCTGCCTCTCCGGGTGACAAGAGGGTTGTTGTCCTTACGTCTCCTGACCTCAGAGAGCAGGGGTCTGCAGCCACACGGCTCGGGCAGGGCAAGGGCCTGGGCCTGCGGGCCTTGCAGGCTGGGGAGAGACACACGCTCAGAAACACGGAGAAAGGAACTGTCAGCCTTCATTATTAATCCCCAGTGTTAATATTTAATGTCAGAAAACCGCAACTCCCTTCGCCGCACGGGTCACGCCAACCGGAACTCTTCATCTCCGTCCCTCACAGCCGCACGCCAAGACCAGCAGAGCACCTTACGTTGACTTCAAATACTAGGTGCGAAACGAATTCTAAAAAAAGAAAATGAAAATGAAATAAGACTCAGAAATTATTTCATGGCGTTTGAAATCAACCTTGCTCTTTAAACGTCTCTAGAACGATGTGTTGGAGTGCCAGAAAGTTTCGAAATGGGGCCAGGCTTACGCATAACCTTTAAGCTAGAGAAGGGTTTTAATCTGCGGAGGGTTTTCGTGCTGTGCTGTCGAAGTTCCAGACGCGTTTCTTCATCAGCAGCAGCTGTGCGGTGTGGGTGCGGCCGGCAAGACGGGAAGGCTCCGAGGGACATCCCGAGATCAGTTCAAGGATGGGGCGCCTGGCTGGCTCCATCGGTGGAACATGAGACTCTTGAGCTCAGGTTCGTGAGTTCAAGCCCCACATTGAGCGCAGGGTTTACTTTACACTAAACTAAAAAAAAAAAAAAGATGAATTCAAGGTATTGAAAGAACAGGAATACCTACCAGTGAGGCAATCGATTAACTCTTACCTACCAAAACCAGCTTGTTTCTGGACGCCTGGGTGACTCAATGGGTTAAGCTCAAGTTTTGATCTCAAGGGTCGAGACTTCAAGCCCTGCCTTGGAATCCACGCTGGGCATGGTGGTCACTTAAAAAAAAAAAAAAAAA
>NW_024423319.1:90357422-90363759 GCF_017311325.1 Ursus maritimus | reverse complement strand
AAAAAAAAAAAAAAAAAGCTTGTTTTTCAACCAGGGGCATACTGTCAGTATTTGGGCAAGGACAGTTCTTCATTGCACGGGGCTGTCCCACACACTATCCCTCCCACTCACCCCGTATGGCCCCCTGACATTGTGATCACCAAAAACCTCATTTCCAAACACCCCTGGGTGGTGGGCAGCGCAGCCCCAGGTTGGGAACCCCAGATTCGGGTGCACTGGGCCATCAACGTGGGATTTTTTACTCGGCGATGACTAAGCCACCAGACCAGGCCAGCAGAGCCAGGTCATCCTCGCACTGACGTGTTCTGGAAGGCGACTGGGTCTGGGCTTTGCCTCTACAAGGTGAGCTGCACGGGTATCTTGCCCCGCCCCCTCCGTGCCCACCCCACCCATACACCACCCCACCACCCGACCCCGACCCCGGGGCAGCGGCCTCTGCCCATCTTGCCCCGGAGGGGGCTGCCACTTCCATCCACCAATGACGGGAGTGGCCACGGCTTGCAAAGCTTTCATCTCTAGAACTTCAAAGAACAGCCTCAAAAAAAGCCCAGGGCACAATTTTCCAGGATCCAGGAAACGGGATGAGTCACCTGCACCTTCCTCAGCTTGAACCACACCTGCCAGGCCCACACCTCACTCACCTGGTCACCAACAGCTAGCAGACTTTCTTAAAGGTCCTGTTACCAGAGCCGGGTCCCTGACTTGGTCGGCAAAGCCATTTCAAAGGATAGATATAGAAGATGACTGAATTTCAAGGGACTCCTCTCCCTACAGTGTTGTTTATAGGATTTTACAGAGAAATGATTTAGATCCAGTAAAATGCAGACATCTCAAGCGTGCAACTTGACGAATTTTTACAAATGTCCACACTCGGGGCACTTGGGTGGCTCAGTCAGTTGAGCGTCTGCCTTCGGCTCGGTCATGATCCCAGAGTCCTGGGATTGAGCCCCTCATTGGGCTCCCTGCGCAGCGGGGAGCCTCCTTCTCCCTCTCCTTCTCCCTGCCCCCCATCTGTGCTCTTTTGTTATCGCTTTCTCAAATAAATAAATAAAATCTTAAAAAAACAAATGCACATACTCACGTACCTTACGGAGTTTTAAGGCACATAAAAATGAAATTGTAATTAAGAAACACACACATCCCCAGGGCGCCTGGGTGGCACAGCGGTTAAGCGTCTGCCTTCGGCTCAGGGCGTGATCCCGGCGTTCTGGGATCGAGCCCCACATCAGGCTCCTCTGCTATGAGCCTGCTTCTTCCTCTCCCACTCCCCCTGCTTGTGTTCCCTCTCTCGCTGGCTGTCTCTGTCTCTGTCAAATAAATAAATAAAATCTTTAAAAAAAAAAAAAAAAAGAAACACACACATCCCCAAGCTGGGATAGCTAAAATGAAAAAGGACGATGATACCAGATGTCTGCAAGGAGGCAGAGCGACGGAACCTCCGCGCATGTCTGCTACGAGTGGAAATCGGTACAACCACTATGGAAAACGTTTTCTTAATCAAGTTGAACATATACCTACCGGATGACCTAGCCATTCCCCTCCCGCCTATTTCCCCAAGAAAAATGAAAGTATATGCCCACA
The DNA here is from genome assembly GCF_017311325.1 of Ursus maritimus. Classification (NCBI taxonomy): domain Eukaryota; kingdom Metazoa; phylum Chordata; class Mammalia; order Carnivora; family Ursidae; genus Ursus; species Ursus maritimus. The sequence continues at coordinate 90,362,178 of NW_024423319.1, read as the reverse complement.
AACATTCATGGCTGCGTCATCCGTAAGAACCCAAACCTGGAAACAACCCAAATATCCACCAACGGATGAATGGGTCAACAAATGGTGGTATATCCGTGCAGCAGAATACAACTCGTCAATAAAGGGAACAAACACGCAACATGGATGAATCTCAAAATAATCACGCTGAGTGAAAGAAGCCAGAGAGCGCATCCTGCATGTTTCCATTTATATTGAATTCCAGAAAATGCAAGCTAGTCTACAGTGACAGGAAGCAGATCAGCGGTTGCCTGGGGATGGGGAACCGGGAGAGGCAGGCGGGAGGGACTACGGGGGGCACGGAGAGACCTTGGGGGGCAGTGGATATATTCACGATCTTGACTACGGTGATGGTTTCACGGGTGGACGCATATGTCAAAACAGATCAAATTGTATCATGTAAATACGTGCAGTTTACTGGATGTCAATTATACCTCAAAAAAGCTGTGTTTTTTTTTAAAGATATGTGTTTCACCATATGAAAATTATACTTCCTTTTTTTTTTTCAATGCTGAAATTCTCTACCATTCCCCCCTATGAACACAAACAAACGCGTGCGAGCAGAGGTCGTGGAATTTCACATATCCTCTCATCTTTGGGATCAAACAGGAGAAATCCCACTCTAGGCTCAAGGCTGTATGACAGAAGCACGGCCCACCCCAGCATAGCAGTGGCAGGAAGGCAGGTCGACACGACCGAGCCCAGACCTGCCTTCCTGAGCCGCAGCCCCGGCTCTTCCTTGTACCTGGGACTGAAGGGCACGTTATAACGAGATGATCCTTCCCAGGGTTAGGCAAGTACAATGCACACATTTCTACCATTTCCTCTTTCCTCTGCTTCTGGTCCTCCTCCTTCTCGGGTGACTATTCACGGCTGGGGCACGGCAGGAACTCCACACCAGCAACCAAAATACTACACCGTGACAACTTCATCTCTTAATTACAGTAAACATTTACATAATGCTCGGGCCCAGCCAGTGCAGAAAGATTCGTTAATGCAGAAACATGCCCTTTAACCATCCCGTTTTATTACACAAACCCCCCAGGGACCTGAGCAGCCCAAGATTTGCAAAAGATGATGCAGAAATTGGCTGAGATATTAAGCCCCTTTCCAGGTGCAATTAAAAGTGAGATGGAGAACCAACCGCCTGCTCTCCCAGATAGCTATTTTCCTCCTTCTGATTCACACTGTAAGGATTCCGGGGACCTAGCTGCCGTCGGAATGAATGCTAGCATTTGCCAGAGCCAGGGCTTTGCTTTTATTCTCATCTTCCCCTTCTCCGTCTCTGAATTGACAACCCTGCAGGTTTTGCTGGGAGGTCTAATATTTCCACAGCCGCCCAAGCACGAGGGTTTATTCCAACATTATGAACATTCTGCTTGCTTCGAGCCTTTGATTCTTTCGAACAGACCCTCTCTGGAGAGACCAACTTTAATCACATTTCCTAGAGCCAAACCCAGCTGGCCTGGGGAGGGACAGCCTAGGCCAGGCTGAGAGCTAGCGAAAAGGCCCTGGAGCAGCAGGGCGAGATCCCTGCTTGCAAGAAGATTCAGGCCAGTGCACAAGGAAGGTGGCTGAAGGAGGAGGAGGGCAGAGTGGGCTTTGGCAAGAAGTCAAACTTGAGCTTCCTCCCAGCTCCCCTAGTCCCCTCTCCACGCCCAGCCTCCTCTGGCTGTGCGATCTTGGGAAACTGACTCCTGCTCTCTGGGCCTCCGTTCCGTCATCTGTAAAGCAAGGACAATGGTCCCTCTTTTCCCGGGATGTGGCGGGCTTTGGGGAGAGAAGTAGCTTTGTATAGAGCCTCCAACCAGGGTTGGCAGGTCAGGCCGGCACACGCCAGGCTCGGTGGCGGCTCAGAGTTCCCGTTATTATCTTCGTACCACCAGTAGTAACACTGCCATACTTCTCAAACCTTAGGCAGCCAAAGGGATCCCTCCTGCCACCTGTCTAGCCATGAAATGATACCTGAGTGTTCTTAAGCCCCCTTCTCCCCTAACGGACTGAAAAGAGGAGTTGTACATCAAATCAGCCCATGAAAGCCACCTCCAGGGTTCCCACCCAGATTGGAGAGAAAGCACCCAGGCTGAGGCGAAGGCTGGAAGGGGCAGCTCTGAGCAGTGTGTGGCCAGGGGATGGACACGGCTACCTGGCGTGAGAGCAGCCAGCTGAGAGGGCGTTGGGTAGACAGGCTGAGAACAGGGCCAGCCAGGACCCTAGAAGGAAGTTCAACGTCCAGGAAGAGCAAGACCCAAGGCCAATCCTGGGGAGAGGCAAGAGCCTTGGTGAGGGCCCTGGCACACGTGCAGACACATACGCCATCGTGGATATTGGATGACATTCAGTTACCTTGTGTAGCTCACGGACACTTAGAAAGCATTTTGGCTGTGCTGGGCACGGTTCTGGCACTTGACAAACATTATTCATGTTGAATTTATTCGTTGAGTCTTCATTCCACCCTATGAGACAGAGTGTAATGATCCCCATTTCACAGATGACTCAGCCAAGGCTCGGATGGGTTCATTCACTCGTCCAAGTTCACAGCATCAGTAGGCGGCAGAATCGGAATTCGAATCTCGGGAGCGGGGCTGCGCGGCTCACACGTCACCATGCAGGTAATACCTGAGGCGGGGAATAGCGGGGGGCACAGAGTCAGTCGGGCTCGAGGCAGGACTTGAAAGATCAGATCAAACAGGGCGGGGAGGGAGAGAGGGGAGAGAGGCAAAAGGGTTTTGCAGGTGGGGGCCAAGAACGCGAACAAAGACTTAAGGCAGAAATGAAGGCCACGTGGCTGGTTGGGAAGGATGGGAAGCAAAGACTTGTGTCATTGAGTGGGGATTGGAAAAAGAGGGTGTCGGGGATAATTTTGACTACAAATTATGGAAAACACCTCTGCTCACCCTGGCTTTGGCCAATGGCTTTAAAACTCTTTGACCACAGTCTACAGTGAGAAATGCTCCTTCCATTCTGGCTCTGTAGGCGCTTTTCCACCATCACCAGACAAAGGTTTCACAAAGTCCTAGGGCATATGATGTGCTCTGATATCTTCGATTCTCCTTTTCCTTCTTCTAATTCTTTTTTTTTTTTTTTTCATTGTTGGTTGTGACCCACCTAACTGATTTCATGGCCCTCTGATGGGTTCCGATCCACAGTTGGGAAAATGCTGGCTTAAACACCAAGTGAATTGATGATGGCCCATAAGAGACAGCAGCTCAGCGATCACAAGGACCCGAGTGCCACCGTCTGCCCACTCAGCTGGCCTCACGTCAGCCTCACGCTCAGCCCGGTTTCTCTGGAGGTCACAAGGTGCTTCTGGCCATCCCAGATGACATGTTTAGGCAAACGCAAGTCCAGAGGCAAAAACAGGCAGGGCAAGGGCCACCTGGGGGGCTCAGTCAGTTAGGCACCTGACTCTTGATTTCAGCTCAGGTCATGATTTCTGGGTCCTGGGATCGAGTCCCGAGTTAGGCTGCCAGCTCAGCAGGGAGTCTGCTTGTCTCCCTCTCCCTCTGCCCCTCCCTCTGCTCTCTCACTCTCTCTCTAAAATAAATAAATAAATCTTAAAAAAAAACAGGCAGGCAAGACTGAGCACCTTTCTTAGGAGCAAGTCAATATTAAGTCAACATTTCTCAGAAGCCCCTAGTAGACAGCCCCCCATCGTGTCTCATTGGTTAGGACCAAGCCACAGGTCCCTTCCTGACCCAATCCCTAGCCAGATAAATAGACTGGCCACCCAGCAGGGTGACAGATATCAGGGGGTGAGCCACCATGCCCTCCACAAGCCCACAAGGACAGGCCTTCGTTATGGATACGAGCCAAGAACCACAAAATTGATCCCATGGGGTTTTCAGCAGAGGGGACGAGGTTTCATGTGGCCAAGGACAGGGACCCAGAACGGCCACCCAGTGAGAAGGGCCGCAAGGCAGGAGCTGGCTGAGACTCACTTCCCCCGGGGGCACCCCTTCCAGTCCAAGGAGGCTGCCTGGAGGGCTAAGGACAGTAGACATGTTGAGGGGGGCAGGGCAGGACCACCAGTCCCAGTCCTACCTCCGGGGAAGTCATGCGGGGGACACCGGCTTGAGGCCGGGGAGCCAGGTGAAGGCCTAGGGGGTGCCGTCCCTAGGGGCCAGGCCTGGAAAGGGGCGGCAAGGAGCCGTGTGAGTTTGAAGTGCAGCGAGTCTGCAAGAAGGAACATGGAAGATGTAGGACTCTAAAACGAGGATCCCAGGGCCAGAAGTTCATGTGTGTTTCAGTTGTCTATTGCCAGGCAACCGACCACCCCCACACTTGGCGGCTTAAAATAAATAACAATCACTTACTTGCTCACAGTTTTACATTGGAGCTTCAGCTGGGCTGAAAGACCCATTTCCTAAACAGCCAGCAAGTGCACGCTGTCTGCCAGCTCGGAAAGTCATTCTCGCGCGGGTCGGGAGGCCACGTGTCCAAAATCAAGGTGTCAGCGGGGTGGGTTCCTTCTGGAGGCCTCAGAGGACGAGTCTGTTCCAAGCCTCTCTCCCGGCTTCTGGGGTTTGGTGCTCCTCGTCTGCCGCCCCACCACCCTGACCTCTGCCTCTGCTTCCACGGGGCCTAGCTGCGTGCCTGTCTCTGTGCCGGTCCCTCTTCTTGAAAGGACACCTGCCATTGGATTGAAGGACCACCGACTCCGGGACGATCTCATCTTAACTTGATGACATCTGCCACCACCCCCATTCCAAACAAGGTCCCGTCCGTGGGTGGAGGG
>NW_024423319.1:90356875-90357274 GCF_017311325.1 Ursus maritimus | reverse complement strand
GGTGGGACTCCGGTGTGTCTTTGCAGCCGTGCGGAGTGGAGGATGGCACCCTGCCTCCCCCTGCTAGGAGAATGACGAGGAATTTGTAGCCGTCATGAACCCACCTCGATCTGCCCGATGATAACAGGAAGGGAAATGACAGCAGAGGAGGGAAAGGCGGTTGTTACTGCAGGCAACTGGGTGGGACTGAGTCCCCCTGGGGGTCTCTGGGAGACCGTATAGAACACGGCCCTGAAGTTGCCCCAAGCCAGCGATAAGGCCGCTGCGGTATTTGTCCGCTGATCCCCTCCCTTGTCGGTGCTCTAGGCTGCCCCGTGCCCCTGCCTGCAGGAAGAGTGTGCTGCCAGAAAAATCCCTCGGGCAGAGAGTCAGCGGTGTTTGCAGTGAGCAGCCTCGAGC
>NW_024423319.1:90349125-90356708 GCF_017311325.1 Ursus maritimus | reverse complement strand
GGGGGGGGGGGGGGGGGGGGGGGGGGGCACGGACTGGGAGGGTAGAGGGGATGGGAAAGCGGGCAGAACGGTTTTCCCTCTCTGCTTTCCACGTCCCCTACCAGGCGCTCGCGGCCTGCAAAGCCGCCTGCAGAAAGCACAGCCATGAGTTTCTCATGAATGATTTTAAATGATTCCTGTTCTGTCTGTGGGGGGAAATCACGTATTGAAAATCCAGCAAAAGCAGAGCCAAGTGAGGAGTGCTCCGGATGGTTGCTGACGAGCAGACAGCGTGGCCACTGGCGTTCAAACTGCCAGGGGTCCTGGGAGAGAAACGGGCTCCCCGGGCCAAGGCCTGCATGAGCCCGAGGCGGTACCCTCTGAAAATCAGGCCACACTGCACACCCACTCCCCCCGCCGCGCGTTCGTTCGTTATGCAACGAATAATCACTAAGCACTTGCAATATGCCACTCGCTGTTCTAAGGCCCTGGACAACTGTTGTGAACAAAACAGATTTTTTAAAAAAATCCCTGTAGTCATGGAGCTTACATTCTTGCAGGGGAGAAAGGTAGAAAACAAGTAAATAAGCGGAACATGCAGGGTGTTTTATGGTGGGAAGCGGGAAGGGGAAAAACAGGGCAGGGAAGGGAATAGAGAACATTGATAAGGGCTCGGGGATGGGGGGGAGTTGACACTTCAGCAAAGGCCTCGAGGAGGTGCGAGAGGGAGCTGTGTGCACAATGGAGAAAGAGCAGGCCAGGGGACAGCCAGTGCAAAGATCCTGAGGTGGGAGGGGCCCAGCGTATTCCAGGCACTGCCAGGAGGCTAGCGTGGCTGAAGTCGAGGAGAGGAGGTAACAGGCCATGAGCCTTCCTACTGCTCTCAGCTTTCACTCAGGTGACATAGGAAGGCTCTGGAGGATTCTAAGCCAAAAGGGCCAGAAGCTGACTCGGGTTTTAGGGGACCCTTCTGGCTGTTGTTTTCAGAGCAAACTGTGCAGGGGTGAAGGCAGAAGGGGGGGGACACCGATGAAGAGGTTACGCGACCAGTGGTTCTCCATACCCAGATACTGAGAACCACGAACGTACCAGTAAATATTATTTTAGTAGGAAGTGTTTTCACCTTCATCACCAACATTTGGCAAAACCCACCTTTTCCATTAGGGCCACTTCACAGATAAGGAAACAGAGAAGTAACTTAAGTTGCCCAATTGGTAAGGTCTTTGACCAGGAAACATCTGGCATAGATCTCCCCATGAGCCCTAGCCATATTAAAACCAAATTTATCAGGACACCTGGGGGACTCAGTAGGTTAAGCGTCTGCCTTCAGCTCAGGTCATGATCCTGGGGTCCAGGGATCGAGCCCCATGTCGGGCTCCCTGCTCAGCGGGGAGTCTGCTTCTCCCTCTCCCTCTGTCCCTCCCCCTGCTCGTGCGCACGTGCTCTCTCTCTCTCTCTTTCTCGTGCACATGCTCTCTCAAATAAATAAACAAAATCTTTTTAAAAAATTATCGCCTGCTCCCTCCTTCCTCCGGGCAAAACAAAAAAGTGGACAAAAAGCCCTGTTGCGTCTCCTAGTCTTTGGTTGATGCCTGATTCCTTCTGGGACTTCTCATGCTTCTGGTCTTTTCCTTGGGAGGAAAAGTGGCCTGAGACTGGAGTTGAGGAGTCAGATGGCCTGGCTCAGCTGAACCTGGGGCTCTGACACCCAGCCGTGGGCAGGGCAGTTGCCAGAAGCGCAAATCTGCCGTTAAGTTCTTTCCCCTTCCGTGACCCAGACAGTGGCCAGACCTTGGCGTCCCCAGCCTTTGGGCTTTTGTGGGCAGGGTCACGGCTGAAGTTGCCAGGCACCCAGGAGCCAACCCCTCCCAGGCTTTTGTTTTCAACTGCAGCCAAAGCTGCAAAAGGATTATATGGGATCAGCCGTTCCCAGAGCCTGTTTTGTATACCACTGGACGTACACAGACCCGTATTTTTTAATAATTATGGTTATGTATTTTGATGTGCTAGGAAAAAAAGAACTGGCACAATCAACCCATGACTTCATGAATATTATTGCTCAGGAGGAGGCTAAAGTATTTTGGCTCGTTTGGTTTGGTTTGTTGTTTTTTTTTTTATAAGATGATTTAAATTAAAAATACGATGTTCCTAATTACATAAGCGGTACAAAATACAGCAAGTATCCTGGCGCAGATACAGAATAATGCTGCAGGAGCTTGTCTTGGGTGGGGGGGAGAATAAAGGGACGGGCTTCAGCTCCCTCCTCCAGCAATCTAAAAGGTTTTTGAAAAAATATATCCTTTTAATATAATGGAAGAACGGGCACAGTGCAGAACGTTACAACATACAGACCATCAGAGAGGTTCAAATAAAAACCTCACACTCTCATCTCCCCGATATCACCACCATTAACACCTAAGTGCACATCCATCTTGGTTGTCTACGGCTGTGTAGCAAATTACTACAACTTCGGCCACTTCAAATCCCTTCCATTTACTACCTGTCACCACTGCCAGTCAGAAGTCTGGGTGGACTTGGTTCTCTGCTCCGAGCCTCAAAAAGCCAAAGTCAAGGTGTCAGCCAGGCTGGGCTTTTCCTTGTAGGGTCTGAGGAAGAAGCCACTTGCAAGTTCGTCCAGGTTATTACCAGAAGTCAGGTCCTTGTGGCTGCAGGACTGAGGTCCTCCCGAATTTCCCTTCTGGCTGTCCTCTGGTTCTTAACACATCTCCGAGCCAGAAAGAGCCCATCTAAACCCTTCTCCTGCTTCGAGTCTCTCTGACTTCTCCTGCCTGCCTCTTTTGCCACCAGGCAGAGAAAATGCTCTGCTTTTAAAGGGCTCTTGTGATTAGGTGAGGCCCGCTGGGATAATCTCCCAACTTTAAGGTCAACTGTGCCTTATCACACGACGCGGACACGATTGCGGGAGTGAAATCTCACATGCATGGGTGCCAGGATCAGGGTGTGGATTCTGCTTACCACACTATCTTTCTACAGTTTTCTCTGCACACATATATTTATAAAGACATACTTGTAGGGCGCCTGGGTGGCACAGTGGGTTAAGCACCCAACTTTTGGTTTTGGCTCAGGTCATGATCTCAGGGTCGTAGGATGTGCCCCCAAGTCGGGCTCCCTGCTCAGTGGGGAGTCTGCTCGAGTTTCTCTCTCTCTTCCTCTGCCCCTTCCCCTGCTCTCTTGCTCTCTCTCTGAAATAAATACATAAATCTTTAAAAAAAAAAAAAAAGACAGGGGCGCCTGGGTGGGTCAGTTGTTAAGCGTCTGCCTTCGGCTCAGGTCATGATCCCAGGGTCCTGGGATCAAGCCCCGCATCAGGCTCCCTGCTCAGTGGGGAGCCTGCTTCTTCCTCTCCCACTCCCCCTGCTTGTGTTCCCTCTCTCGCTGGCTATCTTTGTCTCTCTGTCAAATAAATAAATAAATAAAATCTTTTTTAAAAAATAAAAATTAAAAAAAAGACATACTTGTATTCTAGATATGATAAGCAACCTGCTTTTTCCAGTCAAGGATCTCTACCTTTCCATTTCAGGAAATATTCATTTCAACTACTACCCAGAACATATCCAGAGCTCCTCCATGGATCCACAAATGTTTTTGCAAACCCGTATCCAATCCAGACCAGACTGCATCCAGTTATAATACTTCAGTCTGTTTCTGTCTGGCCAGGTCCTTTTTTAAATGAACTTAATGTATTGAAGAGAATAGGAGAGCCGTTTAGCTTGTTTTCCTATCCCCTGTATCCACTCTCCGTTGGACGTCAGACACTGTGGCGGCAAATGTTTCACACCCGGGGCGTTGGCCAATTTCCGTGGTGTAAACGCTTCCCCCATGGCTGTTTTCGAGCTACCAACGTGACATCCCTGAATTCTGAGTTAGAAAGAGAGGCACGCCATCTGCCAGCTCACACCAGTTCCAGCAGCCACTGCTAAGGCTTTTGGATGGGAGGGGGGGAATCTGTCTGGAGGAAGATTCGAAGAGCTTCCCCACTCCCATCCCCCAAGACTGTGGAGGAGGCAGCATGATATGCGCTCCAGGAGCAGAAGTGACTGGCTGCCTCTGACCTCTAAGAGGAATGTCAGGGGTGGGGGTGGTGAAGTGAATCACGGGAGCCGTGGTCTCAGTGGCCATGGCAAGGACCCCCATTGTGGACCATGGCCCAGAAGAAAGCATGGCAGCTGAGTCCCCCAGGACCCTTGGCTCCTCGGGTAGGCTGCTCTCCACTGATGGCCACAGGTCCCCAGCAGGACTGAGCCCCAGCTGCACACAGCACTACCTTCCTTGATAACCATGCCTTTATTGGTCTTTCCTTCCCTTTCCTGGCTCATCTCTGCACCCCTCTACGGGGGCTTCCTGGGACCACCTCCTACGTGAAGGGCTGGCCCTCCAACCCCTGTGTCAGGGCCTGCTTCCCAGACCCGCGCTGAGACAGAAAGCGGCAGGGTATTGGAATTGGTGTAAGGCTATTTCGAGGTTTTACGTTTTTTACAAAGGCACGTACTCATTTATTATTAATGCAATTAAAAATCAATTTTAAATAATAAATTTTTAAGAGGAAAAACTATAGCTAGAAGCCACAGAAGATTCACGGAGAGAAACCACAGCCTAGCTCCCTATCTGCTCGCCCTGACAAAGAACCCACTGTCCCCCCAACCCTCATACCTCTCCCCGCACACCCCAGGACACGACAGCGGCAGGTGATCATTTTAAGAGGAGCTGACATTTGTCGAGCAGATACTGTGCAGAGTGCTTTGGGCAGATTATCTGTTTTACATACTTAGAGCACATGTATTTATCTCCCCTCCCTCCCAAACTCCCTTTAATACAATCGCGAAGGAACAAAAAAGGTATAAACCCACAATAAGGAAGGGGGGGCGGGGTGTCGCCAGATGAGGGATTTCAACACATTGCTGGAAGACAGAGAGCAGAAGGAAGGGTGGTGACAGGTGACACAGAGCAGAGGGAGCCACAGCTGGAATCCTCCCAGGCGGGGAAGCGCAAGGAAGAGGCTCCAGGCGGAGACTGCGAGGGTCCCCAAGGGCAAGAGTGGGAACTGGGGCTGGAAACTGGATTGACTGAGGGTCTGCAGGCAGACCCACTGCCCACCCCCCCACCCCTGCCCTCACACCACCACTGCCATCCCCACCTCTGGGAATAGGAGAGCCGTGAGCAAACGTCTTGGAACACATTTTCTGAGGAGAACTGGAGTGGCTTATATGCACGTAAGTGCCTTGGAAGAAAGCCCCCCACGATCCATCATCTGGGAGACCCCAGCTCCTCACAGGCTCACCTACATGGAGTTCACCAAGCACCGATCACCGATCCCCACCCATGCAGTGCAACGCGGCTGGCCCACGTTCCGCCTGCTGCACAGGAAGGGACGCCCTCCCCGGCTCACCCAAGGAAAGCCTGCAACGTCAAAGAGAAGGAGACAGGGAAACTGATCCTGGAGGAAACAGATAATTTGGTAAACAGGGGAGAATTTAAAGAACGATGAGCAAGAGGAGGAGACGGGTGAGGGAGAGAAGGAAGAGGAGAAGGAGAAGAGAAAGCCTTACCCTCAGCTGTGAGAAGCTATTGCGTCCACCAAGCAAGACGGTGCCACTAATCATCGGAGAAAGTAAGAACCCTTGAGAATTTAAAATATGGGGACAGAGTGAAAGAAATGGATGGACGGCCTGAAAGAAAAAAATCAAGAGTCTCCCACAACCCAAGGCACAACGAAAGAGACAGAAACCATAAAAGACAAGATAAGAGACATACAGAACCATCCGGAAGGTGCCACATGTCAGGACTAGAAGGATCTTCAGCAAGGAGACTAGCGGAGATGGAGGGAGAGCACCTGCAGACCACGGCAACCTGGCAGCTTAGGGGGGCGCTGGAGGAGGCAGCCTCTGCGGGCTAGGTGTGACCGTGCACTTTGTAAGCCAGGCTGCTCCGATGTTTTGTGTATTCTGTGTCAGTGTCCCTTTGGACGCCCCCTCCTTGGTGCTTCGAGGTCTCAAGAGAAGCCAAGCTGGGAAGAGAGTGTGTCCGTGCAGTAACCTGGGGAGGGGGCAACACTGGGCACTAGTGTGGTGGTATCAATAGATCACAAAGTGAGGATCCCCCGGGGGAGGGAGCCTCCGGGGGGCCGAAGGTCAGAGCTGCTCACTTTTTTTTTTTTAATTTATTTATTTGAGAGAGAGAGCACGCAAGAGCAGGGGGGAGGGGCAAAGGAACAGAGAGAAGCAGACTCGCCACTGAGCAGGGAATCCGATGTGGGGCTCGATCCCAGGACCCTGAGATCATGACCTGAACCAAAGGCAGACACTTAACCAACTGAGCCACCCAGGCGCCCCAGAGCTGCTCACTTCTAATCCCCCTGAGAGATTGTCTTTCCAGAGCTAGATGGTAGAAGGCCTCGGTTTTGTTGGGAAATGGAGGGGAGTTTTCCCTTACAGCTTCTCTTAGGGATGGGGAAGTCAGCTTTTCCGACATCCAGAGGCCAATCTGAGCATCAGCAGATGGGTCTGATGGGAGTTGATGGGGGCAGAAGTTATAAAAGACTTCTCAACAGATGTTTTTGATACCGGAATGGGATGCCTGGCAAAGGAGTGAGCCCTCTGTCGCTGGGGTATTCGAGCAGAACCCAGACAAGCATCTGTTGGGAAAACTATAAAAGGAATTGGAACCCTAGAACAGGTAAATTCCTAGAGACAGAAAGTAGAATAAAGGTTACCAGGGGGAGGGGGGAATGAGGAGTAGTGCTTAATGGGTACAGTTTCTGTTTGGGACGATGGAAAAGTTCTAGAAACAGACAGTGGTGATATTTACACAGCGTTGTCAATATACTAACGCCAGTGAATTGTACGCTTGAAAATAGTTAAAATGGTAAATGTTATGTCATATATATTTCACTGCAATTTATAACATTTTTTTAAAAAGGGAATTGGAACCCACATACACTGCTGGTGGGGATATAGATGGTGCAACCACCGTGGAAAAGAGTCTGGCAGTTTCTCAATAAAGTTAAACATAGAGTTATCATATGACCCAGCAATCCTGCTGCTAGGGATACACCCAACAGAAATGAAAACATACGCTAGGTATATACCCAAGAGAAATAAAAACATACGTCCACAAATGTTCAGAGCAGCGCTATTCACAATAGCAAAAAGGTGGAAACAACCCAAATGTCCACCAACAGATGAACGGATAAACAAAATGTGGTGAATCCACACAGTGGAATATTATTTGGCTATAAAAAGAAAGGAAGGACTGACACACAACAGGGATAAGCCCTGGAAACACTATGTTAAGTGAAGGAAGCCAGTCACAAAAGACATATACTGCATGCTTTCATGTATATGAAATCTCCAGAACAGGCAAAAATATAGAAACAGAAAGTAGGTGAGTGGTTGCCTGGGACTGGAGAGTGGTTGGAGGGAGATGGGGAGTGACTGCTAATGGATATGGGGTTTCTTCTGGGGATGATAAAAAGCGATGATGATTGCATTTCTGTATGAATGTACTAAAAATCACTCAATTGTACACTTTAAACGGGTGGATTGTATGGTATGTGAATTGTATCTCAATAAAGCTGGGTTTTTTTT
>NW_024423319.1:90347386-90348811 GCF_017311325.1 Ursus maritimus | reverse complement strand
TATTCCAAAGCTCGGCCACCTTCAGATGCCTGCCCCCTCCAGGTTCGGCCCCGGGAGAGCTTTCTTAGCAGCTCACCGACACACTCCCTCATCCCGGTGCCTGCTAGTGGCTGAGTCAGAAGCTTCGGGCGGCCCCAAGCAGGCACCCCTGCATCACGCTATCAACCTGGCCCCCTGGGTTGGTTTGTTTTTCCAGGGCATAAACGTATTTTATGGAGAAATAAAATGCACAATAATAAAAAGGGGGAGGGGAGTGTTTCCACAGGCTCACATTTTATCCAAAGGGGCCGTGATTTGGCATCCCTGGCTCGAATATGAAATTATTACACAGGAATTGACTCTCGGTGTCTCCGATGCTCCCTGGGATGATTGCTTCTATAACTTATGGAGACAGCTGAGTGTTTGTATTCAAGTGATCACATAAATTAATATCCATATGTGGAAATGCTGTGCTGGGAGCAGACCGGTTTAAGAATGCTTGCCTTGAAATGATCCTTGCACCTGAAGGAAAATGCCCATCCCGGGCTCCCAGTGAAGGTCTGGTTCAGACGGGTTTGCCATGAAACACAGCACGCAAAACGCTCCCCCTTTACAGCAGTGCAGAACTGTGTGCGCTGTGTTCAGCCGTGATGTCATCCGAGGGAATGAAGGGAACGGCTTTTTTGGAAAAAAAAAAAAAAGGAAAAATAAATAAATCCAAAAGCATGTGCCTTAAAATGTAATGTTTTGCTCCTCAGGGATGGGTTTAGCCCAGAGTTCTAATTATACGTGTGGCAGTAAAGGCCTCCCAGGCTTCGTGCTTGCCAAACGCTTTGATTTTGCTACGTGACAGGAGACAAAATTATTCCTTTTTCCGTAAGAGATTGCCAACATCATGCCAAAGGAGAGACGGGGGCGGCGGCGGCTCCCGCAGGAACTAACGATGGGCTTTGCGAGGGCAGAGCAAGGGGATCGGGAAGCCGAGGACCCACACCCTGCCCTCGGACCACAGATCACGGACCACGTAGGTGAGGAGGCCACAAGCCACGACGGGCAAGGCTGCCCCCACGGGGGACCTAGGGAGTCATGGGGAGGGCAGTGCCCCGCACAGGTTGGGGGACCCAAAAAGCCTCGCTGAGTGAAAATACAGAAGGAGAACAACAGAGGTATGCAAAACTACTTCCACCCCCAGCTCCTCACTCGTTCATTCAGTGAGTTCCTTGCGCTCTCGTCGTGTTGGCAAAGCCCCAAACCTAAGACGAAGGGGAGTCAGCCCGCAGAGCCCTTTCACGTGGTGCACCTCTAATTCCATTTCATTCATTCTGGAGCTTTTCAACACTGGGTAGATTTATAACCTTTTCAGGTGGTGAATGACAATTGTGTGCTCCATGGAAAAGGATAGATACAGGCGGCCCCCTGCAGATCCAGTCACTTCCCCTCCACCCT
>NW_024423319.1:90345831-90347376 GCF_017311325.1 Ursus maritimus | reverse complement strand
CCCCTCCCCCTCCCCCTCTCAAATAAAACTTAAAAATTAAAAAAAAAAGTACTAGAGGCTTCCCACCAAGATGGGAACTGGGGCCAAATGACCTCCTTCCATCCCAAGGCTGGTGATTTTTATTCCAAAGCTCGGCCACCTTCAGATGCCTGCCCCCTCCAGGTTCGGCCCCGGGAGAGCTTTCTTAGCAGCTCACCGACACACTCCCTCATCCCGGTGCCTGCTAGTGGCTGAGTCAGAAGCTTCGGGCGGCCCCAAGCAGGCACCCCTGCATCACGCTATCAACCTGGCCCCCTGGGTTGGTTTGTTTTTCCAGGGCATAAACGTATTTTATGGAGAAATAAAATGCACAATAATAAAAAGGGGGAGGGGAGTGTTTCCACAGGCTCACATTTTATCCAAAGGGGCCGTGATTTGGCATCCCTGGCTCGAATATGAAATTATTACACAGGAATTGACTCTCGGTGTCTCCGATGCTCCCTGGGATGATTGCTTCTATAACTTATGGAGACAGCTGAGTGTTTGTATTCAAGTGATCACATAAATTAATATCCATATGTGGAAATGCTGTGCTGGGAGCAGACCGGTTTAAGAATGCTTGCCTTGAAATGATCCTTGCACCTGAAGGAAAATGCCCATCCCGGGCTCCCAGTGAAGGTCTGGTTCAGACGGGTTTGCCATGAAACACAGCACGCAAAACGCTCCCCCTTTACAGCAGTGCAGAACTGTGTGCGCTGTGTTCAGCCGTGATGTCATCCGAGGGAATGAAGGGAACGGCTTTTTTGGAAAAAAAAAAAAAAGGAAAAATAAATAAATCCAAAAGCATGTGCCTTAAAATGTAATGTTTTGCTCCTCAGGGATGGGTTTAGCCCAGAGTTCTAATTATACGTGTGGCAGTAAAGGCCTCCCAGGCTTCGTGCTTGCCAAACGCTTTGATTTTGCTACGTGACAGGAGACAAAATTATTCCTTTTTCCGTAAGAGATTGCCAACATCATGCCAAAGGAGAGACGGGGGCGGCGGCGGCTCCCGCAGGAACTAACGATGGGCTTTGCGAGGGCAGAGCAAGGGGATCGGGAAGCCGAGGACCCACACCCTGCCCTCGGACCACAGATCACGGACCACGTAGGTGAGGAGGCCACAAGCCACGACGGGCAAGGCTGCCCCCACGGGGGACCTAGGGAGTCATGGGGAGGGCAGTGCCCCGCACAGGTTGGGGGACCCAAAAAGCCTCGCTGAGTGAAAATACAGAAGGAGAACAACAGAGGTATGCAAAACTACTTCCACCCCCAGCTCCTCACTCGTTCATTCAGTGAGTTCCTTGCGCTCTCGTCGTGTTGGCAAAGCCCCAAACCTAAGACGAAGGGGAGTCAGCCCGCAGAGCCCTTTCACGTGGTGCACCTCTAATTCCATTTCATTCATTCTGGAGCTTTTCAACACTGGGTAGATTTATAACCTTTTCAGGTGGTGAATGACAATTGTGTGCTCCATGGAAAAGGATAGATACAGGCGGCCCCCTGCAGATCCAGTCACTTCCCCTCCACCCT
>NW_024423319.1:90333556-90345821 GCF_017311325.1 Ursus maritimus | reverse complement strand
CCCCCCCCCCCCCCCCCCCCCCCCCCCCCCCCCGGCCTTCTCACTACGGACCCTCCCCTGTCCAGGTGGCAGCCCCCAGCCTCACACAGGACGTGCTCAATTTAAAAACGAAGTGTTTGAAGGCTTCTTCTCTATATTAAGAGCTGGGGGCGCCTGGGTGGCTCAGTCGGTTAAGCGTCTGATTTCTGCTCAGGTCATGATCTCAGGGTCCTGGGATCGAGCCCCGAGTTGGACTCCAGGCTCAGCAAAGAGACTGCTTGTCCCTCTGCCCCTCCCCCCACTTGTGCTCTCTCTGTCTCTCTCTCAAATAAATAAATAAAATCTTTAAAAGAAAATGAGTTGAACAGGGGTGCCTGGGTGGCTCAGTGGTTAAGCATCTGCCTTCGGCTCAGGTCGTGATCTCAGAGTCCTGGGATCGAGCCCTGCATTGGGCTCCCTGCTCAGCAAGGAGTCTGCTTCTCCATCTGCCTCTGCCCCTCCCCTGCTTGTGCTCTCTCTCGCATACTCTCTCTCTTTCTCTCTCTCTCACTCTCTCTCAAATAAATAGAATCTTTAAAAAAAAAGCTGAACAAACATTGGATAGTACAACAGCTTCATTCCTACACACACACACACACACACACACACCTTGGTTCTCCCATATCCACCCCACCCTGCTCACAAACTCTCATTTTGCCTTTATAAGGAGAATGGTAGACTTCCAAGAAACTTCGAGAAAGATACTTCTAAGGTTTTGATGGCACTGACGGACACATCCCTCCGCAGCAGTGCCGTTCTAGTAAACATCTAACAACGGGCTCTCCAGGGAGGGGAAAGCCTGTCTGTAGTGTTTGCCCCTTTCTGTGGTGTCAATACTCCCACCGTGGCCCGATTTCAAGCTCTCGACTTGCCATCGCCGGCCGCAGAGCTGGGAGGAGATGTGTCTAATTGGTTCTCCTCGGCTGGTGGCCGCTGACTCCCGCAGCCACCTTCAAATGCAAACCTGGAATGGGTTGATTGGGAAAGGAAAGGGGCTCAAGGGGGTGTCTTCATCAGCTGTCAGAGGGCCAAGTCTGTGCCTTGCACTGCGCGGACTCCGAAATGCCAAAACACACTGGCTCCCCTCTCAACTCTGTTCCCAGGAGAAGCAGTGAGAAGAACCCAGAAACATTCCAGCAAAACCTCAGCTATTCCCCTCATCTAGAGAAGATTCCTGGCTTTTCTCTCTCTCTCTTCTGGCTTTTGAAGGATTCAGACGACAGACACCTGAGAGAAAAGACTCCCCATTCCAGAAGTTTCACTGTCATTTCTTTTCAAAGGTTATGCCTTCCCCCAGTCCAATATTTCATACTAAGAAAATGGGAATCAAGATTATTCCCCACTAAGGATGAACAGTGGAATGACAGAGAAATCACGGAGGAGGGAAACAGACTGGCCGTATCTACAGCAGATAGACGTACTTGCCTGTACCTGGCTGAGTCCTCCGCCTCAGCCCGAGATCGGATTTATCTCAGAGCCGCGTGCAGGGTTACTAGGAGCACGTCAGGTGCAAACCGCGAGGGCATGGCAGGTTCTGATCCCTCCTCACCGAGGAGCCAGCGCGACTCCCGACCGCGTTTGGCTTCCTCCTTGATCTTCTTGGACCGTCCCAGGCAGGTCAGTCCTGAGCCTCTGGCTTCAGGGCCTTTGTAGCTGGGCCCCCAGTCTTTGCTTATGTGCTGCGGCCGACCTCGTCATCGCTCCGCAAATACTCCCTCTTCCCTCCCCACTCCGGCCCCTCTGTATGTGCCACCCTCCCATCCCCCCACCCTGGCAGGGGCAGACTGGATTCCCCAGCCCTGCTTAATGTTAGTTTCAGCCAAGCGACTCACTTCAGTCAACGGAATACAAGTCACCAGGATACAATCGGAGGTTTTAAATGTGCTTCCTTGTTTCGGCCCGGCTTCCTGAGCCCTTCCATCGCCGTGAGAAGGACAAGCCTCTAGGTTGCTGTTGCTGCGTCCACGTGAGACCCCGGGATGAGAGATGCGTGAGGCTGACCTCAGTCCAACCCCCAGCCTAGAGCAGAGAAGCCACAACCATCCACGGGTGAGAAATGAGGGTTTGTGGTAAGCCACGGGGATTGGGGGGTCATTTGCGATGCAGCTGGGGGGGGCGCTAGTTACTACATCCATCCCGGGTTCTGTTTACATGCAGAGCCTCGATCAGCTTGTTAATACAGAAGACTTGGCTTTGCACCGCTGTGTGGGGTCGGAGAGCTTCTCGCCAAGCAACTTCCAAGCACACCAGTACGTCAAGGGTCACGGGTACCCTTGCCCACCCATGGCCACACACACGTGCCTTCCTGAAGCAGCAGTGGAGTCTGGTTTATTCTTCTGGTCTGACAACCGAATCATCTGCTAAGCACCTACTGTACACACCAGACCCCGGGCGGCGGGTCCCTGAAACCCATCTTCAAGAAGGTGACGGTGACACGTGAGAATGTGGGTACGAAAAAGAGATACCGTGCGCAGGTCCAAGTGAATGACACGATCCCGAGGGCAGGGAACTCAAGAGGGAAGCCACCCTCACTTTTAAGATTCAAGCGAGGAGCAGTGGGAACCAAGAAAGGTCTCCCCAAAAAGGAAGAGACTGAGATAAATCTGAAAGGAAGAGCTGGTCTCTGATGCAGGCTGCAGCCCATCGTTCCGGGCAGGCGACAACAAGTTCAAGTACGCCCATGGAAGGTGTGAGGGACACTGCACAGATCAGAGCAGTCCGGGGCGGAGGGGACGGTAAACTGAGTCAGCTCGCAGTCAAAGGACTCAGTATTCTCACTCCACCTGATACGAAAGGTCACTTATAGCTACAATAATCAAGGCACGGAAGAATGCAGAACCCCTAAAATAAACCCACGCTTTTACTGTGCAGTACATTTCCTTATTCTTATGTCAATGTCCTTGTCATTGCCAGTGAAGTCCACCTTACCCTCTTACAGATACATGCGATAAATACACTCCTATTTTCTTCCAGTTCTCTGCTTCCTGTTGTTGATATATTTCTGCTTTGGGGGTTTTTTTAGTTTGTTTGTTATTTTTTTTAAGATTTTATTCATTTATTTAGAGAGCAAGAGCACAAGTGTGAGTGTGAGTGGGGGGAGGGGCAGAGGGAGAGAGAACCTCAAGCAGAATCCCTGCTGAGCCCACAGCCCGATGCAGGGCTCGAACCCACGAACCTGAGATCATGACCTGAGCTGAAATCAAGAGTCAGACGCTTGGGGTGCTTGGGTGGCTCAGTCCGTTAAGCATCTGCGTTCAGCTCAGGTCATGATCCTAGGGTCCTGGGATCGAGCCCCACATCAGGCTCCCTGCTCAGCGGGGAGCCTGCTTCTCTCTCTCCCCCCTGCTTGTGCTCTCTCTATCAAATAAATAAATAAATAAGATCTTTAAAAAAAGAAAAAGAGTCAGACACTTAACCAACTGAGTCATCCTGGTGCCCTGTCTGCTTTGTTTTTATCGTTAAGTCTAACCCATGCAGAATTTTCGGGAAGGGGGGAAGGATAGGGTCTGGTGTGGGATACAAATCCAAATCTAAGTTGGTCCTCTATACCAATATATTGTACTCGTGGCATTTATTAAATAACGATTCCTTTCTCCTTTACTTGCTTGTTTTGGTTTGTCATGGATTAAGTTATCATGGTGTTTTACATCTCTTCTAGAATCGTTCCTATTCGGTGGATCAGTTCTCTGTTTTAGAGCCAATTACATAGGATCACAGCAGTATATTCACCCCTTGACATCTGTAGGGAATAAAGAAAAAAGGACTCAGGGCTCTATTTTGTGGGTAAGAAGAAGCATTAGCAATTTTCAAGCATAACAAAGCAGACTTCCTAGATTTTGGGTTAATCAGAGGGAGGTGTGTGAAATGGAGAAGGTCCTTCTGGAGGTCAGGAGACTGGGTAGCACTCTTAGATGATAAGGCCTCAACATAGGTAGAGACAAGGGGGAAAAGACACAAAGCCACATTTATAAAATCAGAATATGTTAGTGACACAAAATCTCCCAAAGCATGTGTACTCACAAATATTTATTCTACGAATGACAAAACCAAGGCCCGGAGAGGTGAAGTCACTTGCCCAGGACCACAGGGTGAGTTGGAGCAGAGCTCGGAACTGAGCCCAGGTGTGCCAAGTAGGAATGCGACAAGTAACAAAAGTCCTGGGACACCTGGCTGGCTTAGTCGGTAGAGCATGCGACTCTCGATCTCAGGGTTGTGGGTTCAAGTTCCACATTGGGTGTGGCACTTAAAAAAAAAATCCTACAAACAGTGGCTTGAGTAAGGGGTTTATTTTTCTCTTGTATAAGAAGTCCAGAGGAACACACAGAATCCAGGGCAGGGGCATCTACTTAAGTTATCACAGAACTCTATCTTCCTGCACGGCTGTCCACTGCTTGTGGGGGTTCATCCTCATGATCCCAAGATGGCTGCTGCACCTCCAGGCACAGCCTCTGTATTCCAGGCAGGAACAAAAGAAAACATGGATGAAAGGTCTCCTCTCTTCCGGGTTTTACCTGTTTGGGAAGGGAAACCCTTCCCAGAGATTGCTGCTTTACCACTCATTGGCCAGAACTGAGTCACATGGCCACCACTTGCTCTAAAGTAGCCTCGCAATTTGAGAATTTCACTGTCTAGCCTCCGTCGTAGAGAATGAGAAAGCAGAAGGGAGTTGGAATGGGTATGAGTGAGACTAACTAGGGTACTTGCCTGATAACCAGGTCTCTTATCTCCTGTTCCAGGCCTCTTGGTATTTTACACATAGGATGGGGCTGGCCATGCTGGGGTAGGGGGGTAAGGGGGCCACATTAGTTTATCTAGGCCAGAGCCAGGGAAGATGGCCACCTCTTTCTCAGATATTGATAAGGCTTCATGAGAGACTTGAGGCCCTGCAAGCTGCTCAAAAGAAGGGAGACAAAGTATCGATGTCTGGTGGACAAGGGGAAGGAAGGGATGTAATTCACGCCACAACAAACTAACAATTACCAGGCACTTACAACTACGTGCTAGGCACTGTCTCCAGACCCGGGCCTGGGAAGTGTCTTTAAAGCAGAATATAGAAGATCAGATTAAAGGAATGGATGAGAGTCAAGAAAATGTCCTTGGAATGAGGGCAAGAAAACAAAACAGAAATCCAAACGAAAGGAAGTTAATCTTGGGAGGACAGCTTAGGAGGGGTTTGAGAGCAAAGCGTGAAATCCTGAACAGTCTCCGCCAGAAAGCAAAGCAAACATTCTCCCGTAGCATCAACCATGATGAAGATGCCCCAGCATACCAGGTTTACTTCTGGATGGGTCCTTGGAAACATCCAGAGGCCAGAGAAATTAAACTAAAAGGATAACAAAGCTCTTTGGGCCAAGCGTCGTGGAAGGAGAGATCTGGGTTCCTGTCCTGGCTCTCTACCACCTGGATTTAACTTCTGGGAATCTGTCTGGGGACAGTGACCTCTACGTTTCCCCAGGGTGGCAGGTAAATCAAGTGACAGAAAACCCAGGTCAAAGTGATCTCAGCAAAGAAAAGGAATTTATTGGCACACACAACTGAAATATCCTGGGGCAGGGCTGGCTTCAGGTTCAGTGGGATCCAGGGGCTCAAACAATGAAGACTCTGTCACCTGGTTCCTCTCTGCCTTTACTGGCTCCATTCTCAGGCAGCCAGCCCAGGCTTATAGCTTTTTTGGTAACCCCAGTAGAAAGGGTGATTCTCTTTTCCACTAGAAACAGCAAGTTCTGAAACTGTTTCTCTGGGACACACTCAGGTCACATACCAACCTCTGAACCAATCAGTGTGGCCAGAGTGGGGTGAGGGGATAGATTCCAATGCCCCATTCATCCCACTTCTGCAGCCGGGAGGTGGAGTCAGACCCCTCCCGCAAAGCCCCTGGAAGCTGACAGTCAGACAGGAATGGTTTCCTCAAACACAGTGTGGGTTCTGGATCTAGAAGGAGAACCGAATGTTGGACAGGCAAAGCTAAAACTGTCTACCACAGTGGTTCTGGGGAGCTGCCAAAGAAGCCATAAACACCAAAACCTCCCAATCAATCAAAAACTGCCTTTTCTTTGTATCCAGTCTCGAGGATTAGAATCCCAGTCACTTCCAGCCTTGTCAAAGAAATTGTCAGAAAGTCTGAGCTGAAAAGGCCCTTTGAAATCATCTCTTCCCACACCAGGGCGCAGAGAGGGGAACAGGCCTGCCTAAGCCTATAGGGCTAGATCAGCCACAGAACAGACTAGAAAAGACCTAAAAAAATTCAGCCAAGCGTTCTTTCACTTCCTCCCGCAGCTTCTCTGGGAACAGCGCATAAACAACTAAGCAAAAGCCTGGAGAATGTCACCAGAAATGGGGACAGGTCTGGCCAGCCTACTGTGATAGCTCGGTGAGGAATTTCTTTAGGGGGAAAAAATCCTCTTGGGAGTGAAGGAGTCTAGGCTGCATAAAGGGCCAGGATGTCTGAGGCCCTCAGGCCCAGATCACAGACGGACGATGTGGCTAGAGGGGGGAGGTGGTGGCAAGGCACTTTTCCATGACAGGCTGATTTGGGCTGCAGAGGGCAGGTCCAGGGCTGAGGGACCCCTTAGGGACATCACATTACAGGCAGCAAGGAAAAAAAGTTGGCCGAAGGAACTGCAAGAAACCACACTACCTTCTTTCTTCTTGTTGGTTTTAAGTAAGCTCGAGGCCCACCGTGGGGCTCGAACTCACAACCCCGAGATCAAGAGTCCCATGCTCTACCGACTGAGCCCGCTGGGCGCCCACACACACCTTCTTTCTGATACCAACAGCCAGGTGTCTTACCAGCATCGCCTCCAAAGGCCTACCACAATGACCGGCTCCCCACAATGTGGTCCGTTTTCCCCGACTCCCCAAGAAGGTCAGGTATCCCCTTCATGTTTTCACCCAAGGGGAAAATATGGCCCCTCAACCTGGCTTCCCTTTGATCTTTCCCTTCCCTGCCAACCTCCAGGCCTGGCGGTACCATTGCTCAGAAACTGGGGGACACGCTTGGTAAGTTCACCCAGACAGCACAGCCATGTCAGGGAAGAAAGTTTTCCAAGGGATACGTCGCAATGCTGCCTTTTTCTCTTCTCGTCTTTTCTTATAGGAAGGACTCAAGTGGGAACACCAAATGGCTTCAGACCCCAAGGACTTTGAAAGGATTATCGTGATTACTTAAGCAAGGGTTTTCTGAAACTCCCAGCCAAGCGGGAGACAGAAAGAAACTTCTAAAGTTGTACCTTTCAGCGACTGGTTAGATAAGTAAGGGGCCTGAGCAAACAGACAAACCGTGAACATTTCTTCCATTAACTCTTTCAAGGTCTAGAAAACACACGCTGGAGGACTTTCTATGTCCCATAGGGCCCTGGTACTCTAGAATTTACCAAGACAAGCCTTCATTCCTTAAATAAAAGTTCATGAACCAATCAATCCCTTTTCCACCTGCTTTTACTAATCTTAGGCCCCCCAAAATAGTCAGGCCATCTCTTATTTCCAGGTTAAAAGCAGCCTTAGGGAGAAAAGCCCTCATTTCTTTGTGGTGGGGGAGGGGATGATTCAGCAGGGAGTTCTATGTTAGGTCCCAGAAGCACCCCACTTTGCCTTGCCCCCTTCTCGGCTGCTGCAGGGCTATGTAAAGACTGCCCCAGAGGCTTCACATGGGGTGCTCATGAGAGGCACCCTGCCTGCCAGTCACCCTGGAGACAGAACCGGATGGAAGGCTTGCCTGGTAGCTACTTTCGCACAGCCTCCCAAGATTCCTCGCCTGCGTATGAGGAGCACCTGAGAGGTAAGCTTCAAAGCCACAGACATCATCAAGAGCTTTTGCTGGAAAAAAAGGAAAATGCAGGAGACGAATGTCCCCAGCTCAGCAGGACTGAAGTGAGGGTGGCGGCTGGCCTTTGCCCAGGCAATGATGTCACAGAGCCAGACGCCCCAATGTCCGAGCATAAAAGCAGGGACTCTCTGCTTTCAATTTCCCCTTGAATTTGCAAAAAGAAAACGAAAAAAAACGAAAAACAGAAAACAAAGAGTGAGCCCTATCTGTGTAAACCCCAGGGTTCAGAGTCCCGAGTCCTGCGCATGGCTTGGGGCGGGGGGACCCTGGCTGCTTCACGGTATGGGTTTTATGTCAGGGCAGACCTTGCGCCTATGAAGAAAAATGGATTAAGAAATTTTAAAAAATAGGGGCGCCTGGGTGGCACAGCGGTTAAGCGTCTGCCTTCGGCTCAGGGCGTGATCCCGGCGTTACCGGATCTAGCCCCACGTCAGGCTCCTCCACTATGAGCCTGCTTCTTCCTCTCCCACTCCCCTTGCTTGTGTTCCCTCCTCGCTGGCTGTCTCTATCTCTGTCAAATAAATAAATAATCTTTAAAAAAAAAAAAAGAAATTTTAAAAAATAGGTGCTTTTGAATTCTGGTAACCCCTACACTGCAGGAGCGCACGAGGACCGGAAGGAGCTCTAAGTGTCCGGGAAAGTGGCAAACTTTGTGGGCCTTGCCAATTCCTGACTCGGGAAAGTGGGGGGCGGGGGGAGAGAGTTCCATCCACCCGTGTTCAGGCTTCCTGGGAATGGGCCCACCCAAAGCCAGCCCACGGTCTGGGCCTCCCCAGACCACGCTGCACCGAGGCCTCCCTTCTAGCCTGCCAGAGCCGAGAGGGATCTCGAGTTCCAACGCCCGGAGCCCCCAGAACCCACCCCCCGCCCCCGCGCCATTTCCAGGCCTACGGGCGAGGGGGGGTCAATGTCGTTCAAGTAATTTCTCTGCGAACACAAGATGGCAGCCTTAAATAAATGCAACCCTGCGCAGCTTTTAATCTTACACATCATTAAATTCCTAATTTACACATTATGTTTTCGTGGGCCAACCCATAACTCATTAGTGTTGAACTCACGAGGTATAAAGACCAACGCACGACGGGCGCCGGGGCGCCGTCACCTGCCTGGGTTAACAGTTCCCGCGGCGGGGGCAGGGGGGAAGGCGCGAGAGGGCCGCGGGGGCGCCCACGGGGCCGAAGCTGGGGCGCGGGCGAGCCCGGGCTGCCAGGCCCCGCGCTACAGGCCGCGCTCCAAACTCTGCCGCCGAGAAGGTGCCGGGCCGGCTCCCTCCCTCCTCTCCTGGGTCTCGTGAGCGCGCACACACGCGCGCACACGCGCTCGCACACTCGCACACTCGCACACTCGCACACCCGGGTGGCCGCGCAGGGCTCCGAGCGGCGCAGGCCTCCTTGGCAGACATCTTCCTGTGGGAGGATTTCAAACGAGCCGTGAAAGCCAGAAACTACACGGGTTACAAACTCCGGAATCCCCGGCCGGCCCGGGCCCCCTTCCCACCTCCGACGCGGCCCCTCGGCTCCGCGCGGGGCCAGGAACCCTCCAAAGGGCAAGACGCTCCCCCCGACGGCGCGGGAGATCCGGGGGGCGCAGGGACTGCCCAAAGTGCCGTCTCCCTCCCGACCGGGGGGGCCGGCGGCCCAGTGCGGCGCGGTCCAGCTCGGTCCCGTCCGGCTGGGGTGGCCCGGGGCGACCCGAAGCCGGGGATGGGGAGGAGGGCCGGCCGCCGCTCTCCAGGGCACAACGTCACCGGGGCCGCAGCTGACTGCCCCAGGCCCCGGGCGAGGCGCACCACGAGGCCGAGGGAGGCTGGTGCCTGGAAGGGCCTGGGGGCCAAAGGAATTGGCCTCCGCGCTCGGGCGAGGCCCCAGGCGGGAGGGGCGAGGCCCCAGGCGGGAGCGCCGAGGCCCGCTGTCCGGGCGGCCAGGGCTGGGAGCGGCCTCGGCCCGCGCGGAGTCGGCCGGACCCTCGAGGTGCCGCGCGCCCTCCCAGCCAAAAGCCAGCTCCGCGCCGCGGCAGAGTGGGAGGGAGGAGGCCGGGCGCGCGCCCCGTCCTCGCCGCCCGCGGTCACAGGGGCAATTACACTCCTCGCTGCAGACGGTTACCAGCTCGCCCGCGCATCCCTCTCCCCCCTCCGCTCCTCTCTCCTCCCCTCCCCTCCTCCGCGGAACTGCTGGCTCCATCTTAACCAGCGCGCCCGGAAAGGCCGGCCGAGGCCAACTGCCTCTGGGGACCTCCCGAGGCTTCTCGCGCGCGGCGCGCCCCCCGGGTCGCCCGGGCGAGCCCCACACACCCCGCAACGCGTCCCACGAGCGCCACAGCCCCGGAAGCTGCTGTTGCGGTCCCGAAGGGGCGACAGGGGCCGTCTCCACGCGCTGCAAGACCCCTGCAGCCCCGCTTTGGCCCGCAGTCCTGCCCCCGGCCAGGGCAGCCACCCTGACGCCCCAAATCCCAAGCTCGCCTCCGTTTTCCAGGCCTCTCCCGGGCCCAGCCGGTGTGCTTTCCAAGTGCCAAGTGGACGCCTAGACCGCTTGCCTGAAACCTCCGAGGCCTTTGCGTTACTAGGCATCGTCTGCGGCACGCAAACCGCGCCCCCCACCCCGCTGTGGTTTTATACTATTCCGGAAGGTGTCTTTGAAGCTGTGAAGGAAAACTCAGGTTTGGGATTAAAAGGGCTTCATTTCCAACCAACTGTGTGATCTGAGGCAAATTTCTTAACCTCGGTTTCCTTATCTGCAAAATGGGAGAAATGCTGCCCAGATAAATGCGTGGCCATGAGGTTTCAAGAAGATAGATGTATACGGAAACTGCCTGGCACAAAATCCCGGTGGGTAGCATTATGATTACCAGATGGCTAGAACCGTGGCGGCACTAAAACCGAGGTGGCCCCCCTTCCGACCAGGAGTGAACCCCTGGGGAGGCCAGGGCCACCTCACACAAATCGAGGTGGGCGCAAGCCACCAGCTAGGCCTGAAGGGAGGACAGAGGAGTAGAGGGGCATTGGAAGGAGAGAGTCACTCAGCCTTCTGCCTTTGCAAATGAATAGGGCTCTGTCTACGGCTTCCGCCATTCCCGCGCCAGGTCTGCGACGCCTAAGGCTTAAACCTGGCGCGGCGGTAAATTTAGCCTGAAGGCATCGCCTCCTAAGGGGCGGGGATGTCTCCTTGGAGGAAGGAAAAAGAACTGGGTAAGAAAATGGAGTTGCCTCTAGGAAGAGGAATCGGGGAGAGGACACATTCAGGGCCGCTGGCAGTCCGCTGGCAAAAAGAAATCGGACGCAAAAAAAAAAAAAAAGGCTCCCCAGAAATTGGGCCACCGTGGGAGCCGCGAGACAGACTTCCCATCTGGGAAGGGCTGCCTACGGGTAATTGGGTTTGCTCGAGTTGCCTCTATAATTAATAAGTGATTTGACTTGGAGATTGGAAATAGTCGTTGAAAGGAAGCCGCGGGCGTAGGGGTGCGAGGCCCGCGAGCCTCCCTCCGAAATCCAGTGACCGCGGAGGAGGACGGTTTAAGGAACACGAGGAATGTGATAATATTGGCATCTAACCTTCTAGTGTTTGAGTAATTCGTTGCTTAGCTACTTTGGATAGGCCATTATTTTGCAAACTGGAAACATTTGCAAGTGGTGATATTTTGCTCCTGCCTGACGCAGGGGCTGCAAACCTACCCCGGGTCTGCTGAACTCTTCGAAATATATATGCATAAATTGTTCCTAATGAGACCATCTGTTTTTTATGGCCCCTCTGGAAGCAGGAGGAACCCGAAGACTGCTCTGTCTTGCAGAAATCCGTGGCCAGGCAGGCCCGGGAAATAAATAGGGAAGATTAGAAGGGTGTGCGTGATTTAACAGTATGCACACAGGGGGTTCGGTGGTCCAAATGCATGCTCGGGGTCCCAGGGGTGCGGAGCACATAGGGTAACTCTGGGCTGCGTGGAGCTTGGGGCTTCCGGCCAGCGGGCCTCCTAGAAGGCCCAGGGACTATGCGGGTTTTCACAGCACACACGGACCTCGCTTTTGCATGCCTGGAACGTCACCAGAGCCACCACGCGAAACCGCAAACCTGCCGCCGCTCTGGGACGCCCAGGACACGTACCGGGCGGTGGGTGCCCCCCCCACGGGCGTCGCCCACTACTCAGAGCCTTCCCCTCTTCCCCTGCGGAGGTGAAAGGAGCCAAGCCTGGGTCACGGAGCCCGAGAACGCGCCTCACTCCACCCCACCTCCCGGCCAAGGCGAGGGGCTCACCCTAGGCCTGTCCCAGAGGCTGAGCTTTCTGCCCGACGCGCGTCTGGCAGGCCAAGCGGCGCGACCTGAACCTGCACCAAGGGTGGCAGGGCAAACACTTTTCACATTACCCGTTGGCTGTTAATTGGGCAGTGCAAAAGACGCCGAGCCTACCCCTTTGTGGCTGAGGGCGGGGGGG
>NW_024423319.1:90311228-90333546 GCF_017311325.1 Ursus maritimus | reverse complement strand
CACAAATCGAGGTGGGCGCAAGCCACCAGCTAGGCCTGAAGGGAGGACAGAGGAGTAGAGGGGCATTGGAAGGAGAGAGTCACTCAGCCTTCTGCCTTTGCAAATGAATAGGGCTCTGTCTACGGCTTCCGCCATTCCCGCGCCAGGTCTGCGACGCCTAAGGCTTAAACCTGGCGCGGCGGTAAATTTAGCCTGAAGGCATCGCCTCCTAAGGGGCGGGGATGTCTCCTTGGAGGAAGGAAAAAGAACTGGGTAAGAAAATGGAGTTGCCTCTAGGAAGAGGAATCGGGGAGAGGACACATTCAGGGCCGCTGGCAGTCCGCTGGCAAAAAGAAATCGGACGCAAAAAAAAAAAAAAAGGCTCCCCAGAAATTGGGCCACCGTGGGAGCCGCGAGACAGACTTCCCATCTGGGAAGGGCTGCCTACGGGTAATTGGGTTTGCTCGAGTTGCCTCTATAATTAATAAGTGATTTGACTTGGAGATTGGAAATAGTCGTTGAAAGGAAGCCGCGGGCGTAGGGGTGCGAGGCCCGCGAGCCTCCCTCCGAAATCCAGTGACCGCGGAGGAGGACGGTTTAAGGAACACGAGGAATGTGATAATATTGGCATCTAACCTTCTAGTGTTTGAGTAATTCGTTGCTTAGCTACTTTGGATAGGCCATTATTTTGCAAACTGGAAACATTTGCAAGTGGTGATATTTTGCTCCTGCCTGACGCAGGGGCTGCAAACCTACCCCGGGTCTGCTGAACTCTTCGAAATATATATGCATAAATTGTTCCTAATGAGACCATCTGTTTTTTATGGCCCCTCTGGAAGCAGGAGGAACCCGAAGACTGCTCTGTCTTGCAGAAATCCGTGGCCAGGCAGGCCCGGGAAATAAATAGGGAAGATTAGAAGGGTGTGCGTGATTTAACAGTATGCACACAGGGGGTTCGGTGGTCCAAATGCATGCTCGGGGTCCCAGGGGTGCGGAGCACATAGGGTAACTCTGGGCTGCGTGGAGCTTGGGGCTTCCGGCCAGCGGGCCTCCTAGAAGGCCCAGGGACTATGCGGGTTTTCACAGCACACACGGACCTCGCTTTTGCATGCCTGGAACGTCACCAGAGCCACCACGCGAAACCGCAAACCTGCCGCCGCTCTGGGACGCCCAGGACACGTACCGGGCGGTGGGTGCCCCCCCCACGGGCGTCGCCCACTACTCAGAGCCTTCCCCTCTTCCCCTGCGGAGGTGAAAGGAGCCAAGCCTGGGTCACGGAGCCCGAGAACGCGCCTCACTCCACCCCACCTCCCGGCCAAGGCGAGGGGCTCACCCTAGGCCTGTCCCAGAGGCTGAGCTTTCTGCCCGACGCGCGTCTGGCAGGCCAAGCGGCGCGACCTGAACCTGCACCAAGGGTGGCAGGGCAAACACTTTTCACATTACCCGTTGGCTGTTAATTGGGCAGTGCAAAAGACGCCGAGCCTACCCCTTTGTGGCTGAGGGCGGGGGGGGTCAAGAGTGGGCAGTGGGGGCTGCTTAATAATAGAGGGGCTGCCCTGGGGAGCCTCAGATATCGGTAACCCCCATGATTAATTCATAACTCTCCACTGCGCCTGGCACCGTCTCTGGTCTTTAATCGGTTCTGAATGTCAGCGAGGCTTCCCCGACAGGCTGAGCGCAGCCTTTTGAATGTGTTGAAAGTCGCTGCGCGCACACCAGGAGACAAAGTTGCCATCTGCTCCGGGGACCACGGCAACTGGGCGCCGGGAGGGGCCTTCCCGCGGCTCCCGCTGCCCCGGGCGGCCTCCTCCTCCCCGCCGGCCCCAAACCTGCCCCGGAGCCAACACTGGCCCCCGCAACATCCCCGCCCCCAGCCCCGGGCGCACGCCGGGTGGAAACTTCGGCTCGCGGCGAAGTGGAGCGCTGCGCAGGGGCGCGCAGGGAACCTCGCCGTCACCCAGCCCCAGGCCTAGGCTAATGAGATTATGGACCAGGGTTGTTTGTGTGCGCGGACGTGGGGGCGGGTGCGGATAAAGTCTGGAGACGGGGATGAGTTAGGGGAGAAGCAGCCCCGGGAGAACAAAGCTCCGGGCCGTCGGTCTCCAAAGAGTCGCCGAAGTGACCGCCACAGGCTCGTGCACAGGCGGAAGCGGGGGGAGGGAGAGAGGTCGGGCCTGAAGCGCCCTCGCGGGTTTGGAGAACGCGGAGGGGGCACGGGGGGGGGTGGGGAAAGTCGGAACCTGCAGCTAAATGTTTGGCCCTTGGGCTAGTTTTTAAGGAAATGGATCTCAGGAAGGGGAGGAGGCACACCGCGCCGCGGGGAGGTAGGCGGGAGAAGCCGTGGTCCCCCCACCCCATCACCCCAACCCCCAGCCAGCAGAGGGTGTGTGCGGCGACCGACCACCCCGCTCTGGACCAGAAGGGGGACGGAGCCGTCTGACCGCCGCGGGCCTGTGCTTCCACACTCCCCAGCTCCGCGCGTCGCCTGTCCCCGAGCGCCTCGCCTCCCAACTGTAATTCCACACTCCCGCGAGCGCTGGGGCTGCGGAATCGTTTGAGGGAGTTGGAACTGCATCAGATGAGCACGCCGGGGAGGTGAGAGGCCGGAGGAGAAGCTAGTCGAACACTGGGTTGTGGCGCCGTCGCCTCTCCCGCAACACACACATTAATCCCCTCTCCTTCCAGCCGCCACCTCCCCCACCCTCTCAATTCTTCAAGGTTTGCAGCCCAGTCCTGTCATATGGTTTTGTTTCTGTGCTGCTGCTTTTTTTCAGACACGAAAATTGGACACGTGGAGAATTAGCCCGGCTGGAGAAGCGCTGGGTGCAGACTTAAACAATGGTTTCCAGCAGCGAAGCTAAAGGGAGCACCTCCCCACTTCACCCCCCATGGCAGCAGCCTCAGCGCGCGATGGGAACACCCCATCATTGCCCACCCCTCCCTCAGAGACTAGGAAAGGTCCAGCGTGGGTTGCCCCTTCCCGAGACACACACCCCTAGGTGCCCCTGGACCAGCATGCTGGCTCTGAGATCATTGTCCCTGGGGTCTTTGGGGACTTTACCATAAAAGGGCCTATTTTCCCTGGGAAGGTGGTTCATGAAGACAGCCACCCCAAATATTCATAGTTTAAAGACCCAATCAGGCTCCAGGCTCTCCATCCTTTGAAGTGATTCTTGTCTCTTCCTAAGGGCTGCTTGAGCGGGCCCTCATCGGATAGAGCACAGTCTCAGGTGGCTGGGCCTCAAGAGCAGCTTCTTTTGCCCATTGTCTTCTCCAGAGGCCCCATCCTCCACTGCAGCCCCAACCTTGGCCCCCAGCTTCTGTGAGCCCCTCCCCCACACACACACCGCTCCACTGGCAGCAGCCACAGCCCCCACCCCCAAGCAGCTCCACTCGCTGAGCGCCAGTGCCCCTCGCCGGGCACGCACACCCGGCACAGCAGCTCTCTGCCTCCCGGAGCTTGTTTCCTCTCACAGGCTCCTGTCAGAGCCGCTGGGGCTGTGGCGACTCTGCCGGCGGCTCCCTGCACAACCCTGGGTCTTCCCGCAGCACAGGCGGCAAGCTGTGAATCTGCCTTCTCTTCCCGTCCTGCAAAGGTCAAGCCATCTCCTCTCGCCTGGCCATGGTTCACTTCTGGCCTGGGGAGCTGGCACACTGCAGCTTGGTTATTGGGATGGGGTGGGTAGCCATGCAGGGGAGAAGTCACCCCACCCCCAAGCCTGAGGGCAGGGACCAAGGGATGTTGAGATTCAGAAAGGGAAACACTGCAGACGGACCCCAGAAAGCCATTGAGGATTTGCAGCCGCCGGAGACTGAATGGAAAGAAACACAGGCCAAGGCTGCAGGCCTTTCTGAACCCCCAGGAGCTGCCCTAGGGGAAGGCCGGGAGAAGGGGCCCCAGTGTCTCCACTGTGTCCCGTGCAGTTCCAAGGGTCAGGTTGCTCGCAGAAGTCCAAGGGGAACAAACAGGCTAGGACTTACAATTCAGAGGCGACGGGAGAGCAAGTCAGCTGCGCCCCCCCCCCAAGAGACCCCAGAGAGGCCTTTCTTCCACCCCATCTCCAGAGAGGCTACCGAGCTCTGCAAGCAGCCAGAAGACTACATCTCGATGTGGAGAGAAATGAGAGGAAACGCCATTAAATTTGCTTCCTCTAAAGAGCGCTACCCCCAGTTCTCTCTGAACTGTACCTAAAAAGTCAGGAGAGAGAACTCGTTAACTTTTGTTTGGTTTAACATTGCCAGCTTCAAGTCAACCCTGGGCCCCCCGAAGGTTTTGTAAAATATTTAATCTAGCTCAGACAATTTCCTGCAGTCCCTAACCGGACCACCCCACTTATTGAACCGATGCCAGAAAGCAGGCTTGACTGCAGCCTGGCGACCGGGGGCCTTCCAGCGGCCTGGCGGCAGGTACCCTGCCCTCAGGAGTCTGGACAAGGCCCGTCCCAGAATGCAGAGAGACCAGGATCTGGGTCACCCGGAGGTCCAAACCCGGACGGAAGCAGCCCAGGAAATGAAGTTAAAGACGCTTGCTTTCCTCACTAAGCTGGTCTTGTCTGTGTGACCTGCTGGCCGTGGCCCTCCCTGAAGGTCTGTGCAATGGGCCTGCGGATGTCTCACCTTTTCTGGGATGCTGTGCATTTTGAAAAGCAGCACTCTCGGAGGGGGTGACCCAGTGTGTGCGCCCCAGCGCCCTCTACTCCCATCCGTTCCCCGTTTCCCTCCAAAGCATCTCACTAGGGAACCTAGCCAGCGGGAGGGGGATCCTTCCACTGCGCTGAGCCTCAGCCCCTTCCAAACGTGAGGCTCACGGGGAGAACTCCTGCTCTGCCCAGTTTCCATTCCCGCTTTCCAGAATAACGAGCCGAAAACATGTGTACTGTAAATAAAGCCTGTCTAAATAAAGCACTCGGGTAAAGGCTGCCGAGAAAACACTCGGCATCGCTCTGTGCTCACAGCGTGAGTCAGCTTCCCAGCTCCCGGGGAACAATGGGGACCTTGCCAAGGGTCCCCTTCTGTCAATCCCCGAAGGCCCCCAAGCCTGTGGAGGCGGCAGAGACGCCGACCTATGGGGACCTTCGACCTGGAGATTCGGGAGGGGGAGGGGAGCTCCCGACGGCGCGAGGTTGGGGTCCAGCCCCAGCGTTAGCGCCGCCAGGAATCCGTCTACCCGCAGCTGCCGCGGAGGGGTCGAGGGTTAAGCAAACACGCGGCAGAAGAGCCAGCCTGGGGTGCAGTGAGGCTGCGGCCCTCGCGCCGCAGACATCGGAGAGGAGGCGACGCTGGGGGCGCTCGCTACGGAGCCTCCCGCAGGCAAAGCGCCCCCTCCTCATTCCCAAGCCAGGCCCTCGCCCACTCGGCTGGCCGCTTCTCTCCGCAGCCTCCCACGCCTCTGCGGAAGCGAACGCAGCCGCCGCCGGAGCCACCCCACTGCTTCTGCAGTCCCTATAGGGCCCGACGCGTACGCCAGCCGCCCCACACACGTGTGCTGGGGACTCGAGGAGGCCCGGCCCACGGTGCGCGCGCCAAGGCCGAGTGAAACGGCGTCCCTTTGAGGGAGGACCGTGCTGGGACTCGCGGCGGCCTCCGCGCTCCGCTTTCTGTCCTGCGGGCTTCCGCGCGAAGCTGCGCACCCCTCCCCCAGTAGGGTTCCGACTGGAGCGGCGGCCTCTGCTCCGGCGTGGGCCGGTGGTTTCCCCAGGCCCGGTGACCTTGAGGGTCAGCGATCCACCCCGCAGGCCCGCGGTTTCCGGAGTCGTGCGGCCAGCCCTTCCTCCCCGCCTCTCCGGCCAAGGCCGCCCAGCCTCGTCGCGCTCGGCCGGCCGGCTCCCGACCCGGGGCGGGGGCGCGGGGGTGAAAGCACCGAGGGCCTCACCCACGTCCTGCGGACACGCGCCCCGCCGGGGCCGCCGTTGGCGCTCCAGCAGCCTGAAATTGCCAAATCGTCCCTGGGCAAGGTTGAAGGCGAGGCTTTGGGAAGAAGGCGAGGAAAACAAGTGAAACGGGAGGGGCGGGGTGGGGTGACGGCTCATAAATCACCCAGCCCCACCCTCGGGCCTCACAGCAGAGGCGCCCCAGCCCCGCGGGGGATGGAGGGTCACTCGGCCACTCCTGGCCGACCTCTGAGCTCTCCCAGAGCCAGCGCCCTACCCTGAGCTCAGGCCGCGCTAGGACCAGCTCCCGGCCCGGATCGTAAACCACCCGCCCGATTCGGCGGGAAGCCGCCCTTGGACTCGGCGCGCATCCGCCCAAGGGGAAGTTTATTTATAGCTTGTAAACGTAAAGGAAACCAGACCGCGCTGGCTCGCCGCGCTCCGGCTCCTACGCTCCCCACCTGCCCACCAGGGAGGGCGCGGCGGGAGGCGAAGGGGGTGCCTTCTCTCTCCCGCCCCCCCAGCCCCGCTCCGCTCGCGGGGGAGAACAGGGTAGGATCCTAAGGGACTGGCAAGCCTTAAATTTCTCTCGGAGGTGCCTATCGGTGCCGTGAAAGCCAGAGAGGGCGGAGGACAGGGCCCAGGCACCGGCGTGGTGAGGGTAGGGGCGGCCGAGCTGTCCCAGTTGGCAAGCTCCAGCCGGCAGAGCGGGCAGTGCGGCGCGGGATTCCGCAGCTCCCGCTCCGGGCCAGGGGAAGTCCTGGAGAGCCCGAGATGGGGGCGCTCCGGGAGCCTTTCCTTGGAAGGCGGGATGCTTCCCCTGTTCCTCCCGAGCACGTGTCCTCAGCAGAGCCGGCAAGCGCTGCGCGCCTGGGGCTGCGATCCGAGGGTGACAGCGGCTGTGAGCGCCCCTCCCCAATCCCCACACCCGCCGCCGCCGCTTCTCCTGGGGAGCTCGAGGCTCTGGGGTGCGCTCGGGGCAGGCCCGGGTAGACGGAGAAAAGGAAAAGTGCCGGGGAGTAGATGAGGGAGAGAAGACATTAAAAGGCCCAGCCCTGAATAGACAAGCAACCCCCCCCCCCCGCCGCTCGCCGCCTCCCACCCCGGCCCCAGCGGCCTCTCCCAGTCCCGGCAGAGCGCACCCACCCCCGGCCTCGGCCCGGGGGAATTCGTGTGTCTGTGTGTGCGTGCGCGCGCGCGCGCGCGCCGGGCGGGCAGTTGCGAAACGGGCTCTTGGCTGCAGCGCGGCATAATGGAGGTGGCTGGAACAATGCGCGCTTTGTGCGCGCGGGGAGTTGTTTTCCACCCACCTCGCCCCCCTCGCTCGGGCCGTATGGCACTTTAATCCCCGCCACGGCTCGGCACAAATGCACTTGTGTCCTGCGGGTCACCGGGGGCCGTGCGGCTGGAACCGACCCCCTCCACCCGAGGACCCCACCGCCGGCTGCCCCATCTCCCTTCCTGAGCTCCCACCACCGCCACAATTCCGGGCGTAGCTTGGTCAGCGGGCTTGGAAGCTTCCGGGCCCGCGGGCCACTTTTCTTTTCCGTGGAGACGGCGCGTTCCACCAACCCCCCCCCTTCCTTCGCGAGCTCACACAAACACACACTCGGGCCGACTGGAGGCCTCACACTCGCCGCCCTCCCTCTCCTCGCCTCCATCCCGCCCCCGCCCCGTGCTCCGGACTCCTGCGAACAATAGTAAATGTCAACAGATTCCGCGCGGCGAGTGTCTGACTCGGCCGAGATAAGGGTGCGCGGTTGGCCCCGCGCTCCCCGCCGCCGCGGGGGGAGCCCGCCCTGACCCCGGCAGGAAAGAGCCGGCTGTGACGAAAGCCATGCCCGAGTTGGGGGCGGATAGGAGGGGAGGCCACCAGTCCCGGCCGGGTGGGGGAGTCTCGCAGGGAGACCAGGCCCTGCCCCGCCCCCACCCCGCTGAACCAGGGGCTGATCGGGGGGTCGATGGGCACGGGGTAAAGCGGCCGGGTCTCCGAGGCGCTCGGGCCTGCTTTCGGCTCAAAATTGCAGTGCCCCGCGGACGCCGGAAAAACGGCAGTTTTCGCCCTCCTGGGAGCCGGCACCCGAAAGACGCGAAAGATTCGAGCGCTTGTCTCCGGAAACTCATTAAAATATTTTTTTTAAGCGCGCACACACTTTCGCAGGTCGTCCTCTTCGGTCGTCCGCAGCCCACCACCCAACCGAGTTAAAATTCGCAAATTGATTCTCACGCGTCGGTATTAATGGGTTGTTCCTCTTAAATTGTTGCCAACTTTGCTAATGGATTATTATTTAAATGATTTCTTTTTTATAAAGTACGTGTTGTTTTATAGATGCGTATTTACTTAAAGAAATCAACTGCATCTATTAACATATTAAAGAGAGAATAAAGCATCGGGGCCGGTGTAATGTACTGTTCAGCCTTACTTTGGGTGCTCGCGAAGATAGGAAAATCTTATTTGTTTAATAATAAGTCACTCATGAATATGCAAATGCCATCGGTGCCGTACCTCACTTCTGTCACTATTAATGAGTTGCAAATTAATGTGACAACAAAAGGAAAATCTATTTAGTGGAGGAACTCGGGTTCCTACCTGGGGAGATCACAAGCCGGCCTGGAACCTGGGTCTCGGGGAAAGAGAGGAGCCGGCATGGACGCTTCCCCACCCAGTCTCTTCCTGGAGTTTCCACTATTGTTTGGTCTCAGGGACCTGCTTTGTCAGGAGCCCCTTAAAATTCCTGCCCCAGGCCCGAGGAAGAAAGGCTGCTCCAGGGTAATTAGGGCCAAGTGTGATTAATGGAAATGAGCCCACAGTTTGAAGTAAAGCAGTTGGCGGAGCAGATTCTGGAGGGGGGGGTCTCCCCCGCCCGGCTTAAAGATTCCCCAAAGCCTTTTTGGCTTCAGTTGCTCTGGGCAGTTAGGACTGTGAGTACCAAATCAGGCCTCGCAGGCCTGACCACAGCTATTAGACAGCACCCTATGTGCCTGCCCACGGGGACCTGAAGAGCAGATCAGCTCATTTTCCTGCCGACCGACTTCCCAGAGGTTACAGACTGCAGTCTGGTTGTCTTCCATTTGAGCCTTGGCTGCCTTCTGGCCCGCACATCATAGCCTGTTTTTATTTCATCGATGGATGCTGGAGAGAATGTTTCTAATCCAGTTAAGTTTGGAGATGTCTCGGAGAAAAAAAAATAAACGTGGAGCTGCCCAGAGCTGTAGGCTGAGAGTTCAGGTGCCTGGGTAGTATTTCAAGAAGCCTTTTGACTAAGGGAACCTTCTGGGGAGATGCAAATATTCTGTGTCTTAACCTGATGGATGGCTACGCGGTTATATACAAATGTAAAAATTCATCAGGCTGTACACGGAGGATTTGTACACTTTACTATGTGTGAGTTATATCTTGTTTTGGTTCTCTGTTACTGTGTAAAGCCACCTCAAAGCTTAGCGGTGTAAACAATAATCATCATTTATTTTGCCCAAGAACCTGCAGTCTGGGCAGGGCTCGGCAGAGGCAGCTCACCTCTGCACCCCGCTGTGTCAGCTGGGGGCGGCTCCACTGGAACCCCAGGATCCCTTTTCAAGATGGCTCCCACTCATGCTTGGCAAGTCGGCGCTGGCTCTCCTTCTCCTCTGTGTGGGCCTCTCCAAAGATCACTTGGGCCTCCTCACAGCGTGGTGGCTGGTTGCCAAGAGCACCCAAGACAGAGGGGAAATGGAAGCTGCCAGTTACTTAAGGCCCGGAGCCTGGAAGCTAGCAGTGTTCATTCTGCCATAGTCTGTGGGCCCAGCAAGCGCAGAGCCCGGATTCCAGGGGGAGAAGATGTCCGCCCCTCCCTCTTATCTCTCAATGGGGAGATGAGTCAAAGAATCTCGGAGCTCTGTTTTAAAACTGACACCTAACTCGTTTTAAACGAAAATAAAACATGTGCCTTCCTCTTTGGCCTCACGTCTCACTCCACCTGGGCCTTCTTGGGCATCTTCTCCCCCCTCCCCTCCATCAACGGGAATCACTGGATAGCCCGGTAAGCTTGCGTGCGTGAGGACAGAAGAGCCCACTTACATTTGGGTTTTAAATGGCTCTTGATCTGTTAGAGTTCCGGATTGTAAAATCTAGACTTTCACAAGTCTCTCACTTCCGTTTATTAACCTTGTTTTTATTAAAAAATGAAATGAAAGCAATCATGTTCAGAGCGGTCTTTGATAAAAGCTTGATCAAGGCACGTTGGGTAAATAAGGTAAAATATTCTTTTTGTTTTCAGACTAAATGTTCTTAAACTGTTCCACCCATACAACTTTAGCTAGTTTTCCCTAAACATTTTATTGTATTTTATATTTTTAAAGTAATCTCTACACCCAACGTGGGGCTCGAACTGACGACCCGGAGATCAAGAGTCACATGCTCCACTGACTGAGCCGGCCAGGCGCCCCTCCTCAACATTTTGGACTGCAATATACACATATATACACATGGAGATATATATATATATGTATATTTCATGTTTATCTTCTTTTCAAGCATTCAAGGGAACGCTTGAATGGACAAACTTACGACCCTAATAAGCAAAACCTCCCCGAGGACTCAAACATTTGTAAATCAAATCAATTAAATTTGTAAATATAGTGAAGCTCCAGTTGTCCTGAACAATTGCCACTCTGCTTTCCAAGTCAAATCTTAATTCCTTTTACCTGAAACCTGCAAGCTTAAAGTCTGTTCTACAATTTCAAGTCGGAATCCTAAGGCTCGTCCATCAGATTCTTCACTAACCCCCGAGTTTTCGCAAGCATTCCACATCGAATGGCATAGGCAGACTGTTCCTGGACGTAACAACCACGTATCACTACAGTGTGCGGGATAGGTTTCACTTTCACGTTCAATTCGCAACCTTCCCAAGGTTAAGAGGACCCCCTCCGAGGAGCGTGTTTTGCCTTCTTGAGGGAGTGGAGGTTACTTGGCGTAAGGGACAAATTTAAGGGTTTGGAACAATCAGGAGATTACTGGCTATTCTTTCATTGGAATGTTGGAGCCTGAGGGGGGTGGGTGGGGTTGTCTGAACCTACTGCGACAGGACCCTTTGTCTTTCACTAGGCTATTTTACAACTCAAGAGGGCACCGATACCTACTGGCACTGTGAATACTTCCGGCCTGCAAACAAGCTAAGAAACTTCGATCTGCCAGAGGCACGACCTCCACCCCCCACCCCAAAAGCCGGTTTTGCATTCATTTGCAAATGTATTTCAATATTCCCTACCTATAAATGCTTCTATTCTTGGACTTCTCCTCTGAATGGGTTGGAATAGCTGACCCATTGCTTCCTTTAATTAATGGGTTAAATAAAATCTTTGACACGTGTTCATTTTACATTTGCATAAGAGTCATGATTCGGCCTTCATTTGAGAATCTCCCTTTGACGTTGGTTCACGGTTCTTCACGCTGTATGGATAATATTTGTGGCCAACTGGAAATTGGAGGCCAGGCCCTACAGATCTCCAGGGAGAATTTGCTTACACCCCAGACAGACCCCGACAGAGCCCTTTTTAATCCTGTTTATAGTTGCTATGACAACTGAAGCTCCAAGGCCGTCCCCTTCAGGTGGAATTATTTTCTTAACCTCAGGTTCCAAGTTCAAGGTAAATGCCACGCTGCTTCTCTTCTAACCGCTGGGCTCTCTCCACTCTGTCATCTGATTGGAGGAGAGGGAAATATGTAGTCACCGTCCACGTTGCCTCAACACTTGATTGGATCCAATTAACTTACTTACCATCTGTGGTGGTTTTTAAGTATGTCCACAAATCCTTTGATTTTCCTCCCTTCAAAAGGTAGAGCCTGGTTTTTCCTTCCCGTAGTTGTGGGCGGTACTTAGTGACTCACTTCTAATGGATAGAATGTGACTGTAGGTGACATCCATGAGTAGGATATACAAGGCGTTGTGGCTTCCTCATTGCCACCTGGGGGAAGCCAGCTGCCCTGTCCTGCGCACCTTCAAGCAGCCCTGTGGGGCGAGCCAAGCAGCAATGAGCTGAGGTCTGCCAACAGCCCTGGGAACGAGCCATCCCAGAAGAAGGTCTTCGGCCCCAGCAGAACCCTCAGATCTGACAGCAGCCCCAACCAGCATCTTTTTCTTTAAGATGTATTTATTTTTTTGAGAGAGAGAGAGCGTGCGTGTGCATCGCATGAGCAGGGGGAAGGGGCAGAGGGAGAGGCAGAGGGAGAGAGAGAATCTCCAGCCGACTCCTCGCTGAGCACGGGGCTCGATCCCACGATCCTGAGATCACGACCTGAGCCGAAATCAAGACTCGGCCACTTAATCGACTGAGCCACCCAGGCGCCACCCCAACCAACATCTTGACTGCAACCTCATCAGAGTCCCTGAGCCGCGACCATTCAGCTAAGCTGCTCCTGGATTCCTGACCCACGGAAACTCTGAGATAATACATATTTGTTGTTTTAAGCCACCGAATTGCGGGGTGGCTTGTTAGGCAGCAAGAGACAACTAATACGTGAGTCAATCCTGCATTCCAACGTAGCTCTAAACCATTCTAATGACATGAAACACATTTCTCTTTG
This sequence comes from Ursus maritimus, assembly GCF_017311325.1. Classification (NCBI taxonomy): domain Eukaryota; kingdom Metazoa; phylum Chordata; class Mammalia; order Carnivora; family Ursidae; genus Ursus; species Ursus maritimus. The sequence goes on along the minus strand of NW_024423319.1, from coordinate 90,321,135 downwards.
CCTCGGAGGGGTGGGTGTGCCTCTTCTAACCTCAAAGGAAGACACCACCCGTTTCTCTCAACCTTGACAACCAGTATCTAAACGCCATGGGGAATGCAACCGACATCCCATCGCGGGGAGTAAGAGACAAGAGTGAACTAAATATATAGCAAAACAATGTTTCCGGCACTAACGGGATAATAAACTAGCAGAAGAAGTAAAACAGTTTTAAATAGTTCTTTGATCACTTTGCATTTGAAAGTCAGGTCTTTGTAAGAATTCATTACCATTTTAACTTACAGAGAGGAACCGAGCTTGGAGATAGTCAGAATGAAACAAAACACACAGTCATACCCTACAAGAGGCCACCAAGAGCGTGAAGAGCAAAACCAGGGTGACTAAGTTCTAGAGGGGCGAATCTCCTATAGGTATGCCCCGGAGCGCGACTTAAAGATAAAAGAACATTTCTATGTGCATGGTATTTTTCAACGACCAAAATGGTAAAACATTTGAAGGGTGACCTAAATGACTCAGATTGCTTCCTGTCGCAGGGACAGGGACTTGGTAGTGTCGCCAAGACACTCCTTCTCAAAAAGAGTAGGTAAACCATCACATATTCAAATTACTTTTTTAATGTTTTTTTTCTCCTAAAGACTTTATTTATTTGAGAGAGTGAGTGAGCGAGCGAGAGAGCACAAGCAGGGGAGGAGGGGCAGAGGCGGAGGGAGAAACAGACTCCCCGCCAAGCAGGGAACCCGACATAGGGCTCGATCCCGGGACTCTGGGATCATGACCTGAGCCCAAGGCAGACGCTTAACTGACTGAGCCACCCAGGCGCCCCTCAAATTCCTTTGTTCCACTCCTTTCTGTGAGCTTAGATGGGAAGAAGGATGCCGTGTGTGTGTGTGTGTGTGTGTGTGTGTGTGTGTTTCACACTCTTCAACAAAGGATTTGAGTAAATTTGCAAAAAAAGAAAGAAAGAAAGAAAAAAAAGTAACACACCAATACAAAAGTATAAATAGTCAAAAACAGAATCTGGGAGAATCTAAGAATAGAAGGATGAGACAATATGAAGGCCACAGAAGGAATACTTTTTTCTAGCAATTTGTCAGCCTTTGGTATCCATTCATTTGAACAAGATGGATCACACAGCTACGATAAGCTAGATAGCAATGATACCAAAACATGTAAGACGGGGCCCATGGGTAAAAACACTTCCAATCTAGAAGACGGAAGCAGGGACACAAAGCAAAGTGATATGCAATAAAGGGTTGCAGACATTTCAACAAGTCTTTGTAGGTTACTGGGTACATACGCAACCAGAATTGTGGACCCATGTTCACCAAAAGCCAGGGTTTGCCGCGGTACTATCGGTAATGGCCCCAAACTGGAAACTACCCAAATGCCCATCAACGGCTGAAAAGAGAAAGAAACTGGTGTCTTCCCACCGTGGAATACTATACAGCAGTGAAAATTAGCAATCCATAATCACACATAGCAATAGGGAGGGATCTCATAAACGTGATATTGACCGGGAGAAGCCAGCCATCGAAAGGCACATACTGTCAGATTCCGCATATCCAAAGTTTAAACCCGCCTTGGCAGTTAGAGGTCAGGATGACAGTTACCCTCCAGGAGGAGGCACAAGGGGCGCCTCCAAAAGTCGGGGAAAGTTCTGTTCCTCGTCGCCTGCACGCCAGTGTGACAAGTCTTTTTGGTTTATGACAATCTGTTGAGTGATACACTTATGATACACGCGCTTTTCTGTGTGTGTGCTATCCATCGATAAAACGTGCGAGAGAAAGAATCCACCCTTCCATAGAGTGGGTGGGCCAATGAGGGGGAAGTGGTTAATTTAACTCGGGGTGGGGAGCTTAAGAAAGCTTTCCAGAGAAAGGGTCGCAGGCCTTTCGGGCCTTCACAGGGATGTCTGTGTTAGCCTTGGGGATGAACGCGAGAAGGTGAACCTGGAGGGTGGATATGGAAAAGCAAACCCAGCAAGGCTGGACCCCTCCTGAGCCCTGGGGAACTATAAGGCAAGTGTTGCAAAATAACGGTCATCAGGAGACAGGCGTCTGCTTCTGACCTGTTTTTATCATAGAAATGCGTCTCGCCTTTGCTCACCGAGTCGACTTGGGAGCTGGAGAGGCCAGGCTTGCATTCGTGCTCTAGGAAGCACCCCTGTGAGCAGGCCAGTGGGTGGGTGGCAGGGGGCATGACTGAAGACTGGAGGAACCCTCTGTGTGGTCCAGGCCAGGGGCACGGGGCTGGGGGGGGGGCTGGGGGGGGGCTGACCCACTGGATTCTGGGGACGGAGAGGAAGAAAGTGCTAAGGGACAGCAAGAGCTGCCGCAGAAGAAAAATGAGAAAGAACATCAGAAAGTGAGAAGAATGAAAAACGGGTATTTTTAAAGCTTCCGGTAAAACACATTTAAAAATACAGTCTGTTCAGCTGTCTATAAAAGCAACCTCACTGAATTCTTAAGAAGGACAGAATCAGTCATCAAAGGGATGCCCCGATTTCTCTCTAAAATAGGGCTTCTTAACTTGGCATCTGCAGCTAGAATTCGGGGGACTTGTGAACTTGGGCAGAAAATCTTTTCATTGTTCTTTTCATTCGTCTTTCACCGAAAGTTAACATTTCCTTTCGTCATACGCGTAAGTAACGATTACAACTGTATGAGTAGCACCTGTGACTTGGTCACCGATCAAAATCCCAGATACTTTCATATGACATTACCGCTGATGCCAATATCTCAATATATTGATTACACTCATCACTAATGCGAAATTATGGTATTTGTTAGACCTGCTAGATCTCGTTATTTAATTCCTAATTAAAGAGGCACATCAATTAGTGTTCCGGTTATCTTTGCCATGTAACAAATTGCCTCCAAATTTAGCGGCTGGAAACAGCAACGATCATTTCTTTTGCTCTCGAACCTGCAGTGTGGGCAGGACTTGGCGGACTGTCTTGTCTCTCTATTCCAGGCAATGCCGGGGGCCTCAGATGGGATGATCCAAAGGCCTGGGGCTCCTTGGGCCTTTGTCTGTGCTTCGAAGCAGTACCCTAGAGTCTCCATGTGCCCTGTCCAAGCGAGCTCTCCATCACAGCAAACGCTGCTACGGGGACTTCATACATAGCGGCTCACAGCTCCAAAAACACTGCTCCAGGGGCCCCTGGGTGGCTCCATCGGTGAAGCATCTGACTTCGGCTCAGGTCATGATCCCAGGGTACTGGGATCGAGCCCCCTGTCAGCTTTCAGTGGGGAGTCTGCTAGTCCTTCTGCCCTTCCCCCCATCCCCACTCCCTCTCTTTCTCTCTCTTAAAAAAATACAAAGAGTGTTCCAGGGAATAAGGAAGAATCTGCCAGGCTTCTTCTGACCAAGCCTTAGAATTTCCAGAATGTGGAGTGGGCGAAATGGGTGAAAGGGGTCACAAGATACACACTTCCAGTTATAAAATAACCAAGTCATGGAGACGTAACGTCAGCATGGCAACAGTAGTTAATAATACCGATAGTATTACATATTTGAAAGTTGCTACGAAAGTAAATCTTAAAAGTTCTCATCACAAGAAAAAAAACCGGGGCGCCTGGGTGGCACAGCGGTTAAGCATCTGCCTTCGGCTCAGGGCGTGATCCCGGCGTTACGGGATCGAGCCCCACATCAGGCTCCTCTGCTGTGAGCCTGCTTCTTCCTCTCCCACTCCCCCTGCTTGTGTTCCCTCTCTCGCTGGCTGTCTCTATCTCTGTCGAATAAATAAATAAAATCTTTAAAAAAAACAAAAAAAAACAAGAAAAAAAACCAATTTTGTAACTATACAAAATGTTACAAGATGTTACCTAGACTTGCAGGGTCTCACAATATATTCAAGTATGACATCTGTGTGTTGTACATCTGAAATGAATATGAGGTTATTGTCAATTGCACCTCAATTACACACACAAAAAAAAAAGGAAAAGAAAGTTCCAGAATGTCCCTTCTGCCCTGTTCTGTTGCTCAAGCAAATCTCTTTAAGGTCAGCCTGGTTACAAGGCGGGGGAAACATAGACTCCACCTCTCAATGAGGGAAGCATCAAAGAATTTGTGGTCACAATGACTATATCACAGATCTGTGGGATTTGGGTGGTTTTTTTTTTAAGATCTATTTATTTATTTGAGAGAGAGAGAGAGAGATAATGCAAGTGGGGGAAGGGACAGAGGAAGAGGATATCCAAGCAGACTTGTGCTGAGCGCAGGGCCCCGACACAGGGCTCCATTCTCACGAGCCATGAGGTCAGGACCTGCGCCAAAATCAAGAGTTGGGTGTTTCACCGACTCAGCCAGCCAGGCGCCCCATGTCCCCTTTATTCTATTCACTAGAAGCCAGCTATGGGTCTAGCCCACAGACAAAGAAAAGAGAAGTTGACTCTACCCCTTGAAGGGAGAGGTGTTAAAGAATTTGTAGACGTATCTTTTAAACCATCATAGTTACCTATATGTACATAAAAGCACATATTATTCAAATAATGTATTAGTTGAGGGGTGCCTCGGTGGCTCAGCCATTACGCGTCCACCTTCGGCTCAGGTCATGATCTCAGGGTCCCGGGATCGAGCCCCGCATCGGGCTCCCTGCTTGGCGGGAAGCCTGCTTCTCCCTCTCCGTCTTCCCTTGCTGGTGTTCCCTCTCTCGCTGTCTCTCTCTGTCAAATAAATAAAATCTTTTAAAAAAGTAATGATGTATTAGTTGAAATGTTTTGCCTCTTCAACTGTCACATCCCAAAGCTCTGTTATGCAAACTTCCCACAAATCATTGACATTGGTGATTTCCTCCTGCGCTCCACGGCACCCATCCCCTGACGCGGCTTTCCAGCCCGCCGAGTAGTTTGAGGCCCTACACTTTTCTGCGCAGAAATTTTATCCAAGGGGCGCCTGGGTGGCACAGCGGTTAAACGTCTGCCTTCAGCTCAGGGCGTGATCCCGGCGTTGTGGGATCGAGCCCCACATCAGGCTCCTCCGCTATGAGCCTGCTTCTTCCTCTCCCACTCCCCCTGCTTGTGTTCCCTCTCTCGCTGGCTGTCTCTATCTCTGTTGAATAAATAAATAAAAAATCTTTAAAAAAAAAATTTTATCCAAAGTTACAGGTACTCATTGTCCAACCATTAGGCTCCGTCTTTCTTTCATGCTTTCTTTCTGTGTGCATTCGTGGCCCCCACAATCGCCCCACGGACTGTTGCCTTGGAAAGCAAGCGCTAAATGACTGATTCACGACAACGCCCAATGTTCGTATGGTAACCAGGAATAATGACTAAACCTTCGTTAAGCTTCTTTGCCTCTGCAACGGACCGAACGTGTCTCCTTTCTGCCTCCTCCGACAAATCCCTCTGCAGACACCTAACCCCCAGAGCTGATGGCAATAAGAGGCGGGCCTTCGGGTGGTGATTAGGTCCTGAGGGTACAGCCCTCTTGAAAGGGATTAGTGCCTTCTAAAAGAAGCTTCCGGAAGCGCCCTATTCCCTTCAGCCATTTGAGGACACAGTAAAAAGAGGACTACCGTCTATGAACCTGGAAGCCAGCTCTCACCAGTCTCTGAGTCTCCCAGCGCCTTGATCTTGGACTTCCCAGCCTCCAGACGGTGAGAAATAAATGTGTTTATAAGCCGCCCAGTCTATGGTGGTCTGCTACAGCGGCCCGAACGCCTGCCTGCCGGCCTGCCTGCCTTCCCTCCTTCCTTCCCTCCTTCCTTCCTCCCTCCCTTCCTCCCTCCCATCTTCCTCTTCCTTCCTTCCTTCCTTCCCTCCTTCCTTCCTTCCCTCCTTCCTCCTCCCTCCCTTCCTCCCTCCCATCTTCCTCTTCCTCCCTCCCTTCTCTTCCTCCCTCCCTCTTTCCTCTTCCTTCCTTCCTTCCTTCCTTCCTTCCTTCCTTCCTTCCTTCCTTCCTTTTTTCTTTTCTGTAAACCAGTTCTGTTAGGTGACCTGTATTGATTGAGGCCAATTCGGGTTAATGGGTCTTCCCCAAACACCACTTTGTTGTTCGAAATAGTCATTGATGGTGTTCTCCAAAGCGAGAGATTTTGTTGGGACTCAAATATAAGGCAACTGTCAGCGCTCCGGTGGCCTGAGAAGTCGTGGACTGTTCGCAGAGCGGAACAACACTACACAGGGAGGAGTGAACTACAGTCGCGCCTCACCACGTGGGCCACATCTCCCAAATCACACGTCCAGCCGAAGAAGCCGAACATGAAAGAATACGCACAGCATGCTTCCGTTTATAGAAAATATAAAAACTGGTCACATGTCTCTCTCACGCCAGACAACGAGCTAGGAGTTATCGCTGGTGGGGAGGCAATCGGAAGGGGGCACAAGGGGCCTTCTGGGTGCTGGTCACGTTCTCTTTCATCTGAGCGTGGGTTACACGGGTATGTTCACTTTGTTAAGACTCATGTATTCATCAATGTGTATATTTATGATTTATGTACTTTTCTATATGTTACATTTCAATAAAAACGGTGGAGGGGAATGTTGGGTGTGTGGTACTTGAGCAATAGAAACGGGGTGAAGGAGACAATGCACATTTTATTTTATTTTTTGGAGATTTTATTTATTGATTTGTCAGAGAGAGAGAGCACAAGCAGGGCAGGGGAGCAGCAGAGGGAGAGGGAGAAGCAGGCTCCTTCTGAGCAAGGAGGCTGATGTGGGGCTCGATCCCAGGGACCCTGGGATCATGACCTGAGCTGAAGGCAGACGCTTCACCGACTGAGCCCCCAGGAGCCCCTCTGCTCCTCGTTCTCAAGGTAAACTCCTATATCAGCTAGGATGAGGGTCGGCCAAGCAGGGCAGGGGAGCAGCAGAGGGAGAGGGAGAAGCAGGCTCCTTCTGAGCAAGGAGGCTGATGTGGGGCTCGATCCCAGGGACCCTGGGATCATGACCTGAGCTGAAGGCAGACGCTTCACCGACTGAGCCCCCAGGAGCCCCTCTGCTCCTCGTTCTCAAGGTAAACTCCTATATCAGCTAGGATGAGGGTCGGTTATGCGGCCCAGAAAGGCTATAGTAATACAGCTGCCTGACAAGAGACACGCTCTTTTCACAGAATCCATGTCAAACTTGGAAAGTTTCCTTGCTTTCTAGTGTAAGATGTTCTAGACTCAGCTGGTACTTTCAGCCCCAGGTCTGGAATCAGCCAGTTGTCCGAAAAGCCCTGATTCTTTTCAGTGGAAAATGGTATCTAGAGGCCACAGTTTAGGGGCGCCTGGCTGGCTCAGTCCGGAGAGCATGAGACTCTTGATCTCGGGGTCGTGAGTTCAAGCCCCATGTTGGGGGTAGAGCCTACTCGCTCAAAAAAAAAAAAAGAGGCCACCGTTCGGACACTAGGATGTCTAGAGGTCAAAGCTCTATTTCCAGCCTCCCTTGCAGCTAGCTAGGAGGGGTGACTAAATTCTCATCCACGGCACATAAACGGAGCTGTTGGAGAAGACTTCTGGGAGATATCTTATAGGAGGTGGGTATGACCCTTCCTTCCCCCTGCTGTCTGGAATGTGGATATGATGGCCAGCGCTCTGGCAGCTTCATCAAACCATGAGGTAAAAGCAACATGTGGAGAGAGACAGAGCCAAAAGTTGGTATGCCCACACAGCAGTGCTTACCTCTAGACTTTCTTGATGTGAAAGAGATTTAAAATTCTATCTTGTTAAATAAAAAAAAAAGCCCTTCTATCTTATTTAGGCCACTATTATTTTATTCACGTGCCGCTATTGTTCACCCTTTTGGTTTTGGCCCTCAAATCCAAAGCTATTCCTTACTGGTATAGCAGAGTGTTGATTAAATACATCCTAGGACAATAAAATACCACGTCGGCCATCAAAAATATTGACAAAGAAGTATACTCATTCACACTGAAAGGTGTTTGCCATATATTGTTTTAAAAGCTGCTTATAAAGCACATTAAAAAAAAAAAAAACCCCAGATAGATGCACAGAAAAAGGAAGTTGAAAGCATCATCACCCAAACCCTGCCTCCTACCCCCATGGGCTTGCAGTTCATTTGTATAATAAAAAACTTAAAATTTTTAAATTAAAAGAATTTTTTAAACTCCTGCCGTTACACTGGATTCATTTATTTATTTCTCAGGAAATTAAGTAAGACCCCAGGCTCGCTGGCCTCACTGCACTGTTTCTCTGGGGAACATTTGAGGCAGACGCTCTGGAAGTGGTCTCTGTGCCCCTACCCAGGGGGTACGTCATCCAGACCAAGCACGATTCTGGAAGTGTTTATGCCGTATTTTTACGTGAGTGAAAAAAATCTCCAGGCCGTTCACCGGAGTTTGCAAACCGGTGAGCCCCGGGGCCTCACCGGGACGGTTTTATTTGGCCAACACAATGTTTTTATCAACGTCAAGAACGACTGTGAGGGCTCCCATAAAACCCGGATGACCGGCTTCTCCTCTGAAAAGTCCGAAGACATGGCATGATCAATTTCAGAAGACTTTCGTCACCCCAAAAGAGCCCCATACTCGCCTCTCTCCACCCTCCCCCCAGCCTCTGGCAGGCGCTGATCTACTTTCTGCCTCTGTGGACTGGCCTGTTCTGGACATCGCATGTGCGTGGAATCGTACACTGCGTGGCCGCGTAGGTCTGGCTGCTTTCCCTCAGCATCACATGTTCACGGCCCATCCGTGATGTAGCAGGTGCCGCTCCTGCCTTCCTTTTTTTTTTTTTTAAGATTTTATTTATTTATTTGACAGAGAGAGAGAGAGACAGCCAGCGAGAGAGGGAACACAAGCAGGGGGAGTGGGAGAGGAAGAAGCAGGCTCCCAGCGGAGGAGCCTGATGTGGGGCTCGATCCCATAACGCCGGGATCATGCCCTGAGCCGAAGGCAGCCGCCTAACGACTGCGCTACCCGGGCGCCCCACCCGCCTTCCTTTTGATGGCTGAATCATATTCCCTTGCTTGGCTCGACGGCGTTTTCACATTTATCCGTCATTCGTTAGTGGATGGGCATCTGGTTTCCATCTACTCTTTGGCTTGTAGGAATCACACTGCTACGAATGTGTACAAGTGTTTCTGTGGACACATGTCCTTGTATCTCTTAGGTACACGTCTAGGAGCGGAATTGCCAGGGCAGGCTCCTGGGAAATTTTCTATTTAACATTTTTTGGGTAAAGATTTTATTTATTTAGGGTGCCTGGGTGGCTCAGTCAGTTGAGCCTCTGCCTTCGGCTCGGGTCATGGTCTTGGGGTCCTGGGATCGAGCCCTGTATCAGGCTCTCTGCTCACCAGAGAGTCTGCTTTGCCCTCTCCCTCTCCCTCTCTCTCAAGTAAACAAATAAAATCTTAAAAAAGACATTTTATTTATTCATTTGACGGAGAGAGAGCCAGAGCACACACACAAGGGAGTGGCAGGCAGTGTGGAAAGCAGAGGGAGGGGGATCCCAGGACCCCGGAATCTTTTCAGATGTTTGAGCCATCTGCATTATTTTCTATGACCCTTCTAATCACATCCTACGCATTTTCCTATCAGGTTATTGACCTTTTTTTATCCTCCTTTCAGAAGAATGAGCTAACACTCTAAAAAAGGACAACGGGCATATCTGCAGAGAATCATAATAAAATGTAGTAAGATGGGGTGACTTTTTTGCAGCTGTCACAAGTGGAACAGGGGCCAGCAGGGAGGGCAGAACGGGTAGAAGGAATCAAATGAGGGGCGCCCGGCTGGCTCAGTCTGTACTGTGACTATTGAACATAGGGTCGTGAGTTCGGGCCCCACGATGGGTCTGGGGTCCTACTTAAGAAAAAAATAAAATATTAGAAGGAATCAAGCGAAAGATGGGGAAAGAGAGAGGCAGTGGAAGGAAGGAGTGACAGTAATCTTCCTTTGGCTTCTTTTTGAGGCTTCTGAAGCCTATATTCTTGGCTTAAACTTGTGTATCTGAAAAATACCAGCCTGGTAA
>NW_024423319.1:90308184-90311219 GCF_017311325.1 Ursus maritimus | reverse complement strand
CGCCAGGCCAACTTAGAAAGGTCTCCGCCTTTTTAGCCCGAAGCCTTTGGTGGGGAGCGCTGTTAGCACTTGTATGGACCTTGCAAATCCAGCCGAGTTGGGGGTAGCCGAGGCAGAGGCAAAAGTTAAGCCTTGGGCCAATCACCAAGTCTCGGAGTTGCCTCCAAACTGTGTTCAGGGTCAGGCTCCCACCCGCCAGCAAGATTCATCTGTAGAGAAAAGCCAAGCAGATAAGAGATAATTGCAAACTCTTAGGATTTTCCTTCTGGGATTGTAGACATAGGATGTGCCTCAAGACCAGAAACTGTTTACTTCTGTTATTTTAAGCACCACACAGGTTTCTGTCAGAAGAAACTTCTGCTTCCAAAGTTTATATCCTGAGCCTGGTCGCTGGCTCACTCGCTTACTTTCTTCTTTTTCTTTTTTCCTTCTTTTCTTTCTTTCTTTCTTTCTTTCTTTCTTTCTTTCTTTCTTTCTTTCTTTCTTTCTTTCTTTCTCCTTTCTTTCCTTTCTTTCTTTCCTTCTTTCTTTCTCTCTTCTCCCTCCCTCCCTTCCTTTTTTCCTCCTCCTCCTTCCCCTCCCTGCCCCCCTCCCCCATCTGGTAACCATTTCCCTCCCTCTACTGCCCCCCAGGTGACAGCTATCCTGAATTAGGTATGTATGACTTCTCTTCTTGTTTTTATATCTTTACTAACTAGTCAGAAACCCATTAAGACTGTAACAGGGGATTGTGCCTATTTGTAATGTTACATAAACGTGTCATGCCACGCACATTCTTCTGTAAATTACCTTCTATTTTGATCAGTTACGTCTGTGACACGCATCTGCCTTGGTTGCTGTAGCTGGGGTCTAGTATCACACTGGTTGACTGTAAGCCAAGGTATTTATCCATTCCTCTGCTCAGACACTCCCTCCCGGGACAGGCCTTCCCTGGCCTGCCCACTCATCTAGACCCGGCCTTCCATTCTTTTTCCTTCTCTTCCTCTTTTTAACATAAGCACACCTCTTTTTAACATAAGCACACCGAGGAAAAACACCAGCTTCCAAAAGCAGATGCGGCCCCTGCTGACCCTGGTCCCAGTCCTTTCTCATAGAACGTGGGATAGAGGGAAAGTGTGTGCGTTTAGGTCCTCCAAGAGGCCGGCGCATACTGCAATAGGACAGGAAATCGAGTCTTGGAGGAGAAAGCAGGGAAAGGGGGGGAGGGGCACCTGGGTGGCTCCCTCGGTGAAGTGGCTGCCTTCAGCTCAGGTCATGATCCCAGAGTCCTGGAATCGAGTCCCCATGCAGGTTCCTTGCTCGGCGGGGAGTCTGCTTCTCCCTCTGCCCGCTGCTCTCCCGGCTTGTGTTCCCCCTCTCTCTGACAAATAAGTAAATGAAATCTTAAAAAGAAGGAAGAGGTGAGGGGAGCCTTCACACCTGGGCAGGTGGGACAGTCGCAGAGGGCAAGGGAAGGAAGGCGGGGTGGGTAGGACTCTGATGTAGCCCCCTTCCAGTTAAGCCGGCGCCGTTGGGTCCTAAGGCCAGTCGCCCACTGGGGAACCCCCTCCAGCACCCCCCCTACCGCCCCCGTCTGGGCGGCTGCTATGCTCCGTCCTGGCTGGGAGAAGGACCCACACGCCAAGTGGCCTTGGCCTCAACGTGGTGCGGGATCCAGGAGGGCAGGGCAGCTCTGGTCGGCGGCTTGGCTCTGGCTGCCTGTCTGCAGGGACTTAACGAGGACCCCTCTGCTCTGATGGATACCCGGCTGCCCAATCCCCCCTCAGAAGTCTGTTGGTCCAAACCAGGGGGCTCAGGGAAGGAGGGCATTAGGAACTGAACGTGGCCCCAACCCTGGCCAAAATTCACCTGTCCAAACCCTACCCCTCGGGTGATGGTCTTAGGAGGCGGAGCCCTCGGCAGGTGCCGAGGTCGTGAGCGTGGAGCCCTCACGGATGGGGTTAGTGCCCTGATAAAAGAGGCCACGGGGCTGGCCGGTACTTTTCCACCGAGTGAGGACACGGTAAGAAAGCAGCCGGTTGGGGTGCCTGGGTGGTTCTGTCGGAGAAGGGTCTGCCTCCGGCTCAGGTCATGATCCCGCGGTCCTGGGACCGAGTCCCGCACCGGGCCCCCTGCTCCGCAGAGAGTCGGCTTCTCCCTTTGCCTCTGCCCCTGCTCACGCTCGCGCTCTCTCTCTCTCTCTCAAATAAACACATAATTTTAAAAAATCTCCAATGTTTAAGAGCCACCCACTCTCCATACTTTGTTCTTGTGGCAGCCTGATTGAATTAAGACAGGGGGTCCTTCAGCATGAGAAGGAGAGACACCCCCTCCCCCAAAAGCAGACCCACAACCGACCCCCCAAACTCTGAACCTGGGCTTCAGGAGGGGCCTTAATGGAGAGGGGCGCAAAACCTCTTGGGCTTTCTGTTTCTGGCAGCATCCTAATACTTTTTAGAAAACAGGAGAAGAGTGAAAAGGTAATAAATGTTTTAACCTGCCTTTGTCTCATCTATCTCTCAGGAAGCCGCTTTGAGAGGCAGTGAAAAAAGGCTGAGATGAAAATTACAATTTTTTTCCTTTTTCCCCCTCAACTTATTATTTTGAAAAATTTCAAATCTATAGAAAAGTTGAAAGAACAGTTTAATATACCCTTTACTTCAATTCACAATTAGTAATATTTTGCCATGCTTTTGTTATCTGTGTGTGTGTGTACTTTTTGCTGAACCATTTGAAAGAAAATTACAGATGTCATGAAAATTCATCCCTAAACACCCTAGCGTACATCACCCCAGAATAAGAACATTTTCTTGCAGGGGCGCTGGGTGGCTCAGTCAGTGAAGCATCTGCCTTCAGCTCAGGTCATGATCCCAAGGTCCTAGGATCGAGCCCCACATCAGGCTCCTTGCTCAGCAGGGAGCCTGCTTCTCCCTCTGCCTCTGCTGCTCCCCCTGCTTGTGCTCCCTTGCTCTGTCAAATAAATAAATAAGATCTTTTAAATTAATTAACTAATTTAAAAATGTTTAAAAAGAACTATTTTTTTCAATTATTTTAAG
>NW_024423319.1:90299022-90308174 GCF_017311325.1 Ursus maritimus | reverse complement strand
ACACTCCCTCCCGGGACAGGCCTTCCCTGGCCTGCCCACTCATCTAGACCCGGCCTTCCATTCTTTTTCCTTCTCTTCCTCTTTTTAACATAAGCACACCTCTTTTTAACATAAGCACACCGAGGAAAAACACCAGCTTCCAAAAGCAGATGCGGCCCCTGCTGACCCTGGTCCCAGTCCTTTCTCATAGAACGTGGGATAGAGGGAAAGTGTGTGCGTTTAGGTCCTCCAAGAGGCCGGCGCATACTGCAATAGGACAGGAAATCGAGTCTTGGAGGAGAAAGCAGGGAAAGGGGGGGAGGGGCACCTGGGTGGCTCCCTCGGTGAAGTGGCTGCCTTCAGCTCAGGTCATGATCCCAGAGTCCTGGAATCGAGTCCCCATGCAGGTTCCTTGCTCGGCGGGGAGTCTGCTTCTCCCTCTGCCCGCTGCTCTCCCGGCTTGTGTTCCCCCTCTCTCTGACAAATAAGTAAATGAAATCTTAAAAAGAAGGAAGAGGTGAGGGGAGCCTTCACACCTGGGCAGGTGGGACAGTCGCAGAGGGCAAGGGAAGGAAGGCGGGGTGGGTAGGACTCTGATGTAGCCCCCTTCCAGTTAAGCCGGCGCCGTTGGGTCCTAAGGCCAGTCGCCCACTGGGGAACCCCCTCCAGCACCCCCCCTACCGCCCCCGTCTTGCCAGAGTGAGTACGCGTCAGGGCGGCTGCTATGCTCCGTCCCTGGCTGGGAAGAGCCCACAGCAAGTGTGGCCTTGGCCTCAACGTGGTGCGGGATCCAGGAGGGCAGGGCAGCTCTGGTCGGCGGCTTGGCTCTGGCTGCCTGTCTGCAGGGACTTAACGAGGACCCCTCTGCTCTGATGGATACCCGGCTGCCCAATCCCCCCTCAGAAGTCTGTTGGTCCAAACCAGGGGGCTCAGGGAAGGAGGGCATTAGGAACTGAACGTGGCCCCAACCCTGGCCAAAATTCACCTGTCCAAACCCTACCCCTCGGGTGATGGTCTTAGGAGGCGGAGCCCTCGGCAGGTGCCGAGGTCGTGAGCGTGGAGCCCTCACGGATGGGGTTAGTGCCCTGATAAAAGAGGCCACGGGGCTGGCCGGTACTTTTCCACCGAGTGAGGACACGGTAAGAAAGCAGCCGGTTGGGGTGCCTGGGTGGTTCTGTCGGAGAAGGGTCTGCCTCCGGCTCAGGTCATGATCCCGCGGTCCTGGGACCGAGTCCCGCACCGGGCCCCCTGCTCCGCAGAGAGTCGGCTTCTCCCTTTGCCTCTGCCCCTGCTCACGCTCGCGCTCTCTCTCTCTCTCTCAAATAAACACATAATTTTAAAAAATCTCCAATGTTTAAGAGCCACCCACTCTCCATACTTTGTTCTTGTGGCAGCCTGATTGAATTAAGACAGGGGGTCCTTCAGCATGAGAAGGAGAGACACCCCCTCCCCCAAAAGCAGACCCACAACCGACCCCCCAAACTCTGAACCTGGGCTTCAGGAGGGGCCTTAATGGAGAGGGGCGCAAAACCTCTTGGGCTTTCTGTTTCTGGCAGCATCCTAATACTTTTTAGAAAACAGGAGAAGAGTGAAAAGGTAATAAATGTTTTAACCTGCCTTTGTCTCATCTATCTCTCAGGAAGCCGCTTTGAGAGGCAGTGAAAAAAGGCTGAGATGAAAATTACAATTTTTTTCCTTTTTCCCCCTCAACTTATTATTTTGAAAAATTTCAAATCTATAGAAAAGTTGAAAGAACAGTTTAATATACCCTTTACTTCAATTCACAATTAGTAATATTTTGCCATGCTTTTGTTATCTGTGTGTGTGTGTACTTTTTGCTGAACCATTTGAAAGAAAATTACAGATGTCATGAAAATTCATCCCTAAACACCCTAGCGTACATCACCCCAGAATAAGAACATTTTCTTGCAGGGGCGCTGGGTGGCTCAGTCAGTGAAGCATCTGCCTTCAGCTCAGGTCATGATCCCAAGGTCCTAGGATCGAGCCCCACATCAGGCTCCTTGCTCAGCAGGGAGCCTGCTTCTCCCTCTGCCTCTGCTGCTCCCCCTGCTTGTGCTCCCTTGCTCTGTCAAATAAATAAATAAGATCTTTTAAATTAATTAACTAATTTAAAAATGTTTAAAAAGAACTATTTTTTTCAATTATTTTAAGTATTTGTCAGAGAGAGAGAGAGAGATTAGGAGCACAAGTGGGGGAGGAGCAGAGGGAGAGGGAGAAGCAGACTCCCCGCTGAGCAAGGAGCCGGATGCGGGACTCCATCCCAGGACCCTGGGATCACAACCAGAGCCAAAGGCAGACGCTTAACCGATTGAGCCACCCAGATGTCCCAAAGGAACATTTTCTTACATAACTAGAAAGAAAGAAAATCACTATCACTAAGAAAATTTACGTTTATTCAGTAATACCCTCTAATTTATAGCCTTTATTTCAATTTCCCATTTAACTCTATAGTGAAGAAACCACATCAGTTGTTGCCTGGGTTGAGGGGATCCCTGAAAGCAAAGAGGCACCAGGAAACCTTTGGGGGGTGATGGACGTGTTGGGTGCTTGACTGGGAGTGGTGGTTACAGGGTGTGAAATTGTCCAAACTCATAGAACTGTACGTTGAAAGGGGGGTCTTTTATTGTATGTACATTATACCTCCTTAAGACCGATTTTTAAAAATTTCTCCAGTAGTCCCCGAAGTGTTTTATTTATTTTTTTAAAGATTTCATTTATTTATTTTTAGAGAGAGAGCGAGAGAGGGAGAGTGCAAAGGACAGAGGGAGAGAAAGAGAGAGAGAGAATCCCAAGCAGACTCTGTGCCGAGTCTTCTCTCCCTAACCTCACGCCCCTGAGATCATGACCTGAGCCAAAACCAAGAGTCGGATGCTTAACCAGCTGAGCCACCCGGGTGCCCCCTCAAGAGTTTTATAATGGTTTCTTCTGTGTCCTAGAATTCTATCTAGGTTCATGTGTTGCATTTGATTGCCTTGTGTCTTCATCTTCTCTAATCTGGAACATTCCCTTCTGCTTTTGCTTTTCATGACATGGATTAAAAAATTAAAATAAAGGAAGGCCAGGTCAGTTGTCTTGCAGAATGCCCCCACAGTCTGGATTTATCTGTCTCCTCATGACTGGATTCAGGTTACACTTTTTTGACAAGAACACTGCGGAGGTGATGCCGTGTCCTGACTCAACACGTGTGTCAGTCTGTTCCTCCACAGGCAAGGCTCGCCTTGTAGGCTCCCTGCTACAGAGCCGGGGTCAGCCATTTCTTCAAGCACTTCCTGGTTCTTAACTGAGGAGAATGGTATTTAGAAACCAAGAACTTGGTGCTAGATGTGCTCATTGTTACTGGAGTGTCGATGTTTTTTAGGCTTTTTTAGTGGACGGAACTTA
Source organism: Ursus maritimus (assembly GCF_017311325.1). NCBI lineage: Eukaryota > Metazoa > Chordata > Mammalia > Carnivora > Ursidae > Ursus > Ursus maritimus. Next base: position 90,304,793 of record NW_024423319.1, on the reverse strand, counting down.
AAAATCCACACTGTATTTGTTTTGTTTAACTCTTGAGTGGACAATTCAAATCCAACATCACAAGGTACTTTCTCTTCCCTCCATTCTATATTCATATTTCCCTTCTCACACGGTGGTTTCCAACATCACCAATATCTTTGCTTTGTCCTACGATGCACGTAAAATACTTTCAGAATAATACAAATACCACTACAAGAGATCTGCTAAGTAGAGTTCAAGATATCTTTGCAGTTATTTTGGTCCTTAGAATACATTCCACATAGTTAGGCTCCATGAGCCTACTTAAGAAAGAAAGAAAGAAAGAAAGAAAGAAAGAAAGAAAGCAGCATGTTGTTAAAAGCAAAAAGAAATGGTGGGCGTTTGCAGTAGTCGTTGCTTTCCGCCTTCGCCTAGGGCTACGGATCTCATGCCTTCTGGACTAGTCCGGTTATCGGCGTTCTTCCGCTGGGAGCCTCGCTTTCCTCTCCACGTTGTGTTCTCTCTCGCTATGCTCCTCTGTCAAATAAATGAATAAAATCTTTAAAAAAAAAAAAAAAAGAAAAAAAAAGAAAAAAAGAAACAAAAGGCGGGGGGTGCGCCTGGATGGTTCGGTCAGAGTACATTCCGCTAAGAATGAACACTCCGTGTACTAGTTCCAGACTTACTTCAGTTACCTTTTTTCTGTGGGGCGATGTTGTCAATGTGATACAAAGTTTAGTTTGTTCCTGTTTACATTCAAATTCAGCATTTATTTTTATTTTTGGCTTTTGGATATTTACACCACTTAAAACTATATAATCGGCATACACAGGGAAGTCTGGCCCCTTCTGTGACCCCTCTAGCCTTTGCCATTAAGAACTAGCATTCGCCATGGTTTCCTTGCGTTTTCCAGCAAACAGGTCATCGCCAGATGGTTGAGATAAAAAAAAACCCACAAATCTAGCTTGCAGAAATTTACAAACTGTGTGGGAAGGGGCAGGCTCATTTCAGGGTCTATTTTTTAAAAGTGTATGACTTTTTAATTGACTTGAATGACTTTTATTTATTTTAAGATTTTTAAAAAAGATTTTATTTATTTGAGAGAGAGCGAGAGAGTGAGAAAGAAGACAGCAATTTATTTATTTTTAAAGATTTTATTTATTTATTTGACAGAGAGACAGCCAGCGAGAGAAGGAACACAAGCAGGGGGAGTGGGAGAAGAAGAAACAGGCTCATAGCAGAGAAGCCTGATGTGGGGCTCGATCCCAGAACGCCGGGATCACGCCCTGAGCCGAAGGCAGATGCTTAACGACTATGTCACCCAGGCGCCCCCAGGATTCTTTTATTTTTAAGTAATCTCTACACCCAATGGGGCTCAAATTTACAACCCTGAGACCAGGCTCTACCAACTGAGCCAGCCAGGCACCCCAAGTGTCCAACATTTTTAAAAGGAGGAACCTAAACATTTATCCAGTGCCTACTGTCTATTTGGGCATCGTGCTTGGTAATCTACACGTATTATCTCATTTATCTCATCTATTCTTCACAACAACTCTGAAAGATAGGTATTGATACTCATGTAAAGAAAAAATTTTTAAACTTCTTTTATTTTAAGGAGGACTCACAACTGTGAGATCAAGAGTCACCTGTTCTATTAACTGAGCCTGACAGGCGCCCCATAACATTTTTTTTTTATTGTGGAAAATTTCAAATATAACCAAAATGAGAAAAAGAGTATAATGGAAATAACCCCCCTGTGCCCATCACCAGCTTCAACAATTACCGACTGGTGATCTGGCTGATTTCAGCTCTACCTCTTCCTTGCCCTCCTCCCAGATGACTTGGGTGCAAATCCCAGATATCTTGTTATTTCACTCATAAGTATTTTAGCATATATTACTAAAAGATAAGGATGCCACCAAAAAATGTTCAGTGTTCCTAGTTCCCTGGTTTTCACAAATATGTATTTTTAAAATTCTAGTTATTTATGTATTATTATTTTTTAAAGCTTTTACTTATTTATCGGAGACGGAGAGAGAGAGAGAGCTAGAGAGAGAGAGCAAGAGTGGGGTGAGGGGCAGAAGGGGAAGCCGACTCCCCGCTGAGCGGGGAGCCCGACACGCAGCTATGACCTGAGCCGAAGACAGAGGCTTAATCGACTGAGCCACCCAGGTGCCCCAATTTATTTTTAAGTAAGCACAACGCCCAATGTGGGGCTCGAACTCAGGACCCCGAGATCAAGAGTCACGTGCTCTATCAACTGAGCCAGGCAGGCAACCCTGGTTTTCACAGATATTTTGTTTTTTAGTTTGTCTGTTCAAATCAGACTCTAAGATCCATATTCCACCACTCTTAGTGCTTAAGTCTTTTAGTCTATAGGTTCCCCTCCATCTGTTTTCCCCTTACAGTTTATTTGAAGAAACTGAGTCATGTGCCTTATAGAGCCTCAGACTGGCTTTTGCTGAATACATGCCCATAGCGTCCTACCACGTTCTTCTGTCTGCTGTGTGTCCTGTAAATTGCGAAGAGATCTAGACCTATCGTCCACTGTGGTAGCCGCCAGCCACGTGGGGCTACTGTGCACTTGAAATGTGGCCAGTTGAAATTGAACAGTGGTGTGTGTGTAAAATATATGTTGGATTTTTTTAAAGTTCATTTAAAAAAAAGATTTCATTTATCTGAGTGAGAGAGAGAGAGAGCACAAGCGGGGGAGCGGCAGCAGAGGCAGAGGGAGAAGCAGACTCCCCGCTTAGCAGGGAGCCCGACTGGGGCTCGATCCCAGGACCCCGGGATCATGACCTGAGCCAAAGGCAAATGCTTAACCGACGGAGCCACCCAGGCGCCCCTATACATTGGATTTTTTAAAAGTCTAAGTGCAGAAAAACAAAAGTGAAATATGTCATTAATTTCTGCAGTGATTGCATGTTGAAATGGTAATACTTGGGTATATTAAGGTAAAATAGAAAAATTCGCTTCACCTGTTTCTCTTCACATTTTAAAATGTAGCTACTAGAAAATTCTAAATTACATATGTGGCTCACGTATTTCTAATTGGGGAGCACTGCTCTAGAGGCTTGACGAGTCTTCAGGTTCAAATTTTTGGCAATACAACTTCATAGGAGGTGAAGGTGTTTTCCCATCAGGAGACTCACAAAGCCCGGTTGTTCCTTTTTTGCATTTTCCTTTATTTTTGGTCACGTTGGCATGCATAAACAATCATTGGCTAGATCTGCTGTTTCGTTAAGGGTCGTAAGCTGGTAGCATTCTGTCATGTCTTCAGGAGCTGGCTGGGATATTGTCACACAGCAACACATTGCCTTTCATATAGGAAAGGCAGGGGAAATGCTCGGTTCTCTCCCTTTGTTTGCCAGTTTTCAAATGATGCGGTTTTCCCCAACACTCCTCCAAAAGGGGATCAAGGGGGCTGGCTTTGCGTACCTTTATAAACTCACAATTTGAACATATTCGTGCGTATTTCTATTCATTGCAACTATCGTCACTGATGCTCAAAGCAGCCCATATGTATCCTATTGGGGGCTTCTCCAAGGGCACGGTTGTGTCTTTTTGACCAAGTCCCCCCAGCTTATTGTGTATGTCCATACTCCCCTCCAGCTGTCTCCCTCCCCAAACTGCAGTCAATCAACCATTTCTCCAAGGAAGCTCACTTCTTTGTAGTGGGATAAGGTATTTAGAAACCACAGTCTGGGACCTAGTGGTGCCCATTTCTATAGGTCATTGTTTCTAGGCCTTTTCAGTGGACAGAGCTATGAAAAAAAAAAATATATATATATATATAGAGAGAGAGAGAGAGAGAAAAAATACATATATAAAATATATATATATATACGAAATATATTTTTCAAAGATTTTAAGTAATCTCTGCACCCAGCGTGGGGCTCCAACTTCCAACCCTGAGATCAAGAGTCGCGTGCTCTGCCCACTGAGCCAGCCGGGCGCCCTGGAATATTTTAAGATAAAATTCATCCTGACTTGATAGTGATTGTACTTCTAACTCAGCTTCAGGACTGCATACTCTGTATTCAGCCTCACGAATCCCACATTTACGTCTCCTTTCTCAGGTGCTGGACATCTCAGTTCCCGACAACAGGTACTTTTTGCTCTATCTCACAACGCAAACAGGACCGGCTCCGAATAACAATGCAGACACTACCACCAAGGATAGGATTACTGAAAAGAGATTGGAAATGTTTTTTGCCCTTTTCTGTCCCCAGGGTAAAACCACAAAGGATGATATCATCAATTGATCATGCTCTAAAGTCACTTGAAATAGTTCTCTGTGTGGTTGTGCTACCAACCGGGTCCAAGTTAGGCTGGCTGCATTTTGCTTTTTGATTTGTAGGCATTGCTGAGAGTTGAAAACTACGGAAACTCTGGGGGCGCCTGGGTGGCTCAGTCATTAAGCGTCTGCCTCCGGCTCAAGGCGTGATCCGGGAGTCCTGGGATCGAGCCCTGCATCGGGCTCCTCCGCTGGGAGCCTGCTTCTTCCTCTCCCACTCCCCTGCTGTGTTCCCTCTCTCGCTGGCTGTCAAATAAATAAATAAAATCTTAAAAAAAAAAAAAGAAAAGAAAACGAAAACTATGTGAACTCTAAAGTCAAACGTACACACTGAGGAAGTTTAGGTGTATAGCTTCCATCCTCTTTCCCTTGCAGCCCGTTCTATTTCCCCCAGATGTAAGCATTTTTTCAAAGGTGTTTCATTTTTAAAAATAAAGCAGATACGTGTCTATGCTGAACTCCCCATCCCCATCTTAAATAGCAGGAAACCACGCGTACTGTTCTTCACCTTGTCTTTTCATTTAACGATCTACGCCGAAGAACATTCTGAAGAAATTCAGAGCCGGTCCTCAATCCCTCGCAGGAATGTACCGGTTCATTCACCCAGAACCCGGCTGACAGACACTGGGATGTCTTTGGTCCTTTACTATGAACAACCATGAGGCCAATTTGCCACGAGAGAACCAGGCTGAGAGTACCACGCCCAAGTTCGCACCGGTGGTAAGCATATGAGATCAGATTTGGCCGCAGTGGGAGAAAAACTCAAAACTTAACAGTGACCTGGCTCAACATCATCACTTCCTTGTCTCCCACAGAGAAGCCAGGCAGGGCTGGGGTGGTGGCCCTGTTGCACCAGGGCCTCAGTGACCCAGGCCCCGCCCAACACCCCGAGAGCTTGACTCGCACGTTCCTGGGTCAAAGGTGGCTGTTCCGGCTCCAGCGGTCACAAGCACAGTCCAGCCAGGAGGAGGAGGACAGGACACCTTTAGAGACACCTTCAGAAGTGGAAGGAACCACCCTGCCACTCCCCACCCCCAACCCCCCAGCTAAGCAGCAAGTGCCCCCCTCTCCCTGTGATCTCACCGCAGCCATGGGGGTCTCCGTGTCTTACACCGCGTTTTCACTGTCTACACCGAGTGATGTGGTCGACACCCATGTCCCCTCGATTCCCACAGGGGAGCTTGGACGCCTATGCCATCTCCCCGCTACCTGAGGTCAATGTGTTGGCATCACGATCTTTATGCTGTCATGTTCCTCCGGAACCACCGCCTCCTGTGTTGCCTGAACCAAGCTCATTGCTCCCCCGTCCATCCTTGGACCTAGGGCTCCCACCCGTTTTCTTGGCTTCATTCATAGAAATGCCCTTCATTCGGGATGGAACCTCAGCTGGGCTCAGGCCCTCCCTGTGCCTCCCGCCCAAATAGAAATACAAAGAGGCACGAGCCCTGGCATTCTTTGCTTTAATGTGGGCCCGCGGGAGCCCCTCGCTGCCTGCAGTAGTCTGGGCTCGCCCGTC
>NW_024423319.1:90275273-90299012 GCF_017311325.1 Ursus maritimus | reverse complement strand
AGAGAGAGAGAGAGAGAAAAAATACATATATAAAATATATATATATATACGAAATATATTTTTCAAAGATTTTAAGTAATCTCTGCACCCAGCGTGGGGCTCCAACTTCCAACCCTGAGATCAAGAGTCGCGTGCTCTGCCCACTGAGCCAGCCGGGCGCCCTGGAATATTTTAAGATAAAATTCATCCTGACTTGATAGTGATTGTACTTCTAACTCAGCTTCAGGACTGCATACTCTGTATTCAGCCTCACGAATCCCACATTTACGTCTCCTTTCTCAGGTGCTGGACATCTCAGTTCCCGACAACAGGTACTTTTTGCTCTATCTCACAACGCAAACAGGACCGGCTCCGAATAACAATGCAGACACTACCACCAAGGATAGGATTACTGAAAAGAGATTGGAAATGTTTTTTGCCCTTTTCTGTCCCCAGGGTAAAACCACAAAGGATGATATCATCAATTGATCATGCTCTAAAGTCACTTGAAATAGTTCTCTGTGTGGTTGTGCTACCAACCGGGTCCAAGTTAGGCTGGCTGCATTTTGCTTTTTGATTTGTAGGCATTGCTGAGAGTTGAAAACTACGGAAACTCTGGGGGCGCCTGGGTGGCTCAGTCATTAAGCGTCTGCCTCCGGCTCAAGGCGTGATCCGGGAGTCCTGGGATCGAGCCCTGCATCGGGCTCCTCCGCTGGGAGCCTGCTTCTTCCTCTCCCACTCCCCTGCTGTGTTCCCTCTCTCGCTGGCTGTCAAATAAATAAATAAAATCTTAAAAAAAAAAAAAGAAAAGAAAACGAAAACTATGTGAACTCTAAAGTCAAACGTACACACTGAGGAAGTTTAGGTGTATAGCTTCCATCCTCTTTCCCTTGCAGCCCGTTCTATTTCCCCCAGATGTAAGCATTTTTTCAAAGGTGTTTCATTTTTAAAAATAAAGCAGATACGTGTCTATGCTGAACTCCCCATCCCCATCTTAAATAGCAGGAAACCACGCGTACTGTTCTTCACCTTGTCTTTTCATTTAACGATCTACGCCGAAGAACATTCTGAAGAAATTCAGAGCCGGTCCTCAATCCCTCGCAGGAATGTACCGGTTCATTCACCCAGAACCCGGCTGACAGACACTGGGATGTCTTTGGTCCTTTACTATGAACAACCATGAGGCCAATTTGCCACGAGAGAACCAGGCTGAGAGTACCACGCCCAAGTTCGCACCGGTGGTAAGCATATGAGATCAGATTTGGCCGCAGTGGGAGAAAAACTCAAAACTTAACAGTGACCTGGCTCAACATCATCACTTCCTTGTCTCCCACAGAGAAGCCAGGCAGGGCTGGGGTGGTGGCCCTGTTGCACCAGGGCCTCAGTGACCCAGGCCCCGCCCAACACCCCGAGAGCTTGACTCGCACGTTCCTGGGTCAAAGGTGGCTGTTCCGGCTCCAGCGGTCACAAGCACAGTCCAGCCAGGAGGAGGAGGACAGGACACCTTTAGAGACACCTTCAGAAGTGGAAGGAACCACCCTGCCACTCCCCACCCCCAACCCCCCAGCTAAGCAGCAAGTGCCCCCCTCTCCCTGTGATCTCACCGCAGCCATGGGGGTCTCCGTGTCTTACACCGCGTTTTCACTGTCTACACCGAGTGATGTGGTCGACACCCATGTCCCCTCGATTCCCACAGGGGAGCTTGGACGCCTATGCCATCTCCCCGCTACCTGAGGTCAATGTGTTGGCATCACGATCTTTATGCTGTCATGTTCCTCCGGAACCACCGCCTCCTGTGTTGCCTGAACCAAGCTCATTGCTCCCCCGTCCATCCTTGGACCTAGGGCTCCCACCCGTTTTCTTGGCTTCATTCATAGAAATGCCCTTCATTCGGGATGGAACCTCAGCTGGGCTCAGGCCCTCCCTGTGCCTCCCGCCCAAATAGAAATACAAAGAGGCACGAGCCCTGGCATTCTTTGCTTTAATGTGGGCCCGCGGGAGCCCCTCGCTGCCTGCAGTAGTCTGGGCTCGCCCGTCCTCTTTTGCTTAAATTACTTCCGCGGGTCTGGGTGACCGGTCTTGCTGTTTGCCTTTTCCTTTTTGCCACTCTCACCTGCTGTTGGGACTTCCTAAAAAACAAGAATTTGGCAAACGATTACCAGTCGTTTTGATACCGGAGTGGGGGATGGGAGGAAAAGGTGGCTGGGGATGGAGGACAGGAGGCTGTATTTCTGGAACATATGATTGTTTTCTTTCTTTTTTTGTGCTGCTCAAAACAACTTTTATTTATTTATTTATTTATTTATTTACAAATGACTCTTTTTTTTTTTTGCCAAACCCCCCCCACCCCCGTTAGCCAAAAGTATGGTGGATTTCTTTCTCACTGGAAGCATTAATAGATCAAAACCGCTTGTTCGCTGCCTTTGTCTTCAGGATACATCCCGGATGTTACAGGTACTCTAAGTCTTCCCCAACAAGGGGCTGTCATTCTGCACACTGGCTTATCCGACGGCACTGGATGTCCCCCTTCCCAGCTCCGCCTCGCCGGTCCCTCCTGCTGAGGCCTGCCCACCTTGCCCTTTGCACGCTTCAAGACCCCACTCGAGTACATCATCTCCGTGGCCTCCTCCCAGCCCCCCAAGCCCTCCTTCCCTCCGCTTCGCCTTTGTGTTCTCCGAGTTCCACGCACGCCTAGAGAGCACCTGGGGCATTGTGAGCACCAATGGATTTGATACAAGGAATCACATGCTTATAAAATCTTTGGGAGGGATCACTGGGTTCCAGAACAATCTGCCAGGGTTGTCATCCAGGCATCAGAAAGCAGCTGCACAGCCACGACTGCTTCTGAAGACCCAATGTTGGAAGGCTGGTCTGGTCACTCCAACCGGCCAACATGTCTCGGTGAGCTCTCTTGTCAGCAGCTACCAGAGCAGGAAGATGCCTCTCCCTCCAAACTGAAGGGACGCTGAGATCCTAGCTGCAAGAGAGTCTAGTAGCTCTCAGCTTTCCAGCCTCTGCAATGAAGGAAGGACGTAGAAGGACGTGGGACAGAAACTGAGTGCCAACTGAGAGAAACCCAGCATGGATACTGCTGGAAAGGGAAGAGCAGCAGAGTGGCAGGGTGGTCAAAACTACAGGCCTGGACCATAAGAAGTAACAAAAAAACATGAGGTCTGGAGGGAGAAGGGATGCGACCCCTCGGTTTCTGGAAGGATCACTCCTTAACGATGAAGGGTCGGCCAGGATGGAGTTAACGCCATCGGTCACGGCCAAAGACAATGTAAGGCTGTACTCGGGCACCAAGAATAAAAGCTGGGACGAGAAGGATCTGAGAGACATCAAAATACAGGCACATGTACTGAGCTTTTAGGCTAGGACTCCAAACCGTGTTCTGAGTCTAACTCCCCTGAAATGCGCTGTCCGCTTTGGTTTCCAGAGACTATAAATTCCCCTGAAGTCCTCTGTAGGGGACTGACCACCAGCATCACTTCAAGAAGCATCTGTGACAACGGTAATGTCGTAGGAAACACAGGACGCAAGATCCTTCGGTTTTCTCCTTTCCTCAACAGGTTTATTATTGCCTTTTAAGAAAATGTTTGTAAAATATAAATACTTACAAAGTTAGAGCACAGGTTTCAGACATAAACACACCGTTCAGAAAAGTTTACTTTTATGTACATTTCCAAGCAACCTCAACATATGATGTTAGTTTTCAATATTTTACAGGGTACAGAAAAAAATAGCTCAAAGTCTTCTTTAAATAAGAGCATAAAATGTTTAAACATATAAACAATCCGGTTTGATGCGTGAAAACTAGTTTCACAGCTTTTAAATTAGGATATAAAAGTTTCATACAATTAGTTGTTGTGTGTGGGTACGGTTTGAATTTATATTACACGCTACCGGATTATATCCAATAGCACTGACCTGGCCTGAGCAGGTCCTCTGTAAACAAAACATAAAGTTACAACAATCGCCAAGTGCCTTCACCCAGTTCACGCCCCCAAACCAACCCCGTGGCTCTGGCCACACCTGAAACGGTGGTGGTCGCTGTCACGGGAGCTGTGTGTGACACTGAGTCCAAGTGTCCCAGCTCCTTTTCCTCATTTTTTTTTTTTCCTTAAAAAAGAAATGAAAAGAAACTCATGTTCCAGGTAAAAACGAACATATCCCAAAAAGCAGGTGTGCATTTGAAAAGTAAAGAAACATTATAACAACTTCATAAAAACTGACTGAGAAGTTTAAAAAGGAAAAAACAAGAACAAAAAAACAGAACAACACGACATGTTGCTAAGTCCTTCTGACTGGAGTCGTTTCTCTTATATAAAGAAGAGATATTTTCATATGTAATAGTGTCCTTTCTTTACAGAAATAGTCGTATTATGACACATATGCACAAAGATTAACACTATGACACACTGTACATGGCGGGCGTGGCGAGCTCACCAGTAGTCGTCCGACACCATGTCGCTGGGGTGCAGCCACTCCATGGACGAGCCCAGCAGAGTCTGCAGCTCGCTGGTGAACTCCACCAGATCTAAGAGCTCCTTGCTCTCGGGGTTAAAGGCCTCCAGGTCTTTGGAGCAGGAGAACAAGAGACTTGCCGACACTTGCCGGTAAAATTCGGCCTCGGCGATGGTGACGATTTCCACGTTCGGGAAATTGCAGCGGAAGATGCGGGAGGACATTTTCAGCTTCTTGAGCACGTCCGAAAGCAACAGCCAGTTTCGAGGCCTGCGGACGAGACAGGAGAGCGGTTCGAGGTTTCTGGGCCAACCTGAATGCACTCCGTACTCGGAACCCCCGCGCCGATGGGCCGGCCGGGAAGGGGGGGGTGTCACTTCTGCTGGGACACTGCCGCCCCGGCCCGGTGTCTCACCATCCCTAGGAGAGCTACTTCCGGAGGTGACAACGTGGGACCCGTCTGGATTTGCTAATCGACCGCCAAGAGAGGACAGGCCGACTCAGACGGGAGCAGGGACGGTACCTCGGAAGGAGCCTCACCTCGGGGTGTCACAGTGCTGCCAGAGGCTGCCAGGCAAACAGTGGCCACAGCTCGGGTCACCACTCTCCAAGGCGAGTGCCCCGCTGTCACTGTGGGAAGCCTCCTGTGCCCCAGCCCGAGAGCCATTCCCGGAGACCTCCTGGTCTCTCCTGTCCTGTCCTGTCCCCTCCTCCCGAAAGGAGCACGAGCATCACAGAGCGCTGGCCGCCTTGCACTCCCTTCCCCACGCTCCAGCCCCGTGCCTCCGTGCTCTGGGAGGCGCGTTTCCAAGAAAGAAGGTGTTCCATTCCTTCCGTGCGCCTGGCCACGCTGTATGCGGCTTGTTACGACTACGGTGTCGCTCTAGCAGCCCACGTGCTTACGGCCTCGGAGCCCGAGGAGGTGGCTACTCCTTAAGCACCTGTGTCAACACACAGCCCGCCAGCCTGTGGGGTACACCCCCTCCAAGGGATTGGTCATCGGCAGCCCAATGGCCCAACCCTGGGGGCAAGACTGGGTCTCACCAAATCTGACGACACTCCAGAGCCCAGATACCACATACCATTCTTTTCAGTCTCACACGAGAAGGGGGTGCACCAGCACAGGCCAGGAGACCTCAAGTGCCGTGGAAGGTCCCTACGGTGGCCTGTGGCGGGGGGCTCCTGAAGAGGACCCCTTTCCGAAAAAGTTCAGTGACCTAAGGATCTAAGTTGCCCCAACTCTTCTGTGAAATTCCAGCCACTGAATTCAATGTCCTCTGGGCTGGAGCTGGGGTACGCAGCGGGCGGTCCCTGATAAGGGCAGTTAGACCATCCTGTCCTCCGCTCCACACCTTTTCCAGAAAGGATCTACTGCAGGATGGGTGGTTCGTGGCCACTGAGGATTCATTCACCCGCCTGCCCGCCCGGCCGCCATCTGCCAAAAGGGGTCTCTAACTCTGGCCCCCCAGCAGCTCAGCCTCCCTCAAGCACGTGACAGCCATGCTCACCCCTGAGCGACGGACACTTGGATGTTGTAACACGGTAAGAGGGGGCTTTCTGAAAACTCAAATTCAAACACATCGCTGTAGGCCTCGTCGTCGTCATCCTGGTCCTCCGGTCCCGGGGGGTTCGCTAAAACATCATATCCGCTTTCATCATCTGGTTCTAATGGACGGCAAACAAGAGGGACAAGAGATCAGCAAGCTGCCGCGAGAGGCCCGCTGTTGTCAGAAGAGGACTCTTTAGAAAGTCTTGCCCAACTCTGCCCTGCTTACGGCACCCGCCGCCCGCCACCCCTCACCCACGCGCGAGAGAAATGTTCTGTCGCTCATTCACTCGCCACCGAACGAGAACGGACAGGTACTCACCGCACACAGAGCTACCGTAGAACTCCCAAGAGCCACTGGAGTCTTCGTCACTGCGACCCTGTAGGTCATTTAAATAATCTGGAGAGAGAAAAACAAGATAAACCCCGCGGGGAGGAATGAAACACTGGCCGCGGTAGGGGGCACTTCCCTGTGGGGGCTGGTGTGTGATTCCTGTCTAGCCCACAGCCCTCCCTCTCGGGTGCACTTCCAATACCCTGCTCTCGGCCACAAGGGTCCAGAACCTACTTACCCGTGTCCACCCGCCTTCCTGACCCACGGACCACCCTTACTGCCCCTGGCCCGCCAAAAAAGCTAGGCTGGCAAGCTAAGAATGTTCTCGGTCCTCGCGAGCGAAGACAGTGCGCATCTCTTCTCTGAATCACGTAGCCCTTCTCTGGCAGACTAACTTTCCCCAGCAAGCATAGATAAGGTGAGGAAGGGTGCGCCCCGTAAGTGAGGGGGTAGGCCCCGGACAGACGGGAGTGAAGAAGCCATCTAAATGGCTGGACTAAGGCCATTTCTGGAACTCTGTCGTACCTGTTAAAAACTTCTCCATCAGTTCGCTGTGGGTCATCTTCATGATGGTTCTACCTGAGTACGTAGCCAGAGTGGGGTCAGCACCATAGGAGAGGAGCAAGCGGACAATTTCCAAGTGATCGTTCTCAACGGCATCATGGAGAGGTCTAGAAGAGACGCGCGGGGGGTTAAATCCGCGCTCGCCTCTGACGACGGGCAAAACTGGAGGCGTGCGCGGCCATTCCGGATAGGGGAACGGAGGCACCGGGAGCGGCCCACGGTCAAGCAATGACCTACTCTTGTTATTTCTACATGTAACCCATTCCAACGCAGGTGAAAGGACCATTTCAAGCCTAATTCTCAAATACGAATCTGTTTTAACCCAGGGCCCGAGGAGGAAACTCAAGCTAAACTGAGACCGTTTTCAATGAACTTAAGTAGTGACACAGGCTGGGGACAAAAGAATTTATGGTGCGCGCGGGGGGGTGGTGGTGGTGGGGATCACACCATTATGGAAGCCAAAATGCCAAGCAACTGTTCTACCGTTTAAAAAAAAAAAAAATCCTACTCCTTTTTATTTTATTTTATTTTATTTTTATTTTTTATTTTATTTATTTGACAGAGAGAGACAGCCAGCGAGAGAGGGAACACAAGCAGGGGGAGTGGGAGAGGAAGAAGCAGGCTCATAGCGGAGGAGCCTGATGTGGGGCTCGATCCCATAACGCTGGGATCACGCCCTGAGCCGAAGGCAGACGCTTAACCGCTCTGCCACCCAGGCGCCCCCCTACTCCTTTTTAAAAAGGAAACTAGGTGCAAAGTGGAGCCTTTCCAGAAGTCTGCGCTCTGGCAGCCTGGAGACAGATGATCACGCCTCTGGCCCCGAAGCAGAGTCCCTGGGGGGTGAGCTCTCAGAAGGGTACAGAATCTTCCCGCCCGTGTCCACTGGGGTCAGAACGCTGCCCGCAGTCCCATGCTGAGGGAACACTACTCGGAAACCATGAGACACCAAATACCTTGCGGTTTTGCTCATTTTACGCCTGCCAGCAAAGCCCTCCACCCCGCCTCCCGGTTGCATCCCACACACAAGCAGGAAAGACGCTTGGGCTGACTCCGACCTGGGCCTCTGACCCAAGGTCAAGGACAGGGCAGGTCCTACGGAGCCAGTGGCCGCTGACCCTCTGTCTGTATTCCTGAGACTATCAATTCACATGTATTTTAAATAAGGTGATTTCGTAGATACTGACAAAGGGTGCAGGGTCTTAAAAAAGCCAACACCCTCAGTTATCACGCAGGCTCCGACTTCTTCAGGGCCTTCTATCCAGGGCAACCTTAGTAATTTTTATAAATGTTCTATTGACGTTTGCCAGAAAGGTCTGTTCAATTCCACTCTAGAAGACTCAGCCATCAATGCGCTTAGGTTACCTCTCCCCGTCTTTCCTTCTGGGGTTTCCCCCTGCCCCTGAGAGCCACCACCACTGACCTGGTTCCGTCCTGGGCACTGCAGTTGACGTCCGCGCCGTACTCGAGCAGGTGTCGCACGATGTTGAGCCACCCCCTCGCACAAGCCTCATGCAGGGCGCAGTAACCCGCGTTGTCTCGATGGTTCACGTCACAGATCTTGTTCTCCAGGCAGTACAAGACCACCTCCTGTGGTCGGGGATGGGGAGAGGGGGATGCCATCAGACCGCTGCACCAGGAACCCTGCGCGGCTGACCTCAGAGGCGTGTGCCCCCGGGGGAGGCAGCGGGGAGCGGGGGGAGGGGGTTGCTGGGGAGGTGGCAAGAGCACGTGTAATGGAGTCAATGGGTCCATTCAGTAAGTGGCAGTGGATAGAAACCCAAGTCTAGATAAAAGTGTGGATGACCAATGCACAGAGATTAGATCAGCCGGGAGAACATTCCTTCACGTAGAGAGGGAGGGATGGCGCGTCAGGTTAGCCAGGTCCTCCCACGCTCCCGCTTGCAGGGTAAGTAGGGTACAACAAGAGACGCGCTCTCTCTGCACGACGTCTGACGTCGAGAAAGCACACAGAATACTTCAGATAACCCCACGTCTATTTCACCTCCGCCACCCCCCTGGGAGCCGGATCCATATGTAACATTTTCATAGTTACTTAAGTTAATGACAGGGATCCGAAAAACCACACGCTGCAACCTACACATCTGGAGAACTAAATAAAACAAGCCTACCCTTCCCCCACCGTCTCAGAAGATATTCTATGTCAACGGTTTGCATTAGAATCACTGTTATTAATCTGACTTCTTTGGTGTGTTAAAATATTAATATGAACCGCTCCCGGTAAGCAGAGCAGTAATTTATTCCATGTTTTATTACCTTGATTAAGAAAGTTTTCAAACACATAGAACAGCGTTTGCCACCGGAAAACACACGACACTGTTTTCCTACAAGTCATGCCCAGCAGAGAGCTGTCAGGTTCCCAGAGCTGGGGGTAGGCGGGGCCAGCCTACACACAGTCTCCTTGCTGAGGGGGAGCTGGATGGGGTCAGAGCAGGTCTCCCTGTGACACCTTTGAAATAACGCATCTGTTAAACCCCAAACAGGGGTCATTCCAGCCACCCGCAGATGTAAGGTGGGCAAACCTTCTGTGCCCTTCCGGGGACCCATCAATCAGAAGTGACCATTTACTTGGGAGCTAACTAGAATGTTCCATATGCTCACCCTGTGAACTTAATGCTGCATGCTGGTAAACCTGGCCATCGGTGCCCTGTGGCTTCAGGTCACCACGGCAGCTCCCCTCCAAAACTGAAGGAGGAAGAAAGAAGGAATGCCCACAGATGCGTTTCTTCGTTCGGAGCCCAACCTGCCAGAAAGCCCACAATCCTCTGGGCTCCCAGGCCACCTGCCCTGAGCCCCGGTATCCAGGATACCGCATGAAGCTGCTGCTCTTTTGGCAGCCCTCACTCCAGGCTCGGGTGGACGGCTGCAAGCTAACGAGTTGTGTGCCCCAGCCAGGGAGAGGCCTCGTCACGTGGCTCTGGGATCAGGTCTAAGCGCCACCGACTGCTGTGCGCGGATCAATTTACCCGGGTCCCGGCGGCCTGCCTGGTGTCCTATCAACCCAGGGTTTATTTGCTCTGACAATCATGGCCTTCACCTGGAAACCTCCATCGCTACTGGGCTGATTCGAGGGTACTTCGAGATGAAAGGATGGCCAAGCTGATGGGTAAGTCGACTCTCTTCTGGAAGGCGGCAGGAGAGGCAGAAGGCAGAAGGCAGCAGGCACTCGCCGGCCACGGGCTGCCCTAACTGCACTGTGCTATTTATAGCGCTTCTCGGTCTCCCCAAATAAGGATGTCACCTGTTACCCCACAGTAAGCTACGGGACAGCCGGAAGGGAAGGTGGTACTGTTCTCATTCCACGCTTGGGGAAACAGAGGTCCAGAGAGGTTAAGCCCCAAGTGCAATGAACACCAAGTACTAGCTCAAGTCTTCCAGCACCTGGTCAGCTGGGAAGAGTCAGAGGGCCCAAGGGGGCCCCTTTGAGAGGGATGCAATCCAGCTGCGATGAGCGTCCCGCGAGGCCCGCTCTGTTAGGGTCAACCCGGCTTAACGAACTACACCCTCCTCGCTGCTGGCCACTGCTGTCAGCCACAGAGATAATGGCAACGAGGCTGGGCAAGTCGGCCTACCCGACCCAGTTCTTGGCTGATTTTTGACACTAGAAATGGGAGGGTTGGAAGGGCAGCCCACCCATTTCCAAACAAAATTACACTGTTTTCGTTGGACAATTCTCTGTTAAGCGGCTATAAGCCGAATGCCATTAACCGCAAAATGTAACCATAAAGGCCATAAACCCGACATTGTTAATTAATTAAATGCCTCATTAACTTTTTTAAAAACATGATTTATTCAATTCATAGAAAATTTAACCATCACCACTAAACGCACAAGCATGTGGTTGCACACTGGCATTTTAGCCTAAGAAACAGAAGCCTTTTCATCGGGAGGGAAAGCTTCAAGTGTCTCCAGCCACGCAAGTGGTCTACTTAACACGGAGGGTGTTTCTGAACCTTAAGGACCAGATAACCACAACACAAAGTTCCGATGGCCTTTTTTACGACACACAGTATCTCCAGCTAAGCAGAAACTCAGTGGGAAAGACTGACCTTTGGAAGACCCTCCCAAATCCATGCCTTCGTGAAACGTGCCTTTTTGGGGTTAAACAGATTGTCCTTCAGTTTTCAAAGATTTAGACTGGGAAATCCAACTGGCCATCTTCCCAATATTTTAAATTCTGCCCAATGAAATCCTAGTTAAATCCTAGTTCAGCATCCCACCGGCGGTCTATGCAACTTACATACTGAACTTTAGGTGTGAAGGGGGAAAACAAAACAAAACCCAGCTGTCCTGACATAAACATTTCCAAGGCTTCAGGTGCCATCAAAGGCCCGGTACGTAGCTTAAAAGCACACAGGTCGAGTAAGTGCCCCCTTGGTCCAGGCCTCAGACCCACTGGTTCCACAAAAACCAAAATGGAAGCTTCCCTAGAGGACCAACAAGGGTCTTTGGTCCCTAATGGAGACTGTTGGAAATGCCAAGATCAGAGGAGAGGCGGGGAGCCCTGCCCTCCTGCTGTTCCTCCTCTCATCCAGCGTCTGCCGGGAGCACAGGTCCCTTTTCTCAGTGAGGACCAATCACGCGCAGAGGAGCGAAGGCGGGGCACGGGCACGCGGGCTCTAGCTCAGCACTGGGTATGGTATCGGCCTGGTCATCCTAGGTGCTGCAGCTCTCAGCTCGCGGGAAGCCAACCGGCTGCCACGGGGATTTCACCTCCCCTAACCAAAAATCATTCGAGAGAGTTCTCTCCAGGCAATCCAGAAGAGGAACGCTGGTACAAACAATAGCACATTTAACGGATCCCCAAAACTACCCCCAAACTAAGAAATCACTGGTGCTTCCTATACAGTCATGCCCGGGGAGGTGGGGGGGGGGGCTGGCTTGGGGGTCAAGGCGGTCACACCAGGAAGGGCTCCCCCACACAGTGGACGGAAGCACAGAGCTGGCAAGGGTGTGGGGGCCAGGACTCCGGGCCAGCACAGGCCCTGCCACGGCGGCGCTCGTCCACACCTCCACACTCAGCATGCCGAGTCCTCTTTTATTTCCACCATTCAACTCCCAGAGGGCTGATGCCAGCATAAAAAATGCCTTTGCCCTGTGGGCTATTACATCACAATTTCATCTGACAAGTGTGGTGGGGGAGCCGCGCAGGGCAGAGGGGGTAATCTATCTCTCAGAGGGCAACTCCAGCCTGAGCAGGTCTGGGAGAGGAGCAGGGTGGGGGAGGGGCGGTGAGTCTTAGGCACAGCCGGAGTCCCCGTCCCCCTCCCCCTCGGCAGCCCTCAGCCACCCCCCCTCCAACCCACGCTCAGAAAAAAAAACTCTTCAGGTCTGCCGCCCAACCCCAACCCCTACCCAGACATCTCCCGCCCGTTCCCACCAGGGGCACCACTTTGTCCGGAACAGCACAAGCAACCCAAAATAGAGCTAATAACTTCTCTCCCCCTTGCTAATCAGAATCCGCAAGGGCTCATTAAAATTCCCCCAGTCGCCAAGCCCTGGGTTATGTCAGATTTTGTATCAGAGATAAGTAGCGAGACTGGAGGGTGCCGAAGCAGCTACCTGCCTGAACACGAAGTGAACATCAGAGGCCTTTCTTTTCACATGGCGACTGAACACGCCAGCAAGGAGACGGGAGCGGGGAGCGCGAGTGGGGCGGACGCAAACATCCTGCTGGAACACCCGGCCCAGCCCCGGATGAGGAGGGGGCTGCGCTCCGAGTCCCTGCCCGGACCCCGCTGGACCCCCCAAGGCCCCTCACCTCGTAGCCGAGCCTGGCGGCCCGTTGCAAGAGGGTCTCGCCCGCGTTCTTGTTGACGATGAGTCTCCGTGCTTCTGGAGGCATCGGGCGCGACTGGGTGGTCTCTGGAGGGGAGCTGGAGCGTGGCAGCTGTGAGGACTGGGAAGCTGGTAGCAACTGTTGCAAACGGTCGAAGGGCTTCTGGTCCTGCTTGGCTGGTGACAGATCGTAGTCGGAACTGGGCTCAGGCCGCTTCCGGAACCTCCGGACGGTCACCTGTCACAAAACCGGATGGAGCGCGCAGTTAAGCCCGGTGTCACGCACCGGCTTCTCCGGCCCTCCTCCCCGAGTGACAGACCTGAGCAGAGGAAGGACCTTTCCCTTGGCTTTTGTTTTGGGGGAGAAGATGGGCTTGTGTGGAGGGGACCTCATGAGGGGGGCAGGAGTGACGTTCGGGGAGGAACGTGGGAAAAGGGACGCTCTGTCCCCAGCCCAGCGGGGAGCAGAGGGGCAAGAGGTACCTTGCCGTCCGCGTTCTCCACATAGTAGTCCCCCGTCAGCGACAGGCCCTGCCTGGGCTCCTGAGGGATCAGATGCTTGGTTTTGCACAGTCTCTTCCCGGATGGTTTCTCGCTGTTGTCGGTGTATTTCTGCAGCAGGGAGGCAGCCTGGCAATCCTCTTCTTCGTCTGTGCACAGCACATCTGTCTTCTGGCTTTCTTTAATTTTCTGCTGTTTGGCAGGCGGCCTCGAGGCTGGCGTGCAGCTTGGCTGAGTCTGCTTTTTGCCGCTCGCATTGGTGGATGAAAGGCTCTTCATGGGCGGAGAGCCGGAGAACACAGGCAAGCCTAAATCCGGAGGGGGTGGCGGGCGGGAAGGAAGGAGGGGGAAAAGAAGCGGGCGTTACACAGTTGTAGCCGGTGTGGAAAGAAAAGCCCATTGTTAGCACTGATCACTGGAGCGGCTTCAGTTTTTAAAGATATACCAATTATGTTTCCAAAGCATTAATATTTTAATTATCCCACATTCAAACAGCAAATAGGTTAACCCACAAAACGCCAAACGGCCCCAAGTTTCCTCAAAGGACCGGGACAGGAGGGCAGGAGCCAGCCCTTCCAGATCTCCCACCCCCACCCACGTGGAGGGGGGGGCTCGGGGGCTGCGTGCTCTGGACCTAAGCGAGCGGACACAGGCTAAGGCTGGACAGAGGGTGCTGGCCAGCCCCACGGGGTCACCCGGACCTCCCCTTCCTGCCCAGGCCCGGGCCCAGAGCAGGAGCCAGGAAGACAAGCTCCCTCCTGAGCCCCTCACTGTATATTCCCAAGGCAAGGGCGGAGGCTGGAAGGACCTTGAAGGAAAGCACCCCCGCCTGCCACATCCTGGTCCGTCCGTTTCTCTGGCGCTCGGCTCTCCCAGGGCCCTTCCCCACGGAAGGCAGGTGACCCACCCTCCAGGAGCGGGGCGGCCTCTGCGTACCTTGTTCATTGTCACTGGATTTGAGGGACTCCTCCGACCAGCTTCTGTTGCCTTTGGCCTCAGCCCTTTTCCTGCCGGGTTTCTCTTCGGGGCTGTTATTGCCCTGGGCGGTGACCTCAGGCTGAAGCGCCTGGGTCACTTCCTTCCTGCCCTGGCGGCCAGGTTTGCTCTCTGCTGCCGACACCTGCTGCTCCCAGCGTTCTCTAAGGTGCAGCAAGTGGCGTTGCTTTTTAGGATGGAGCCCTGTTAATTCAATGCACACCTTCAGCTTGGTCAGCTCACTACAATGTGGCTCTTCTAAGTGGTTAGAGGAACTGTTTGTCATTTCCCTCTCAGGCCCGTCATCTAATGGAGAAATAACTACAAATTAATCAAAAAGCCCCCTGGGGGGGGAACAAAGTGTCTTATGCATCACTAATAGGGGTGGGGGAGGGAAGGGGAGTGAGTGGTCACTGCCTCTGCTTGAGCCGGTCACCAAGTCTCTCGGGAGGGGACTTATTCATCTTTGGCCATCTTTGGGCTCGAGCTCCTGCATCTTGCTTTGGGGACAGGGGAGGCGTGAGCGGCTTCCCCGGGGCTCCAGGGCGGGGGAGGGGGGGAACGGGGGACCTCCACGGCTCGGCACTAGGGACTCCCCCGGGGCGCCCCGCGGCTAGGGGGTGCAGCACAGCTTGGGGCTGTCCTCCTGGGGCCGCATGCGCAGGCAGCCGAAGCCGACCGAGCTCACCTTTCGAGACTCGTCTCCGCTTGGCTTTCAGCAGAGCGTCCTCCGGCAGCTCTTCCGCGGCTGTCTCGGTGTGGCTGCTGTCACCTGAGACTTTGCGCTTTCTGTCCAGCCGGAGGGTGGGGCTGTGCGGCATGTCCACAGCCGCCTGGTCAGTGGGTGGCTCGCTCACGGGCTGCCTGTCCACGAAGTATTTCTCCACAGGAAGATCTTTGTCCTCTGGAGCTTCAAAAGGATCGTGCTTGTTGCCAGCACTGTATTCGCCTGGGGCGGGCGGGGAGACAGGAGTACAAGGAATGAAGGCTCAAAGGTCACCGTGAGAAGGCAGGACCTCCGTGCCCGTGCTAACCTGCCACCAACAGACCCTTCTCCGGAAGACCGGGGGCCTCACGCACTCCAAGCACAAAGCCCATCGGCAAGTAAAGCAGAAAGCAGAGACACACGACGCTCAACTTTCTCCTTCTACCTTCTTCTAGTTGGGGCACGAGGAGACTGGGAAGATGAGGCATCGCCGCAACTTCGATGACGCTTAGGTCCCTCCCGGGGCCCTTTCCCACAGGGGGCAGGTGACCCCGCGGCAAGAGCCAACCAAGCCAGGGCTGACCGAAGAACTCTCTCGGGAAACATTTGCTGAGGGCATTATTTTGAAATAAAAGGAAGGCTCTGTAATAAAGAGAACAAATAGCTCCTACATGTCATCTGCAGAAGGGATCGCATCCGTGCCCCCTTGGGTCAACCGGGAGACAGTGAAGAGGGCTGGCGCGGGGAGTGTTGGCAGGCAGAGAAGCTGGGACCAAGGGCGACGGGAAGAGGAGCCCGGGGAAGCCAAAGGAGAGGCTTCCTGGTGTGCACACAAGGGTCAAGGCCAATTTCGAAGAACTCAACCTGATTACCACGTGTCCCCGTGTCTTTCTCCCGACCGGGGAGGGGAAAAAGCTTACGTTAGTCCCCCAACTCCTCGGTGACACCACGCACACCCAGGGGGCCGCCAGTTACCCCACCTGGCACTCCTTTCATGCCTTCCTTCACACGAAAGCACCTGAGGACATTCCAAACCCCAGGCCCCGCCCCCTTTGCCGTCAGGTGTGTCCCGTTGCGCCAGGTCTGGTGAGCTGCTCTTGCTCTAGCGCTCCCTATGCCACGTGGCCTCCTCCTGCTCGACCGAGCACGGACTCGGGACCTTTCCTCACATCGCCTCAGCTTGACATCACGCGCTGCTGCGGCTCTAGCCTAAGAAATGGCTCATCGACGGTCTGGGTCACCTTTCTTCTAATACACAAAAGAATTCCATAAGCATCCCTGCGATGTTAAGGAGTGGGGGCTGGGTATTCCGGTCACACTGAGCAGAACTGCTCGAGTCCATCCCTAGACGATGCCAGAAACACACTCTTCATGTGCCCAACCCATCCCACCCCCGGCCACTTCAAATATCACTCCCGCTCCTGACCAGCCCAGCTGCTTCCCTGATCGGCTTTTTCTTGGGGGCATCACCACCAGTTAGTGGTGGTCAGGTGTGTGTGTGTGTGGGGGGGGTTCTCCCTGGCCTTGGCTAGCCTGTGCTCTCCATGGTGGAAGGACCCAACCATGTGGGTCTTGTCACGGCAGCGTCCCGACACAGAGCTCAGTGGGCAGCCGGGATGACCGCCGGCCTGGGCTGGGCCCGGGCAAGCAAAGGGGGCAGGCTGCGCCTCGCGCGTGCCTGCTGCTCTGTGACCCTCTTAACTGCTCTGGCAGTAACAGCGCTACTTTACAACTCGGCCCCCTTCAGTTGTAAAGTGGGACTATTACCGCAAGCTGCGTCCTGGGGGTGGGCTTCATAAACACAGGCCGGGCCCAGCTAAGAAAAAGGCTGGAGAAATCACTTTAACGAACGGAAGGATGCCAAGACCGTCAGACTAGCTTGAATGTTAGCCCCACCACAGGAAATTTTCAGACATGAGCCCTCCTGGTTAACACTATTTGACGTCTCTGGCCAGCCTCGGCCAGCCTTCCCAGCAAGCCCCAGGGGAGGCGCTGGGGATCAGTGCACAATTTTAAAGTTAATTTAGTGGATGCATCATCCCCCTACCCCAGGTAGGAAAGATGGCTTGAAGCAGGTGATTTGAAAGCAGGGGTAACCGGGAGGTGATGGACGCTGCGTGGGGCCCTGGCCGCCTCTGTCCACACCTGAGATGTGCCCTGATCCATTTACACCTCTCTCCATCCCAAGATTCCGCTTCCATATTTTACACTTTAACTGCTGGTCCCATAATCACCTCTATCTGTTAACAGCCCCAACTTGTCTGAAGAGGCGCGTCTTACTCCAGGAGGCGGCTTTCCGGGGGTCTTCACCCTGGCTGCAAACTTCCAACCGTGCGGTGCATTTCGACCCCACCTTCCCGGCCTTTCGCGGGGTCAGCAAGCAGTGACTGACTGGAGACCTCGTCTCCCTGTTCCTCGCTGCACCACAGCGCCCCAACACGCGGACAAGAGCCCTTCCCCTCCGTGTCCTCCGGGCTCTCCAGCTGGTAAAAGCTGCCTGAGGGCAGAGGGCGCCCCTTCACCCACCAAGACAGGCAGCAAAGCCACACCTTGCCCGCTGCTCCCGCTCAGCAGGGGAGGGCGCTCCTGTGCTTGACCTTCCAGGCAGACTATCCCCTCCTGCCGCGTCCCAGGGACCCCACGATGTAACGCTTGTGGCTCATTACCAGGAACCCTTCCGCGACTCAAGTCACGGGTCAATGAAATCACCTGCCCACGCAACATAGCTGAGCTGCCTTCTGAATCCCTATTTTGCAAGAGGATCTTTCCCCAAACTAGGTCCCGCCAACCTTTCCCCAACTCCCGAGCCTCTCGGGGCAAAGATCCCAATTGGACTCAGTGAAGGCCCCCCCCACAAAGACTCCTGAAGAGCACCCACCATGACTGTCTAAGAGACACATGGCCACCGGCTAAGGGGGGAGACTCCATGTCACACGCCTGACCCAGAGCTCGGCGACGAAGCTATTCTAGCCATAGCTCGTGGGGTTACCCTTGAAAGCAAAGGAGACAGAGAGCTAGATACACAGGGGTCCTAACCCCCGGGGCCGCCATCGCTGCTACTTTCAGCCCTTCTACAAGTGGGAAGGCATGTGCTCTTGGTCACGTGATCTAAGCAGCTGTGAATGTGGCTGTGTTGTTCGTGGCTTAACACTTGCTCTCTGCAGCGCGGTCCCGTGACTCGCAGCGCCTACATCCCACAACTTACCATGGTTGTGCCATAGCGCCACCTCACAGAAACATCGCCGTGGCAACATTAACGCCTCACCGGGGCAGCCAAGCACCCTCCCCACTGTGGGGGACCAGGCCCCCGTGAGCCCTAAACAAGGTGGGCGGGTCCCCGTGATGGAAAGTCCCTCCTCTGCACGGAACTATAGCTCCTCCAGCAAAGGCTAAGCCTGTGGAAACTCACGCTCTCTACAAAAGGGGCACGGGGAACCTCGGGTTCCAAACTCGACGCAGTTTACGAACATGCAGGTGCTCGGCCCCAGAGAAGTTTCGTCAAGTCTTTTGACTGAGACTTCTTCCAGGTCCTGCCCAGGTATCACCACGGAGCAGGTCCTGGCTCTGCCCTAGTCAAGTGGCCGCCAAGGGAGACCATCACTCCCAGTTCACGGGGGAAGGGACCAATAGTCTCCTTGTCCCTCCCCACCTTCGAAATGCCACTGACGGTTCCTCTATGGATAAGCTTCCAAGTCTGCGAAGCCTCCTAAGGCATTGGCTGGACTTCTAAAATAAAAACTGAATCTGACCACCCCGACTACCATAAACAGCAGATGAGGGGCGCCTTGGTGGCACAGTGGTTAAGCATCTGCCTTCGGCTCAGGGCGTGATCCCAGCGTTATGGGATCAAGCCCCACATCAGGTTCCTCTGCTAGGAGCCTGCTTCTTCCTCTCCCACTCCCCCTGCTTGTGTTCCCTCTCTCGCTGGCTGTCTCTATCTCTGTCGAATAAATAAATAAAATCTTTAAAAAAAAAAATAAAAATAAAAAATAAACAGCAGATGAAAGTCCTGACCGTTGTTTCCGACTTCATTCGCTCTTCTTAAGCCAGCCCCTCCCAACGAGATGCACCCATGTGCACCCATGTCTGCCCAGCCGAGGCCAAGCAGGAAGCACCCGCCATCTCAGAAGCTCCTAGGGTCTGCGGGAGGGGAGGGCTGCCCTGGAAGAGGGAAGGCATCTGGAAGGCATCCTCTACCCTCTTCACAGCCCCTGGCTACCCCCACCCCCCTAGCTTCCACGTGCTCACAGCCTGGCTCTCAACCACGTGGACCCCTGGAGGAAAGAGCCAGTGTGGAGCAGGGCATGAGACATGAGGGAGACAAGGGTCAAGAAGACCCATTAATTAGTAGCTGAATGGATCCAGCACCTGCTGTCCCCCAGATGAGGAGGTGACAGCAAGGACAACGGTTCCTCTAGGGTACCCCTCTTGACCAACCACAAACCACAAGTCCCCAGAAGACTGGGGACGGTGACCCACCTCCTTCGTTGTCCCGATCTTCAGAAATGAGCCCCACCCCCACCTCTTCCCCAATCCTTCTCCTGCCCTTGGTGATGACCTATGCCTTGCTGGGTCATGTCCTGGGTGCTCCAGGAAAAGAACCCGTTGGTCTGAGCCTGGAGGGACTCGGGAGGGGAGAAGAGAGGCCTTTGAAATCATCTGGGCTCTGCTCTCCATTGACCAGACTGGGTACTCGTCTCTAGGTTCATTAGGAAAGATGTGGAGGACACAAACTTCCCTGGGAAGAAGGCCAGGGTGAGTGAGGTGGGACGAGCAGACCCACCCCCGGATCTGGCCATGTTACCAGAAACCCACACAATGGGCAAGAGACTCAGGTCTGGCTAACTTCTTGCTCCCTTGCTCCAGCCTACCTCACCCGTTCCCTCTCTTCAGAGAGGCACCTAGCCGTTAACTTGGCTTTGCCCACCTCTACCACGTCTCCCTGAGAGGCTTCCCCAGCTGGCATTATGGGCAAGTCGGAAAAAAAGGCTGCCTAGAGCGAGCATGAGAGCATGGAGGAAGGCGTTCTTTGCCGCTTTACTCCAGAGCGGCTCGGACCCTCCATGTTCCCCTATCCATCCCCCTGAGGTAGAAGACTAAGGAAATCTTTACTTCAGGTGCCTCAGAGTCCCCACCACTGACTAACGACAAAAACTCCCTTCTTTGAAGACTGAAGTAAAACAAACTGGTCCTGGTGTGGCCTACCCAGAAACCTGGACACAGACCTTTGACCCAAAGGCTGAGGGGGGGGTGCTGTACAGACGGAGAAGGGGTCTGTGCCCTAGGCAGCGAGAAGCGCCCTCTCCAGGACCACAAATTCTCCCAAACTCCATCAGGCGCCAATGAACACCAAACCCATGATGCCTAATAGCACAGAGCTCACAGATGCACCTCCCATCCTTGACTGTCCTGTGTCAAGAGGGTTCTGCACCCATTGTCTCCTTGACATTCAGCCACACGCATGGAAAAAGACCTTCTCCACTTTCTACCCACACACCATATCAGCCAGGGAAGTCTCGCGAGCAAATCTCATGACCCACACCACAGTGGGGGACCAGCTGCTGGGCCCCAAGAGTGACTTGAGAAAAGCACCAGCTTTCCCTCCATTCTGCCTCCCCAACAGAATACAACCTCTGTCTGCTGGGAAGGACCCCCTCTCCTTTATACCACGCCCCCGGATCACGCTGTCACCATCTAACCATGGCCAACACACCTGCCACCGAAAATAATGATCTCATCGCTATGGTGCCTCCATCAGCCTCCGTCCCATTTTAACAAAATTTCTGCCTCTGGAAGGAGAATACGAGTATTCTCCATTCCATGGGAGACTGTCCCTGTGGTGGGGGGGGAAGTGCCGCCAGCTGAAGTATCATCCCACTGGTACAAAAAAGAAGGGAAGGGAAGGGAACCGTACCTGTACCCGCCACGGAACAGCACACAATACACATGGCCACATTTCTTCCCTCGCTGCCATTCTCCCACTTAAATCGTATCAGACCGCTACTAGCTATAGGACTGGCGTTTCTCTGGAAAAGGAGATGCGTCCCAAGAAATCATCTTTCACGGGTGCCTCATCCCTGGACGCCACCACGTTCGAACGGACAATCAGCCCTTCCCTCCTCGGCCCTCGAGAACGGCCTATTTCTCTGCGCGGCTCACTGGCCGTAGGGCCGCTGCAGTGAACCGCGTCCCATCACACACCCCTCCGAAGCTCTGGGAGCACTGCCCCCCCACACACACACAAGCTGCTTGGGTTTACTTACATCTCTCATTGTCATTCTGGTCGGCAATGGCCTCTTCCAGGGCGACCGACTTTGGCTTTTTGTCCTGACTTCCTTTCAACCTGTCCCAGTCGGCGGGGCTGAATTTGCACACCTCGGAGTCTTTGGCTGTGGGGTGGCCACCTTCTCTCTCCTTCATCTCCAGCTCTGAGAAGCGCATCATTGCACGCTAGAAAGAGAACGGAGACGGGAAAAAAAAAAACACAACACCTTACCATCAAAGCTATTTCATTTGCCTTACCTTAAAGGAAAGCAGTTGCAAAGAAAAGTTTGCCCAATACCAACCACAATTTATGATACAACTGAGATATTTTAAAACGTAACAGATAAAAATGTAAGAATAGCTATACGTAAGTAATCACACAGTCGTTACTCGTAAAGCCATATGTATATAGATATATATGCGTTGTGTATGTATACCCATACATATACCATGGCACAGAGACATTCTCTTTTTGAAGGTAAATAAAAACAAAACAAAAACACAACGCAAAGAAAACAAAACAAAAACACAACAGAAAAGAAAACAAAATGCACAATGAATAAAGACGACCATGGCCCACAAACTTCCCTTTGTATATTTGGAAATGAAATTTAACTCAAAAGGTTTATGTAAGATTCTAGTAATAAAAATTTGAAGAACTGACCTCACAGTAAGCAGCGGGTAGACATAAAATACTGTCCTCTTGTAATCCTTCCATCTATGTAATTAAAATGGGCACTCAATGGATCATTTAGATAACTTCATCCATTTTTATAAGCATAAACCAATTTTTTTCTTAACATTGCAACACAATTTGGCTTTATTTATCTTTTAATCAAAAGTAAAAATATTGTAAGGAAATTCCTATACAACATCTATCATTCACTAGCAAGTTAAATACATACTCTATCCCTTTAAGCGAGCTTTTTTTTTTTTTGGTGAAAAAAAAAAATTGCACGAATCCCACAGACATGCGGCTGCTACACACCTCCACCAGGTATCACGTAAGGCATTCTAAGCAGCACTGCTAGGCATTATTCGTTAACGTACAGTAATGGCAGAGAAATCAAGGCAACTGATAGGTAAACGTCATGCAGTCTTTAGCTATCCTTCGCAATCATTAACACGTCTGTTAGCAGCGTCTGAGTGGAATTCTCTTAGCATCTACACAATAACGGCCAAGTACCCAGACACGTGAGCCTCCTAAGTGCTACCCACTCACGTCCCCTTACTGGACACATGTCATATATTTACGTGACCATAATCTTCATTAACCGAATCTGCCCGGCGCCCTGCCCTACCATACTCCCCCAATCCTCTTTCCACATTAACAAAACAGAACTGACAACTGGTCAAGTCACTGAAATTTGGGGCGTGGGGCGGGGTGGGGGGGGTGGCTCACCTGCAAGGCGCGCTGCTCCCGGCTGAGCTGGCTAGAATCGGCATACAGTTCGGTAGTGACACACTTGAATCGGTCACCCACGTAACCAGCGGAATTCGCGATTCTCTTGGCCAGCTTAGATGGCTTCGGTTTGAGAACTTTGCCATCACTGGATTCTGCCTCATCGGCTCCATCTTTGGTATAGGCGGGGGTGACATCCACACTCGGGGGGGCACTGCCCACACAAAATGGTTTGGGATCCTCTTGGGTTTTCCCAAAAGTTACAGCCGGGCCATCGCTCCCCAGAGTTGGCTCCAGGAAGGGAGTCGAGACTGGCAGCCCCAGGTTCTCCTTGTTGGTTCCCGCCGGAATATTCTCCTTGCTTAAGCTGAAGACTGACTGGCCCGGAGCCTGTTTGAAAGCATAAGCTTCGTGGAAATCACTGATACGCCCCAACTCCTCTCTCAGAGCGACGAAATCGCGGTGCGGCTGCAGGGCCGGGTCAGCCGGGGGCTTGGCGGGCTCAGCGCTGGGGCCCACGCTGTCGGCCGCGAAGGCCGGCTTGGCCACATTCGCGTCTGTTTTAGCATCCGGTTCCTCCCGGAGAAGGTCTACGTAGACAAGTTTGTCGCTCTTGACGACAGTTTTCCCTTGATTCCAGCTGGGGCTGGGCTTCAGGTTCTTGTCGGAGGGGACTTCTGGGTGTAACTTGGTGCTGCTGGCCTCCAGCATCTCGGAGAACCGGTTCCGGAGGGTTGGGTCCTCGTAGCGTCTCTCGTGGGAGCGGGACCTCCTCTCCGGTTTCTCCTCCTTAGTGATCTCTATGGGCGTGTGAGGTATCAACATGGGGTGCACCATGCCCAACCCCAGCGCGTCTTGGTAGGTCACAAACTCCGGCCGGCCTGTGGGCAGCCCGTAGGGCAGCCCAGGCTTGGGGGCAAGGTGCCCAGGGAAGAGACTGCCATTGGGCAGCAAAACTGGGTGAGGGTACACAGGTCCCTTGCCATGTAAGGAGAGGGGACTTATAGCGATGCCCTCAGGTGCTGGGTAAGGGAGGTAACTTCTGGGGTAGGGAATTGGTGGGGACCTAAACGCCTCGTTTGGAGATAGAAAGATCGAGCTGGGCGGGAGGCCATTCTCGTTTGCTTTGAAGCTGGGCTCCGGGTTGCCGGCTTTGGCACCCTTGCTGCCACCACCACCACCACCGCCACCGCCGCCACCACCGCCGC
>NW_024423319.1:90274085-90275263 GCF_017311325.1 Ursus maritimus | reverse complement strand
GGGGGGGGTGGCTCACCTGCAAGGCGCGCTGCTCCCGGCTGAGCTGGCTAGAATCGGCATACAGTTCGGTAGTGACACACTTGAATCGGTCACCCACGTAACCAGCGGAATTCGCGATTCTCTTGGCCAGCTTAGATGGCTTCGGTTTGAGAACTTTGCCATCACTGGATTCTGCCTCATCGGCTCCATCTTTGGTATAGGCGGGGGTGACATCCACACTCGGGGGGGCACTGCCCACACAAAATGGTTTGGGATCCTCTTGGGTTTTCCCAAAAGTTACAGCCGGGCCATCGCTCCCCAGAGTTGGCTCCAGGAAGGGAGTCGAGACTGGCAGCCCCAGGTTCTCCTTGTTGGTTCCCGCCGGAATATTCTCCTTGCTTAAGCTGAAGACTGACTGGCCCGGAGCCTGTTTGAAAGCATAAGCTTCGTGGAAATCACTGATACGCCCCAACTCCTCTCTCAGAGCGACGAAATCGCGGTGCGGCTGCAGGGCCGGGTCAGCCGGGGGCTTGGCGGGCTCAGCGCTGGGGCCCACGCTGTCGGCCGCGAAGGCCGGCTTGGCCACATTCGCGTCTGTTTTAGCATCCGGTTCCTCCCGGAGAAGGTCTACGTAGACAAGTTTGTCGCTCTTGACGACAGTTTTCCCTTGATTCCAGCTGGGGCTGGGCTTCAGGTTCTTGTCGGAGGGGACTTCTGGGTGTAACTTGGTGCTGCTGGCCTCCAGCATCTCGGAGAACCGGTTCCGGAGGGTTGGGTCCTCGTAGCGTCTCTCGTGGGAGCGGGACCTCCTCTCCGGTTTCTCCTCCTTAGTGATCTCTATGGGCGTGTGAGGTATCAACATGGGGTGCACCATGCCCAACCCCAGCGCGTCTTGGTAGGTCACAAACTCCGGCCGGCCTGTGGGCAGCCCGTAGGGCAGCCCAGGCTTGGGGGCAAGGTGCCCAGGGAAGAGACTGCCATTGGGCAGCAAAACTGGGTGAGGGTACACAGGTCCCTTGCCATGTAAGGAGAGGGGACTTATAGCGATGCCCTCAGGTGCTGGGTAAGGGAGGTAACTTCTGGGGTAGGGAATTGGTGGGGACCTAAACGCCTCGTTTGGAGATAGAAAGATCGAGCTGGGCGGGAGGCCATTCTCGTTTGCTTTGAAGCTGGGCTCCGGGTTGCCGGCTTTGGCACCC
>NW_024423319.1:90255143-90274060 GCF_017311325.1 Ursus maritimus | reverse complement strand
AGTTTCGTCAAGTCTTTGACTGAGACTTCTTCCAGGTCCCGCCCAGGTATCACCACGGAGCAGGTCCTGGCTCTGCCCTAGTCAAGTGGCGCTAAGGAGACACACTCCCAGTTCACGGGAAGGGACCAATAGTCTCCTTGTCCCTCCCCACCTTCGAATGCCACTGACGGCCTCTATGGATAAGCTTCCAAGTCTGCGAAGCCTCCTAAGGCATTGGCTGGACTTCTAAAATAAAAACTGAATCTGACCACCCCGACTACCATAAACAGCAGATGAGGGGCGCCTGGTGGCACAGTGGTTAAGCATCTGCCTTCGGCTCAGGGCGTGATCCCAGCTGCTATGGGATCAAGCCCCACATCAGGTTCCTCTGCTAGAGCCTGCTTCTTCCTCTCCCTCCCCTGCTTGTGTTCCCTCTCTCGCTGGCTGTCTCTATCTCTGTCGAATAAATAAATAAAATCTTTAAAAAAATAAAATAAAAATAAACAGCAGATGAAAGTCCTGACCGTTGTTCCGACTTCATTCGCTTCTTCTTAAGCCAGCTCCTCCCAACGAGATGCACCCATGTGCACCCATGTCTGCCCAGCCGAGGCCAAGCAGGAAGCACCCGCCATCTCAGAAGCTCCTAGGGTCTGCGGGAGGAGGGGAGCTGCCCTGGAAGAGGGAAGGCATCTGGAAGGCATCTCTACCCTCTTCACAGCCCCTGGCTACCCCCACCCCTAGCTTCCACGTGCTCACAGCCTGGCTCTCAACCACGTGGACCCCTGGAGGAAAGAGCCAGTGTGGAGCAGGGCATGAGACATGAGGGAGACAAGGGTCAAGAAGACCCATTAATTAGTAGCTGAATGGATTCAGCACCTGCTGTCCCCAGATGAGGAGGTGACAGCAAGGACAACGGTTCCTCTAAGGGTACCCCTCTTGACCAACCACAAACCACAAGTCCCCAGAAGACTGGGGACGGTGACCCACCTCCTTCGTTGTCCCGATCTTCAGAAATGAGCCCCACCCCCCACCTCTTCCCAATCCTTCTCCTGCCCTTGGTGATGACCTATGCCTTGCTGGGTCATGTCCTGGTGCTCCAGGAAAAGAACCGTTGGTCTGAGCCTGGAGGGACTCGGGAGGGAGAAGAGAGGCCTTTGAAATCATCTGGGCTCTGCTCTCCATTGACCAGACTGGGTATCTCGTCTCTAGGTTCATTAGGAAAGATGTGAGGACACAAACTTCCCTGGGAAGAAGGCCAGGGTAGTGAGGTGGGACGAGCAGACCCACCCCGGATCTGGCCATGTTACCAGAAACCCACACAATGGGCAAGAGACTCAGGTCTGGCTAACTTCTTGCTCCCTTGCTCCAGCCTACCTCACCCGTTCCCTCTCTTCAGAGAGGCACCAGCCACGTTAACTTGGCTTTGCCCACCTCTACCACGCTCCCTGAGAGGCTTCCCCAGCTGGCATTATGGGCAAGTCGGAAAAAAGGCTGCCTAGAGCGAGCATGAGAGCATGGAGGAAGGCGTTTGCCGCTTACTCCAGAGCGGCTCGACCCTCCATGTTCCCCTATCCATCCCCCTGAGGTAGAAGACTAAGGAAATCTTTACTTCAGGTGCCTCAGAGTCCCCACCACTGACTAACGACAAAAACTCCCTTCTTTGAAGACTGAAGTAAAACAAACTGGTCCTGGTGTGGCCTACCCAGAAACCTGGACACAGACCTTGACCCAAAGGCTGAGGGGTGCTGTACAGACGGAGAAGGGTCTGTGCCCTAGGCAGCGAAGCGCCCTCTCCAGGACCACAAATCTCCCAAACTCCATCAGGCGCCAATGAACACCAAACCCATGATGCCTAATAACAGAGCTCACAGATGCATCTCCCATCCTTGACTGTCCTGTGTCAAGAGGGTTCTGCACCCATTGTCTCCTTGACATTCAGCCACACGCATGGAAAAGACCTTCTCCACTTTCTACCCACACACCATATCAGCAGGGAAGTCTCGCGAGCAAACTCATGACCCACACCACAGTGGGGGACCAGCTGCTGGGCCCCAAGAGTGACTTGAGAAAAGCACCAGCTTTCCCTCCATTCTGCCTCCCAACAGAATACAACTCTGTCTGCTGGGAAGGACCCCTCTCCTTTATACCACGCCCCGGATCACGCTGTCACCATCTAACCATGGCCAACACACCTGCCACCGAAAATAATGATCTCATCGCTGGCTGGTGCTCCATCAGCCTCCCGTCCCATTTTAACAAAATTTCTGCCTCTGGAAGGAGAATACAAAGTATTCTCCATTCCATGGGAGACTGATCCCTGTGGTGGGGGAAGTGCCGCCAGCTGAAGTATCATCCACTGGTACAAAAAGAAGGGAAGGGAAGGGAACCGCTCCTGTACCCGCCACGGAACACACACAATACACATGGCCACATTTCTTCCTCGCTGCCATTCTCCCACTTAAATCGTATCAGACCGCTACTAGCTATAGGACTGGCGTTTCTCTGAAAAGGAGATGCGTCCCAAGAAATCATCTTTCACGGGTGCCTCATCCCTGGACGCCACCACGTTCGGAAACGGACAATCAGCCCTTCCTCCTCGGCCCGAGAACGGCCTATTCTCTGCGCGCTCACTGGCCGTAGGGCCGCTGCAGTGAACCGCGTCCCATCACACACCCTCCGAAGCTCTGGGAGCACTGCCCCCACACACAAGCTGCTTGGGTTTACTTACATCTCTCATTGTCATTCTGGTCGGAATGGCCTCTTCCAGGGCGACCGACTTTGGCTTTTTGTCCTGACTTCCTTTCAACCTGTCCCAGTCGGCGGGGCTGAATTTGCACACCTCGGAGTCTTTGGCTGTGGGTGGCCACCTTCTCTCCTTCATCTCCAGCTCTGAGAAGCGCATCATTGCACGCTAGAAAGAGAACGGAGACGGAAAAAAAAAACACAACACCTTACCATCAAAGCTATTTCATTTGCCTTACCTTAAAGGAAAGCAGTTGCAAAGAAAAGTTTGCCCAATACCAACCACAATTTATGATACAACTGAGATATTTAAAACGTAACAGATAAAAATGTAAGAATAGCTATCGTAAGTAATCACACAGTCGTACTCGTAAAGCCATATGTATATAGATATATATGCGTTGTGTATGTATACCCATACATATACCATGGCACAGAGACATTCTCTTTTGAAGGTAAATAAAAACAAAACAAAAACACAACGCAAAGAAAAAACAAAACAAAAAACACAACAGAAAAGAAAACAAAATGCACAATGAATAAAGAGCACCA
Organism: Ursus maritimus; assembly: GCF_017311325.1. Taxonomy (NCBI): domain Eukaryota; kingdom Metazoa; phylum Chordata; class Mammalia; order Carnivora; family Ursidae; genus Ursus; species Ursus maritimus. The sequence continues at coordinate 90,270,787 of NW_024423319.1, read as the reverse complement.
TGGCCCACAAACTTCCCTTTGTATATTTGGAAATGAAATTTAACTCAAAAGGTTTATGTAAGATTCTAGTAATAAAAATTTGAAGAACTGACCTCACAGTAAGCAGCGGGTAGACATAAAATACTGTCCTCTTGTAATCCTTCCATCTATGTAATTAAAATGGGCACTCAATGGATCATTTAGATAACTTCATCCATTTTTATAAGCATAAACCAATTTTTTCTTAACATTTGCAACACAATTTGGCTTTATTTATCTTTTAATCAAAAGTAAAAATATTGTAAGGAAATTCCTATACAACATCTATCATTCACTAGCAAGTTAAATACATACTCTATCCTTTAAGCGAGCTTTTTTTTGGTGAAAAAAAAATTGCCGAATCCCACAGACATGCGGCTGCTCACACCTCCACCAGGTATCACGTAAGGCATTCTAAGCAGCACTGCTAGGCATTATTCTAACGACAGTAATGGCAGAGAAATCAAGGCAACTGATAGGTAAACGTCATGCAGTCTTTAGCTATCCTTCGCAATCATTAACACGTCTGTTAGCAGCGTCTGAGTGGAATTCTCTTAGCATCTACACAATAACGGCCAAGTACCCAGACACGTGAGCCTCCTAAGTGCTACCCACTCACGTCCCTTACTGGACACATGTCATATATTTACGTGACCATAATCTTACCGAATCTGCCCGGCGCCCTGCCCTACCATACTCCCCAATCTCTTTCACATTAACAAAACAGAACTGACAACTGGTCAAGTCACTGAAATTTGGGCGTGGGGCGGGGTGGGGGTGAGCTCCCTGCAAGGCGCGCTGCTCCTCGGCTGAGCTGGCTAGAATCGGCTACAGTTCGGTAGTGACACCTTGAATCGGTCACCCACGTAACCAGCGGATCGCGATTCTTCTTGGCCAGCTTAGATGGCTTCGGTTTGAGAACTTTGCCATCACTGGATTCTGCCTCATCGGCTCCATCTTTGGTATAGGCGGGGTGACATCCACACTCGGGGGCACTGCCCACACAAAATGGTTTGGGATCCTCTTGGGTTTTCCCAAAGTTACAGCCGGGCCATCGCTCCCCAGAGTTGGCTCCAGGAAGGGAGTCGAGACTGGCAGCCCCAGGTTCTCCTTGTTGGTTCCCGCCGAATATTCTCCTCTTAAGCTGAAGACTGACTGGCCGGAGCCTGTTTGAAAGCATAAGCTTCGTGGAAATCACTGATACGCCAATCTCTCTCTCAGAGCGACGAAATCGCGGTGCGGCTGCAGGGCCGGGTCAGCCGGGGGCTTGGCGGGCTCAGCGCTGGGGCCCACGCTGTCGGCCGCAGGCGCGGCTTGGCCCATTCGCGTCTGTTTTAGCATCCGGTTCCTCCCGAGAAGGTCCTACGTAGACAAGTTTGTCGCTCTTGACGACAGTTTTCCCTTGATTCCAGCTGGGGCTGGGCTTCAGGTTCTTGTCGGAGGGGACTTCTGGGTGTAACTTGGTGCTCTGGCCTCCAGCATCTCGGAGAACCGGTTCCGGAGGGTTGGGTCCTCGTAGCGTCTCTCGTGGGAGCGGGACCTCCTCTCCGGTTTCTCCTCCTTAGTGATCTCTATGGGCGTGTGAGGTATCAACATGGGGTGCACCATGCCCAACCCCAGCGCGTCTTGGTAGGTCACAAACTCCGGCCGGCCTGTGGGCAGCCCGTAGGGCAGCCCAGGCTTGGGGGCAAGGTGCCCAGGGAAGAGACTGCCATTGGGCAGCAAAACTGGGTGAGGGTACACAGGTCCCTTGCCATGTAAGGAGAGGGGACTTATAAGCGATGCCCCAGGTGCTGGGAAGGAGGTAACTTCTGGGGTAGGGAATTGGTGGGGACCTAAACGCCTCGTTTGGAGATAGAAAGATCGAGCTGGGCGGGAGGCCATTCTCGTTTGCTTTGAAGCTGGGCTCCGGGTTGCCGGCTTTGGCACCCTTGCTGCCACCACCACCACCACCGCCACCGCCGCCACCACCGCCGCTGCCGCCGCCGCCGCCGCCGCCGCCGCCTCCGTGCTTGGCAGGCGTGGTCGGGGGCTGGCCCACGTGCTGAATGACCGACGGCGTGGTGTCCATGGAGCTCCTGCTGGTCTTGCAGCCATCTGCGTTGGCATTGGGGGCCGGCGACGCGGAGGCCGGGCGGCCCGCGCTCGACACTGAGCCCGAGACGTTCGTGACCACGGCGTCCGTGCCGCCCATGCGGGGACACGATGAACTCCGCTGCTGCGGTATCGCCCAGTCCAAGGCCTTGTTCTTCAGCGGCAGGCTTTTGCCGTTGTTCTCTTCGTTGGGGCTCGGCCCGGGCACCACCCAGGACGAGGGAGCCGTGCTAATGATTTCAGACCTGTAGATAGCACAGCCGTTTCCGGGAGGAGACAGGGTTTCTTTCGGAATGTCGCCCCCGGACAGCACTAAGCCGCTTCCAGCTCTGCTGTGCACGAGGACCGTGGGAGCCATCTTTTTCATGTGGTCGGCTTTGGAAGCATCCACGTCCACCACTTTCGCAGACAAGTCCAGCGGCTTATCGGTGACGTCTTTGGTAGCCGTCTGCTTCTCCAACAGAGGAGGGGACCCGCCGTCTTTCCTGTCTTGAGCCGCCGCCTTCCGGGCGTGCCCGGGAACCGGCTGGGCACTTTCGGCCCCTTCCGGGCCCTTCGGATACTTGCCGTTGGAGAGCCTGGCCGATGGGAACTCGCTGCTGACCGTCATGTATGGCTTTGACAGGGTGACGGAGGGCGAGGTGGAGATCCTGGCGTAGTGCTTGTGAAATTCCGAGTAGGTGTCTGCGGCGGGCTGGGAGGGAAGGTGGACCCGGGGTGAAGGCCGAGGCGAAGGGGGCAGCAGGAGAGCCGTGTCCCCGGGCAGGCCGCTGGTGACCGCCTTGGCAGAGGGCACCCTCGGCTGTTTACTGTTCTGGATGTGGGGGTAGGCGTGGGAATCAACGGGGTTCCCGGGACTGACGCCCATCTTCCAGGGCAGGCTTTTGTCTGCGCAGTGGACCAGAGGTGGGATGGCTGGGGAGGCCGAAGGGGTCGAGAGCCTCATGGGCGAAGCCAGCGATGACGGGATGTGGGGACTGACGTAGTGAGGCGGCGGCAGGTAGAGAAAACGCTCCCCGTTGGTGCAGACCGGCGAATACAGCGGCTGGGCCAAGCTGTAGGACTGCTGAGGTAGCAAGGCCTTGTACATGTTCAGTGAATACTTATTTGGCGAGTCGAGGAAAGGGTAGATGGCCGGCGTGGCGCCCTCCATGTAAGGACTGACCCAGGGCAGCCGCAGGTAACTAGCACCATTGATGTTCAGAGGGCTCTGTTTGTCGCCGGCGGGCCTGTCCAAGCCCAGGGTTTCTGCTGTGGGCACAGCACTTTTTTGTATTCCGGGTGGTGTTTTGTAGATAGCACTGAAGCCATTGGGGGCTTTTCCGGAGACAGCGGAAGCCTCCACCGTCTCAGGGGTATTCGGTTTGAACTGCATTTCTGGATTTCTCTCGGAAGAGAACCCAAGCCCACCTAGAGTGCTCGTGGCAGCCTCCCGGCCTTTCTCCGAGCCCAGTCCACACAAGCTAGAATAGACGATGTTGCCGGGGACGCGCAGCCCTTCCCGGATCAGGCCAGTGCGGTCCATGCTCAGCGCGGCCAGGCCATCGATCCGATGGGCGGTAGTGGCGTCCACCTTTGCAGAAGAAGAAGATGGGTGTTACTCGCGACGCTCACTCAGAGCGGTAGGGCCCGTCCCCAGGAGAAACCAGAAGCTAGCTGGAGGGGACATCGGCCTTGACATCTGAGCAGAAAGGGTTAAACAGAGAGGCTCCACAGGGTCCTGGGTCCCCTGCCCACTTATCCAAAAGCCTTTGCTGCCTGCCTTCTTACCTCGGTTCAACTAGTATCCTGAAAGCCTGTAAAAGGTTGATCCCTTTAGACTTGGGGCCCATACATTACATTCAGTCATCTATTAACTCTGGAAAATTCACCTTCTCAGCACAAATTCTCTGCTGCCAACAGAGAGGACACCAGCTCCGCTACTCTCAGCACCAGCCTCGCGAGTACAGACCGAACCTCCCAGGCCTGTTTGGTGGGGGGCGGGGGGCTCACTGGAGTGTTTTTTTTTTTCCCCTGGAGGTAGGGGGGCGTGATTATTTAACATAACAAGAAACAATCTTCGGAGGGATTGCAGGGAAGGAGGACTTTAGCTGTCTCATTTCTAAATCAATAAAGAGGCCATGGGTCAAACTGTGGTTGTGTCTTTTGACTTCCCCTCCCTGCTGTGTGAGGACGGGTCTGTGTTTCATACTTTACTGGAAAAGGAAACCCTAAGGGTCTACTTGGAGGCTGGAAATTTATCCAGCTCCAGGGAGCATGGAGGGGGCGTGGCTTATCGAAGGAAAGGAGGCACGTATCCCACCAGTTGCTAGGTATGGGACTCAGGACATAAATGCCCAGGGTGTCAAAAGGAGTGCGGGGCCAAGGAGAGCTCGGGGGAGGGCCGGGTCCTGCAGAAGAAGCGTCCCACTCAGCCCCACCCCACCACACCCCTGCCCCGCCCCCAAAAGGCCCTTTAGCAGCACTCGAATGAATGCACGCTGGATTACAGATCACTGATATTCAGACAGAAGCCGTGAGTCTCTTACCACGTTGTGGTTCAAGGGATTTTCTTCCCTTAGTTCCAGTCTGGCCTTTGAAGCGTCACCATCATTTACAGGAATTTTCCTATTTAAAAAGGACACACCAAACTTCGTGAAAGCATTCCCCCCACTTAATCCCTCTTTCCTCAGATCGCCCCAGAACAGGCCAATTTCTAATAACTCCATTTCTCAAACCGCCCTCGCCGAACAATTTCTCCCCAACGGCCCCTGTTGAAAGCTGTCCCCAAACAGTGCTTCAACTGGGCTGAGAGAAACCAAAGGGAAGGCAGGGCACAACGGGGACGGGAGATCCCAGCTAGGGCCCCAAGCTGGCCGACGCAGGAACGAAGATCCCGCGCCACTGTTTTCTCTAGAGAGGCTGAGGCGGCCGATCTGAGCTCTGCAGTCCTAGCAGGCCCTCCGGCGCTCCTCCGCCGGAGCTCAGACACGAGGAAGCACAATGGCCAAGGACTGAAGCGGAGACACAAGGCCGGCGTCTCGGGGCCAGTCGCACCAGTCACTTCTGTGTTCCTCACGAGGGCAGGCTTTCAAAACTTTTCCCCAAACAAAGTTAGGTACCATGTTCTACAAAACTGGTTTCCATGGTGATAATGAAGCCATATTTGACTGCCTTTATCAAAATGACGGGGGAGACACACGAATATCATACAAATGTCAGCTGCTCCAGGCTCCAGAGGAAGCCGCACATCTGTGCCAGGCTGCTGCGGCTGCCCTGGGACTTGTTATCAGACAGCATCGATAAAGAAAGCGCTCGGTGCCAACTTCCAAATCCCCAGGATAAAATCGCTGACAAGCAACAGCGGATACCCCGAAGAGCGGCTTCCATCATCCACTCCAAAATTACTGATTAGGGAGCCCGGCGGAGTGTCGGGGGACTGAAACCTGGAGCCGATGGCCTCGCTGAACAGGTAGCAGAGGACACCGAGCAACTCGGGGCTTAAATGAAGTAAGGGGTGGCCATCTCCCCATTTATTACTGAGCAAACTATTTGTTTTAAAAGCACATCGAATGCCGATCCACCTGGGCCCACACTCCTGACATTTAGAGTTAAAGCAGCATATAGACTGGGATTAATTCTCCTTCATAAATATGAAATAATAAATTAAGGACGAAAGTGCACTGAAAGGCCGCTTTAGGGGCTAATCTTTTAAAGGGCGGCAATGCTTCGCTGAGCCGGGTTGCCTGTTAAAACTGTAAATCAAGGGCCGCCAGCTAGGCGGGAGATCGTTCTCCCCCACCCCTTTTGGGCCCACTCTGGCTGTTGAGAAGGTGAGGGGGGCTTTAGAATGGGTTCTGCTCCCGAGCTTGGGGTGGGGGCGGGGCAGGGGGGCGGCACCCACCCTCTCTCCCCCCGGCCTCAGCCAGACAGGCACATTCACCTCTCTTCGTTGATCCCACACATGCGGACCCTCTCGCTGTTCATCCAGCTGTGAACGTTCCCATACAGGGGGGTTGCTGAAAGCATGTCGTCTTCTTGGATGGCAGCTTTTCTTCAAGCGTCTAGTCTGTTTAAAAAAAAAAAAAAATCCCAGGAGGTTGAATAAAGAGGAGCCAAACAGGGAACCAGAGAGGCCCTCTTTCTAGGCAATTCATACAGAACGCAGAGCTGGGAAGTCAGGTTGTGCCTGACGTTCTACAGATGTCTGGGAGTGAGGGAACACACCTGACTCCAAGGGTACAGGGGCGGCCCGCAACTTCCCTGCGGGGCGGGGAGGGGGTTAAAGGACCACACGACACACGATCCGCGCTAGCTGCACACACATCGCCACCACCTCTGGCCACTCCTGCCTGCCTTCTCCTTTCCCAGCCTTTGGGGACCACACTTGGCAGCATACAGTGCTGCATCCTGGGGAGCCACACTCCTGGGGACTCAGGTGTGGCAGCCCAAACTACCACATCTCCAGGGCTGCAGTGTGGGCTACTTAACAGATCGAGGGTTAAAAAGAGTCGGTGGGCTGGTGAACCACCCCACCCGGCCCTACATCAGATGAAGCACCGACCCCGGGTGGTTTTGCCTGGGAGCTACAGAGGGAGGCGGTTGAGTAATTCCATGACGCCTGCTCACTGGGGACAAGAAATCATTAGTGAGTGCAGAAGTCTTAGCAGCCCAGGCTGCTGGGCTAGGAGCCACTGGCACGCTGGGAGCGGGTGAAAGCCACCCCATTTTTCCCCTACAGGGAGGGGGAGGCTGCCCGGGCAGAGGAGGGGAGAGCACCTCTCCCCGCCCTTCCTTACCTTCTGTGCCCACCACCCCCACCCACATCACATTCTAGTTTGCTGCATGAGTGAAGGGTCAGGACAAGCTGCATTTTATTAACAGGATTATCACGGCGCGTGATTTATCCTCGTGCACGATTTTAATTGCTCTTTGGAGGTTGAGCCGTTTCTTTTGACTGCGCTTCAGCCCATATCCTGCTGTTAAATGCTGGGTTAATAAGTAGGGGAGCCTTTAATGCCTGGGACCGATGGCCCTGGGCAATTCCCCGCGCACAAACACGTCGTCATCCCCCTTGTCCGGCCAGGCCAGGCCGGGCCATCTTTACACGGGACCCAAAGCGGAGTGTGAAATCAGTGGTGTGCAGATCGTCGGGGGAACTTTTCTTTCTCCTCCCTCACACACCCACCCACACAGTTTCCGAAAGCCCAAATGTTCCCTAAGTCGACACATTTCCTTTGTTAGCAGGGAAAAATATGCAAATGCTTGCTTTTACACTTGAGCACAAGGAGCAGACTGCCAGGTCGGGTGGGTTGGAGGCACCAGGTCCGGGGACTCTTTCTGGGAGTAAGTGAGGGTGGGGGTGGGGGGAGCACCTGGGAGACCTGAATCCACAAGCCTGGCTGGTCTATCCTTCGGCAGTTCTTTGTCCTAACTAGGCCTTTTGTCCACCGGTATCCCTGTCGGCCCCCTATACATACAACACCGTCTGTTAATCAAGAGCCACACGCGGCGCAGAGTTAGAGCCCAACAATGAAGCTGCTGGAGGAGGAGGAGAAGGAGGAGGAGGAGGAGGAGGAAGAGGACGAGGCCGAAATCTACACTTGCAGCAGGCCTGGTGGGATTCTGAGGCAGCGCCTTCTCCAGGAAGCGCCTCCCTCTCTTTCCACTGGGCTAGCCACGGTGCCCCGAAAAGACCAACCGGGGTCCTGAAGAAGGTTCCCTGGGGGCTCACGGGCTTCTCTTCCTTCTTCCAAACCTACACATCGAGTTGGGGCGGAAGGCCACCACGAGTGCAGGGACGACCACAAGGCACATTCAAGGGACTGTCCCCTCCTTAACCCCTGCCGCCCCTTCTAACAAAAGGAAGCCATTCCGGGTGGCCTGATGGGGAAGGCGGAGCAGCATTCCCGGGTGCAGGGTCCTGGTCATCAGCTGCACCAGTGGGACCGACTGCACCAGGCCACCCCGGGGAAATGCAGAAGTCACACCAGGAGCAAAAAGGGTCACTCATCAAACCCCTAAGAAAAGGATGAGGGAAGGAAAAAGTGTGTGTGTGTGCCTCTGAGACCTCAAGCTTCTGCTGTCCCCAAACTGGCCTCTCCTTAAACAATCTGTCACCTCCCCACCTCCTTTAGTAGGCGCCTTGTGACAAGGACCTCCGAGCACCTGAGTGAGGAAACAGGAAGGGTGCTGCCCCCCATCATCCTACTTTGCCCCCCCCCACGAAGGTCTCTTCTGGAAAGCGGGCAGCCCGAACTTGGTGGAAGGGTGAATGTGATGTAGGGACACCTGGGAGCACAGGGTGCTTTCAGAGCTCTCCCCACCCCCTCCCCACCCCTCCACAGGGCCCTTCCTGTGGACTTTTCAACAGTAATGCCACACACTTAGGTGACACTTTGGGGTCCGATGGGAGTGTTGGGGAGGGGGCAGAGGGAGGAGGCTGAACACGAAGAAACAAGTGAGGGGAGGTACATTGTTGGGTCCTGCTGACCACACACACACACACACACACACACACACACACACACACACACAATCTTTAGCTGCCCCATGAACTTTTTGTGAACTGTTTAAAAGTGGAGGTCTGTTGAACAAACAGCGGCGCCACTGCCAGCCATAATTTCATTGCAACAAGCTAAAGACTTTTAACTCTTCAGGTTCCTGGCTGAGGATGGAGCTGAGCGGGAAGGGCCAGTGAGCCAGGGCCCTGCCTGGCAGGAGGACCTTCTCCAGGGTGACAGCCTGCTCCGGAGGAGCCCAGAGCCCCGGCAGGAATGCCCAGCGGGAACGTGTTCCTCAGCGGAGGCCACACTGCAGCCACCCCGCCAGGGTCGGGGCTGGGGACCTCCCCTCCCCCATCTCTCTGGGATGGGCAGCTAAGGGGACACTGGGGTGAGAAACACAAAGAGACTGAGAGGCGGAGATACAGCGATGCTCATCCCACTCCACTTCTAGAAGGGGCTGTTGAAATAGTTGGGGTCTTTTTTTTTTTTTAACTCTAAGAGAAAGTGCTTCAAAACTGACTTCGCTGACCCTTGGGCCACGGTGGAGAGGACAAATAATGCGATTTAGATGACAAACAGAGCAGGCACTTTGCTGCTATGAGAGGCCTGTTTGCCCTTATTTCTCCACGTGCACCCCCCCCCGCCCCGCTCTTCCACATGCAGGCTAGAAGTGCCAAGATGTGTGAAGTCACTCAAGAAAAGCACTTTACAAGCACCAACCTGTTTCCATGTGAGCTGCTAAGCTACACCCTGACTGTGGGGTTTAACCCTTCTTCCAGTAGTGGAGAGAAGGGGGCCAAGGATGCACGATAGGGATGGAGAGGGCAGGGGAAGGTGGCTGAGAGAAGAGGTCAGATGGGGAGACTGAGGAGTGTCTGGTTTCTACAGAACAGACCAGGAATCGTAGTGGTTGCCTGCTGGAACACCCAGTTCCGGGGAGAGACCTGGCTTGCAAAATGCACCCCCCCACACCAGTGGACTCCAGCTCCCGGACCGGCAGTCACTGAAAGCACAAGAGAGCTTGGGTCTCCCTCGACAGACGAGGGCAGTTATCTGCTCTGGAAGCCAAGGGTCATGCTTAGAGTACTAGGCTTGGCTTGGACACCGGGGAAAGGGCCTGACTGGCAGAAAGAGGTCAGAGGGACCAAAATTAGGAGCTGTCATCCCTGAGAAGAGGCACTGCCAAGGCCCTGACAGGACAAGAGGGGCACGCAGGCCCCCGAGCAGCAACCGCCACCACCATTCCACCCGTTCATACACTGAGGAAAAGGAAGGAGCTGTTTGGTTTTTCTTTAAAGGCGCTCTACCCTGGCAGACAACAAACAGCAGGTTGAAAAGGGAAGCGGCAGTGACCGTGAGAGGCTGGGATGAGCAAGGGGAGGGGCGGTGGCACCAGACCACGCTTGGCACCCCTCCTTTCTCTCCACTGGGCTCTCCTCCTGGCACCAGGCCACTTTTACCGCCCCCGCCCTTGAAGCGGTGCTCAGTTCAAGTCTGCACATCACGTTTGTCAAGTTCACCAACAAAAGGGAAAGCATGGCCATCAAACCACCCCAACTCCCACACGCCACGCACGCACGAATGGTGCCCCTTCCTAGGGTCTCTCACCTGGCGCCCCTCGCCCCCATCAGGAGGTTAACCAGTCAGTGGCCAAGAAGGCCTGGGCAGGTGCGGGAGGGGGCGCTTCTGGCTCCGAAGGCCGAGCTGGGATCAGGGAGACAAATATGCGTGCCCAGGCTGTGCTGGGGAAGGGGCCACCCTCACGTCATTGCTGGTTCTCTGTGGCGAGCATGCAGGAACAGGGTCACCACCACGGCCTCCCAGCTCCCAATCTCATCCACGGCGTGTCTCTGGGCAGGTGGCCGAACCTCTTCAACCTTGCTCCCCTCACCTGTAAATATTTGGTACCGTGTTTTCCAGAGGATTAAACTGCACTAAGGACTTGAGTTTTGCCTGGCAACAGCTAGTACCCGCCACGTTTAACCCCATTAAACGGCATCTGACTCCACCAAGCACGTTGTGTGACAACCCCAGATCGCCGCAGAGTTTCTGTGTGGCAGTGGGAAGGCTGAGGCAGGGACACAGAAGGGGCCAAGCCAGGGAGGGGTGACCTTCAGCAGAGTTGTGTGGATTTCATCAAAGCCCAAAGCGAACCCCACGGGAGCCCTTCCTGGGGCTGCTCCAAGAGCAGACTGAGTCACGCACAGCAGCACTTCTCTCCTGGTGTCAAGGAAGGGAGGGGTGAAGAAGTTCCTATTTTAGGATGGGGGGAGGGGGGCTGTGTGGGGGTAGAAGATGAGAGGAAAACGCTCTCCCGGATGTGCACGGTCGGGGGCGGGTCCTCCTGGGCTGCTTTCCCCAGGGCATGCAGCTGCCAGGCAAAGGGGACCCCAGGACTTCCGGCCCCCGTCGGGACAGGGCCACAGGCTTCCAGGGCTGTGGATGAGGTTGGTGACTGGCTCGGTCCACCCGCCCTCCAAGGGTGTTGGAGGGGGTGCGGGTTTGGGAGGAGTGATCCAGCCTGCCCAGGCGCTGTCTCTTGGCACCCTCCAAGCCAGGGCCATTGCCTCCGGGGGCGTCCCCACCCACGCCCCAAGTTTTGCATTAGTAACAGACTGAGCTGCGGAGCAGGAGGGGAGAGGGAGCGAGGAGGATGGGAAACTCGCGCGGCCCTGACCTTTCGAGCAACCAGAACCTTCCCTGCCTCCTCCCACGGCGCCTGGGTCAGAGCAGAGAGCCACCCGGGTGGGTCGGCGGGGAGGGGGGGGGAACTTGGCCCTCGGCGGCGACGGTGAGGGCGAACGGGGGAAGGGCGCCCCCTCCCCCGCCTCAGCCCCGAGCGCGATCGGTCGGCAACAAAGGGATTTTCTCTCCCACCGCACACACCCGTGCTGCTCCGGGCTCGCCCGCCCCTCCTCGCGGCTCCTCCACCGAGGTCCCCGCGCGGGGCCGCGCCACGGCACACGCCCACACCCTCGCGACGCGCCCCCGCCCGGCCTTCCAGGAACTCCGGCTCTCTCCGGGAGGCGGCCCGACCTCCGCAATCCCCAGTCCCCCCGACCCCAGTTAACCCCTCAGGCCCTGCGGCCCGCGCGCTCCTCTGGGGTTCCCCCTTCCCGAGCCCCCGCCGCTGAATCTCTGACAAAAAGGAACTTTGAGTGGACGCACGCAGACCCGACCCCCTCCTGGCCATCATCCTGGGGTCCTTCCCAGCGGACTGGAGCGTTATTCTCCAAGGACGTGCCCCCCCCCCCAGCAAGCCAAGTGTAGCCAACTGTAAAGTGGGAAGGGGTTCAGGGAGGGGAGGCCCCTGCAAGGATCCTTGGCGAGAGTGGCTGCCGAACCCGGGGTGGGTCCCTGCCATGCACCACCACCCCAACCCAGGGCCGGCTGTTGGACCAACATGGGACACTTCCCCTTCTCCCCTGACACCGATGCTGGCCACCCCCTCGGGTTTTTTGTTCCTTTCACTTTCTTTCAGGGTTGTGCCACACACCACCATGTGGGCAAGAGAAGGCCCATCTGGAAGCTGGTGTCCCTCAACAGGAGGCAGCCCAGGACAGGAAACTAGGTGGAATGCAATTAATCACCCTTACGCCCTTACTTACCAACCCCCCCAGAAAACACTCCACACTCCCTTCGGGCTAATCCCAAAAGAGCCGGGTTGCCACCTGGGAGTCTGCACGACCTGAACAAACCATCCGTATCACAACTCCAGAGGGGGTGTCCGCACTGCGATCCCCACCAGGGTTGTGTAGGAATACAAGGCATTCATGCCCCCCCCCACACCGAGGACCAAGCTGTATCGTAAGACTATTAACAAGAGGACCAGGAGTACACGGGAGGCACAAAAGAACTTTTACACATAAAAGAAGCATAACACACGGGGTCCTGTGATCTGCAGCCGGGTTCCTTGGCTGATTGTGCGCTGCCCGGGAGTTCTGGGAGGGCTGGGCATGAGGGTCAGAGGAGAAGGGCTCCCACTTTCTTGACAAGGAACAAAAGAAACCCCACTTCTGCTACTCAATCTTGGAACTCGGAACACCCCAAACAAAGCTGTGCAACAACTACGGTATAGATGGGGGCCCGTGAATTTTTGTAGCTGTTCAGAGCTTAATTACTCCTCCTTGATCCGTGGGACTAGACACGACACCGCCAAGGTTAAAATGCCCCGAACAGCGCCGAGCAGATGTGAGCGAGCTGGCAGACGCGCAAATGAGGCCTGCCTCGGAGCACGATAACAAGTGACTAATACATTGCATATCGTTGAAAGAAAATTATTTTTCTCTAATTTGCATTTGCTTGGGGGAAAAAAAAAGCCAACCAGAGTCCCTCTTCACAAGCACGAGTCTAATCCTGGAAATACAGCCCGGCTGCTTTAAGAGAGCTGGAAGGAGGGAAAGACTGCCAGTGTTTTGGCGTTACAGGCTTGTTTATCTTTCCGCCTTTCCTCCAAGGCGAAACTCGTTTTGCAAGCAACATTCCTACAGAAAATGGCACACGTCATAAAAAGAGACCAATTTATAGAACTGGCACCGAAGTTCATGTATCACTCCAGAAGCATCTCCCAGCTCCCCACTGGGGAACCCAACTGGATATAGAAGTCCACGTTAAAACTCAGAGAGGGTAGACCTGGGGGGCTGGGGGCAATGAACTCAATTTGCAGATATCCTGGAGGCTGTACCCCCAGGGACCAAAGTCACAGAGAAGGACGAGATACAGAATTCAACCAGCTCTCAATGATCCTCCAAACCGGGGAGGCCAGGGCTGTGAAGGCTCCAGCCTTGGGAGGGGGAGGGGAGCGACTCTGACCCCCGTTTGTCCCCAGGACAGCCCAGAGGCAGGCCCAACATCTCTGGCCATCCTGAACCCACCGGCCTGGGCCAGCAGTACATCTCCAGGACCGGCAAAGGGGGTGACTGCTGCCACCAACGGCTCTCCCTCCCACCCCAGCACCTCCCCCCAGTGCCTGGCGGGCGACCAGAAACTCAGAGAAGGCCTGTGGCTGTGGGCATCTAGCTGATTAAGTCAGAGAATACCTCAGGGCCGCACCTCTGCGCCCTGCAGCTGAAGGCGAATGTGCTCGTGGAAATGGGAAGGCTTGCGAGGGAAGGTTAAGGGGTGTGGGTAATCAAAAGCCAAACTGCACCCCTTCCCCGCCCCCAATACACTCCCTTTGGGTCCTGAACCTACACACTTGTGTTTCCAGCCTGGGGAAAGAGTGATGAGTGCACAGAACACAGCGCCCCTGTCTCTCTAACTTGTCTGAGTGACAGAGGGGAAACGAGGCCGCCAGAGCCCTGCAACTTCCAGAAAAGCCTTAGGTTAATAACACATGGTTTCCAACAAGCTCGCTTAGGGCTGGAAGTTATTTTCCCGAATCTTAAAAACCATGCCTATGAGCACCTGAGGACCCAAGTCCACCGATTCTGCCAAACCCTCTGGACAGTGACACTCAGGACCCTGTGGGCCCTCTCCCACCACCTCTGCAGAAGAAGCACGACACACACACACACTGTCCTGCACCTCCCGCCGATTCTGGGAGCCGGAAAGGTGTGTGCTGGGGCAGGGTGGGGGTGTGTGGGCGGTGCGCGGCGCGGCTGACTTTCTCTCTCATCTGAGGCCGAGGACGCCGCGGGTCAGGAAAGCTGCGGCCACCTCTGCAGCTCTCCGCGGGCCTGCATAGTGCACGCTTTGTGTAAGCGCAGCGCTGCTCGCGCACCAACAGCTGTCACATTATTTGCACTCGCTGTAAACAGCCTTCACATTCCCCCCTTACCACATAGTTAAAGCCAGACTAACAATCCACAGTTCGAGATCAAACCAACAACAGCAGCATTGTGTCTGCCTCCGCTGCCTTCGCACCAAGCCCAGCAGCTGGCAGGTTTCTCCGGAACAAGGGGACCCCCCCTTCTTCCCCCACCCCTCCAGGCTCCAGCCAAGGCTAGCCAAGGCAGCGTGCAGTTTGTCGCCGCTGATTGTAAAGGCGAAAGAGCACAGCCATGTCGCAGGGATTTCTGTGTGGTTTATCAGCCCTCTCCCAGAGTTTGCCCCTCCTGGTGGCTGGGGGAAGCACCCCTCCCCCACTTCCTCGGCTGGGAAGAGAGGTGGTGCAGACTCCCAGGGTCGCTTTCTATGCTCAGCAAAGCGTGGGCTGCCCCGGCCTGCCGGCCAGGGCTTGGGGTCGGGGCAGGGAGGCCTGGCGCTCCCCGTGCTGGGGCGCAGAGGCCAGGCGGCTCTGCACTTTCCGCGGCCCGACGCCTCTGGCGCCTCGAAAATGGTCCAACTCCCTGAATACTTACTGGCCGCCCCACTGATCAAAATGTCTCCTTTATGATTTTTGGTTAAGTCGAACATTTCCATAATCGTCATTATCAGCGCAAATTACACGCCTAATTGGTCCTTAAATAGATTTTAATTAAATAATCATACAAGGCTCATTTTATGACTTAAGAAAGGCATTACTTTTCGTTATAAACTTTCCACCAGGATATAGACTCACGATAGCAGACAAATACTTATTCTTTGAAAATCGCCAACAACTGATGGGCAGGGAAGGTCCTGAAACGATACTGTTTCACCTTCTGGAATCCCAGCAGAGACCAGACATCACATCTGTGCAACTTTCCTCTTGAGGAGGGAGAGAGGATCTCTTCCTCCAAAGGGTCACTGGTGCCTTCTTCTCTTTCGGGCCAGTAGAAAGCAGCCCCAAATGCTACTTTTCCTTACCTATCTGCAGAGACTCCTCCAGCTAGCCACTCCTTTAGAAACCACCTCTCCCCACCGCCATGCAGCCAGTGTTCCCCCCTGGTCTGACGAGAGTGAGAGCTGGGGCGCAAAGCAGGCCGGGCTGTGCTTGTTAACTGCTGTGTAAAATGCTGTTAATAAAATAATAAATACAAAGGATGGAGGCTGCTGGTTCCACGGCTGTTTTGACTGGAAATGCCTTGGCACTTGTCATGTGTTTATGGGAGGGCAGACAACTCCAGGATTTGCATAGTTTGGACATTTCTGTACTTCATTTATTCTGCCCTAAATGACGTAGGC
>NW_024423319.1:90248438-90255133 GCF_017311325.1 Ursus maritimus | reverse complement strand
CCCGCCCCCCCCCCAATACACTCCCCTTTGGGTCCTGAACCTACACACTTGTGTTTCCAGCCTGGGGAAAGAGTGATGAGTGCACAGAACACAGCGCCCGCCTGTCTCTCTAACTTGTCTGAGTGACAGAGGGGAAACGAGGGCCGCCAGAGCCCCTGCAACTTCCAGAAAAGCCTTAGGTTAATAACACATGGTTTCCAACAAGCTCGCTTAGGGCTGGAAGTTATTTTCCCGAATCTTAAAAACCATGCCTATGAGCACCTGAGGACCCAAGTCCACCGATTCTGGCCAAACCCCTCTGGACAGTGACACTCAGGACCCTGTGGGCCCTCTCCCACCACCTCTGCAGAAGAAGCACGACACACCACACACTGTCCTGCACCTCCCCGCCGATTCTGGGAGCCGGAAAGGTGTGTGCTGGGGCAGGGTGGGGGGGTGTGTGGGGCGGTGCGCGGCGCGGCTGACTTTCTCTCTCATCTGAGGCCGAGGACGCCGTGGTCAGAAAGCGGCGGCCACCTCTGCAGCTCTCCGCGGGCCTGCATAGTGCACGCTTTGTGTAAGCGCAGCGCTGCTCGCGCACCAACAGCTGTCACATTATTTGCACTCGCTGTAAACAGCCTTCACATTCCCCCCTTACCACATAGTTAAAGCCAGACTAACAATCCACAGTTCGAGATCAAACCAACAACAGCAGCATTGTGTCTGCCTCCGCTGCCTTCGCACCAAGCCCAGCAGCTGGCAGGTTTCTCCGGAACAAGGGGACCCCCCCTTCTTCCCCCACCCCTCCAGGCTCCAGCCAAGGCTAGCCAAGGCAGCGTGCAGTTTGTCGCCGCTGATTGTAAAGGCGAAAGAGCACAGCCATGTCGCAGGGATTTCTGTGTGGTTTATCAGCCCTCTCCCAGAGTTTGCCCCTCCTGGTGGCTGGGGGAAGCACCCCTCCCCCACTTCCTCGGCTGGGAAGAGAGGTGGTGCAGACTCCCAGGGTCGCTTTCTATGCTCAGCAAAGCGTGGGCTGCCCCGGCCTGCCGGCCAGGGCTTGGGGTCGGGGCAGGGAGGCCTGGCGCTCCCCGTGCTGGGGCGCAGAGGCCAGGCGGCTCTGCACTTTCCGCGGCCCGACGCCTCTGGCGCCTCGAAAATGGTCCAACTCCCTGAATACTTACTGGCCGCCCCACTGATCAAAATGTCTCCTTTATGATTTTTGGTTAAGTCGAACATTTCCATAATCGTCATTATCAGCGCAAATTACACGCCTAATTGGTCCTTAAATAGATTTTAATTAAATAATCATACAAGGCTCATTTTATGACTTAAGAAAGGCATTACTTTTCGTTATAAACTTTCCACCAGGATATAGACTCACGATAGCAGACAAATACTTATTCTTTGAAAATCGCCAACAACTGATGGGCAGGGAAGGTCCTGAAACGATACTGTTTCACCTTCTGGAATCCCAGCAGAGACCAGACATCACATCTGTGCAACTTTCCTCTTGAGGAGGGAGAGAGGATCTCTTCCTCCAAAGGGTCACTGGTGCCTTCTTCTCTTTCGGGCCAGTAGAAAGCAGCCCCAAATGCTACTTTTCCTTACCTATCTGCAGAGACTCCTCCAGCTAGCCACTCCTTTAGAAACCACCTCTCCCCACCGCCATGCAGCCAGTGTTCCCCCCTGGTCTGACGAGAGTGAGAGCTGGGGCGCAAAGCAGGCCGGGCTGTGCTTGTTAACTGCTGTGTAAAATGCTGTTAATAAAATAATAAATACAAAGGATGGAGGCTGCTGGTTCCACGGCTGTTTTGACTGGAAATGCCTTGGCACTTGTCATGTGTTTATGGGAGGGCAGACAACTCCAGGATTTGCATAGTTTGGACATTTCTGTACTTCATTTATTCTGCCCTAAATGACGTAGGCCTAGAGCTATTTCAAGTTTGCATTTGTACAGAACTGTTGAGTGCCTAAGAGCTTCTCCAATTAGACCAAGTTTTAAATCAGACCCAAAGCTGGACCGTCCCTCCTCCCTGACTCGCCCCCTCTCCACCCTCTGCGTCTGGTGCGGGAGAAAAACAAACAGACCCTCCACAACGACCCCCTGTCCTTGCTCTCCCCACCTTCACCCCCTCTGGGGCCATCTAGGGCAAAGGTTACGGCTGTCTTCAGATGACAGGCAAGGCCCCAGCTTCACGATGTGTAAATCACGGCAGTTGGGTGCATCCTCGCCATACTCTACCTCTAAAACAGTGAGCTAAGATGCGGGGAAAACTGCTGGCCTGGTAAAACCCACTGTTCACAAAACAATGTCAGCAAAGGCTGGAAGGCATTCTTTAGAGAGGGACCAGGGATTCGTGCCTACTGAAGCTCTTTCAGCACAAAGGCTTTTAGGGGAAGAAGGGAAAAAGAGGGAGGAGGAGGGGGGAGAGGAGGAGAGAAAGGGAGGGCTCCTGTTTCAGAGCAGGCATCCCCTGAGAGTCAAGAACCAAGTGTAGCTTCAATCAAACGCTGACTTCCCCTCTGGGAGTCGAGTAGGAAACCTGATCACAGTAGCTTACTACCGGCCTGGATCCATACAGGTCTGGTTTTCTTCTCATGCTGGTAATTTTTTAAAATACATATCGATAGAAAAAAAAAAAAAAAGAAGCAATCCCTGGCAGACTTTATTGAAAACCACACCGAGACCTCGTAACATCCGGACTTAATCCCTATCAAACCAACCACAGCACCTCTGGCCTCTGCAGACCACCCCCTCACCTCTTTCAACCAGGTCTCTCCCCTCCAGCCACTGGCTCCTCTCTCTCCCGAAAGAAGGACGGGGACGCTTGCCAAAGAGCACCCAGATGCCCGGTTCTGGAATCAATTCCTAACCATATAATGACCCCACTTAGGGGGGGAAAAAACTCCAAGCCCTTTCATATGGAACCCTTTAGAGCACAGAATGTGAAGAACTACAACACAACAAAGAGGAGCCCACGAAGGCAGACCGGAGGAATATCCTCGAAGGCGAATTTAACCTGCGTCGCTCCCCGGACACTGGCCTAGGCAGGTCTCAGGAGCTCTCCGGAAGGGGGGGGGGCAGCGGGCAAGGGAGACTCAACCTATAGGAACACGACCAGTCATTCAAAGCAATCCCTAAATCCTCGGGGCCTACTATGTGCCAAGTAGTCTTCTTTGATCCTAAAGGTGGATAATTATTCCCAGTCTTACAAATGAAGAAACTTACTGAGGCTCAGAGGCCATAAATAACTTGCCCCCAAGGTCACACAGCTAGTAAAAATGGGCCACGGTCAAACTCAGTCCTGGAGTTGCGGAGAGGAGCCAATTATTGGTCTAATTGTGCCATCTGAAATCCCCAAGAATTTCGGAAAGCTTCCTTAGCCCTTGGACGCGAGGGCAGGGTAAGAAGAAAGCTTTGAACACCGATGTAACATAGTCCACAGGGAGACCAGAACCAAGTGTCTCCTACCCCCAGTAATCGCTTAGTTCACCTGGACGTCTTTCCCAATTTCCAGAGACTTCCTACATATCTCCCTACACTGGAATACCCTGGTGTGAGGTCAGGGCTTCCAACAAAGCTCCACTTTCCCCTCCTCCAAGAGCCCAGACTAGGCAGGGGTAGGTGGGTCGCTACTCTCAGAGCTCTGTAAAAAGTGCTGACTCCTGGTACTAGGGCTGGGCCTGCCACCCTAGTTTTGCCACAGAAAGCAATAAATCAAATTATCTAGACAGAGCCAAAGCCCTTTGGAAAGAGTGCCTACACTTACCTTTCCTAGGGTTTTAAGGAAAAACCCCAGGGACCAAAGTAGGGTGGGGGAGAAAATTAAGAGGGAAGTGGCTCCTAAGATACCAGGCCCTACTGGACTTCCCGGGTCGCGGGGGGGGGGGTGTCCCCCACAAAAGGCCAAGCCCCGAGACAAGCCAGGGACTGGGTTATCTCTCATTTCTTCAACTTCTCATCCCAGAAGCGGGGGTAGGGGCCAAACATCGCCACCCCGCCCCGTCCCCAATTTCCAGATCTGCCCCAGGCTTTCGGAGGCTCCCGGAACTCTTCACACCCGACGACCCAGGCTCCACAGGGCCATCTCCCGCTCCGCTCGGTGGCGACCGGGAAGGGCAGGGGCCCCGGACAGTTGGCTGCCCCTGCGGCCTTCCCGGCCCCGGCCCCAGCCCCGGCCCCAGCACCAGCCCCGTGACTCCTCCAAGAGGCCGAGGCTCCGGACATGCGAAACGGCTCCAGGAGCGAATGGGCGGGCAAAGGCCTCGGCAGCCGGAGGGATAGAGGCAATGGCGGCGCCGGGTCCTCACCCCACTAGCCAACCGAACACGCCCCCGCCGCCCGGCCGCCCCTGGCTCCCGGCCAGTGGCTCGCTCTCTCTCTTTTTTAAACTTTTCGGTGTTGGCGATCGGGGCAGGATTTCCAGCCCCCGCCCCTAGCTCGGAGCTGGCCCTTCCAAACCTCCTGGGAGGCGACCCCGCCCCGGCACCGCGAGACAGCGGCCCCGGCAGACCCCCCCCCCCACACACACACGCACCTTGAGCCACCTGGAGCCACCTGGAGCCACCCGGAGCCACCTGGAGCCGGCGGCTTCCCGAGGCGTTCGGCGTCCCGCCGAGCGCTGGGCTGCTGCGTCCGGTAAGGAACTCCCGCAGCCACCAACGGTCCCGGCCTGCCCGCGGCGCGCGTGCAGTGCGCCCCACACTCGCGCGCTCTCTGAAAGAACTTACGCAGGGGGGGGAGGGGGAGGGGAGGGCCGTGGGCTTTTTTTTTTTTTTTTAACTCTTTAGTTGCAGGAGTTTTGGGTGTCCCCGGCACGATAGCAAGCGCTCGGGTAGAACAATAGAAATAGGGGCTTGCCGGAAATGGTGCAGGAAGACCCCTATAACCCTATAAACCTCTCCTCCCCTGGCCAGTTACTATTAGCATTAAAAGACCCCAGTGCCTTCAGTGCAATGGTGCCTGTTTATAACTTTTTCCCGCTGGGTCCCCATACCCTAAACAAGTCCCCCTCCTCACATTATGAAATCACAAGGGCAAAGATCGCTCCCAAATCTGTGACCTCTAGAAGCTCTCTGGGACTTTCACCTGCTCTGCCCCTGGCACCCCGACCTGACTCACCCCCTCCCCCAGCAGTTTCTCTGGTTTGCACCTAGACAATAAATTTAGTTTAATTTAGCTTCCGGTCTTTAATTTTAGCAGGTCTCCTTTTTGCATGCAAATCAATATGGCAATTACCATCTAAAAGCTCGCCCAGCCCCGGGTCAATGTAAATTGATCATTGTCCGCCTTCCACAAAATAACACCGGGAGTCTGTGGTGCATAATGAGATTATACTGGAAACTGTCTTTTAGATCACAAATTATATTTTATGCTGTCAGGATCTTCTAGCGGACTTCCCCGCTAGTCTAATCACGGGGAGCTGAGCCCGTGGGTGCTGGGGGGGAGTGGCTGGCTTGGGGAGACGTGGCTCTAAAAAATAGCCAAGGGAGGGACCCTCATTTCCGAGACCCTCGGCTGGGGACAGGCACAGATGAGCTTGTGCTGGGAAAGGGGGCCTTCTACAGAAATATCGCGGAAAAGCATCATTCATGAATTCCCATCCAACGCAAAATCAGATATCTCTTCCAGAGGAACACGTTGGGGGCAACCAGCAAAAAGCCGTCGGGCCGGGCTGGTGGTCGGGGAAAGTCTCGGGCCAAGTACCCGCGACGAAGGCAGCTGGGCTACCACCGGGGCGGCCCGAGGAGGCCGTCCACTCCTGCCCCAGCAGCTTCTCAACCCCGCCGCCGCCACCTAGGCCCCAGCAGCGCAGCTGGCTTTGCAAACAGACGGAATCCTGCGGGCCATACAACACTGGCAAAGCAGCTGGGCCGGGCCTTGGCCAGCCTCGGCCTCCCCTCCCCGAACCGTGTGAGCGGGAGGCCGAGGCCTCCGAGCAAGGATAAGGTCCTTTCTCGCTGAGAGCACCGCTCTCCCGCCCCTCTGCGGCCCCCAGGGCACGGGTGTGACCCTGGGGCCTAACAAAGGGCCTTCTGAGTTCCTGGCTGGCGGGGGGAGGGGTGAGGCCAGAGGGAGGGAGGGGTGGGGCTCGGCGGCCGAAGTGGACCCTCGAGGTCCCCCACCCCGCCCCGCCGCGCCTGGCTAGCTCGGCCGGTCCGGCGCCCTCGAGGAAACCACCGAGGTGGCATTGTCAGCGCTGCCTCGCGCTCCTGAGGACCGTCCTGGAGTTCGGGCAGCACGGCGGCCTGCAAGCCTCCCGCCCAGCCCGCGCGGCCCAGCCCTGCCCCGCCCGACCCGGCGCGGGCTCCACCCGAGTGCGGTCTTCCCAATAAAAGCTGGAATTCCCGGCTGGGCTCAGACAAAGAGGGACCGCGGCAAATCGACGCCGCGGGCAAACCAAACCCTAGCCTAGTTTACGTGAGCGTCTGGGGTCACACAGGCGCCTGCTAATCCACCCTACATAGGCCGTCCCCGCAAGGTCTTCTCCAGAAAAGAAAAAAAAAAAATTAAAGCATACCGAAATGAAAGCATACCTCCCCTTTATTCCTCCCGGAGGCCGTACTTCGCACTTCTTTCGGTTCTATCTTTATCAGTCCACCAGGCTGACAGCCACATCAGCAAACAGGACTTCAGAGCAGGGCCACCATCTATTCCTCCTGACCCAAGGCTGAACGCTACTCCTCTTTTTCCTCCACAGTCCATCCACTCAAGG
>NW_024423319.1:90247546-90248428 GCF_017311325.1 Ursus maritimus | reverse complement strand
TTTTTTTTTTTTTAACTCTTTAGTTGCAGGAGTTTTGGGTGTCCCCGGCACGATAGCAAGCGCTCGGGTAGAACAATAGAAATAGGGGCTTGCCGGAAATGGTGCAGGAAGACCCCTATAACCCTATAAACCTCTCCTCCCCTGGCCAGTTACTATTAGCATTAAAAGACCCCAGTGCCTTCAGTGCAATGGTGCCTGTTTATAACTTTTTCCCGCTGGGTCCCCATACCCTAAACAAGTCCCCCTCCTCACATTATGAAATCACAAGGGCAAAGATCGCTCCCAAATCTGTGACCTCTAGAAGCTCTCTGGGACTTTCACCTGCTCTGCCCCTGGCACCCCGACCTGACTCACCCCCTCCCCCAGCAGTTTCTCTGGTTTGCACCTAGACAATAAATTTAGTTTAATTTAGCTTCCGGTCTTTAATTTTAGCAGGTCTCCTTTTTGCATGCAAATCAATATGGCAATTACCATCTAAAAGCTCGCCCAGCCCCGGGTCAATGTAAATTGATCATTGTCCGCCTTCCACAAAATAACACCGGGAGTCTGTGGTGCATAATGAGATTATACTGGAAACTGTCTTTTAGATCACAAATTATATTTTATGCTGTCAGGATCTTCTAGCGGACTTCCCCGCTAGTCTAATCACGGGGAGCTGAGCCCGTGGGTGCTGGGGGGGAGTGGCTGGCTTGGGGAGACGTGGCTCTAAAAAATAGCCAAGGGAGGGACCCTCATTTCCGAGACCCTCGGCTGGGGACAGGCACAGATGAGCTTGTGCTGGGAAAGGGGGCCTTCTACAGAAATATCGCGGAAAAGCATCATTCATGAATTCCCATCCAACGCAAAATCAGATATCTCTTCCAGAGGAACACGTTGGGGGCA
>NW_024423319.1:90221430-90247521 GCF_017311325.1 Ursus maritimus | reverse complement strand
TCTCTCTCTCTCTCTCTCTCTCTCTCTCTCTCTCTCTCTCTTCTCTCTCCTTCCTCTCTCTCTCTCTCTCTCTCTCTTCCCCAATTCTCCACAGGGCCCTTCCTGTGGACTTTTCAACAGTAATGCCACACACTTAGGTGACACTTTGGGGTCCGATGGGAGTGTTGGGGGGGGCAGAGGAGGAGGCTGAACACGAAGAAACAAGTGAGGGAGGTACATTGTTGGGTCCTGCTGACCACACACACACACACACACACACACACACACACACACACACAATCTTTAGCTGCCCATGAACTTTTGTGAACTGTTTAAAAGTGGAGGTCTGTTGAACAAACAGAGGCGCCACTGCCAGCCATAATTTCATTGCAACAAGCTAAAGACTTTTAACTCTTCAGGTTCCTGGCTGAGGATGGAGCTGAGCGGGAAGGGCCAGTGAGCCAGGGCCCTGCCTGGCAGGAGGACCTTCTCCAGGGTGACAGCCTGCTCCGGAGGACCCAGAGCCCCGGCAGGAATGCCCAGCGGGAACGTGTTCCTCAGCGGAGGCCACTGCAGCCACTCGCCAGGGTGGGCTGGGGACCCTCCCCTCCCCATCTCTCTGGGATGGGCAGCTAAGGGACACTGGGGTGAGAAACACAAAGAGACTGAGAGGCGGAGATACAGCGATGCTCATCCCACTCCACTTCTAGAAGGGGCTGTTGAAATAGTTGGGGTCTTTTTTTTTTTTTAACTCTAAGAGAAAGTGCTTCAAACTGACTTCGCTGACCCTTGGGCCACGGTGGAGAGGACAAATAATGCGATTTAGATGACAAACAGAGCAGGCACTTTGCTGCTATGAGAGGCCTGTTTGCCCTTATTTCTCCACGTGCACCCCGCCCCGCTCTTCCACATGCAGGCTAGAAGTGCCAAGATGTGAAGTCACTCAAGAAAGCACTTTACAAGCACCAACCTGTTTCCATGTGAGGCTGCTAAGCCACACCTGACTGTGGGGTTTAACCCTTCTTCCAGTAGTGGGAGAAGGGGGCCAAGGATGCACGATAGGGATGGAGAGGGCAGGAAGGTGGCTGAGAGAAGAGGTCAGATGGGAGACTGAGGAGTGTCTGGTTTCTACAGAACAGACCAGGAATCGTAGTGGTTGCCTGCTGGAACACCCAGTTCCGGGAGAGACCTGGCTTGCAAAATGCACCCCCCACGCAGTGGACTCCAGCTCCGGACCGGCAGTCACTGAAAGCACAAGAGAGCTTGGGTCTCCCTCGACAGAGGAGGGCAGTTATCTGCTCTGGAAGCCAAGGGTCATGCTTAGAGTACTAGGCTTGGCTTGGACACCGGGGAAAGGGCCTGACTGGCAGAAAGAGGTCAGAGGACCAAAATTAGGAGCTGTCATCCCTGGAGAGGCACTGCCAAGGCCTGACAAGGACAAGAGGGCATTGCAGGCCCCCGAGCAGCAACCGCCACCACCATTCCACCCGTTCATACACTGAGGAAAAGGAAGGAGCTGTTTGGTTTTCTTTAAAGGCGCTCTACCCTGGCAGACAACAAACAGCAGGTTGAAAAGGAAGCGGCAGTGACCGTGAGAGCTGGGATGAGCAAGGGGAGGGGCGGTGGCATCCGACCACGTTTGGCACCCCTCCTTTCTCTCCACTGGGCTCTCCTCCTGGCACCAGGCCACTTACTGCCCCCGCCCTGAAGCGGTGCTCAGTTCAAGATCTGCACATCACGTTTGTCAAGTTCACCAACAAAGGGAAAGCATGGCCATCAAACCACCCCAACTCCACACGCCACGCACGCACGAATGGTGCCCCTTCCTAGGGTCTCTCACCTGGCGCCCGCCCCCCATCAGGAGGTTAACCAGTCAGTGGCCAAGAAGGCCTGGGCAGGTGCGGGAGGGGCGCTTCTGGCTCCGAAGAGCCGAGCTGGGATCAGGAGACAAATATGCGTGCCCAGGCTGTGCTGGGAAGGGGCCACCCTCACGTCATTGCTTGGTCTCTGTGGCGAGCATGCAGGAACAGGGTCACCACCACGGCCTCCCAGCTCCCAATCTCATCCACGGCGTGTCTCTGGGCAGGTGGCCGAACCTCTTCAACCTTGCTCCCCTCACCTGTAAATATTTGGTACCGTAGTTTTCCAGAGGATTAAACTGCACTAAGGACTTGAGTTTGCCTGGCAACAGCTAGTACCCGCCACGTTTAACCCATTAAACGGCATCTGACTCCACCAAGCACGTTGTGTGACAACCCCAGATCGCCGCAGAGTTTCTGTGTGGCAGTGGGAAGGCTGAGGCAGGGACACAGAAGGGGCCAAGCCAGGGAGGGGTGACCTTCAGCAGAGTTGTGTGGATTTCATCAAAGCCCAAAGCGAACCCCACGGAGCCCTTCCTGGGGCTGCTCCAAGAGCAGACAGTCCGCACACAGCAGCACTTCTCTCCTGGTGTCAAGGAAGGGAGGGGTGAAGAAGTTCCTATTTTAGGATGGGGGAGGGGGCTGTGTGGGGGTAGAAGATAGAGGAAAACGCTCTCCCGGATGTGCACGGTCGGGGGCGGGTCCTCCTGGGCTGCTTTCCCCAGGGCATGCACTGCCAGCAAGGGGACCCCAGGACTTCCCCCGGCCCCCGTCGGACAGGGCCACAGGCTTCCAGGGCTGTGGATGAGGTTGGTGACTGGCTCGGTCCACCCGCCCTCCAAGGGTGTTGGAGGGGGTGCGGGTTTGGGAGGAGTGATCCAGCCTGCCCAGGCGCTGTCTCTTGGCACCCTCCAAGCCAGGGCCATTGCCTCCGGGGGCGTCCCCACCCACGCCCCAAGTTTTGCATTAGTAACAGACTGAGCTGCGGAGCAGGAGGGGAGAGGGAGCGAGGAGGATGGGAAACCTGCGCGGCCCTGACCTTTCGAGGCAACCAGAACCTTCCCTGCCTCCCACGGCGCCTGGGTCAGAGCAGAGAGCCACCGGGTGGGTCGGCGGGAGGGGAACTTGGCCCTCGGCGGCGACGGTGAGGGGCGAACGAGGCGCCCTCCCCCCGCCTCAGCCCCGAGCGCGATCGGTCGGCAACAAAGGGATTTTCTCTCCCACCGCACACACCCGTGCTGCTCCGGGCTCGCCCGCCCCTCCTCGCGGCTCCTCCACCGAGGTCCCCGCGCGGGGCCGCGCCACGGCACACGCCCACACCCTCGCGACGCGCCCCCGCCCGGCCTTCCAGGAACTCCGGCTCTCTCCGGGAGGCGGCCCGACCTCCGCAATCCCCAGTCCCCCCGACCCCAGTTAACCCCTCAGGCCCTGCGGCCCGCGCGCTCCTCTGGGGTTCCCCCTTCCCGAGCCCCCGCCGCTGAATCTCTGACAAAAAGGAACTTTGAGTGGACGCACGCAGACCCGACCCCCTCCTGGCCATCATCCTGGGGTCCTTCCCAGCGGACTGGAGCGTTATTCTCCAAGGACGTGCCCCCCCCCCCAGCAAGCCAAGTGTAGCCAACTGTAAAGTGGGAAGGGGTTCAGGGAGGGAGGCCCTGCAAGGATCTTGGCAGAGTGGCTGCCGAACCCGGTGGGTCCCTGCCATGCCACCACCCCCAACCCAGGGCCGGCTGTTGGACCAACATGGGACACTTCCCTTCTCCCCTGACACCGATGCTGGCCACCCCTCGGGTTTTTGTTCCTTTCACTTTCTTTCAGGGTTGTGCCACACACCACCATGTGGGCAAGAGAAGGGCCCATCTGGAAGCTGGTGTCCCTCAACAGGAGGCAGCCCAGGACAGGAAACTAGGTGGAATGCAATTAATCACCCTTACGCCCTTATCTACCAACCCCCAGAAAACACTCCACACTCCCTTCGGGCTAATCCCAAAAGAGCCGGGTTGCCACCTGGAGTCTGCACGACCTGAACAAACCATCCAGTATCACAACTCCAGAGGGTGTCCGCACGCGATCCCACCAGGGTTGTGTAGGAATACAAGGCATTCATGCCCCCACACCGAGGACCAAGCTGTATCGTAAGACTATTAACAAGAGGACCAGGAGTACACGGGAGGCACAAAGAACTTTACACATAAAGAAGCATAACACACGGGTCTCTGTGATCTGCAGCCGGGTTCCTTGGCTGATTGTGCGCTGCCGGGAGTTCTGGAGGGCTGGGCATGAGGGTCAGAGGAGAAGGGCTCCCACTTTCTTGACAAGGAACAAAAGAAACCCCACTTCTGCTACTCAATCTTGGAACTCGGAACACCCCAAACAAAGCTGTGCAACAACTACGGTATAGATGGGGGCCCGTGAATTTTTGTAGCTGTTCAGAGCTTAATTACTCCTCCTTGATCCGTGGGACTAGACACGACACCGCCAAGGTTAAAATGCCCCGAACAGCGCGAGCAGATGTGAGGCGAGCTGGCGACGCGCAAATGAGGCCTGCCTCGGAGCACGATAACAAGTGACTAATACATTGCATATCGTTGAAGAAAATTATTTTTCTCTAATTTGCATTTGCTTGGGGAAAAAAAAGCCAACCAGAGTCCCTCTTCACAAGCACGAGTCTAATCCTGGAAATACGCCGGCTGCTTAGAGAGAGCTGGAAGGAGGGAAGACTGCCAGTGTTTTGGCGTTACAGGCTTGTTTATCTTTCCGCCTTCCCCAAGGCGAAACTCGTTTGCAAGCAACATTCCTACAGAAAATGGCACACGTCATAAAGAGACCAATTTATAGAACTGGCACCGAAGTTCATGTATCACTCCAGAAGCATCTCCCAAAGCTCCCCACTGGGGAGCAACTGGATATAGAAGTCCACGTTAAAACTCAGAGAGGTAGACCTGGGGGCTGGGGCAATGACTCAATTTGCAGATATCCTGGAGGCTGTACCCCAGGGACCAAAGTCACAGAGAAGGACGAGATAGCAGAATTCAACCAGCTCTCAAGAGTCCTCCAAACCGGGAGGCCAGGGCTGTGAAGGCTCCAGCCTTGGAGGGGGAGGGGAGCGACTCTGACCCTCGTTGTCCCCAGGACAGCCCAGAGGCAGGCCCAACATCTCTGGCCATCCTGAACCCACCGGCCTGGGCCAGCAGTACATCTCCAGGACCGGCAAAGGGGGTGACTGCTGCCACCAACGGCTCTCCCTCCCACCCCAGCACCTCCCCCAGTGCCTGGCGGGCACCAGAAACTCGAGAAGGCCTGTGGCGGGGCATCTAGCTGATTAAGTCAGAGTGGGTGGCGCCATGGGCACACCTCAGGGCCGCACCTCTGCGTCCTGCAGCTGAAGGCGAATGTGCTCGTGGAAATGGGAAGGCTTGCGAGGGAAGGTTAAGGGGTGTGGGTAATCAAAAGCCAAACTGCACCCCTTCCCCGCCCCCCCCCCAATACACTCCCCTTTGGGTCCTGAACCTACACACTTGTGTTTCAGCCTGGGGAAAGAGTGATGAGTGCACAGAACACAGCGCCCGCTGTCTCTCTAACTTGTCTGAGTGACAGAGGGGAAACGAGAGCCGCCAGAGCCTGCAACTTCCAGAAAAGCCTTGGTTAATAACACATGGTTTCAACAAGCTCGCTTTAGGGGCTGGAAGTTATTTTCCCGAATCTTAAAAACCATGCCTATGAGCACCTGAGGACCCAAGTCCACCGATTCTGGCCAAACCCTCTGGACAGTGACACTCAGGACCCTGTGGGCCTCTCCCACCACCTCTGCAGAAGAAGCACGACACACACACACACTGTCCTGCCCTCCCGCCGATTCTGGGAGCCGGAAAGGTGTGTGCTGGGGCAGGGGTGGGGGTGTGTGGGCGGTGCGCGGCGCGGCTGACTTTCTCTCTCTCATCTGAGGCCGAGGAGCGCGTGGTCAGGAAAGCGGCGGCCACCTCTGCAGCTCTCCGCGGGCCTGCTAGTGCACGCTTTGTGTAGCGTGATGCGCTGCTCGCGCACCAACAGCTGTCACATTATTTGCACTCGCTGTAAACAGCCTTCACATTCCCCCCTTACCACATAGTTAAAGCCAGACTAACAATCCACAGTTCGAGATCAAACCAACAACAGCAGCATTGTGCTGCCTCCGCTGACCTTCGCACCAAGCCCAGCAGCTGGCAGGTTTCTCCGGA
Organism: Ursus maritimus; assembly: GCF_017311325.1. Classification (NCBI taxonomy): domain Eukaryota; kingdom Metazoa; phylum Chordata; class Mammalia; order Carnivora; family Ursidae; genus Ursus; species Ursus maritimus. The sequence continues at coordinate 90,241,466 of NW_024423319.1, read as the reverse complement.
ACAAGGGGACCCCCCCTTCTTCCACCCCTCCAGGCTCCAGCCAAGGTAGCCAAGGCAGCGTGCAGTTTGTCGCCGCTGATTGTAAAGGCGAAAAGCACAGCCATGTCGCAGGGATTTCTGTGTGGTTTATCAGCCCTTCTCCCAGAGTTTGCCCCTCCTGGTGGCTGGGGAAGCACCCCTCCCCACTTCCTCGGCTGGGAGAGGTGGTGCAGACTCCCAGGGTCGCTATGCTCAGCAAACTGGCTGCCCCGGCCTGCCGGCCAGGGCTTGGGGCGGGCAGGGAGGCCTGGCGCTCCCGTGCTGGGGCGCAGAGGCCAGGCGGCTCTGCACTTTCTCGCCGACGCCTCTGGCGCCTCGAAAATGGTCCAACTCCTGAATACTTACTGGCCGCCCCACTGATCAAAATGTCTCCTTTATGATTTTTGGTTAAGTCGAACATTTCCATAATCAGCAACAAAGCGCAAATTACCGCCTAATTGGTCCTTAAATAGATTTTAATTAAATAATCATACAAAGGCTCATTTTATGACTTAAGAAAGGCATTACTTTTCGTTATAAACTTTCCACCAGGATATAGACTCACGATAGCAGACAAATACTATCTTTGAAAATCGCCAACAACTGATGGGCAGGGAAGGTCCTGAACGATACTGTTTCACCTTCTGGAATCCCAGCAGAGACCAGACATCACATCTGTGCAACTTTCCTCTTGAGGAGGGAGAGAGGATCTCTTCCTCCAAAGGGTCGGTGCCTTCTTCTCTTTCGGGCCAGTAGAAAGCAGCCCCAAATGCTACTTTTCCTTACCTATCTGCAGAGACTCCTCCAGCTAGCCACTCCTTAGAAACCACCTCTCCCCACCGCCATGCAGCCAGTGTTCCCCCTGGTCTGACGAGAGTGAGAGCTGGGGCGCAAGCAGGCCGGGCTGTGCTTGTTAACTGCTGTGTAAAATGCTGTTAATAAAATAATAAATACAAAGGATGGAGGCTGCTGGTTCCACGGCTGTTTTGACTGGAAATGCCTTGGCACTTGTCATGTGTTTATGGGAGGGCAGACAACTCCAGGATTTGCATAGTTTGGACATTTCTGTACTTCATTTATTCTGCCCTAAATGACGTAGGCCTAGAGCTATTTCAAGTTTGCATTTGTACAGAACTGTTGAGTGCCTAAGAGCTTCCACTTAGACCAAGTTTTAAATCAGACCCAAAGCTGGACCGTCCCTCCCTGACTCGCCCCCTCTCCACCCTCTGCGTCTGGTGCGGAGAAAAACAAACAGACCCTCCACAACGACCCCCTGTCCTTGCTCTCCCCACCTTCACCCCCTCTGGGGCCATCTAGGGCAAGGTTACGGCTGTCTTCAGATGACAGGCAAGGCCCCAGCTTCACGATGTGTAAATCACGGCAGTTGGGTGCATCCGCCATACTCTACCTCTAAAACAGTGAGCTAAGATGGGAAAACTGCTGGCCTGGTAAAACCCACTGTTCACAAAACAATGTCAGCAAAGGCTGGAAGGCATTCTTTAGAGAGGGACCAGGGATTCGTGCCTACTGAAGCTCTTTCAGCACAAAGGCTTTTAGGGGAAGAAGGGAAAAGGAGAGGAGGAGGGGGAGAGGAGGAGAGAAAGGGAGGGCTCCTGTTTCAGAGCAGGCATCCCTGAGAGTCAAGAACCAAGTGTAGCTTCAATCAAACGCTGACTTCCCCTCTGGGAGTCGAGTAGGAAACCTGATCACAGTAGCTTACTACCGGCCTGGATCCATACAGGTCTGGTTTTCTTCTCATGCTGGTAATTTTTAAAATACATATCGATAGAAAAAAAAAAAAAAGAAGTCAATCCCTGGCAGACTTTTTGAAAACCACACCGAGACCTCGTAACATCCGGACTTAATCCCTATCAAACCAACCACAGCACCTCTGGCCTCTGCAGACCACCCCCTCACCTCTTTCAACCAGGTCTCTCCTCCAGCCACTGGCTCCTCTCTCTCGAAGAAGGACGGGGACGCTTGCCAAAAGAGCACCCAGATGCCCGGTTCTGGAATCAATTCCTAACCATATAATGACCCCACTTAGGGGAAAAACTCCAAGCCCTTTCATATGGAACCCTTTAGAGCACAGAATGTGAAGAACTACAACACAACAAAGAGGAGCCCAACGAAGGCAGACCGAGGAGAATATCCTCGAAGGCGAATTTAACCTGCGCGCTCCCGGACACTGGCCTAGGCAGGTCTCAGGAGCTCTCCGGAAGGGGGCAGCGGGCAAGGAGACTCAACCTATAGGAACACGACCAGTCATTCAAAGCAATCCTAAATCCTCGGGGCCTACTATGTGCCAAGTAGTTCTTTGATCCTAAAGGTGGATAATTATTCCCAGTCTTACAAATGAAGAAACTTACTGAGGCTCAGAGGCCAAATAACTTGCCCCCAAGGTCACACAGTAGTAAAAATGGGCCACGGTCAAACTCAGTCCTGGGTTGCGGAGAGGAGCCAATTATTGGTCTAATTGTGCCATCTGAAATCCCAAGAATTTCGAAAGCTTCCTTAGCCCTTGGACGCGAGGGCAGGGTAAGAAGAAAGCTTTGAACACCGATGTAACATAGTCCACAGGAGACCAGAACCAAGTGTCTCCCTACCCCCAGTAATCGCTTAGTTCACCTGGACGTCTTTCCCAATTTCCAGAGACTTCCTACATATCTCCCTACACTGGAATACCCTGGTGTGAGGTCAGGGCTTCCAACAAAGCTCCACTTTCCCTCCTCCAAGAGCCCAGACTAGGCAGGGGTAGGTGGGTCCTACTCTCAGAGCTCTGTAAAGTGCTGACTCCTGGTACTAGGCTGGGCCTGCCACCTAGTTTTGCCACAGAAAGCAATAAATCAAATTATCTAGACAGAGCCAAAGCCCTTTGGAAAGAGTGCCTACACTTCTTCCTAGGGTTTTAAGGAAACCCAGGGACCAAAGTAGGGTGGGGAGAAAATTAAGAGGAAGTGGCTCCTAAGATACCAGGCCCTACTGGACTTCCCGGGTCGCGGGGGGTGTCCCCACAAAAGGCCAAGCCCGAGACAAGCCAGGGACTGGGTTATCTCTCATTTCTTCAACTTCTCATCCCAGAAGCGGGGGTAGGGGCCAAACATCGCCACCCCGCCCGTCCCAATTTCCAGATCTGCCCCAGGCTTGGAGGCTCCCGGAACTCTTACACCCGACGACCCAGGCTCCACAGGGCCATCTCCGCTCGCTCGGTGGCGACCGGAGGGCAGGGGCCCCGGACAGTGGCTGCCCCTGCGGCCTTCCCGGCCCGGCCCCAGCCCTCGGCCCCAGCACCAGCCCGTGACTCCTCAAGAGGCCGACTCCGGACATGCGAAACGGCTCCAGGAGCGAATGGGCGGGCAAAGGCCTCGGCAGCCGGAGGATAGAGGCAATGGCGGCGCCGGGTCCTCACCCCTCAGCCAACCGAACACGCCCCCGCCGCCGCCCCTGGCTCCCGGCCAGTGGCTCGCTCTCTCTTTTAAACTTTTCGGTGTTGGCGATCGGGCAGGATTTCCAGCCCCCGCCCTAGGCTCGGAGCTGGCCCTTCCAAACCTCCTGGGAGGCGACCCCGCCCCGGCACCGCGAGACAGCGGCCCCGCAGACCCCCACACACACACGCACCTGAGCCACCTGGAGCCACCTGGAGCCACCGGAGCCACCGGAGCCGGCGGCTCCCGGGCGTCTGGCGTCCCGCCGAGCGCGGGCTCTGCGTCCGGTAAGGAACTCCCGCCACCACGGTCCGGCCTGCCGCGCGCGCGTGTGCGTGGCCCCACACTCGCGCGCTCTCTGAAAGAACTTACGCAGGGGGAGGAGGGGAGGCCGTGGGCTTTTTTTTAACTCTTTAGTTGCAGGAGTTTTGGGTGTCCCCGGCACGATAGCAAGCGCTCGGGTAGAACAATAGAAATAGGGGCTTGCCGGAAATGGTGAGGAAGACCCTATAACCTATAAACCTCTCCTCCCTGGCCAGTTATATTAGCATTAAAAGACCCAGTGCCTTCAGTGCAATGGTGCCTGTTTATAACTTTTCCCGCTGGGTCCCCATACCCTAAACAAGTCCCCCTCCTCACATTATGAAATCACAAGGGCAAAGATCGCTCCAAATCTGTGACCTCAGAAGCTCTCCTGGGACTTTCACCTGCTCTGCCCCTGGCACCCCGACCTGACTCACCCCTCCCCAGCAGTTTCTCTGGTTTGCACCTGACAATAAATTTAGTTTAATTTAGCTTCCGGTCTTTAATTTTAGCAGGTTCCTTTTGCATGCAAATCAATATGGCAATTACCATCTAAAGCTCGCCCAGCCCCGGGTCAATGTAAATTGATCATTTGACTTCCACAAAATAACACCGAGGAGTCTGTGGTGCATAATGAGATTATACTGGAAACTGTCTTTTAGATCACAAATTATATTTTATGCTGTCAGGATCTTCTAGCGGACTTCCCCGCTAGTCTAATCACGGGAGCTGAGCCGTGGGTGCTGGGAGTGGTGCTTGGGTGGACGTGGCTCTAAAAAATAGCCAAGGGAGGGACCCTCATTTCCGAGACCCTCGGCTGGGGACAGGCACAGATGAGCTGTGCTGGGAAAGGGGGCCTTCTACAAAATATCGCGGAAAAGCATCATTCATGAATTCCCATCCAACGCAAAATCAGATATCTCTTCCAGAGGAACACGTTGGGGGCAACCAGCAAAAGCCGCGGGCCGGGCTGGTGGCGGAGAAGTCTCGGGCCAAGTACCGCGACGAAGGCAGCTGGGCTACCACCGGGGCGGCCCGAGGAGGCCCGCCCCCTGCCCCAGCAGCTTCTCAACCCGACCGCCGCCACCTAGGCCCCAGCAGCGCAGCTGGCTTTGAAACAGACGAATCCTGCGCCATACACACTGGCAAAGCAGCTGGGCCGGGCTTGGCCAGCCTCGGCCTCCCTCCCGAACCGTGTGAGCGGAGGCCGAGGCCTCGAGCAGGAGTAGGTCCTTTCTCGCTGGAGCACCGCTCTCCCGCCCTCTGCGGCCCCCAGGGGCACGAGGTGTGACCCTGGGGCCTAACAAAGGCCTTCTGAGTTCCTGGCTGGCGGGGAGGGGTGAGGCCAGAGGGAGGGAGGGGCTCGGCGGCCGAAGTGGACCCTCGAGGTCCCCCACCCCGCCCGCCGCGCCTGGCTAGCTCGCCGGTCCGGCGCCCTCGAGGAAACCACCGAGGTGGCATTGTCAGCGCTGCCTCGCGCTCCCTGAGGACCGTCCTGAGTTCGGGCAGCACGGCGGCCTGCAAGCCTCCCGCCCAGCCCGCGCGGCCCAGCCCTGCCCCGCCCGACCCGGCGCGGGCTCCACCCGAGTGCGGTCTTCCCAATAAAAGCTGGAATTCCCGGCTGGGCTCAGACAAAGAGGGACCGCGGCAAATCGACGCCGCGGGCAAACCAAACCCTAGCCTAGTTTACGTGAGCGTCTGGGGTCACACAGGCGCCTGCTAATCCACCCTACATAGGCCGTCCCCGCAAGGTCTTCTCCAGAAAAGAAAAAAAAAAAATTAAAGCATACCGAAATGAAAGCATACCTCCCCTTTATTCCTCCCGGAGGCCGTACTTCGCACTTCTTTCGGTTCTATCTTTATCAGTCCACCAGGCTGACAGCCACATCAGCAAACAGGACTTCAGAGCAGGGCCACCATCTATTCCTCCTGACCCAAGGCTGAACGCTACTCCTCTTTTTCCTCCACAGTCCATCCACTCAAGGTCAAGAACTCAAAATCTCTTGGAGATCCTCCTACCTGCTCCACACATACCCTCTCCCCTGCTTCCAGAAGGGAAGAAACTATAACCAGGAGTACTATTAGTGAGCGAGAGCCATCCATCCTTAGATAGGCCGCTTTGCCCTCAGTTTCCTTCCAGCCTACGACACAGTTTTTCCCTGCGAGTGAGTGCACGAAGGTGGCTGGGCAGCCCACACTTCCTTGCCCACGTTGCTCTCCCCTGGCAGGAAAGTCTCCGTCGGCCAAGGAGAAGTTTCTGTTATTCAGCCTGTGTATCTAAGCACGGATGTACGCATATGAATGCTTTTTGTGTTTCCAAGTGACCCTCTTCACACGTTTAAATGGGTTTTTGTCTCTGGAACGCATTTACAGAAATTCTGCCCCACTTTCCAGCTCAACAAAGTCTGGTATTTTCTCTTAGAATATCGTTCTAGGTCCCTGTATTTGCATACCCGTGTTTACATTCTTCTCGGCCAGTTCTTTATCTCTCATGTATCTCTTGTTCCATGTGGGCATCGGAGCCCAAGTGTCTTGATTCGTCTCAGCACATGTCATCCAGGCACACATCTTAATCTGAACATTCCTGTCTAGCTCCTACACCTCCCCACCACTTACATCCTTGCTTTGCCAGTAATGTGTGGCCCATTCCCAGGCTAGACCAACATGGGTTTGCAGATTAAATATAACTAGAGGATCCCCTGGACCACAAACCCTAAAAGGAAGAGGATGGGGAAGGAGAGAGAGGTGTGTTAACTAATGATTTATTTATATATAGGGTAACCCACCCACCAATTTCAACCTCTAGAGAGAACTAGACCACGTCTGCAAAGTTATGTTACATTTTTAGACCGGTTCAATGTCGACCCCACGTCCGTGCATATGAATGCTCAATCTTGTACACATCCCTATCCAACTCCTGTTTAGAGGCTGTCTCCTTGCACATAACTGATTCTAACTCCCCACAAGTTCATGGTTAAAAGTGCGTCTATTTATACAGACAACTCAAAGACCTCTTTGCCGTGTCCAACGCATACCTGTATGCACTGGCCTGGCATTTCAGCCTCAGGTCTTCCGTCTGCAGCAGTCTTGGTCAGAGGCCCCACCCCGCTACGGCTCTGAGCCGACCTTCCCATTACTAGATCGTCTGCACGAATTCTCTCTGGGAGGTCTAGATCTCCATCTCCCAAACTCAGTTCCTTCAGTGAAGGTGCCCACGGTGTGTGTTCACGCCTCCCTCCCGTTGAGAAGTCCTGGGTCAAACTAGATCATGTAGCAGCTGCGCTTGGTTTGTCGAAGAATCGAGTCCAATGCACCAGGATGTGAACGTGCAAGCACCGAAGAGAAAGGAAAACCCTAGGCCCAGACTCCCGCCCCGCCCCCTCCCTCCAGGGGGCTACTCTGCCTCCAGGAATTTCTACAAGGATCTTTGCCCCCTCCCGCCCAGTTTGGGATTAGACAAGATAAAAATAGGACTGCCCAGCGCGCAGAGCTGTGACTGCCCCGGCAGCCGGGCTGGCGGGAGCGCCGGGGGCCGGGGCCAGGGCCGGCGAGAACCCGCGGTGCGCTCGGGGCAACCCGCGCCCGTAGGCTCCCACCCCCACCCCGCAGGCGCGGTCACGCTTCTCGGGTTCTGTCCGCCGGGAACCGTGCGAGCAGGGGGACCTGGGCAGGGTCTCCGCGCTCTCGCGGGTGTTGTTGGTGTGCCTCTGATAGATCGGTCTAGACAGGCATGCAGGCTCCCTCCCGGCTGAAGGACGGGAAAGGGGGGGGCGGGCCGCGGAGGCGGCGGCAGACTCCTGTGAGCAGCGAGTGAGCGAGCAAGCCTGCGGGCCCTGCGACCAGGGTGGAGGGAAGGCTGTGAGGATTTCTCTTAACCCTTTAAAGGCAGTGGGGGAGTGTGGGGGTGGGGGCAAAGATCCTTGTAGAAATTCCTGGAGGCAGAGTAGCCCCTGAGGGAGGGGCGGGGGGGAGTCTGGGCCTAGGGTTTTCCTTTCTCTTCGGTGCTGCACGTTCACATCCTGGTGCATTGACTCGATTCTTCGACAAACCACGCAGCTGCTACATGATCTAGTTTGACCCAGGACTTCTCAACGGGAGGGAGGCGTGAACACACACCGTGGGCACCTTCACTGAAGGAACTGAGTTTGGGAGATGGAGATCTAGACCTCCCAAGAGAATTCGTGCAGACGATCTTAATGGGGAAGGTCGGCTCAGAGCCGTAGCGGGTGGGGCCTCTTGACCAAGACTGTTGCAGACGGAAGACCTGAGGCTGAAATGCGGCCAGTGCATACAGGTATGCGTTGGACACGGCAAAGAGGTTTGAGTTGTCTGTATAAATAGACGCACTTTTTAACCATGAACTTGTGGGGAGTTAGAATCAGTTATGTGCAAGGAGACAGCCTCTAAACAGGAGTTGGATAGGGATGTGTACAAGATTGAGCATTCATATGCACGGACGTGGGGTCGACATTGAACCGGTCTAAAATGTAACATAACTTTGCAGACGTGGTCTAGTTCTCTCTAGAGGTTGAAATTGGTGGGTGGGTTACCTATATATAAATAAATCATTAGTTAACACACCTCTCTCCTTCCCCATCCTCTTCCTTTTAGGGTTTGTGGTCCAGGGATCCTCTAGTTATATTTAAGACGAAACCCATGTTGGTCTAGCTGGGAATGGGCCACACATTACTGGCAAAGCAAGGATGTAAGTGGTGGGGGAGGTGTAGGAGCTAGACAGAATGTTCAGATAAGATGTGTGCCTGGATGACATGTGCTGAGACGAATCAAGACACTTGGGCTCCGATGCCCACATGGAACAAGAGATACATAGAGAGATAAAGAACTGGCCGAGAAGAATGTAAACACGGGTATGCAAATACAGGGACCTAGAACGATATTCTAAGAGAAAATACCAGACTTTGTTGAGCTGGAAAGTGGGGCAGAATTTCTGTAAATGCGTTCCAGAGACAAAACCCATTTAAACGTGTGAAGAGGGTCACTTGGAAACACAAAAGCATTCATATGCGTACATCCGTGCTTAGATACACAGGCTGAATAACAGAAACTTCTCCTTGGCCGACGGAGACTTTCCTGCCAGGGAGAGCAACGTGGCAAGGAAGTGTGGGCTGCCCAGCCACCTCGTGCACTCACTCGCAGGAAAACTGTGTCGTAGGCTGAAGGAAACTGAGGGCAAAGCGGCTCATCTAAGGATGGATGGCTCTCGCTCACAATAGTACCCTTGGTTATAGTTTCTTCCTTCTGGAAGCAGGGAGAGGGTATGTGGAGCAGGTAGGAGGATCTCCAAGAGATTTTGAGTTCTTGACCTTGAGTGGATGGACTGTGGAGGAAAAAGAGGAGTAGTGTTCAGCCTTGGGTCAGGAGGAATAGATGGTGGCTCCTGCTCTGAAGTCCTGTTTGCTGATGTGGCTGTCAGCCTGGTGGACTGATAAAGATAGAACCGAAAGAAGTGCGAGAATGGCCTCCGGAGGAATAAAGGGGAGGTATGTTTCATTTCGGTATGCTTTAATTTTTTTTTTTCTTTTCTGGAGAAGACCTTGGGGACGGCCTATGTAGGGTGGATTAGCAGGCGCCTCGTGACCCCAGACGCTCACGTAACTAGGCTAGGGTTTGGTTTGCCCGCGGCGTCGATTTGCCGCGGTCCTCTTTGTCTGAGCCCAGCCGGGAATTCCAGCTTTTATTGGGAAGACCGCACTTTCGGGTGGAGCCCGCGCCGGGTCGGGCGGGGCAGGGCTGGGCCGCGCGGGCTGGGCGGGAGGCTTGCAGGCCGCCGTGCTGCCCGAACTCCAGGACGGTCCTCGGAGCGCGAGGCAGCGTCTGACAATGCCACCTCGGTGGTTTCCTCGAGGGCGCGGACCGGCCGAGCTAGCCAGGCGCGGCGGGGGGGTGGGGGACCTCGAGGGTCCACTTCGGCCGCCGAGCCCACCCTCCTCCCTCTGGTCCTCACCCCTCCCCGCCAGCCAGGAACTCAGAAGGCCTTTGTTAGGCCCCCAGGGTCACACCTGTGCCCTGGGGGCCGCAGAGGGCGGGAGAGCGGTGCCTCCAGCAGAAAGGACCTTATCTCTGCTCGAGGCCTCGGCCTCCCGCTCACACGGTTCGGGAGGGAGGCCGAGGCTGGCCAAGCCCGGCCCAGCTGCTTTGGCCAGTGTTGTATGGCCCGCAGGATTCTCCGCTGTTTCAAAGCCAGTGCGCTGCTGGGGCCTAGGTGGCGGCGGTGGGTTGAGAAGCTGCTGGGGCAGGAGGTCGGCCTCCTCGGGCCGCCCCGGTGGTAGCGCCAGCTGCCTTCGTCGCGGTATTGGCCCGAGACTTCCCCGACCACCAGCCCGGCCCGACGGCTTTGCTGGTTGCCCCCAACGTGTTCCTCTGGAAGAGATATCTGATTTTTGCGTTGGATGGGAATTCATGAATGATGCTTTTCCGCGATATTTCTTAGAAGGCCCCCTTTCCCAGCACAAGCTCATCTGTGCCTGTCCCAGCCGAGGGTCTCGGAAATGAGGGTCCCCTCCCTTGGCTATTTTTTAGAGCCACGTTCCAAGCCAGCCACCTCCCAGCACCCACGGCTCAGCTCCCGTGATTAGACTAGCGGGGAAGTCCGCCTAGAAGATCCTGACAGCATAAAATATAATTTGTGATCTAAAAGACAGTTTCCAGTATAATCTCATTATGCACCACAGACTCCCGGTGTTATTTTGTGGAAGGCAATAATGATCAATTTACATTGACCCGGGGCTGGGCGAGCTTTTAGTATGGTAATTGCCATATTGATTTGCATGCAAAGGAACCTGCTAAAATTAAAGACCGGAAGCTAAATTAAACTAAATTTATTGTCTCAGGTGCAAACCAGAGAAACTGCTGGGGAGGGTGAGTCAGGTCGGGGTGCCAGGGCAGAGCAGGTGAAAGTCCCAGGAGAGCTTCTAGAGGTCACAGATTTGGAGCGATCTTTGCCCTTGTGATTTCCAATGTGAGGAGGGGGACTTGTTTAGGGTATGGGGACCCAGCGGGAAAAGTTATAAACAGGCACCATTGCACTGAAGGCACTGGGTCTTTTAATGCTAATATAACTGGCCAGGGGAGGAGAGGTTTATAGGTTATAGGGTCTTCCTGCACCATTTCCGGCAAGCCCCTATTTCTATTGTTCTACCCGAGCGCTTGCTATCGTGGCCGGGGACACCCAAAACTCCTGCAACTAAAGAGTTAAAAAAAAAGCCCACGGCCCCTCCCCCTCCCCGCGTAAGTTCTTTCAGAGAGCGCGCGAGTGTGGGCGCACGGCACGCGCGCCGCGGGCAGGCCGGGACCGCGGTGGTGCGGAGTTCCTACCGGACGCAGCAGCTCAGCGCTCGGGACGCCGAACGCCCGGGGCCGCCGGGTGGCTCCGTGTCGCAGGTGGCTCCAGGTGGCCAAGGTGCGTGTGTGTGTGGGTTCACGGCCGCTGTCTCGCGGTGCCGGGGCGGGGTCGCCCAGGAGGTTTGGAAGGGCCAGCCTGAGAGGGCGGGGGCTGGAAATCCTGCCCGATCGCCAACACCGAAAAGTTTAAAAAAGAGAGAGAGCGAGCCACTGGCCGGGAGCCAGGGGCGGCCGGGCGGCGGGGGCGTGTTCGGTTGGCTAGTGGGGTGAGGACCCGGCGCCGCCATTGCCTCTATCCCTCCGGCTGCCGAGGCCTTTGCCGCCCATTCGCTCCTGAGCCGTTTCGCATGTCCGGAGCTCGGCCTCTTGAGGAGTCAGGGCTGGTGCTGGGGCCGGGGCTGGGGCCGGGCCGGGAAGGCCGCAGGGGCAGCCAACTCGTCTGGGGCCCCTGCCTTCCCGGTCGCCACCCGAGCGGAGATGGCCCCTGTGGAGCCTGGGTCGTCGGGTGTGAAGAGTTCCGGGAGCCTCCGAAGCCTGGGGCAGATCTGGAATTAGACGGGGCGGTGGCGATGTTTGGCCCCCTACCCCCGCTTCTGGGATGAGAAGTTGAAGAAATGAGAGATAACCCAGTCCCTGGCTTGTCTCGGGCTTGGCCTTTTGGGGACACCCCCCGCGACCCGGGAAGTCCAGTAGGCCTGGTATCTTAGGAGCCACTTCCCTCTTAATTTTCTCCCCCACCCTACTTTGGTCCCTGGGTTTTTCCTTAAAACCCTAGAAAGGTAAGTGTAGGCACTCTTTCCAAAGGGCTTGGCTCTGTCTAGATAATTTGATTTATTGTTTCTGTGGCAAAACTAGGGTGGCAGGCCCAGCCCTCAGTACCAGGAGTCAGCACCTTACAGAGCTCTGAGAGTAGCGACACCTACCCCTGCCTAGTCTGGGCTCTTGGAGGAGGGGAAAGTGGAGCTTTGTTGGAAGCCCTGACCTCACACCAGGGTATTCCAGTGTAGGGAGATATGTAGGAAGTCTCTGGAAATTGGGAAAGACGTCCAGGTGAACTAAGCGATTACTGGGGGTAGGGAGACACTTGGTTCTGGTCTCCTGTGGACTATGTTACATCGGTGTTCAAAGCTTTCTTCTTACCCTGCCCCCGCGTCCAAGGGCTAAGGAAGCTTTCCGAAATTCTTGGGATTTCAGATGGCACAATTAGACCAATAATTGGCCTCCTCTCCTCCAACCCAGGACTGAGTTTGACCGTGGCCCATTTTTACTAGCTGTGTGACCTTGGGGGCAAGTTATTTATGGCCTCTGAGCCTCAGTAAGTTTCTTCATTTGTAAGACTGGGAATAATTATCCACCTTTAGGATCAAAGAAGACTACTTGGCACATAGTAGGCCCCGAGGATTTAGGATTGCTTTGAATGACTGGTCGTGTTCCTATAGGTTGAGTCTCCTTGCCCGCTGCCCCCTTCCGGAGAGCTCCTGAGACCTGCCTAGGCCAGTGTCCGGGAGCGACGCAGGTTAAATTCGCCTTCGAGGATATTCCTCCTCGGTCTGCCTTCGTGGGCTCCTCTTTGTTGTGTTGTAGTTCTTCCTCACATCTCGTGCTCCAAAAGCGGTTCCTATAAGTGCTTGGAGGTTTTCCCCAATGGGGTCATTATATGGTTAGGAATTGATTCCAGAACCGGGCATCTGGTCTCTTTTGGCAAGCGTCCCCGCTCCCTTCTTTCGAGAGAGAGGAGCCAGTGGCTGGAGGAGAGACCTGGTTGAAAGAGGTGAGGGGGTGGTCTGCAGAGGCCAGAGGTGCTGTGGTTGGTTTGATAGGGATTAAGTCCGGATGTTACGAGGTCTCGGTGTGGTTTTCAAAGTCTGCCAGGGATTGCTTCTTTTTTTTTTTTTTTTCTATCGATATGTATTTTAAAAATTACCAGCATGAGAAGAAAACCAGACCTGTGGATCCAGGCCGGTAGTAAGCTACGTGATCAGGTTTCCTACTCGACTCCCAGAGGGGAAGTCAGCGTTTGATTGAAGCTACACTTGGTTCTTGACTCTCAGGGATGCCTGCTCTGAAACAGGAGCCCTCCCTTTCTCTCCTCCTCCTCTCCCTCCTCCCTCCTCCCTCTTTTTCCCTTCTTCCCCTAAAAGCCTTTGTGCTGAAAGAGCTTCAGTAGGCACGAATCCCTGGTCCCTCTCTAAAGAATGCCTTCCAGCCTTTGCTGACATTGTTTTGTGAACAGTGGGTTTTACCAGGCCAGCAGTTTTCCCCCCATCTTAGCTCACTGTTTTAGAGGTAGAGTATGGCGAGGATGCACCCAACTGCCGTGATTTACACATCGTGAAGCTGGGGCCTTGCCTGTCATCTGAAGACAGCCGTAACCTTGCCCTAGATGGCCCCAGAGGGGGTGAAGGTGGGGAGAGCAAGGACAGGGGGTCGTTGTGGAGGGTCTGTTTGTTTTTCTCCGCACCAGACGCAGAGGGTGGAGAGGGGGCGAGCAGAGGAGGGACGGTCCAGCTTTGGGTCTGATTTAAAACTTGGTCTAATTGGAAGCTCTTAGGCACTCAACAGTTCTGTACAAATGCAAACTTGAAATAGCTCTAGGCCTACGTCATTTAGGCAGAATAAATGAAGTACAGAAATGTCCAAACTATGCAAATCCTGGAGTTGTCTGCCCTCCCATAAACACATGACAAGGCCAAGGCATTTCCAGTCAAAACAGCCGTGGAACCAGCAGCCTCCATCCTTTGTATTTATTATTTTATTAACAGCATTTTACACAGCAGTTAACAAGCACAGCCCGGCCTGCTTTGCGCCCCAGCTCTCACTCTCGTCAGACCAGGGGGGAACACTGGCTGCATGGCGGTGGGGAGAGGTGGTTTCTAAGGAGTGGCTAGCTGGAGGAGTCTCTGCAGATAGGTAAGGAAAAGTAGCATTTGGGGCTGCTTTCTACTGGCCCGAAAGAGAAGAAGGCACCAGTGACCCTTTGGAGGAAGAGATCCTCTCTCCTCCCCTCAAGAGGAAAGTTGCACAGATGTGATGGTCTGGTCTCTGCTGGGATTCCAGAAGGTGAAACAGTATCGTTCAGGACCTTCCCTGCCCATCAGTTGTTGGCGATTTTCAAAGAATAAGTATTTGTCTGCTATCGTGAGTCTATATCCTGGTGGAAAGTTTATAACGAAAAGTAATGCCTTTTTAAGTCATAAAATTATTTGCCTATGATTATTTAATTAAAATCTATTTAAGGACCAATTAGGCGGTAATTTGCGCTGATAATGACGATTATGGAAATGTTCGACTTAACCAAAAATCATAAAGGAGACATTTTGATCAGTGGGGCGGCCAGTAAGTATTCAGGAGTTGGACCATTTTCGAGGCGCCAGAGGCGTCGGCCGCGGAAAGGCAGAGCCGCTGGCCTCTGCGCCCCAGCACGGGGAGCGCCAGGCCTCCCTGCTCGACCCCAAGCCCTGGCCGGCAGGCCGGGGCAGCCCACGCTTTGCTGAGCATGAAGCGACCCTGGGAGTCTGCAACACTCTCTTCCCAGCCGAGGAAGTGGGGAGGGGTGCTTCCCCAGCCACCAGGAGGGGCAAACTCTGGAGAGGGCTGATAAACCACACAGAAATCCCTGCGACATGGCGTAAAGCTCTTTCGCCTTTTACAATCAGCGGCGACAAACTGCACGCTGCCTTGGCTACCTTGGCTGGAGCCTGGAGGGGGGAAGAAGGGGGGGTCCCCTTGTTCCGGAGAAAACCTGCCAGCTGCTGGGCTTGGTGCGAAGGTGAGCGGAGGCAGACACAATGCTGCTGTTGTTGGTTTGATCTCGAACTGTGATTGTTAGTCTGGCTTTAACTATGTGGTAAGGGGGGAATGTGAAGGCTGTTTACAGCGAGTGCAAATAATGTGACAGCTGTTGGTGCGCTGAGCAGCGCTGCTACACAAAGCGTGCACTGCAGGCCCGCGGAGAGCGCAGAGGTGGCCGCCGCTTTCTGACCACCGTGTCCTCGGCCTCAGATGAGAGAGAAAAGTCAGCCGCGCCGCGCACCGCCCCACACACCCCCGCCCCGCCCCAGCACACACCTTTCCGGCTCCCCAGAATCGGCGGAGGGCAGGACATGTGTGTGGTGTGTCGTGCTTCTTCTGCAGAGGTGGTGGAGAGGGCCCACAGGGTCCTGAGTGTCACTGTCCAGAGGGGTTTGGCCAGAATCGGTGGACTTGGTCCTCAGGTGCTCATAGGCATGGTTTTTAAGATTCGGGAAAATAACTTCCAGCCCCAAGCGAGCTTGTTGAAACCATGTGTTATTAACCTAAGGCTTTTCTGGAAGTTGAGGGGCTCTGGCGGCTCTCGTTTCCCTCTCTGTCACTCAGACAAGTTAGAGAGACAGGCGGGCGCTGTGTTCTGTGCACTCATCACTCTTTCCCCAGGCTGGAAACACAAGTGTGTAGGTTCAGGACCCAAAGGGGAGTGTATTGGGGGGGGGGCGGGGAAGGGGTGCAGTTTGGCTTTTGATTACCCACACCCCTTAACCTTCCCTCGCAAGCCTTCCCATTTCCACGAGCACATTCGCCTTCAGCTGCAGGACGCAGAGGTGCGGCCCTGAGGTGTGCCCATGGCGCCACCCACTCTGACTTAATCAGCTAGATGCCCACAGCCACAGGCCTTCTCTGAGTTTCTGGTCGCCCGCCAGGCACTGGGGGGAGGTGCTGGGGTGGGAGGGAGAGCCGTTGGTGGCAGCAGTCACCCCCTTTGCCGGTCCTGGAGATGTACTGCTGGCCCAGGCCGGTGGGTTCAGGATGGCCAGAGATTGGGCCTGCCTCTGGGCTGTCCTGGGGACAAACGGGGTCAGAGTCGCTCCCTCCCCTCCCAAAGGCTGGAGCCTTCCCAGCCCTGGCCTCCCGGTTTGGAGGACGGCTGAGAGCTGGTTGAATTCTGCTATCTCGTCCTTCTCTGTGACTTTGGTCCCTGGGGTACAGCCTCCAGGATATCTGCAAATTGAGCTCATTGTCCCCAGCCCCCAGGTCTACCCTCTCTGAGTTTTAACGTGGACTTCTATATCCAGTTGCTCCCCAGTGGGGAGCTTCTGGGAGATGCTTCTGGAGTGATACATGAACTTCGGTGCCAGTTCTATAAATTGGTCTCTTTTATGACGTGTGCCATTTTCTGTAGGAATGTTGCTTGCAAACGAGTTTCGCCTTGGGAAGGCGGAAAGATAAACAACCTGTAACGCCAAAACACTGGCAGCTCTTCCCTCCTTCCAGCTCTCTGTGAAGCAGCCGGGCGTATTTCCAGGATTAGACTCGTGCTTGTGAAGAGGGACTCTGGTTGGCTTTTTTTTTCCCCAAGCAAATGCAAATTAGAGAAAAATAATTTTCTTCAACGATATGCAATGTATTAGTCACTCTTGTTATCGTGCTCCGAGGCAGGCCTCATTTGCGTTGCCCGCCAGCTCGCCTCACATCTGCTCGGCGCTGTTCGGGGCATTTAACCTTGGCGGTGTCGTGTCTAGTCCCACGGATCAAGGAGGAGTAATTAAGCTCTGAACAGCTACAAAAATTCACGGGCCCCCATCTATACCGTAGTTGTTGCACAGCTTTGTTTGGGGTGTTCCGAGTTCCAAGATTGAGTAGCAGAAGTGGGGTTTCTTTTGTTCCTTGTCAAGAAAGTGGGAGCCCTTCTCCTCTGACTCATGCCAGCCCTCCCAGAACTCCCTGGGCAGCGCACAATCAGCCAAGGAACCCGGCTACAGATCACAGGACCCGTGTGTTATGCTTCTTTATGTGTAAAAGTTCTTTGTGCCTCCCGTGTACTCCTGGTCCTCTTGTTAATAGTCTTACGATACAGCTTGGTCCTCGGTGTGGGGGCATGAATGCCTTGTATTCCTACACAACCCGGGATCGCGTGCGGACACCCTCTGGAGTTGTGATACGATGGTTTGTTCAGGTCGTGCAGACTTCAGGTGGCAACCCGGCTCTTTTGGGATTAGCCCGGAAGGGAGTGTGGAGTGTTTTCTGGGGGTTGGTAGTAAGGGCGTAAGGGTGATTAATTGCATTCCACCTAGTTTCCCGTCCTGGGCTGCCTCCTGTTGAGGGACACCAGCTTCCAGATGGGCCCTTCTTTGCCCACACATGGTGGTGTGTGTGGCACAACCCTGAAAGAAAGTGAAAGGAACAAAAAACCCGAGGGGTGGCCAGCATCGGTGTCAGGGGAGAAGGGAAGTGTCCCATGTTGGTCCAACAGCCGGCCCTGGGTTGGGGTGGTGCATGGCAGGACCCACCCGGGTTCGGCAGCCACTCTCGCCAAGGATCCTTGCAGGCCTCCCTCCCTGAACCCCTTCCCACTTTACAGTTGGCTACACTTGGCTTGGGGGGCACGTCCTTGAGAATAATCGCTCCAGTCCGCTGAAGGACCCCAGGATGATGGCGAGGGGGTCGGGTCTGCGTGCGTCCACTCAAGTTCCTTTTTGTCAGAGATTCAGCGGCGGGGGCTTCGGGAAGGGGGAACCCCAGAGGAGGGCGCGGGCCGCAGGGCCTGGGTTAACTGGGGTCGGGGGACTGGGGATTGCGGGTCGGGCCGCCTCCCGAGAGCCGGAGTTCCTGGAAGGCCGGGCGGGGGCGCGTCGCGAGGGTGTGGGCGTGTGCCGTGGCGCGGCCCCCGCGCGACCTCGGTGGAGGAGCCGCGAGGGAGGGCGGGCCCGGAGCAGCACGGGGTGCGGTGGAGAGAAAATCCTTTGTTGCCGACCGATCGCGCGGGCTGAGGCGGGGAGGGGGCGCCTCCCGTTCGCCCTCACCGTCGCCGCCGAGGGCCGTCTCCCCTCCCGCCGACCCACCCGGGTGGCTTCCCTGCTCTGACCCAGGCGCCGGAGGAGGCAGGGAAGGTTCTGGTTGCTCGAAAGGTCAGGGCCGCGCGAGTTTCCATCCTCCCTGCTCCCTCTCCCTCCTGCTCCGCAGCTCAGTCTGTTACTATGCAAAACTTGGGGCGTGGGTGGGGACGCCCCGGAGGCAATGGCCCTGGCTTGAGGGTGCCAAGAGAAGGCCTGGGCAGGCTGGCACCACCTCCCAAACCGCACCCCTCCAACACCCTTGGAGGGCGGGTGGACTCGAGCCAGTCACCAACCTCATCCACAGCCCTGAAGCCTGGGGCCCTGATCCCGACGGGGGCCGGGGGAAGTCCTGGGGTCCCCGTGGCAGCTGCATGCCCTGGGAAAGCAGCCCAGGAGGACCCGCCCCGACCGTGCACACCTCCGGGAGAGCGTTTTCCTCATCTTCTACCCCCACACAGCCCCCCTCCCATCCTAAAATAGGAACTTCTTCACCCCTCCCTTCCTTGACACACCAGGAGAGAAGTGCTGCTGTAAGGTGACTGTCTGCTCTTGAGCAGCCCCAGGAAGGGCTCCTGTGGGGTTCGCTTTGGGCTTTGATGAAATCCACACAATCCTGCTGAAGGTCACCCCTCCCTGGCTTGGCCCCTTCTGTGTCCCTGCCTCAGCCTTCCCACTGCCACACAGAAACCTGCGGCGATCTGGGGTTGTCACACAACGTGCTTGGTGGAGTCAGATGCCGTTTAATGGGTTAAACGTGGCGGGTACTAGCTGTTGCCAGGCAAACTCAAGTCCTTAGTGCAGTTTAATCCTCTGGAAAACACGGTACCAAATATTTACAGGTGAGGGGAGCAAGGTTGAAGAGGTTCGGCCACCTGCCCAGAGACACGCCTCGTGATGAGATGGGAGCTGGGAGGCCGTGGTGGTGACCCTGTTCCTGCATGCTCGCCACAGAGAACCAGCAATGACGTGAGGGTGGCCCCTTCCCCAGCACAGCCTGGGCACGCATATTTGTCTCCTGATCCCAGCTCGGCCTTCGGAGCCAGAAGCGCCCCTCCCGCACCTGCCCAGGCCTTCTTGGCCACTGACTGGTTAACCTCCTGATGGGGGCGAGGGGCGCCAGGTGAGAGACCCCAGGAAGGGGCACCATTCGTGCGTGCGTGGCGTGGGAGTTGGGGTGGTTTGATGGCCATGCTTTCCCTTTGTTGGTGAACTTGACAAACGTGATGTGCAGATTGAACTGAGCACCGCTTCAGGGCGGGGGGCGTAAAAGTGGCCTGGTGCCAGGAGGAGAGCCCAGTGGAGAGAAAGGAGGGGTGCCAAGCGTGGTCTGGTGCCACGCCCTCCCCTTGCTCATCCCAGCTCTCACGGTCACTGCCGCCTCCTTTTCAACCTGCTGTTTGTTGTCTGCCAGGGTAGAGCGCCTTTAAAGAAAACCAAACAGCTCCTTCCTTTTCCTCAGTGTATGAACGGGTGGAATGGTGGTGGCGGTTGTGCCTTCGGGGGCCTCATGGCCCCTCTTGTCCTTGTCAGGCCTTGGCAGTGCCTCTCAGGGATGACAGCTCCTCATTTTGGTCCTCTGACCTCTTTCTGCCAGTCAGGCCCTTTCCCCGGTGTCCAAGCCAAGCCTAGTACTCTAAGCATGACCCTTGGCTTCCAGAGCAGATAACTGCCCTCGTCGTCGAGGGAGACCCAAGCTCTCTTTGTGCTTTCAGTGACTGCCGGTCCGGGAGCTGGAGTCCACTGGTGGGGGGGTGCATTTTGCAAGCCAGGTTCTCCCCGAACTGGGTGTTCCAGCAGGCAACCACTACGATTCCTGGTCTGTTCTGTAGAAACCAGACACTCCTCAGTCTCCCATCTGACCTCTTCTCTCAGCCACCTTCCTGCCCTCTCCATCCCTATCGTGCATCCTGGCCCCCTTTCTCCACTACTGGAAGAAGGGTTAAACCCCAAAGTCAGGTGTGAGCTTAGCAGCCCGCACATGGAAACAGGTTGGTGCTTGTAAAGTGCTTTTCTTGAGTGACTTCACACATCTTGGCACTTCTAGCCTGCATGTGGAAGAGCGGGCGGGGTGCACGGGAGAAATAAGGCAAACAGGCCTCTCATAGCAGCAAAGTGCCTG
>NW_024423319.1:90219913-90221420 GCF_017311325.1 Ursus maritimus | reverse complement strand
AAAGGGTTAAGAGAAATCCTCACAGCCTTCCCTCCACCCTGGTCGCAGGGCCCGCAGGCTTGCTCGCTCACTCGCTGCTCACAGGAGTCTGCCGCCGCCTCCGCGGCCCGCCCCCCCCTTTCCCGTCCTTCAGCCGGGAGGGAGCCTGCATGCCTGTCTAGACCGATCTATCAGAGGCACACCAACAACACCCGCGAGAGCGCGGAGACCCTGCCCAGGTCCCCCTGCTCGCACGGTTCCCGGCGGACAGAACCCGAGAAGCGTGACCGCGCCTGCGGGGTGGGGGTGGGAGCCTACGGGCGCGGGTTGCCCCGAGCGCACCGCGGGTTCTCGCCGGCCCTGGCCCCGGCCCCCGGCGCTCCCGCCAGCCCGGCTGCCGGGGCAGTCACAGCTCTGCGCGCTGGGCAGTCCTATTTTTATCTTGTCTAATCCCAAACTGGGCGGGGAGCACAGGCTTCGTGCTTAGAGAACAAGAGATAGGCGAGGGAGGCGGGGAGGAGCAGCCAGGCAGCGACGCGAGCAGGAGCGAGTTAAAGACACAGTCGAGGCGACCGAGAGCAGGAAGAAAGAGCGGGCTGCGTGGGCCTCGCGGCGCCGCACGCAACGCGCAGCCCGGCGAAGTTACACTCGCTTCTCCGCCGCCCCTCGCTGACGGTCCCTCCCCACTTCCCAGCCGCGCTCTCCGAAGCCCGGGCCGCGGGGCCCCGGCCTGTGTGGGAGGCAGAGGCCCGGCCTGCCCTGCAAAGGGCTGGGGAGAATCGCTAATGAGCTGTGCGGCCCATTGATCCGGAGAACACTTCCTAATTAACTCTCAGTCACCTACTGGTGACAGCGCCTCAAAGGACAGCGCTGGGGCCCTGCGAGCCCCAGCCCCGACCTGCCTGCCGAGCGCCTGGCGCCCGAACCCCGCGCGCTCCCCTAACTACCCCAGGCAATCCCGACGAGGGGCGGCGGATACCCGCACACTGAAGGCCAGCCTCGCATTAAACCTGGACGGCATATTAATCACCGCCATCTCGCACCCCCCTCGTCCCTCCACGCGCTGAAATCTTGCCCAAAATAAACACGAGAACCGACACTGCAAAGCCCAGACCAGATAACAGGTCGGGGTGGAGTGGGAAGGGTCGAGAAGCAAACGTATTCTCCAAGTGCCCACGTACAGAAGTCTCCGAGGCCGACAATTAATATGCCTTCCACACAAGCAATTCCGCTGGCAAAACCGAATCCAACACCTCGTAAGGATTGATTTCGGCCCGCGGTGTCCGTTTCCAGTGCCACAGGAAGTGTCAGATGGCTAGAAATACCCAACTCTGTCTGCGTTCGCCACCCACTACCTTCTGGGGTGGGCCATTTCCTCCAGGTTTTCAATCACAGGCCATTTTTAAGGATTTTTCAAGAGGCTACCCCTAGCACAAATACCACTACCTAGCCCTCCCCTCGCCTTCTCTCAAAAAAGAAAGAAAGAAAGAAAGAAAGAAAGAAAGAAAGAAAGAAAGAAAAAAAAAAA
>NW_024423319.1:90210045-90217447 GCF_017311325.1 Ursus maritimus | reverse complement strand
CTCCCTCCCTCCCTCCCAGCAGCCGCCTCCCCTCCCCCCGCAGGCGCAGCGCTCGGGCGACAGCCGCCCGCCCGCCGCCGCCGCCTCCAGCTCTCGCAAGTTTGAGCTCCCCCAGCCTCCGCTCACCCTCCGCTGCGGCGCCTCGGCGGTGGGGTTGCAGAGGGGTGATTCCCCAGGAAAGGTTTGCCCGAGTTTCCCCAGCCGTCAGCGATTCCCGGCCGAGCGCGTTTCGCCTCTCTGGGTCGGGAGCCCGGACCACTTGGGTGGCTCCCCCCCTCGCCCCTTGCCCTCCCCTCCCCCGCTCGGACAGAGTTGGCTGCGCACACCCGGTCCGGGCGAGCGTCCTGGGCGAGCCAGAGACCGGCTCCGGCGGCGGCGGTGAGGGCGGCCCGCTGATCCCGAGCCGAGGGGATGGGGGGCGGCGGGGGCGGCTCTCCCCGCCGCGCGCCGAGACTCCCCTCGCTACCCAGAAGGCCAGTGGAGGACCGCAATTACCATAAAGCGCCTCGCACTCCGCGTAGCCAAAGCTGTCAAACCCCAGCGGCAGCCGCCGCTGCCTCCTCTCGCCACCAGCGCTGCGCTCTCCCGTTCGCGCGTCCCCTCCGAGACCCAGGAGAGCCTGGCGAGTGCGCGTCGGCTCCCACCCTCGCCCTGGGTCGCCCCTTCGTCCGGGAGGAGCCCTGGCCCATTTTGGTGTCCAGAGCTACCTGGAAACACCACGCCTATCCCCGGTGGCCGTTCCGCCCGAACTCTGCACCCGAGTTCCCCGGACGTTTCAATTGTGTGGGAATTGTTTGGAGAGGCGGGGGGGGGGCAGTCAGTGGGGCACAAGGAAGCGGGGGTGGGGGCGGCAGGGGAACGGAGATCCGCCAGACTTTCTCCCCGTTCACGGGCATTTCGTAGTCTGCACCTCAGATGGTTGGAGGCTCTATCCTGGCCCCTCACCCCGGCCTCGGGAGATTATCTCCCGCGTTTTATTTTCCTTGGCAGGGAGCAACTTTTGGCTTACACCGTTCGCCCCATAAATTTCCACTCGGTAACGTCGTGCTGATCGGTGCTCGGCGGCGGCGTACAACCTGCGCCCGCAGCAGTTCAATTCAATTGACACGTATTGAGCTTCTCCAGCGCACCCGGCGCGGCGCTGGCTGCGGGGGGAGGACGGGGGCCGGCGGGCGGGAGGGGGAGGCGGAGAGGTGAGGTTCCGGCCTCCCCGGAGCGCAGAGCCTCTGGGGCGAGCCGTGAAGCCCCAGTTCGTGAAGCTGGCGGGAAGGGGTGGGAGTGGGGGAGGGGTGTTCCGGCCTAGCCGCACCCAGACCGCGGGCCCGGACCTCGCGGCAAAAGGTGATCCTACCCGGCTCTTCGCTAGAGCCTTTATATGCTGGGGGTGGGGGAGGTCTCTGCCTAAGGACAAGATGGTGCAGGCTTGATGAGAACATCAATCCGAAATGGAGGTAGCTTGTAAATCCACACGGAAAGTTTTAAAATATCCTGGAGTGTCTCCATGCCAAAAATAATCAAAAGCATCTCAAGTTGATTACGAAGTCAAGGTCAAGGCCAAAATCAGCTCTAGCTAGCAGAGCCCTTTTAAAAATTAGACTTAATACTGACTGCGGGACTAGTGTTAGGTGCGATGTTATTTATTCTGTTTTAGTTCTCAGTACATAGTTATAAAAAGAGCCCTTTTCAAAGCAGAAGTGAAACATCTCTACCGTTTGAAACCCGAAACTTCGGGCAGAATTAAATCTTCATGGTCCAGAGCTGCTTATAACAACTGGTGTAAAAGACAGGCAGGCAAGTGCCCCAGAGAACAGTGCCCAGCCCTGCTGGGCCGCCACCACTTCCAGGACCCGCGCCTGCATAATGGAATGCACGCCTTTTTCTTCCCGGTCTTTCTGGAGGTGGATGTCTCTGAAAGCTAACCCACACATTTTTTTAATCTCCGGTAACAAGCAGAAAGACACCTGGACTATTATGCTGTAAAGCTATTTTTTATAAAGACATTTTAGGGCCAGACATTAAAAGTTATTAGACTGAACGCATGCGAGTTACAGACACAGCTGGAGAAAAGGCCTCTGGTTGTGTGTTGTAGCAACATTTCTTTTTGAAGCGACTCCTTTTATTCAAAACAAGTCTAAAATAACCGGGAAGGCTGAAGTTGGGTATTTGTGGGGAAACTCTCCGAACGTGGTTCCAGGCCAGGAGGCCGCCGTGCCACTGTGGGCCGCGCAGGAGAGCTGGCCTGGGTGAGTGTGGAGCCGCGCCAGGCTCTTCCGGCTCGGTTAGGCCGCCGCAGAGACCCTGGCACTGTGCCCGGCCACCTTCTCTCCCCTTCCCATGCCTCCCCAACTCTCCCCCCAGGCATAGGCTTTTCTCAGAGTTAAGAGTTGCATGTAACCGTCCAGAACTTTTGGAAAATCCAGGAACTAAGCGAGACACGGAGCCTGCTGCCTCTCGGAATCCTGTGGCCTCCTGGGGCTGCTGACAAAGGGGCCT
Organism: Ursus maritimus; assembly: GCF_017311325.1. NCBI lineage: Eukaryota > Metazoa > Chordata > Mammalia > Carnivora > Ursidae > Ursus > Ursus maritimus. Next base: position 90,214,954 of record NW_024423319.1, on the reverse strand, counting down.
GTTTGTCTAACTTTAAAAGTCCTAGAGTTAAAATGAATTGGGGGGGTGCGGTGCTGTAAATGCGAGGGGGCCGCGAGGAGGGCTGACTGTGGGAGAAATTTGATGCTGGAGACAAACAGGCCAGTAAATTCGCCTTTGACGTAATTTGCAGCATTCACCAACCCCCCCCCCCACTTTTTTAAGGAGCCAGGCCTCCATGGTATCCTCGTGCGGGCTGGTGGGATTAAAGGGTTTCGCTTCCATCTCTGAGGGATACATTTTCCAACTCTGTGGGATTTTTAAAATATCTTATTAAGGGAGTCCTAAGAGGCATGAGTGTGTGTGTGGGGAGGGTGGTTCGTGACTCACTGGGAATTAAAATGTGAGATTTTCCGGAGGTGCTCTAAGGCAGGGGAGGGTTGGGAGTTTACACCTATTGGCCCGGTTAGTTGGAATTGTTCCAGGGAGGAGGAGAAGAAAGCTCACGCAGGGCAGTCCCATCCCTTGTCTCCGTTCAGGAAGGGACTCTGGGAGCTGGGGACACCTCGGAGCCTGCGGAGTGTTCGGGCAGCCATGGCCTTCCTGGGCTTCCTCCTCCCCTGCCCTCCCAGGAGTCCCCGGGGAGCTGACCTGGGGGTCAGGCCACTATACCCAGCACTCAGCAAGGGGAGGATTTCAATGAAAGCAGAGGAGAAGGTGGAGAGAGGCAGTGAGTGAGCGCAAGGGAGGGGAGGCAGCACAGGCCGTGGAGAAAGAGACAGGCTCAGAAAGGAGAGGTGTGAGGCCACCCCTCTCCCACCCACCTCACCCACCCCTTGTCCCCTTGGAAGGGTCTCTTGGTTAGAACCTACAGCTGGACCTCAGGCTCTCAGGCACTCTTCTGCTGCAGATTCTATCCCTGCTCTGTAACTAGGCATGCAGGTTGGTGCCTCAGGGAGCAGGCCTGGAGCCTGGCCACCCTTTTTGGCCCAGGCTGATTGTGCAAGCTCTGCCAGGGCCCCTTCCACACCTTCCACCACTTCCTGGGCCTGGGGGAAAGGCCTCCCATCCCATGGTGAGGTCCTTACCTGGTATTTGGTGGACCGTGGGGTTCCAGCATTGTGGACGCAGTTCAGTTGTAACATATGCGTAAGATCTAAAGCATAAAGCTCTGGAAGCCCTTGGTGATGCTCTTCAGAGGCTGTTCTCACATTTATGCGGCTGATTATTGTGATAGGTGGGATCTGGGTGATCACGGATAATGTATTTTTACTTCATATGGTATGAGCTAGTCTCTTAATGGTAACTATTTTAAACAACACATACAGCCTTCCCTGGTTACTTTGTAAAAGAACTCTGGGCTTACCTAGTGGCCCGGAAAAGATTCACTTGCCTACACCCTCCAAGCACCGGGAATCCTTGTTCCTGGGATTTCAGGCATCCAGAAACATCTAAAGGTAGCTGCTTTCCACGGCAGAAGTCTCCTAGACTCAGGGGTCGCTGGGTTGAAAATGGCTTCTCTTTCTGTCTAGCCTTTGAGGGGTTATTGAGCCTTTGGGGGAGGAGGGTCCGAGGGGCAGGCCCAACGTTATAGTACCAGCTGCCTCTTGCAATTTCTGGTCTGGGTTCTATTAGTATCAGGCTCTGAGCTCCCCCAACCCAGGCACCCGTGAGTGAGCTGCCCTTTGGTTTACACTGGGGGGCTCTCTGGGTAGATGGGTGTCAGCCTGACGAGCATAAATACCGGCGGCTTCAAGGAGGCCTTGTCTTGCGCTCCACCTGGCCCGGCTGAAGAGCCCTCAAAGCTGCTGCACGGGGCCAGACGCTCCCGCAGTTAAACCTGGACGCCCCGCCCCGCCCCCCGCCCTGCCTGCTTACTTAGCAAGGGGGCCTCCAGCTCGCCTTTTAGCGGCTGGGGGCAGTGAGTGGGAACCCCGGGGTGAGGGGGCGGACAACCACAAACCCCTCGCTTGTGGACCCAGCAGGCTGGCTTTCCTCCCCAGCCATTTTGTATCCAGCCTCCCTCCTCCACTCCGGGGGGAGCCCTGCGGAAACGCATCACCGGGAGCCCAAGCTCCTTCACGGGCACCACCCGGGGACTGGAGGGATCTGGAAGGTTCCACCAGCCCCTCCCTCGGGGCAGAAAGGGTGTACGGCCCAGCAGAGGCAAGTGCGGCGCTGATCTGTCTCTAAAAACCTCTGAGGCTCCCTCAAAGTCGCGCGCAGAGGTGAGTGGCGCCGGTTGGTGGTCTCGGGAAGGTCAGCCAGGAGCAAAGCTTGGGGCCAGCGCCAGCCTGGGGATTCCACACGGCCCAGTCCACGGCACTTTTTACCTGCTCCCATTCCCCCTCTGGCCCACTCTGCTCTGCCTTCGCCCCTAGGGGCCCCCTCCCCATCCCTGAGACCCCAGTGCGTTAGCAGGCGCTCAGCCTGGCCGTGAGGGGGGAGGGGGGCGCAGGGTGGTTTGTGTTGCGAGGCCTGACAGAACCTTCTGTGTGCGGCGGAGGAAGAAGGCTAATGCATAATGCACAGCGCCTGGAAGCCCGGCCATTAGCGGCCTGTCGGTGACACAGACAAACGACTCAGAGAGAGGGAGGAGATCCAGCTCGCTCTGGAGTTTAAATATACCAGCGTGGAGGGGAAACGCCATGATTTAAAAGTGTGTGTTTGCAGACACTCGCATATATTTTAATGATTTCCAGCAGGCCAAGCGTCCCAGTCTTGCATCCCCCTCCCCAAAAGGGGGATGTGTATGGGGAGGAGGAATGAAGGCAGAGAGGCCTCAACCCGAGACCCACTGCCAGCTTTTGAGACAAGAAGGGAAGGAGAGGTTGGTAAACGCAGCGTGGAAAAAAGCAAGGCCTAGGGAAAGCCACACCACCCAAGGCCATCCCCAGAATTTTTTTTTTTTTTTTAAATCTGGCCATTGAAGCTTTCCATCCTGGACTGGACCCTCTAGTTGTATTAGAAAGGTCTGGGAGAAAAAATAAATCCTGCCACCCTTGCTCTCCCCCTCCCGCACCCACATTTTGAATCTTGCTTTTCCACTGACAATCCAGAGACCTCCTTCCTCCCCGTTTAACACACCAGTGTTTTTTAGCAATTAAGGCGAGAAGGGGGTGGGGATAAAGATAAGCCAATTTTTTTTCCGCCATGCAAGTGTGAAAGATAAGATAACGCTAAGCTGGGGCAAAGCGGCTGCTTACAACCTCCCCTCAGCGATTTTGATCGGTCACTTCTTATCTCGCAAAAATGCTCCTTTCGAAAACTGCATCAAAAAAAAGAAAAAGGCCGAAGGAAAGCATTTTCATTTGGAAGTGACATTTAAAACCCACCTCCTCTACACCAGCAACCCCCTCCCCATCGGCGGGGCTCCCCAGGAAAAGTCACACCTCGACTACAGGGTTTCAGGCTTTCTCGTGGTGGTGGGGGGGTAGGATTACTAGTGTAATTAGGCTGAATAAAGCCAGGGATGCGTGATGAGGATTTATCCTGCATCCAACCTCAAGCTCGTGGCCCTGTTTTCTTCTCTTAGTTACTGACCAGTGTTTGTGTTTCTCCATTGCGCTCGCGTGTTGAAACTAAACAGGGAGTTATATTTGGGAGTCCTATAACTATGTCAACACGAAGTGGTGGTTAGTGCGAAACAGTAACTCTGCTGGGTTTTGCAGGCCCCTGTAAAGGAAGGAAAAGGTATTATGCACCCCAGAACCCGAGAACTCTCAGCCGAACCGGACTGTCGGGCAGTTTTGTAAAATGCTCCCCACCCCCCGCACAAATATTTCACGAAGGGGTTTCCGGAAGACTTTGTATTTGTTTAGGGAGGTTTCGGTATTGAACTCCAGGCCCGCAGGGCGGCCTGTAAACTCCCCCCAGCCCAGGCGCCAGCTCCAGATCGCAAACATCAAGGCGGGCGCCCCAGGCCGAGTTGCTGAGCCGCAGTGCCCACCACCGGCTTAGAGCTCCGAGGCTCCCACCACCTCGCCCCCCATCCCGGGCTCGCGCCTTGACGCCGGACGCACACCGAGTCTGCCCCCTCCGGGCCAGGCTGCACGACCCACAGCCCGGGGCTAGCCGCGGCCGGATTGTCCCCCGGGGAGCCGAAACCGCCGAGCGGGGAAACCCCTCCTCTCGCCCTTCCCCGAAAAGCCTGGCCGCGGCGTAGGCGCCGAGCGAGCGGGCATCCGCTGACAGCCGGGCCTCACGTAAGGCCTACACGCGTCCCATTAGTCAGCCTGAGTTCCCCTCGGGCGAGCCGTCTGGCGCGGCCCCAAGGCCGGGCGCGGGCGGGGAGGGGTGCGGGGCCGCAGCGAGCGGGGAGCGGGGCGGGGGCGCGGGCTCTGCGGGACCCGGCCGGGCTCGGTTCCGCGTTCCTGGGCCCGCGGGTAAGCTGAGCCGCCGGGGCAGGCCGCTCCCTGGCTGGCGCCGGGGCGCCGAGCTGCGCTTCACGTGCCCGCCATATCAGCGGCCGCGGCCGCGGCGAGGAGAGGGGGCAGGGAGGCGCGCCGCAGCTCCCGCGGGGTCTCCGGCCCCCGCCTCCCCCTCTGCGCTGGGGGCTGGGCCGGGACCACCCCGCAGCCCGTCCCCGCTCCAGCCGAGAGTGGCGCTGCCAGACGCCTAGAGGCTCCCAGGGCGCTGCTCCGAAAGCTGCGCGGAGGCAGCAGCCAGGGGAGGGTGCTCCTCGCGGCCGCCCCGGGAACTTCCCAGCCGCCCCGCCGCCGCCGTCGCCGCCGCCGCAGTCACCGGGACCGGAAGCCCTCGCGCCTCCCCGAGCGGCCTCTGCTGGCCCCCAGGGTTGTTCCAGACGAGGGCTGGCCGCGCGTCACCCTCCATGCCTCCTGGCCCCAGGCGGCCGCCCTCGCCCTGGGGCATCCCGAATTAAGCCCGGAGGACCCTTCTCGCGGTCTAGGGAGACCTCCTTCTGTGACCACCTTACCAGCCCCCCCCCCCC
>NW_024423319.1:90202166-90209919 GCF_017311325.1 Ursus maritimus | reverse complement strand
CATCAAAAAAAAGAAAAAGGCCGAAGGAAAGCATTTTCATTTGGAAGTGACATTTAAAACCCACCTCCTCTACACCAGCAACCCCCTCCCCATCGGCGGGGCTCCCCAGGAAAAGTCACACCTCGACTACAGGGTTTCAGGCTTTCTCGTGGTGGTGGGGGGGTAGGATTACTAGTGTAATTAGGCTGAATAAAGCCAGGGATGCGTGATGAGGATTTATCCTGCATCCAACCTCAAGCTCGTGGCCCTGTTTTCTTCTCTTAGTTACTGACCAGTGTTTGTGTTTCTCCATTGCGCTCGCGTGTTGAAACTAAACAGGGAGTTATATTTGGGAGTCCTATAACTATGTCAACACGAAGTGGTGGTTAGTGCGAAACAGTAACTCTGCTGGGTTTTGCAGGCCCCTGTAAAGGAAGGAAAAGGTATTATGCACCCCAGAACCCGAGAACTCTCAGCCGAACCGGACTGTCGGGCAGTTTTGTAAAATGCTCCCCACCCCCCGCACAAATATTTCACGAAGGGGTTTCCGGAAGACTTTGTATTTGTTTAGGGAGGTTTCGGTATTGAACTCCAGGCCCGCAGGGCGGCCTGTAAACTCCCCCCAGCCCAGGCGCCAGCTCCAGATCGCAAACATCAAGGCGGGCGCCCCAGGCCGAGTTGCTGAGCCGCAGTGCCCACCACCGGCTTAGAGCTCCGAGGCTCCCACCACCTCGCCCCCCATCCCGGGCTCGCGCCTTGACGCCGGACGCACACCGAGTCTGCCCCCTCCGGGCCAGGCTGCACGACCCACAGCCCGGGGCTAGCCGCGGCCGGATTGTCCCCCGGGGAGCCGAAACCGCCGAGCGGGGAAACCCCTCCTCTCGCCCTTCCCCGAAAAGCCTGGCCGCGGCGTAGGCGCCGAGCGAGCGGGCATCCGCTGACAGCCGGGCCTCACGTAAGGCCTACACGCGTCCCATTAGTCAGCCTGAGTTCCCCTCGGGCGAGCCGTCTGGCGCGGCCCCAAGGCCGGGCGCGGGCGGGGAGGGGTGCGGGGCCGCAGCGAGCGGGGAGCGGGGCGGGGGCGCGGGCTCTGCGGGACCCGGCCGGGCTCGGTTCCGCGTTCCTGGGCCCGCGGGTAAGCTGAGCCGCCGGGGCAGGCCGCTCCCTGGCTGGCGCCGGGGCGCCGAGCTGCGCTTCACGTGCCCGCCATATCAGCGGCCGCGGCCGCGGCGAGGAGAGGGGGCAGGGAGGCGCGCCGCAGCTCCCGCGGGGTCTCCGGCCCCCGCCTCCCCCTCTGCGCTGGGGGCTGGGCCGGGACCACCCCGCAGCCCGTCCCCGCTCCAGCCGAGAGTGGCGCTGCCAGACGCCTAGAGGCTCCCAGGGCGCTGCTCCGAAAGCTGCGCGGAGGCAGCAGCCAGGGGAGGGTGCTCCTCGCGGCCGCCCCGGGAACTTCCCAGCCGCCCCGCCGCCGCCGTGCCAGCCGCCACTCCAGTCACCCGGGACACGGAAGCCTGCGCTCCTGAGCGGCCTCTGCTGGCCCCCAGGGTTGTTCCAGACGAGGGCTGGCCGCGCGTCACCCTCCATGCCTCCTGGCCCCAGGCGGCCGCCCTCGCCCTGGGGCATCCCGAATTAAGCCCGGAGGACCCTTCTCGCGGTCTAGGGAGACCTCCTTCTGTGACCACCTTACCAGCCCCCCCCCCCGACCCCTCCCCGCCCCCAGTCCCAGCCCCGCAGCTGGGACAGGAGGGGCTCGGAGCCGGCACTTCGGCCGGGCAGGAACACCTGCTCCCGGGGCCCTGCAGCTGGGCGCGTGGTGCCGGGAGAGGCTGCCTACTGTTGTGTGCAGAGATCGCGGAGGAGAGCACGGGGCTCCGAAGCTCTGGGCCAGGCGCAGCCGCGTCTCGGCCGCCCCCATCTCCCACCCCTTCTGTGCGATCAAGCTCGAAGCCTGGGGACTCGGGTCTCCTGGGGGCTCGAAGGGCCCCCACCCCTGGGATCCGACTTCTGTCCTTAAGAGGTCGTTCGCAAGACAGATGGGGCAAAACCTGTTTTGGGAACCTTCCCGGTGTCCGCCCCCGCTCTCCAAACCAGACACACTCATCTCCCCTCGGCCCCGACTCTAGCCTCCGGCGGGGGACGAGAGTAGGTTATGGCGGCACCGGCACCTCCTCCCCCTCCCCCTCCCCCGAAGGGGCTGGTATGGGGTTCGGACTTTGCCGCTCAGCGTGGGGAGGGCGGATGGACCCTCCGCATCTTCTCTGTGCCCCGATGAGATCGGGCGGCCGAGATGACCTGCGCTGCTTGCCCTGCCTCACCCCCCCCTCCCCCGTTCCGCCCTCCCCGGCGCTCCTGGCCCAGGGCCCGGCCGGGGAAGGCGTTGTTTTGCCAGCGGGGGCCGAGCGAGTGCGCAGAGAAAAGCCTCCCTGCTCTAATGAGAGTGCACACAGCGCTGCAGCGAGGAGGATGATTACCCGGCGGGCGGGGGGGCGCAGGCCGGGGCCGCGGGCGGCGTGTGCGGCGGCCCCGCGGGCCCGGAGTCCCCGCCTGTCTGGCTGCTAATCGCACGCTTTCTGCTGTTACGGAGGCAGGCGGGAGCCGGCGACCGAGCCCAGCGCCGGCGACTCGGCGGGTGACACGGAAACATGGCGCAGCGCCCCTCCCCCGCCCGCCCTCCCCGCGCTCCCGCCTCCCGCCTCGCACTTCCTCCCGCCCGCGCGGCTTTTGCAGTTCTAATGCTCTGCTGTCGGCCCGGCACCATTACGCTAGCAGCCGCTTCTCGGCGGCCCCGCGCGTCTCTTTCCCCTTTGTTTTCCGGGTCTATAGAAAACGTTTGCTTTTGTCCCGAGCTCTCGTTAAACCAAACTTGTGGTGCCAACGGAAGGCGGTGCGGGCGGGGAGGGGCCCGGGGATTTTGGCAGCAGCCGACCAGAGCGTGGTGGAAACTTCTCTCGCTGGGTTCCCCGCCACCCCGCCTTCCCCCCCCTCCCCTCACACACACAGGCCAGCCGGCCTGCCGACGCTTCCCCCTTCTCCCCCGAGAGGCCTCAGCGCTCCAGGAAGGAGGTCTGAGCCAGAGGAGCTGTGACCAGGGGTGAAGAGCCTAGGGTGCGTGTCTGGGAGCCCCGAGTTTTGGGGCGCTCGATAACCTCGGGCCTTGCAGCCCTGACTGGCCTCTCCCTCCCTTTGGTTATTCGGGGCTTTGTATCAGCCGGTGGAGAAGGAAGGGGAGGGAAGAGAAGAAAGTGGTTTGTATGTGTGGCTTTTCTAGTAGGGTTTGTTGGAATCTCTCACCCCCAACTGTACAGCCTCCTTTATAGGACCTAGGACGAGAAGGGGGGGGGGACGGGGGCTCCACGAGGAAAAGGGTCAGAAACCTAGGCCTGGGAGCTGGATCGTACTCTACTGGCCATCTCGGCCGCATGGCCCGCATGAAGGGTGGGGCGACTCTACAGAGTCGAGGACCGGAGGGCCAGATCCCTGGATCCAGGAAACGGCAGACCTCCCTCCCCTGGGCAAGAGCGCAGGTCCCCCCTGGCGCGCTCCCCAGCCCAGCGCGCACGCCTTGGCTCTCCGCACCGGAGCTGCTCAGGCGGCAATTTTTTAAGCCTGCAATTAAGCGAGGCGTCGCCGTGTCCTCTGCTAGTGTCGATCCTGTCAGTCGCACATGGCCTTGGTGCTCCGGTCCGAGGCCCCGCGATTAGTCACAGGCTCGCTTCGCTCCTTCCCTAATCCGCCTCTGCAGGCAGCCTGGGGACGCGGCCGACTTGGCGGCGCTGGCAGGGAGCCACCGCGCGCGGGGCGGGCCGCCTGGCCAGTACCAGCCCCGCTGCGCCCAAGCCGGCGCGGGCCCCAAGGTGCGGGCTTGGGACTCCCTCCCCCTTCACAGCCCCCAGGCTGGGGCGGCGGCGCCCCTCCTCCTCTCGCCCCACTCCCGGGCCTGCGAGATCTATTTGTGTGGTGTCATTTGCATAAAAATAGGACAAGTGTTTCAGTGCGTTCGAACGCGGGAGGCTAAATCCTTATTGATGTGTCTGTGTGGAGCCCTCGGTTGTCGGAGCGGTTTGATTTAGGGTGTTTGTGTTGCCTTCTGCGAGAAATGAGAGGAAATCCTGCGCAACGCCTTCGGCGGCCCAGGCCCCCCAGAGCATCATCTCCCCTCTGCGCGGCCCAGAACAGTCCACCGCCTGGACCCCAGCGCGCCGAGTCCACAGCGAGCAGGTTGAGGGCCAGGCGGGCGGCCCATTATGACTCATAAAATCGGGCGGCCTAATCACCAGCTGCCAACCCGTTTACGTGTGGCGCTTCCCAATGCTCCCTTCGCCTGGCCCGGGCCTCCAGCGGGCTCGCCCCGGACACGGATAGAGCCGCTCAGTTGGGGCTAATCAAGTGGCCGCTCGTTCCCGTCGGCAGCGCGGCTTCCCATCCCGGGCGACCCCCGATCTCCCGGCCTTTGCGCGGCTCGCCAGCAACTCCTCAGCTTGGACAAATAGCTGGGAGGGCGCCGGCCGCGCGGAGCCAGTAAATCAATCATTAACTCCCCGGCGAGGCCTGGCCAGCGGAGGGAGGGAGCAGCGGCCAGAGCCCAGTGCGTGGGGCGAGCGCAAGGCCCCCACCCCGGGTGGGGAGCCGTCCACGCGCCAGCGGACAGGGTGCGTGAAGGCGGGTGCCCCCGGGGCCTCTAGATTCCCTCCAGAAGCCTCCGCCTGCTGGGCCTCTCACGCCCGCACCTTGCCTCGCCGGGCAGGTCGGGTTACCTAATATGCGTAACCAGGCTCCCCCCCACCCCACCCCCCGGCGGAATGGGAAGTCTGGAGAGCAAGGACCGCCGGGTCCCCGGGCTCATTCTTTGTGTATGCCCTCTCCTTCCTACACACACTAAAGGAAATTTCTAAACCCTTGTCATTTATTGAATTCAGCCAGGAGAGGAAGCCCTTTTTAGGGACCCTGATATTCAGGGTAATTTCGTATTTGACACATGTAAATACTTAGTACTCTCAGGTAAGGTCAAATTATTTATCATCTTAATTTATATTTCAATAGGCCTACAATTTGGAGGCGCGAAATGCCTCCTTATGAATCATTATGGTCTATTAGGGGAAGTAATGTATAAACAGCACTATTTGGGAGGGAATCACTTATGTTGACATTTAAATGGCTCTTCAATAGTTAAAAAAAAGACATTCGAGTGCCTTTGATTAAATATACAATTTACAAGACCATCAGCAAAGCCATCAGGAATATAAATTCTTCTTGGGATTTTTATTTATTTATTTCTGATTTTTTTTAAGCCTTCCAGGGCATGCATGTCATTTAATCCCTATGGGAAAATCTACAAATTTCAGGCAAAATATCATTCTCCTCTCCCCAGCTAATGTCTTATCAGGAACCCAGGGAACCATTGGAAATGTGAGCAAACTCCGCCAGCAGGCACCTCAGTGGGAAGTTTGTAGATCTTTGTACCTCCAAACAGAATCAACCACTTTCTAACAATATTGCAACTGATTTGTGAAACATAGTAGCTTCCCTGCTGGAGTGGAAACTCCCTTGTGGCCTGTGTCTGTCTATCTATCCATCCATCCATCCTCATGTTTCCACAGCACCCAGGATGAGGACTCGTACCATTTTAAGTCACCCTCCTACACCTGCTAAAATATCAGGGCAGAGGCTCTTCCTGGCTGCCCCCTCCCCCAACCCTCTGCACTCTTTATTGAATTACCCTGTTGTATTCATTCCCTTGAAGCATCTCCCATCTTCAGAATGCCCTTCCTTGGCCCCACATCTCCTTCCCCGGCTCCCTATTTATCTGTTCCCTAGCACAGCTGTACTTCTTGAAAGAGGTGTCTGCAGCCATGTGGCATTTCTATTTCCCTTACCTCCGGTGCACTCAAGATCAGCTAGTTTCGAAGTCATTCTATGATTTGGGGAAAATTGTAGCTTTGTTTGTAACAGCATTAGATTAGAAACAACCTAAGTGTCCAGTGATGACATTGATGGTACATGCATAGGATGAAATATTCTGTGGCTGTTTTAAAAATTAAGCTCCGCTCTGTGGACTAATACAAAATGACCCCTACGGTCTGTTGTTAAGAGAAAAACATAAGGTGCAGAAGGAAGTGATGTGTATAGTATGTTATGATTTGGGTATGTTACAGTTTGTATAAAAACAAAGTTCGGGGGAATACAGACATTTATCTGTATGTGCAGGAAACATCTTCAACACTGCTGGGAGCACCCCCACCACTACCACTTTCTCTGTACATATTCACGTCCTCCTCCGTTTTATTTTTAGAAATGGGAATACATCGCACAAACTGCTTTGTATCTTACCTATGAAACTTATCACTACATCTTACAGATCATTTTCTACCAGTGCAGGGAGATGGGCCTTGTCTGTGCCAAGGTTCCTGGAATTTCACTGTATATACGTGTATCATTTATCACATTGGTCAACCGACATCTCAACCTACACCAGCCTCCTGGCCATTCTGCAGAGAGTGCTAATCACTGGTCACTTCCTTGGTGCCAGGGGTGGGGGGCATTTTCCCAGTCCTTCCTTTGGCCTTGGAAGCACTGAACACCCCTGACTACACCCCATCAAACTGCTCTTAGCTTCCCAGATGCCATACACACATACACACGTGGTTTTCATCCTCCCTCCAAGCCTCCTTCTAGGTTCCTCTCTCTGCTTTACTAGTTGCTGTGGGCCTGGGTCCTCCCCCCTGCCCCTCCCCAATCTCATCCGTGCCCATGGCTTTAAATACCACCTATTTGCTGATGATTCTTACAACCCCCCCCCATCCCACACCCCTCTATCAAGCTGCAGACCTGACATCTCAACTTGGCAATCAACGGCCGGTGTAATAATGACAATAGCTACCATTTGCATAGTGCAGACAGCACTCCTGTAAGCACTTTATGTAAATTGACTATTAATCCTTATCCACATTTTGCAGATGAGGAAACTAAGAGGGGCTACAGAACATTCCCAAGGTCGCTCAGAAAATGCTGGAGGTAGGATTCAAACCCCTGCAGTTCTATCTCCAGAGTCCTGTCCGCAGCCATGCGACTTCACTGCCTCCCAGCATGCCTAGAACTGAATTCTTAAAATCACCAATTCATCTACAAATATGTGGGGTGTTTACTAAATTCCAGGCCCTGTGACGGGTGCTGGGGAAAGAGTGGTAAGCTGGACAAACTGTCCCTTAAAAAGGGAATGTGCTCTTTGTTTGCATGCCGCCATTTGTCCCAATTACCTCCCCAGTTGTAGAAAATGTCTCAGCCACCCAAGTACTTAAAACAGAATCCTGGGGGGAGGGGCGGGGGGAGGGGCGGTCATTCTTGACTTCTCTCCCACTTCATTCTTCCAGTGGCAGGGCTGTTTGTACTTGCCAATGTCCCGTCCGATAAGCCTACTTCCCGTTCTCCCACATCCACCTCAGGCCGGGCCACCATCTTCATTCGCCTGGATAATAACCAAGGATTATGGGGCACCTGGCTGGCTCAGTCGAGTAGAGCCTGGACTCTTGATCTTGGGGTTGTGAGTTCAAGCCCCATGTTGGGTGTAGAGATTACTTACAAATAACATCTTAGAAAAAAAAATAACCAAAGATGATTATTCCAGCCGGTCTCCGCGCTGCCACTCTCAGCCCCCCTCTGACTCAGCCGTCATAGCAAGATGGTATTGAGTCAATATTCTATATCATGGCAAGAGAAGAAACCAAATTTAAGAGAGCAAGACAATTGTGGGTGTGTGCTAAAGGAAAAGGGGGGGGGG